>NC_134601.1:124653202-125264825 GCF_037038515.1 Microtus pennsylvanicus | reverse complement strand
TGGGGAGACTGGAATGCATAGATTCTACAGATAACACTCCCAATCATCTGCAGCAACTAAGGTCACAGGCAAGGAGGTTTCTAATTGTGAAATCTAAAATCCTTATAAAGACCCTCACTCTCTGTGCCCCAGGAGACTTTTATGTTTTCTTGGTTATATATTCCCTTGGCTGTTAATGCAATTAGTATGTAATAACAATGTACACATCCACTCACAGGAAAAATGGTAGACATGCCAGTTGATTTGGCTTGGGGCCATCTCATTGGCAGCATGGTGAGACAACCTGGTATTAAACCATCTGTTATTAAGGGTATATTTTAAAATAGTGTTTTGTGTCTCCTGGATTACTCACTCCCACTGATAGCAGCGCAATATTAAGACTCCCATTTTTTCCTAGCAGCAGTGTGCAGGTAACAAGCTTTAAACATTTGCATTGTTCCCTCACTGCTCATGCTGTCTAGAATTTTATTTAATGAAATGTCTCCCGTATAATGCACCCTGCTTTCTCACTGTTTTCTCATGGCAGTGAGCAAGCAGCTTTTGAACTGTGTTACTTAGCATAGCTGGACTGTTTAAGAGTCCCAGGCCCTAAGTAAAACTGGCCAGAGCTTTTGTCCTTATGAATAGCGAGCTGCCAATCTGTCTTAAGAGAATTGCTACAAACAGAAGAGTAGAATATGATCTACAATTAACAATAAAATACTTCTTTCAATTTGCTTCTTTCACATTGGTTTGCATCGATTACTTTCCTTTATATTAATTTAGGAAATTAACTCCTCATCCTCACAAATCTTCAACCAGGTCTTCATTGCCACCTGTTGCAGTCAGTAGCAAAATCCTGCCGCACAAATTTTTAGAATTAAGTTTGTGCATGGCAGAAAAGGATAGTATTCCTCTGAAAGATGAGCAGCCACAGCATTTAACCAAACTATCCAATGTAAGTCAGTTCAGAAAACCACCTTGCCTTACAAAAATAAAATTTACAAATTTGTACCTTACTTTAAATCCCTTTTGACAAGCATAAGAGAACTAACTTGCAGTTCAAAACTTCTATGTATGCCTCAGACCTCGGTGGGAACAGGCTTTTGGTTTTTCAAATTTCCTTTCACAGTTGCCTTTTCTAATTGACTGTTCCCAAGTATAACTAAAATTCCCCTCTAAGTTTTTTAAGCACTTTCACATTCCCATATTTAATTCCATTCAGACTGAATGTTTTATATATGTATAGTGCACAGCCAATTTTTAACTCAATTGACCGCAGTGCCCTTGCCATAATGCCTTATTCATCACTCCCACCTTATATATAAGCAGGCACATGCTAGTTGTCAAAATGCAAAAGGGAATTTCTATATGTTGTTTAGAACAAAGGAGCTAGCTCTGCTTCTTCCTCTCCTTGCTGTCTCAGAAGGTGTCCTTTATTACATGTACAGGATCCAAGTATTTTGCTCCTCGGGAATGAAAAATGATAGCTTCAGACTGCCTTTAAAAAAAATGACAAATTCTGTTTCTGCAGACTATCACCCTGCTTGTGGATTTAAGAATCCCTCTGAGATTTACTCTTACTTCCTTGAGGATTCAGCGTTCCTCTCAAAGCACCCCCCATTCCACCCCGCCGCCGCCAAACTCATCTGCACTGTTTCAGAGTGCAAGAAAGATGAGAAAGTTTGCTCATCCCGATGGTCTGGAAACTCTTGCTCAGTAAAAAACACTTTCTGAGATATCTAAGGTGCTAGAATTATTGCCTCGGTAGATTTTTAATGTGCAAAACCCACAGAGAAAGTTGGCTGGAGGTACGGCGAAGCATTGTGTTTGTTCAGGAAGGAGCTGTGGGGTTAGAGGCTGAGCAAAGCCTCTCCCTCTGCTTCCTGGGTGAGAGCAGCGAGGCGTGCCCCTTTAGCAGAAGCGAGCAGAGAGGGAGAGCAGTAAGACTCACCGGCTTCCCCATTTTTCTCAGGATCGGGGGTTTGTTCCTCAATTGAGAGCTGGAAGAGGCAAACCTGAGGGTCCTCCAAGCAGGCTGCTCGGGCAAGTACCGGCTCTGCTCTTCGCCTCGGATCAGCTGAATGGCTGGGGCGTTCAGGAAGCTTGCTCTGTCCAGCTGGGAATCGCTCCCCCTCTCCAGGGTGTGTGCTTACATGCCTCTCAGTCAGACCAAAAAAAAAAAAAAAAATACCAAACTCAGGTCAGCCCAACAGGTTTCCTTATATAGGTAAACATGAATTGCATTCCTGGTGAAAGAAGTTAACTAGGAGCCTTCGGTAACCTGGTTAACCCTATACATGCCAGAAGGGCTCAGAATCAGTTGCTCTGCAGAGGGTTTGGTTGCAGTACAAAGGGATTTGTGAGATTTAATTAAAAGCATCTTTATCCTGGCAGTCTGCAAAAATTGGCCCTTTTAGTGTAACTGAGAGTTAATAACTAGTATTTTATATCACACACGCTGACCAACATTATATTATCATAAGGCATTGTAGGGAAAAAAATCCAAGTATAGGATGTCATAATTTGTCTTTCATGATTTCAAAAGTAGGGAAATTAATTTTGAGATTATTTTCAAAGAGGTAAAAATTGTGACAGAAAGGGAATGAGAAGAGAATAAACTTCCATGAAACAAGGCACAACTGACTTATTTGAGCACTGTAACTAAGCTATTAAACTTTCCCAGGCCTTTAGGAGATAATACAATATAAACATTTAATGCTTATTTACTTTGCAATGCAATGATTGCTAAAGTATTTTTGATGGATGGAATTTAAGTTTAATGATATCTATGGCAGTAATAATCTTTCCCAACCTACATATTATTTGATTTGTTCAAAAAAAATATAAGATTTGTGAATTTGCATTATTACATGTAAAAATTACAAGCAATTTTACAGATTTAAGAAGAAAAAAAATACATGTGCCAGTGAACTCTATAGATGGAAGAGTTAACTCCACTTTGAAATACAGTTTAAAAGACATGTAGGGTTTCTAATACTTGACTCTCTTTACTTTTTCTACATCATAGTAAAGTAGTAATTATTTTTCATTGTAATCCATTTCACTAAAGACTTAATAAGAAGTTGACATAATTAGATGAAAGATTTTCCCATGCTTAATGGAGATGAAGACTGTCTAATAAATATAAGCAGTCCTTAAAAGAATCTCTTGCTATTATTATGTCCGCCACTGACTGCTCCTTGAGTAGTGACAATCTTATTAAAAATACCTTAGTGCTGTTTTGGTTCCCTGATTCAGGAAGGAGAGACAATGGATGTTGACATGCCATTGAAGACAGCACCAATGCAAACCTATCACAAAGAATCTCTCTAATTGCACAGTCAAGAACAATAACTAAACTTTGAAAAGCATTTCACTTTGGGCAAAGTCAATCACTCTTTTTATCTCCATAGGAATGCTGTAAAGTGTGTTTATTTCCTTTTCACACCAATAAAATGGGCAGAGAAAGATAAAGTGATCAGTCCTCCAACATCTCAGGATCAGTTTGTCAGAGATCCCATTCCCCAGATAGTCTAAAATTTAATTAAAATAGCATTTTGGAAATAAAATCCATTTTAAGACACATAAAAGCATTAACATGGCACTTTCCCATACCCAAATTTATTTTTAATAATAATATGTTCATATTTTTAAATAGAATTGCAAACTAACTAAAATACTTTCTATAAAATCATAATTTTTGATAATATGACTGCATTTGAATATCAAACAGCATAAAATGAGTTCAGAAGTGCATGTTTATTGAATGTGAGTTTGGGTTGTAAAATACTATGAAAATATGACTTGGAAAGTCCTGCACACATTCTGTTTTCAGGATACACAGCTTTACTATATCAAGTTAAGACCCATCTTGATTCCTCCACTAGAAGGAATATTAATGTGTTCTCTTTATAGGGTTTTCACTAATATTTAATATTTGGTGTCATGCCAGGTATTTGCTTTTATTAATACAGTTTATGTATGATCATGTACCCTTTATATCCTCATAATTCCTGCTCAAGCAAGTTCTGTTTATGCAGGATCGTTAGAATTTATTAACATGTTGTTGTAAGACAAAGAATGCATTTTTTTTCCAGGGGAGCATAAAGCGTTAACTGTCTTAAGTTGGCCTCCAAATTTATTTTTGAAATTCTTCATAAACAATTGTTTAGGTTTCAAACATAAAATACTATAGACTATAATTATCGAATACACATTCAAGATTTGAAATTAGGATATTGAAGTAACTTATTTCAAAGAGGAAACATAATTCTCTGTGAAATCCAGTTTGAATACCTCAAGAAATTGTTTGAGAAAAGCTGTGTCAGTGAGGTAGCATGAATTCCACCTTGCCATATAGGACCCCAATGAGAGAGTACTTACAGCTGAGAAATTAAAGTGTGCCAAAAAAAATAAAACAAAACCTCACTTATGGGAAACTAAATAAAATATGGGACTTACTAGAAGTACAGAAAACACCATTGTGGTCTAAGGAAAATATCAGGGGATACATTTTCAAAATTCACAATGATTTATATCTAATGAGTCAATGAGCTACATTTCAAACCTTGGTCCTCATATGAGACACTGAGATGCTCCCTGTGTTTCTACTGCACCCAAAGTACAGCGGCTGAAGATCCATCTGATCTAGTTTTACTTCTGGGATGTATGACTTTGGGCAATTTGCTTAAAATTTATGATTCTCACATACAAAATGAAAGAAGAAACTTCTACATTTCACAGATTTCTGGAACTATCTTATGAGATTTCATGTCAATGAATCCACACATTATACTGATGCTTCTTTTAGTGTCAAGTATCCATCAACAATCAAGGTAAACAATCATCAACAGTCTACGTATATGCTGCTCATGGAGCTAGCCGACTTGAAGGAAATGCTATTTACGTCTGTACTGTGCAATGTGAAATTGGAACGCGAGAATGTATAACTGAAGATCTACATGAATACAGGAATATTATTAGATGGACGCCATTCATGCTGTCTATCTCACTACAAATGGTAAAAGTATTTAAGCCATTGAAAGGCTGATCTTATCATGATTAAGCTTTGTAGACCTGAGCTGAGTCAAATAAATACCAGAGAAGAGTGAAATATAATTCATTAGTCATATCATGAGGATGTTGTTTTTCTAACAGTTAAGGAGGGTCAGTTCATTCACAAAGCAAGTTGGTGGTGCTCAAAATGTTGGATACTCAGTGGAATTATTTTAAAAAAGTAATGAAAAACCCCAACTTTATAGCCAGTTAATTAAAATATACTTTTTAATTTACTCTTTTGCCAAAAAGATTTCATTGGCATGTTTTGTGTTTAAGGGACCCATGAAGGACACATACAAAAAAGGATGCACAGAGAATAATAATGGTATTTAATTTGAATAAAAGTGTCTACAACAAATAATATGATAATTGTATCAAGCAGGATAGGTGAGACTATGCCTGAGTAACAAGCAGTCCCCAAATCTCAATGCTTTAGAAGAAGAAGGGTATACTTCTCATTATGTTGCATGTTTCCACGAGGCAACGGGGAGATCTATTCATACCTACTCAGAAAATGTGTGAATGTGTCATTGTTTGCAACGTCTACTTTTATGGTTGATGAGACAGAAAATAGGAACTTGAGGAACTTGTACTAGCTTTCCAAGCTTTAATGGGTTCACCTAAAACCATTGATCATATTTGAGTTCACCATTCAGCTCTTATGCTGAGTGCAATGGAACCTAGTCAGTCATTCCCTACCTTAAAATGCCAGTATTTTTTTAAAAAATGATTTGGAGGATGCATACGTAATTTATCCCAGTCAGTCACTTGGGAGATGAAATATAAGATAAACTGAATTAATTTGAAGATAGTAACAAATTGGATAGCTAGTATCTTGGGTAATTATAGTTCAAACTGACTTTCACTAGAAAGGAATTAAATGATGTTAAGAGCTTTTGTTCAATGGTGATAAATAACAGGTTGGGATTAAAAATATAAAATATATGTGATAAAAAAATTGTAATGAGCTAGCATTATCCTGTGAATTAAATAAATATTGGCAGTCTACCACTTTTACCTGTAAAGTTTCTTAGGATGTATTATAAATATGGTGGTAGGAGCTGGAGAGATAAGCTCATCAGTTAAGAGCTTACTGCTCTTGCAAGGGACCTGGGTTTGTTGTTCACTACCCAGATAGTAGGGAATCTATTGCCCTCTTCTGGCCTCCACAGGCACAAGAACATGCATGTGTATATACATAAATGCAGACAAACATTCAAACACATACAATCTTTATATAAATATAGTGGTATTAACCCTGTGAGCACTAGTATAAGTTGTTTCCAAATACTGATTCTTAGATCCACAATTTAGTAAATCAACATATTCAGAAACAAAAGCAGAGATTTCCAAAAACTGCAGATTAGAGGACAGAAAAGGTTTTTTTTTTTATAGAGACAATAAATATTTCAAAATTTTGCCAGCAAAACCTTCTCTTTTGTAACTATTCAACTCTACTCTGTCACTGAGGTCCAGAGCAGCTATATTAAGTAAATGTGTGCTTGTGTGCCAACAAAACTTTATTAACCAAACTGGGCATCCAACTTTGACTATATACAGACCCCTGTTTTCTCCATTATAAGTCTTTCAGAATAATAAGGTATCCAAAATGATTGCAAATGCCACGAGTGCAGGAGGAATACAACTTGGGTCATTTTCTTATTGGTCTGTTCTTTGCACAATGCTTTCTACAAAGATCCCAGTGAATAAGCTGATTAAATAAAGTAAATTAAATTATCCAAAATGCCACCACTGCATGAAAGTCCCCAAATATTCCAAAACAAATTATAATATATTTTTCTTGAAAGTGTCATGAATATGAAATTCAAAATATATTTTACCTTTCCAATATGTCAAATAGTTATTAATCATATTTTCCTTAAAGAACAAGAATATTACTTACAAGAAAATATGATAAAACACAGAAGAGTATTATAGTAATGAGATTACAAAGAAGAAAAACTAAAGAAGCAGAATATATTTGCAAAATATTTTTAACATTTTTTTCTAAGTTCTTTATAATTAACCAAGGACAATGAAGCAAATGTCATCTTTAGACACAAGTGAAGATTGAGACAAGAAGTTGTCTTGTCCAATATCAACACAGTGGTGATGGAGACAGAAAGAACTAGACCCATTCAGAATCCAATCCTTGAGCCTGACAAGTGTGCAATGGCAAAGGCACAGGAATACATTAGCCAGATATATTTCCTATAAATGTGAAATTGAATGCAATAATAAACACAATTTGCACATGTGGAGGTTATCTACTTTTCTAAATTCTATGATGTTCCATTCATGCATTTCTACAATTGGTTTTAATCATTTTCACACACACATCCATTCTCCTCTCATCCTCTCTCTGCTCTTCTGAAACTCTTCTCCCCTGCAAGACTCCTTGAAATTACATATCATCTATGTGTGTGTGTGTGATCCACCAAATTGAATAATTTGGGGGTTGCCTCAAGGAAAGCCCAGGATTCCACATGCCACCTTTCTTCCCTACCTAAAATGGTCTCCACAGACTCTTCATCTTTAATTCAGTATGGTTTGTAGTTAGCCACAAGCTCTCCCTTTTGATGAAACTCTGAAAGCTGGAGCATAGTCATGAATGAATGGCAAATACTCTTGAATCTTAATGGTGACCATTTCCATGCATCGCTTTTACTTCAATCCTATTGCACCACCTGCCCAGATCAGTTTCACTATGCTATCATTATTGGGCTAGATAATTCACCATCAAAGACCTACCCTGAAAATTGGAAAATACTTAAAACAACATCTCTGGCATCAACTTACCAATTGTACCTATGTTCACAGTCATAACTACAACAAAGGCTTTTAGACATCACCAAATACCCCCAAGGGGGAAAAATTATCTGCTTTGGGAACTGAATATATTAGCTTAATTGTCTTTCCTACTTCTGCCATTCTTTCTCTATATTCTACATTGATAGGCATATAAACATAATATCTTGTAATGGCATATGCAAGCTTATGCTAATTATTGAGCAAGACAGTTTAGAATGCAATATAATTTCATTCCTGTGGTCCCACATTTCTTCCCAATCTGTCCTGAGCTAGGACTCCAAACCAATACTGTAGTTCTGCATATGCTCACACTGGGATTTCTTCCCTTTCTCCAATATATTCATCTTGTTCAGATGGGAAGAAACTGCCCATGCTGTTGCAAAAGTCTGAAACATACACCTTCCTGCGTTAGGCAGAATGTTGACCTCATAAATTGTTCCAGTCACTGTGTGAATAAATTGGTCTATGTGGTAAAGGATACTAACGTTGTCCATGGAATTAAGGTTCTTAATGAATGGGCGTTAAGATCTCCTGTACAACATAGACTGAAGACTAACAACTTTCCAGGAATCCTCCAGGCCTTTAGGCCTAGATTTGGATGACGGAACTATCAAGCCTTATGGACAGAGTAGTTTTCAGGTCTCAGCTTCTCCACGTACTTTTGACATACCAACCAGTATTGTAAAAGACAACCTATTCACTATTGCTAGTTCTAACATAGAAAAAGGAACTCCAATCTAAAGGATCAGGGTGATCTCTAAAAGCTGGCAAAGGCCAAGGACCAGATTTTCTCCTAGAGGAAGAGTCACATAAGAACAGAACTCAGTTGACACCATGACTTTAAGCCAAAGAGACTAGTGTAGGATTTTTGACCCTGACAACTGTAAGGTAACATATTTAACCATTGAATTTGTAATGCATTGTTACAGTGGCCATAAGAAATGATACATCAGCTACCCCCATGCTAACACCTCTACCCCAAGGTTCAATACAAATATCTTCTCCAGTATATTGCCTTCTATGATAACCATTACTAACTTTATTCTCCATCCCAACTCCAGTAGTTTCACATCAGTCTTTCCGATACATTCCTCCTGATACTTCTGGCCACTGTTAGACATCAGTAGAGCGCATTCATTGCAAAGTAAAACCAAAAGAAAAAAATCTCAAATCCACCTGAACAGAAAGTAGAAAATAATGACAAACTTGGAAAAATAAAATAAATGTGGTGGTAATTTTATACGCCTTGAGTCAGGAATGCTGGAGAAAGAACCAGGTTTGGATTAAGTAAAGAACGTTTGTGTTGGATGAAAAGAAATTTTTGACGGTAGTTGGAGAAATTGCACAAGGAAACACGCTGCCAGGAAGGGCCACAGAGGCCGAGATTGTGGCAACACTCGCAACAGAGATTAGATAATGCAAGTCTGGAAAGTCAGTGGAGCTCAGCCTGCAGCATTTACTCGATGGCCTGCTTCTTCTTCCTCCAGCTTGAAAATGCATGTAACACAAAGCAATGACTCACAGGACAACATCTGCATGTAATTGCATTTCTGTTCCAATAATAAATGTTTCAACTGCTACGCTATTTACAAAAGCTGTTATCATAAAGAGCCGAGTGGGGGAAATTCGAAACACAAATGCTTATCTTAAGAAGCCTTTCCTTTGCAGTCCTGTGTCCAAGTACCTAGTGCCAAATTTACCGTAGTGTTTGAATTGTCTTGAGGGATTTATCTTCTCTTTTAAATTGATTTTCAGGTGTTTGATTCCCTGCAAAAGCCCTTCTTGTCAGTCATGATTTTCATTATATTTTTGAACCAGATGAAATGAAGACTAAGTACTAGAAATTGTTCATATTTCTTGTATGAACTTATTATCTAAAGTTTGGATCTGCTTCCAGCCTTAGAAGGTCATCTGTACATTCTTTTTTTAAGTTTTGGATTTTCACATTTATTTATTGTGTGTGTGCATGGGCGTTTACATGTGTGTTTTAAATGCCATGGTACCTGTGGGGGGGGGGTCAGAGGTCAAAACACAAATTATGGTATCATGGGTTTTACTTCCACCCTATGTGTTCTGGGGATGAAACTCAAGTCTTCAGCCTTAGTGGCAAGCTCTATTTTTATTAATTTATTTATTCAGTATACATCCTGACCACAGTTCCCCCTTCCTCTCTTCTCCCAAACCCTCCTCCCTCCTCCCCTCTGCAGACCTCCCCAAGCAGCCCTCTTCTGTAATCGCTCCTAAAGGGGCAGGCCTACTATGGACTTCAGCAAAGCATGGAATATCAGTCTGCCCTAAGACCAAGCACTTCTGTATTCAGGTTGGGCAAGGCAGTCCAGCATGAGGAATTGGCTCCCAAGACCTACTCTAAGCACTGGTGACAGCTCCTGCTCTCATTGTTGGGAGTTCCACATATAGACCAAGCTATACAACAGTCACATATATGCAGAGGGTCTAGGTTGGTCTCATGTAGGTTCCCTGGTTGTCGGTTCAGACTGTGAGACCCCATAAGGCAGGTTAGTCGTTTCTATGGGGTTTTCTGTGATATTCCTGACTCCCCTGTTTTCTACAATCCCTCCTTCCTCTCCTCAGCAGGACTCTGGAGCTTGGCCCAATGTTTGGCTGTGGGTCTTTGAATGTGACTCCATCAATTAATGGATGAAGGTTCTCTGATGACAAATGGGGTAGGCACCAATCTGATCACAAGGGCTAGCCACTTCAGGCTATGCATCCACTGATGCCATCCTTGTAGACTCGTGGAAATTTCCCTTATTTCTACCTGAATCCTTAAAGCACCCCATTCCAGGCATTTTTTTCAGCACTGTTCCCTCCACTCACCCACCCCATAACCCTATCCTTCAATTTCACAAGTCCATCCACCTGAGTACAACCCAGAGATAGCCTCTATTTCCCCTATCCAGGGAGATCCAAGGCCTGCCCGCCCCCCGCCCCCCTTAGGCCCTTCTTGTTACCTCGCCTGTCTGGGTCTGTGGATTGTAGCATGGCTCTCCTTTACTTTACAGTTAATATCCAATTAGGAGTGAGTACATACCGTGTTTGTCTTTGGGGGGGTCTGTGTTCCCTCACTCGGGATGATTTCTTTTTTCAATTTCCATTTTCCTTCAACTTTTCTGATGTCATTGTTTTTAACAGCTGAGTAGTACTTTCGTTTTTCAGTTGAGGGACATCTAGATTGTTTCCAGGTTCTGGCTATTATGAATAATGCTGCTATGAACATAGTTGAGCAAGTGTCCTTGTGGTATGATTGAGTATCCTTTGGGTATATGCCCAAGAGTGGTGTAACTGGGTCTTGAGGTAAATTGATTTCCAATTTTCTGAGAAACTGCCACACTGATTTCCAAAGTGGCTGTACAAGTTTGCACTCCCACAAGCAATGGATGAGTGTTCCCCTTGTTCCACATCCTCTCCAGCATAAACTGTCATTTGTGTGTTTGATCTTAGCCATGCTGACTGGTATAAGATGGAATCTCAGCATCATTTTGATGTGCATTTCCCTGATGGCAAAGGATGATAAACAATTCTTTAAGTGTTTCTCTGTTATTTGAGATTCTTCTGTTGAGAATTCTCTGTTTAGGTCAGTATCCTATTTTTAAATTGGATTTTTCTTTTGCTGTCTACTTCCTTGAGTTCTTTATATATTTTGGAGACCAGCGCTGTTTCTCCTTCCACCCTGTGGGTTTCAGTGATGAAACACAGGTCTTTTGGTAACAAGTTCTTGTATCCTCCCTGCCATCTGACTAGCCTTACAACTTCTTTCTTGTGAATAATGTAGTCAAGACAAAGGAATAAAATGACAGATATTGTGTTTCCTTCTGAAGGAGTGTGAAATGATTAGCAATCATTGTAGAAAGCAGTTAAAACTTAGAGACATGGTTGTTTTCCCAGATCAGTCTTCTGTTTCTCAGCACTCTACAGTGGCAGATAAGCTTTTTGTTTGTGGGTTAGTACAGGAGAAACAGATTTCTTCCCCATGAAATTCTCTAAGCCACCAGCTCCATCAGCAACGACTAGCAACACTGTGCTGTTTAAACTTGCTTTTGAAGGAATGTGTGTTGTGCAACATAAAGCAATTTGGGGTTTTAAATAATTTGTGTTATTTTGTACTCATTTAGCTGTATAAAAGTCACTCCGTGAGCAAAGCACAGAAACTCTTCAAACCACACAGAAAGGGAAGTCACGCCTCTTAAATGTCTGCCTCTTTCCATTCCACTAGGCAGATGTTTCAAGATGCTGTTGCAACTGAAGGTTTTTTTTAAAAAAATAAGGTAGCAAATGATGCCAGCAGGAAAACCTCCAAACAATAAGAGAAAGGACTAATTTTCTAATAGTAATTATCAAGCACATTCCCATTCCCCAAGATCTGTAAATTCTAAATCATATTGCTAGGTTCTCACCTTGTTTGCACTGTTTAAAACATCAGGGTTGAATATTAAAACCAAATAAAATCTGAGAATTGTGTTTTAGAAATATGAAAATCTAGAAATATGCCACAGTTCTTCAAAGACATATTTGTGTGTTGAGTGGGGGGAGGTTGAGATAGGGAAGAATTCTGTTGTAGCTCAGCTTGTCCTTGAATTCACTTCTGCTTTAGCCACAATAATGCTGTGATTACAGGCATGAACTACCAAAATCAAGTCTTCAGAGTTATCATAAATGTTAACATTTCCTTATTGTGCTTGTGCATGTGTGTCATTGCATTCTTGTGGATGTCAGAAGATAGCTTGTAAGACTTGCTTCTCTACCTTCATTATAGGGATTGTGGGGATCAAACTCAGGTTGTTAGAATTGGGGGCAAGAGTTTTTACCTGCTGAGCTGTTTAGAGTTATCTTTAGTGAACTGTATGTTTTTCTAATCTGTAAATGGTGGCAATTTACAATTTCTTTACCCACCCAGGGCCTCTGATCCATGACATAGATGAGAGTGGAGTCAGATAAAGAGAGAGTTCATTCCTTCATCCAAGAATAGAGAACAAATTTCCATATGTCAGAAGTCACATATTAGGATAGATCAAAACAGCATAAGTAAAGGTTGGAAGAATTTTAAAGCTTATACTTTAGTGAAGCAATATAATGTATCTCATCCCCTCCTTTTTGATTTAGAGGTAGTGTGAATTCAGAAGTATTGAAACCCATGAAAACGTCATGAGTGACAAGTGATTTGCATAGCATGCATCCCTTTATGATATAATAAGAAAGGCCCTTATCCTCCCTAGAATATGTTTCAAGCCTATGGCCCCAATCTAATCATATGAAAACAACAGGAATATTCTACAAAATATCTGACCATTCCTCCTAGAACTATCATGGTCCTACAAAGCCAAGAGAAGAAAGAGACATATTGTCGCTGCTAGAGGGGATACAGAGAAATGTCATAGCTCCATATACAGTGTGGTGCTTTACATGGGAGCCTGGAACAGAAAAAGGACAATTGCTGGAAAACTGGAGAAATCCTAATAAACTCCAACATTTAGTTAGTAATAATCTAGCAGACTTGGATTTCATAATTTTGACAAATGTACCATGTAGTGTAGGAGTATGGCATTAGCAACAACCAGGTGAAGGAATTTGGGAATTCCTTGTACATTCTTGGTAAATTGCTCATTAATCTAGAATTATTCAAACATTCAAAAGAGATGAAATACATAAGAACAATCAAACAATATGCAATAAGCCCCAATTACGACTTTTTGATTATGATTGATTCAAGAATTTTTAATTGTGCAAAAGCAACATGCATTTAGTAGAAACCATACTTTGAGAATTGTAGTGTTTTCCTAGACTAAGGGAATGTGTTATGATCCCCCCAATTCACACCCGCCCTGTGTGTGTGTGTGTGTGTGTGTGTGTGTGTGATGTTTGTGTTGTAAGCATATATATGAACTTGTAACTGTAGGAGTAGGTATGCGTACATGCAGTTGTACATGCATGTTTATATATGCATGTGGAGGTCAGAAGTCAATGTTGGTATTTTCTTCAATAGCTACACATTTGGTTTTTAAGACTAGATCTCTTATGTATCTGAAACTCATCAATTTCACTGGGCAATTAGAGAAAGATTTGCAGATATCTGTTTCCACCCTCTAAACTATCTCTCTAGCTAATATAATCCACTTTTAACACTGAGTAAAAGCAGAGAGCTACAATCTGCAGTCAGCTTCATGATCAAGAGGGTGGACATTTTATATTCTACTGCATTCTATGCAGCTAAAATTTGTGATGATTTCATCAGTAAATAACCCTATTGTAAGTCAAGAATCACCTGTACCATATTAGTTTTACATTGTGGTCAGAGAAAGAAAAAGAAAGTAGAGAATGATCCACTGGGAGCATGAAGAGCAGATACACACAAGCAGAGACAGGTAAAGTGAAACAGACAGAAATGGAAATAGACTGATGGGCTACTTGGTGTGCCAGAGCTTAGTGGCTTAGTTTTGTGACTCCTTGATACTGTCTTATACTATAGATCAGAGAAGTATGATTCCTTTAAGACCAGGCAAGTTGATGTAGTCTCAAAGCATACATCAGAGCACAGGAAGTTTTTGGCCTGACATTTTTTTACTTTCAATTTTAACTCTTATTTTTCTATGTGATTCTGATGGTTTACATACTTTGCATTTTGAGAATTTCAATTTAGCAAGTGTTTTAGGATTCTTGAAGACATTGATTACCAAACTTTTGATAATGAAAACTTCCATGTGCCATACTAACAGGTAGTTCCATTAAGAAATCCATTTAGTTTTAGTTTTCCTTTCTTTAATCTATTTTGGAATAGAAATAATGGAAACAAAATAGACAATTGTTTTTTTTTATTTCCTAGAGATCAAAGTTTCACAGTTATATTATTTGTAATGTATATAATTCATAGTTTTGTATATATATATATATATATATATATATATATATATGGTACTGCACTATTAATAGAGGTGTTCCCAGATTTAACAGATTTTCCTTACATTTAACTTTACAATTCATACCTAGTTCATGCATATTAAGCATTTCTACAGACTAACATGTGAATTCATGTGCTCATACATTCCAGGGTGGAAAGTTTTACACAAGAGACTTGAAACATTATTAAGCATAAATCAAGATAGTCTTTACAAACTTGTGAATTATTAGAGGACAATGAAAGAGATTTAATTGGTGTATCACATAAGTAAGTTCCAATGTGTACTTAATGGATAGGTCACTACTCACATCCAGAACTCTTTCAACACCCATCTTTCATGGATGTTATCAGAGAACCTGCGTACAATGCAATGTGAACTCTTTATCTAGGAATTGAGATTTTTGTAGTTTTTGATGTGTTGTAATTAGAAGAATACAGAGAGAAATCTGTGAATATATGACATAAAATGCCAATTTCCTTTGCATTAGTTTTCTATGGTAAACACAGAGTTCTTGTGAGCTTGGATTTAAAGTTTAATGCAGCCAATTACATAAACTCTTTAGCAAGAGCCAAAGTTCTAAATTGCTCTTTTCCACTGATACAGCATACCAAATCTGTATCTGATTAAGCCTGTTGAATCTGTTATCAGTATCAGGAACTATGTATTCTGTCCAGAAAATTAACTTCACCTAGAAATGTATGTTTTGATAGTCTTACTATAAAAACAAAAGATGACCAGAAAGGCAAAAAACGAAACTTCATTTTTCCTGATAAATAATAAGGTTTGCCAGTGAGCTGAAAACAAAGTTGTGATTCTAAGGTATGAAGACGCACAGTGACCTTTACATCCAATTAAGCTGCTCATGAAGGATGGCTCTGGTTCTTCTCTGCCTAGCATGGAGTTTAGCACTTAGGAGATACTCAGCATTATTTCTATAGCTTCACATTTATCAACCTTAATATTATTTACATTTTAGTTCCCATAGTTCTTTGCTGAATGAGTTTTGTGTTTTGCTAGAAGCCTGTTCTGTATATTGCAGGATATTAAGCAGAATTCCTGGTCTCCACACGTTGTAGGCAAATGGCACCTCTACCCACATGTATGTCTAATAATAACCAAATATATCTCTAGACAATTCTAAATGTTCCATGGGGTACAAAATATTACCTGTCAAAAACCACTAGTGTCAGGCTGGCTGTATGGTTTAAAGAGTAAATACATTTTCCTCTATGGCCCACAACCTGAGTTTAAACCTACATGCTAGGAGAGAATTGATGCCTGCATGCGGCGAACTTCTCGACCAGCGAGGAAGAACGACCACCACACGAGGATTCTTCTCAGATCACGCTTTATTGGAGTGCTTCTTGGTTGATGGGGAGCAAGAAGCAAGAGGGGCCGAGAGCGCTAAAGCAGCTGCTTATATAGGGAGTAGGCACACGGGTCGCCCTGTGATTGGTTGCCACCATCAGCTGTCACCAGACTGCATCGGGATAGGCCCAAGGGCCCTTATCCACCGCGCATGGGGGAAGCAGGGGACACGCAGCTCCCAACGGGACAGGATGTCAGTGCCATCTTGTAATGGCGATTCTGTCCGGCTCCCTGCACCTGCAAGCTGTCTTCTGAGCTCCATAAGCATGCTGTGGTACATGTGCACCTCCTGGTCCTATAATAAACAAATATATTTAAAAAACAAGCAAAGCTAGGCAGTGGTGGTGCACATCTTTAAATTCAGCACTCGGGAGGCAGAGGCAGAAAGATCTCTGTGAGTTTGAGGTCATCCTGGTCTACAATAGCTAGTTCCAGGACAGGCTCTAAAACTACAACAAAACTCTGTCTTGGAAAAATAAAATAAAAGAAAAAAAATAAAAAATAGCAAATATTGGTATCTCTACATCTGTAACTGTTAATGTACATTTCTATAAAAATACATGAAAGAATAGATTTTATAGTAAAATATTCAGGTCTCTATTAGGTATGATCAACTGGATAAATAAGAAAGATGAGTGAGTTTTAGTACATATTAAAATATGTTATTAATATGCATTAAATACTGGAAAGTTTTTGACACCTCCCATGCATCTCCATGACGTATATATTTTATTCTCCTGCCTACTTTTTCTCTACATAGTTCTCAGATTCTCCTTGGGATACAAAAGTGAATTGTTTTGCTGACTCAGCTTAGTAAATACATAACAGATCATAATAATCTGAAAGCCAAAGATTGTTGCATTATAAGAACTAGGATGGTCTTAGAGGAAAACCAGGTGATTTTTATGGAAAAGGTTTTTCTTTAAATATCATGAGACTGAAAGCTAGTTGATTCAGACTATAGTGGTGTGAAAAATGAGATTTGGCTTCTGAAATCCAAGAGAGTATGTTCTATTTCCAGTTTGAAATGCTGAGAGGAGTTAGACTTGTAGGGTACTCTGTCTCATTAAAGGGTAGCCAGAATGAAACAGAAACGGAGGAAAGGTTTCAGCTGGCTGGCCTCAAGTTTTTCTTGGCTACCCCTTGATGAGGAGGAAATTGGAGATATTCCTGTGTCACCATGAGTGCTATGGATGGAGTGCCTGGAATTGAGAGCTGGGAACATGCTAAGAATTATTTGTGGTGTAACTCTAGAAAAGAGAGACTATGCCAAACGCTGCTCTGAGGAGGGCATTGCAGGCTGGGAGGAGTGATAGGATGATGCTAAACGTCAAGAGCACTGGCAGCCCTACCTTCACACTTCATCCATGCTCTGCCAATGAGTTAGCTTTCCTCTACTGTCTTCTCACAGTAAGACTGGCCTCTTAGGATAACTTAACTGCTCATTAAAAGAGAAATTCTCAAGTAAGTTTAATTTTAAGTCTAAATGGGTCATATTTTGAAAGAAAAGCTACCTTTTCCATTGAATTAACAAAGAATTCTTATGCTAAACCGAAACAGAGACGGCAGTTGAGTTGACTTTAAGGGAGAGGCTTTTCACATTAAGGATGTGATGGTTTTCAAATTTCTTACTAATACAGATTTTAATCCAAAAATGTTAGAGAATAACATATACGAAAGATAATTCAGGCCTACACACTATATCCTCAAATACCTAAAACACTGTCTGGTAATCTGTAAGATTTCAATTCACTCTTTAAAGCACAGTTGGTAAAAGTAAGCAGGTGGACTGAGTTGGAGTACTTGTGTTTATTTTTCTTTTCCTGCTCATTTAGTATGGTTTTTGTGTGTGGGGGTGTACATGGGTATACAAAGAGATCAACCTCTACTGTTGTGTCACAGGAGTTGTCCATATCGTTTTTTTGAGACAGACTCACTGGAACCTTGGACTCATGAAGTAAGAAAGGAGGGCTGTAGAGAATACCCCAGGGATACACCTGTGTCTATTCCTCCCCAAAATAGGGATTTTTTTTAAGCATGACTCATCACACTGCCTCTTTTAAAAGGTGGCTTCTGGAATTAAACATTGTCCTCATGTTTGCACAACAAACATGTTCCCCATGGAGCTATCTCTCCAACACCTTTATTTGAAATTTCTGAATAAGTTACTCAATGACTCTGAGGCTTAGATTCTTTGTTTAGAAAATAAAAATCATATTTATGCTTATAAACAATGGGGATGAAATAAAAGACTATGGAAAATATTCATCTCAACAGATTACTCACTGAACATACTCAAACCATTTAAAGTAAATCAGAGGACAGATGTAGTGGAATGTGCCTCTATTTTTAGTTACTGGAAGGATGAAGCAGAAAGATTGTGAACTGAACTACACAGCAAAATTCTGAATCTAGAAAACAATCAGACACTGCAAAGAATGCTTAAATGGTATTGTTACTCTGAACATTTCATCCTAAGCAAAATCATAATTTAAATAACAGATATTTTTATTTGAATCAAAATCTCTGGGTCTGTGTTTTCCTTAACACAGGTAAGTCCCTTTAGTTCCATTAGTGTTCCTAATGAGTAGAATATAGACATTAGACTCTGAGGTAGACAAAGGGCCTTGGGTAGGCCATCAAAATTGGTTGTGAGTCTTTAACTTTATAATTTGCTTGAAAAAAAGGATGTTACTTTTTACATCTCAAGTCCTGCCCCCTTCTGAAGATTAAATATTAAGTAGAGAAAGTGTCTTATCTTAACTTTTGTTAGGCATTTAATTGTCCTGGAAACCAGTTTCGATGGCCATCTACATTGATTAAAATAATTAAATTCATTTGTTTGAATCATGAACACACAAGAGAAAGCCTGCTAACAAGTATAATGCATCGTATAAATGCCCTACCACTTCCAGGTCATTGTTCTATTCCATCATTCTTTAAATAGGAACAGACTACTGGGAAATATTGAACAATATTTAAACACTGAGAATTGTTTAAGGACCCACAGGCCAGGTAATCTTAGGATACAGAGCAGAGACCATCATTAGCATAAATTCAAGACAGAACCATTTGTTCCAAGTGGTTCTGGCTTTCCAAACATTACTGACTCTTACATAAACTAATGTATATGAAATACTTGATTGTTCCTTCCTATACTACGTGACCTCCAAAAATTTGACCCCTGGTTTAAATGACCTTTATGGCTTCATTTAATCACTTCCTTGTTGATTTGGTCATTTTTTTCACTAATAAATTATACTGAAATTATAGTTATGCAGTGACATAGAGTCTTGTGGGAGATCCAAGCATAATTTAGGGACTCATTAAGCCATTGAACACTTCAGAGCATGAAAGGTAAAGATAGTTGGCATATATTTGTACTACAAAACATTATATTTATGTATACATATACAGATAATACATGAGACAAGAAGAATACGAATAAAGTACCCTTAAATTTAGATAAGAAATGATTACAAATAACACACTCAAGTGTAAAGAGAAAGTGGTTATGCAGGTTATTCATTCTATAAAAAGAAGTTGCACATATATGCATGTATATGCTTAACTACAAAACATTATGGCAGATATAAATGTGAATCATTACATTTCTTGAGTTGGCATTGCTGTCTGTGCACTTTTGAACATTCCGAAATGTGATATTATATATATATATATATATATATATATATATATATATATATATATATTAATTAGGCTAACAAAATTACCTTGTCAAGCCCTTCTGACAATAATTGGGTGCACTGATAAAATGGAAAACTGAGAAGGATTCATCCATCTAAGTCATCGAAAACACTAAAACCAAGACAATTTTCTCAAAGAAATAGTCTGTACTGCTTTCTGTGTTCTTTGCTCAGTATTTCCTCTTATAACATATGGATAATATTATTCATCCCCCTGAGGTGTGTGATTATTACTTGAGATTCTAGGGCAATTTGTTCAAGTACTTTAATGAGTCCAGTGTATTTGAAATCAGTTCAGAAGATATTTCTTTCATGGGCAAGCAGACCAAGAATCCAAGACCCACTTAATTCATCATAGCATAAAGGGTCTTAACAGAATCTACCTAATGGGTGGAAAGTGAACTCTTCATGCACAGTCCTTTGAGGGAAATTGACAGTGGATTGTATAGTGGCTTAGGGGGCTAAGGATGACTGTGAGATGAATAGAGAAAGAAAATTGAAGTCAGAGATAGAGAACAGAGAAAGTGGGGAGGGGGAGACAAAAAGTAAGAAATTGTTGAATTGGAAGATGGAAGGTAAGAGATTAGGAATCAGGAGATCTAGGGGTTAAACCTAAATGTAGGAATTTATATATCCTAATTCTGTTTCAAAATCAATTTAGTAAGTGATACAAACAAAATAGATCCAATTAAATAGATAACAAAGAAAGAGGAAGCAAGTGTAGCAGAGTTATTAGGGCTGAACATAGTGCTTACCTCTGAGAGCCATAGTAACCAAGGTCCAAAGAAAATAAGTTACACAGGTTCCATGAAATACAGAAATAATTGAACACTTTCGTACCATAAATCTGTAGCTATCTTTTCATTCAGTAGGTCTTGTATTATGCAGAATAATATCCCTTCTGTGATGGCGAATCTTGATTTTTAACGTAATAGGATTTAGAAGAGAAACAAACCTCTGGGTATTTCTGTGGGGTATTATCTATCTTGGGCTAAATGAGGGGGAAATATATAACTGTGGCTCCATTCCACAGGCAGATGTCCCACAAAGAATAAAGAGGAGAAGGTGAACTGAGCACTAACATTTACATCTCTCTCTGCTTCTTAGTTGACACTGTGATATAACCAGATTCCTCAAGATCCTGTTGTCATACCTTCTGTGCTATGATGGAGTTTATCCCTTTGAACTTTAAGACAATAAAAGCCCTTCCTACCTGAAAAAGCTTTTGTTAAATAATTTACAGAAGAAATTAAGACAAATGCCTAATACCTCTACTAAAGATATCCATGTCCTAACATTTATATCTGTTAATATTACCTCATATGACTAAAAGATTTCACAGTCATTAACAATTAAGAATCTTGAGACGGCTCCCTTAATTAAGATATATACTTCCTTGCTCCCATATCCACCCTTCCTTTATCCCAACCATCCCATTTCCCCAAGTTCCCCCCATCCTCCCCTTCTTAGGGTTGGCAAGAAACTTGAACCTGGAGGGGCTCCCAGGTGCCCAGGGTGATATCCCCAGTTAGTTCCTGGGGCAGCTGAGGATAGGGAACCTGAAATGACCCTATCCTATAGCCATACTGATGAACATCTTGCATATCACCATAGAACCTTCATCTGGCGATGGATGGAGATAGAGACAGAGACCCACACTGGAGCACCGGACTGAGCTCCCAATGTCCCAATGAAGAGTAGAAGGAGGGAGAACATGAGCAAAGAAGTCAGGACCACGAGTGGTGAACCCACCCACTGTGACGGTGGGGCTGATCTATTGGGAGCTCACCAAGGCCAGCTGGACTGGACTGAAAAAGCATGGGATAAAACCAGACTCTCTGAACATGGCGGACAAGGAGGGCTGATGAGAAGCCAAGGACAATGGCACTGGGTTTTGATCCTACTTCATGTTCTGGCTTTGTGGGAGCCTAGCCAGTTTGGATGTTCACCTTCCTAGACATGGACGGAGGGGGGAGGACCTTGGACTTTCCACAGGGCAGGGAACCCTGACTGCTCTTCAGACTGGAGAGGGAGGGGGAGAAGAGTGGGGGAGGGGGAGAGGAGTGGGAGGGAAATGGGAGGCTGGGAGCAGACAGATTTTTTTTCAATACAAAAAAAGAATCCTGAGATGGAAAGCTTGTCCTAAATTATAATCAGAGTACTGTTATTACAGTACTACAAGCTTCTGTTGCAACCAGTGCCTCACAGACAATAGAGCTACTCTCTTGATTCTCGCTTGGTCCAATCCCAGGTTAGAGACACTTTTTATACAATGCACAACTTAAAGTAATGAGGTCTGGGATGTTTTTAATTTTCTAACCAATACGTGGTTATCAGGATGTTTCAGTCTCAATACTGCTAACTTTTGGATCTGGATATTCTCTGGCTATGGAAACTGTCTTGTATATTTTAGGGCTTCGAACAACCTTTCTAGCCATGACCTACTAGATACCAGTAGCCTGTAAGTTGTGAAATTAAAAATGTCTCTGCTTGAGGTATTTCAGAGCTCAGCTTCGGTACCTAGAATGCACAAAACCCTAGATACAAACAATCTCTAGTACTGTTTTAAAAAGTCTCTAGTTATTGCTACATGTTCTGTAGTGAGATTAATCATGTGTCTGAAGAACATGATGTCATGTGGTGGACGAATGAAAAAAATGTGTTCAATTGTTTAAGGCTAGACTTGTTCCCTCTCATCTACTTATATTACTGAGAGTCAGAAAACTTTTCTTCTGGATTCTTAGTAGTCTCGGGTCTCTTCTTCACAAAGAATTCTAAAGTTAACAATGTCTTTTTCCAAATTTTCCACTAGTTTAAATTCTGGTCCTGAACATAGGAATATTTTCCCCATTGGGAATGGAATCCAAGAGTTTGCCTCATGCTAAGAAGTGTTCCAGTACTGACCAATATCCCCAGCCTCAGTGAAGAACATAATTCATAATAAAAATGTTAAAATTTAAAGGAGAATTCTTAGCAAATCTCAGAGTCTACCATTTTTTTCAGAATGAATTACTGCATTTTGAGCTACTTAAAATTATTTATTATTTCATAATGGCATATATGCATACATATATAATGCTCTTTGAACAAAGATACCCTCTGTTGTCCTCTTTTATGCCCTTCCTTCTCTTACAGAACACCTTTTTCTTTCCAATGGTGACTTATCACATTTAGTTGGGGTTGCCTGCATGACAAAAATTTAGTGTTACTTGAGAGAGCAATGCACCAGTGACTCGACCACTGAAGACTATGACACTCCTCATCCTGCAACCCTTAAGTGTTTCTAGTTCCTCATGGAGGGGTGGAATATTTTTAGCCTCTACCCCATCCATGGTAAAGTATTGGTGGGCCAAGTCTCAGACAGGTTTGTGAAGACAGCCATTGTTGCCATGAGTTCCTAAGTGCAATAGGTGTGCCATGTCAAGAAGTGAACATTTTACAGCATTTCTTCCCATTCTCCAGCTCTTACATTTTTCCAGTCCCCTTTTTCACAATTCACCCTGAGCCTTGGAAGTGGAATATAATTGTCTCATTTAGGAATAAGCTCTTAACAGTCACTTACTTTCAGCATAGTGACCAGGTATTAGTCTCTTTATTAACTGTCATTCACTATAAATAGAAGTGTCTCTGAAAAACATAGTAATCTATGAGTTATAAATATGAATGCTTAGATGGAAATTTCACACCATGGCCATTAAGCAATACAACAGTAGTAGATTCCCCACTAGGACCTATTACCTACCCAGCCATAGGCTTTGACTAGGTTTTCCTTACTAGGTATGCATTTCTCCTGAAGAGTTTAGTAACAAGTACTAAACTAGTTTGGTTTGTGGTCATGAAATAGTTACTAAAGGTAATCTGATAAACATACATGATCTCTCTCTCTCTCTGTGTCCCCCTCTGCGTGTATGTGTGTGTGTGTGTGCTCGTGTGTGTAGGTTGTTCATGTACATGTGTGCATATGCATATATACTGTGTTTATGGAGGTCAGAAGTTGACCTTGGGAATTTTCTTTAAATTCTCTGCTCCTTACTGTATGAGATAGTCTCTCATTGAACTTGGACTTCACAGATTGGCTAGACTGTCTGGCCACCAAGCTCCAAGTATCCCTGGGTTTCCAGTATGAGGACTGTAAGTGGCATCGTGCCCAGATTTTTATGTGGGTACTGGAGATCTGAATTCAGATTTCCCTCCTTGCACTGGAACATTTAGTACCCACCAAGATAACTCCTCGGCATATATGTCCTTTATTTCTAACAGAATTTTCCAAGTCAATATTCTATTTTGTCTATACCTAGATGAAAATCTAATGTTTCATTGCGATCTTAGATTAGTGCACCAAACTTCATCAAAGAACCTTCTTTTGCAGCAAATGGAAACTAATGCAGAGGCCAACAACTGGTTCAGATATGCCGTGGGATGTTCAGCCCTAAACAGGACAACTATATCACTGCACCCCTGCCAAGTTTAGTTATCATTGCAGAAGCGGGGGTTAATAGAAAGTGATAGACGCAGATGGTGGATGACTAAAAGGAAACAGTATTTTATGGGCACAGCCGTGCAGTGACAGATATGAAATCAGGGCAGTTGCACACATGAAATTACAGCAGTTGAGAGTGCATTCCCAAGACCTGTGAAAGCACAAGTCAGACAAAATTCCATCATGGGAAGGGGAGTTGGGCATGAAGTTCTATCGCAAGGTATGAGGTATTGGAGACTAATAGCTTCTAGGGAATTCAATTTTGTTAAAACCCTGGAGAGTTGCCAATGCTCCAGTGAATGTCACACATCTAAGGGAATATGGGTAAAAGAAATTAGACTTTGTGGATTTTAAAAAAGGACACAAAGGAGAAAACAGGGAGGTGTGAATATAATCATAATTCATTATATGAACTTCACAAAACTAAAAACAATGGGAAAAAAGATCTCCATGACATTTGTAGCAACATATTTATTTAATTTTCAAAACTATCAGAATAAATCTGTTAAGTTAGAGAAAGTAAGAACTCCAATTTTGCCCCTGATATAGGAAAAACTTCATTATACATGCTAATGGTGAATATTTCAGCTCAGGAATATTCTTGTTCCAAGAGAGAGATCAATGGGTTCACTTAGTGAATTTACCAAGGAAACTATATTTTCTACGCTATTTGTCAATTAAATCACACCACAATTTCAAGAAAATAAATGCAGTACATGAGTAGGCATGGTTTCAACAAAGAGACACATACAATGAAAACTGTCTTTCTATATTCAGACTTCCCAATGTTACTGCCCACAAAGTCCTCTCAGCATAGCATTCCACACTTATCTTCTCTTAATAATCCGCTAATAAGTTTATTTGGAACCAAGACTCAAGGCCAAAGATCTTCAAACCCAGCATGACAACGCTGGGGTGGCTTCCATCTGCCTCTTAGCGCTCCTCTGTTAATAATCCAATAATCCAATTTTACTCAGCGCTTTATCCTGAGGTATGGAATGCAGCCTGTTCACTTGCTTCACAGGTGTCCAGCTTCAGAAATGTCTTCTTATTGTGAAAAGTGTGTGTGTATGTGGGGGGGGGGAGTGACTTGAAGATTTATAGGGAATTAAAGGAAAAGAAAGAAAACGAGATCCTATTAACTCCAATATGCCATATTTAAGTTTGTCATATTCGAAGGACAGCAGAATATGACTCTGTTTGCTATGCAAAGAATTAAAGAAATCTATATAGGGACTGGAAAGATGGCTTAGCAATTAAGACTGTTTATTATTACAGAGGTCCTGGGTTTGATTCCCAGCACTCATGTAGTGGCTCACAACTATCTATAACTCCAGTTCGAAGGGATCTGACATCTTCTTGTGATCTCTGCAGACACCAGACATGCACACAATACAAAGACATACATGTAGGCAAAGCACTCATTATGCATAAAAATAAGTCTAATAAAAAAGTTACATAAAGAAAGAATTTCCTCGGTTATTCAAAGGATAACTATTAAGGGGATATCATGGGGTACTACAGACAGAATATCTTAATGAGTAGTTATGTGAAAAAGTCTTTGCCACCTTGGTGTGGGAGGTCCTTCTGTATATGTGTTGCTCTTATTGGTTAAGAAACAAAGAAGCTGGCTTGGCCTGTTATAGGGCAGAGTAAAGCTAAGCTGAGAAAATTAAACTGAATGCTAGGAGAAAGAAGGTGGAGTCGCAAGATGCCATGTAGCCGCCAGAGGGGAAAGACAGGAGTTGCCAGCTGGAACCTTGCCTGTAGGCCATGAACCTCATGGTAAAATATGAAATAATGAAAATGTGTTAATTCTAGATGTAAGACCTAGCTAGCAACATGCTTAAGCCATTGGCCAAACAGTATTGCAGTTAATAAAGATTTCAGTGTGATTATTTCAAGTCTGGGCAGCCTGGTCTCTGCCTCTACTACCTCAACTTTCTTATGTTATTAAACCTCATAGTCAATACTACATTAGAGAATCAGAATATGTTTGCCTCCATTTGCACAGAACTCCTAGCTTGGGCAGGTGATTATTATCATCTCCTTCAATATACTTTAGCAGAAGGAAATAACTCCCTTTAAATTACATGCCCATTGTCTCAGCTTAGAACCGACAATGTGCTATGGAGCAGAACTATGCTCTATTTACCTACCAGCTACCAGAAATGTATACACATTGACCAAATTTGATATCTGAAAAGTAGACAATTCTGAATGTTTAGAAGAGAGAATGAAACAGAGAAAACCCGTCAAAGAGAAACAATGCCTGAAAAGTGGGTCCTCTCTTTGTCCTGCCCTAGATACCCCATAGTCCTATTTCAAATTCTTAAAAGTCACCTTCTAATTCTGAACTCCCAAGTTTAGTCTTCTCCTGTTCATGTTGTGGCTTCTGACCTTCCAGCTGATCTACTGATAACCCAGCATAAGACAGATTAGCTAACCATATGTTGAAAGGTTCAACCATCCCTTAGGGGGTATTGGGCTACTTGGAAAATTCCATGTCCTGGCAGGGAAAATACAGTCTGACAGAATTTTCTTATCACTTCATGTATTTCACAGGTCTGAGAGAACTGGATCTTCTTACTTGTTTTACCAACCTCCATCAAAACAAGACTAGGTGTCACCTAAACCGCTAATCAAAACCTGGACTTTATTGTGACTCAAGTGAGAAAGCAGAAAGAACACTGACATTTTCTTGGCTCTAAAGACACCTTAGGGGGGCTCACAACTGAAACATACCTCAAGGGATACTAAATGTCACTATTTTGATATTTAAATGCATATTAATTCCAGAATGCAAACACACTTAGTTAGTCTTGCTTTGAAAGAAAAGTATTGACAAACATGAAGAGCATCCTATTTAACAGAGGTTGCAGTGCGCATATTCTTAGCATCTTCACAAAGTTCCATCTAAAAAATTGAGCCAATTTTCAAAGGCTCTGCTCTAATCGTCGAAAATTTGCAATAATTCTCTGCATTCCCTTAAGCAGGGCGCTACTATTTGGGCTGAAGCCATTGTCAGCAGGTATAACAGCCCTTCCAAATTTGGAAATCTCTTTATTCCAAGAGATCAGGCATTAAGTAGCAGGATGCCAAAGATGGCCAAGGTGCAGAATTTTTCAGTCATCACAGCCAACCGCAACGACATCTCCAGTTTCAACCATTTCTCTAGTTTTTAGTCTCAAGGCACCTCCTTTACTTGCAGCCAGCATCTGCATTCTTTACATGTCACAGTAGCCTTTTGGTTGTTTTTGATAGAGATTATGAAGATGTCATTTATATATTCTAAAACTCATCCTCTGTGGGTACCATTGGTTACCTTCCAGTGACAGTATCAACTAAAGAAAGGAAGAGCTTATTTTGGCTCATGACTGCAGATGGGTCTCAGTACACTGTGGTGGGAAAGTCACAGTGAAGTGTCTCCATCCACAGCAGAGGCACGGGGCTTATTACATGGCTCATATTAGAAAGCAGAGACAGTTACACTAGAACAAGGAATAAGTATAATTTTCAAAAGCACATTCTAGTGACATACTGCTACTAGCCAGTCCCTAGTAGCAAAAGGCTCCACACTGTATTAATACTCGAAACAATCCCACACCAGTTCGGATTCAAAGGGGTATTTATTTTAGAGAAAACTTATAGAACACCGACAGCCAGGAAAAAGGAGTCTAGTCGCTGGAGCAAGAGTCGGAACCAAGAGCCCGAAACAAGAGTTGGAACCAAGAGAGCAAGCAGAGGACAGCGATCTTTTTTTTTTTAAGAGAAATAGACCACACCCCAGTAGGCTGGTATTTCAGTGGTTATTGGCTGAAGGAGCAGAAGGTGCTCCCGCAACACTGTATACTCTTGCATCAGAGGCTGTGGACCACAGCATTCAAAACATGATGTTGTGGGGAACATTCTACATTCAAACCAAATCATTTTGATGATTTATACTGAGAAAACTGCATTGTACTACCATCACTTTAATCCATTTTTATTTTTAACATTGCCATTAGCCTAAAGAAATTCCTTAGTTAATCTCAATCCTCTACTCCATTCCATGACCTAGACAACTGGGCATTTACATTTTTTTTTCTGTATAGATTTGTCTTTTCTGGATATTTCATAGATTTGTTTCACCTTGCCTGCCAAAGGCATCTGATTGGTCTAATAAAAATCTGATTGGCCAGCCTGGTCTACAAAGGGAGTTCCAGGACAGGCTCCAAAGCTACAGAGAAACCCTGTCTCGAAAAAACAAAAAAAACAACAAAAAAAATCTGATTGGCCAATAGCTAGGCAGAGAGAAAGGAAAGGCAGGGCTAGCAGGTAGAGAGAATGAATAGAAGGAGAAATCTAGGCTCAAAAGGGGATGATACTTCGGAAGCAGAGGCAGGCGGATCTCTATGAGTTCGAGGCCAGTCTGGGATACAAGAATTAGTTACAGGACAGGCCCCAAAGCTACAGAGAAGCCCTGTCTCGAAAAGCTAATAAAACAAAACAAAACAGGATGAAAGGAAGAACAAGAGAAGAAAGAGAGCTCAAGGGGCACACCTGGGGCAAGAAGCTAGGCAGCTATCAGACAGACAGACAGGAAAAACAGTGAAGGTAAGATATATAGAAGGAAGAAAGTTAGTAAGAACAGAAGTAAAAGGTAGATAAAGAAAAACATCTTAATTTAAGTTAAAATAGATAGCTAGAAACGAGCCTAAGCTAGGCCAAGTATTCAATCCTAGTAAAGTCTCCCTGTCACAGTTTGGAAGATGATTGGTGGCCCAAAAGGAAAAGCCTGGTACAGGGGTTCAACAGTTTAAATCACCAATGAAAAGATATGTAACTTTGGGGGGGCAATATCTTTATATCTTGAATTTAGAACGAATAATAAGTCTTCTTGCAAAGATTCATTGAATTGCAATATGTAAACTTTATCAAATAGTCCTCCGAATTAATTAGAGAATTGATGTTTCAGCATAGTTTCAAGATGCCCCCTCAAATTCCTGAAGTATGAGCTTGCTCATTGAAATATTTCTGTAATACTTTATTCATATTGCCACTGTCCATTTATGTACCTATTTTTCTATATAGTTATCCAACTTTTATAAGGAAAACCAAGGTGCTTGAATCTCCATCATTTAATATAGATCTTGACCATTATTTTTAAGCCAGGTGTGATGGTGAACACATTTTTTATTAGATTTTTTTAAAAAAAGTACCAATCCAAATTCCCACTCCCTCCCCTCCTCTCATTCCCTCCACACACCCTCCCACTCCTCCCCCTTCTAATCCTAAGAGAGGGTAAGGCACTTTGCTTTGTGGAAGGTCCAAGGCCCTCGCTACTACATCTAGGCTGAGCAAGGTATACATCCAAAGAGACTAGGATCTCAAAAAAGCCAGTACATGCAGTAGAGATAAATCCCAGTGCCACTACCAGTGGCCCCTCAGTCTGCTACAGCCATACAACTGTCAACCACATTCAGAGGGACTAGTTTGGATCTATGCTTGTTCCTTTCCAGTCCAGCTGGAGTTGGTGAGCTCCCATTAGCTCAGGTAAACTGTATCAGTGGATGAACCCTTCATGGTTTTGACCCCTTTGCTCATAGTCTCATTCCTTCTACTCTTCAACTGGACCTTGGGAGCTCAGTCCAGTGCTTCGATGTGGGATTCTGCCTCTGTTTCCATCTGTTGTTAGATGAAGTTTCTATGGTGATATTTAAGATAATCATCAGTCTGAATATAGGGCAAGGCCAGTTCGGGCACCCGCTCCTCTGTTGCTTAGGGTCTTAGCTGGGGTCATCCTTGTGGATTCCTGGGAATTTTTCTAGAGCCAAGTTTCTTGCTAGCCCCATAGTGGCTCCCTCAATCAAGATATCTCTTTCCTTGCTCTCATATCTCTCCTTCCTCCATCTCGACTATCCCATTCCCTCAACCCTCTCCTTTTCCCCTCCTTTTCCCCTTCTCCCCTTCCATCTACTCCCTGCCCCATGCTCCCAATTTTGTCAGGCGATCTTGTCTGTTTCCAATTTCCAGGTGGTTCTATATATGTTTTTCTTTGGGTTCAATGGTGAACACTTTTAATCCCAGCACTTGGTAGAGAGACAGGTGGATCTCTGAGTTTGATACCAGCCTGGCCTATAAATGTACTATTCTCTAGATGTCTACAGGACATCCAGAGTTATATAGAAATACTCTTTCAAAAAATCAAAACCAACCAAGCAAAAAAACATGAAAAAAAATGTGCGTGTCTGTGTGTGTGTTGAGGGGTACATATATGCAGTACCCAATGAGGCCAGAAAAGGGCCCCTAGAGTTTAAGTTACAAGCAGTTGTGAGGTGCCTGAAGAGGGTTCTGGGAATCTTAATCAGGTCCTCTTGACGAGCAGCAAGCACTCTTAACTGCTGATCCACCTCTCCAGCTCTGATCATAGCCATAAAAATAGTAATTGAATGAAAAGCTGTGCTACATAGTCTTCTATCTATAGGTCTCATCTATTCTGATCCTGCTTTGGCCAGTTGTCTCTCTCAGAGAGACCTGCATGGACTCTCATATCTAGATGACTTATTTACTAGGGGTATTAAGAAGTTTTAGTGGATTTGGGTAAAAAGAGACTGTGGTAAAACATGGATGGATGGGTGACAGCAAGGAGTAATGGGTTGTAATTATCTTTGTCATCCTTCCTTGCCTTGGTTCTGCCAGTGGCTATGTGTCTGAAGGTTTTGTCAGGACAACACACTTCTGTAGCTATAGCTCTGTAATGTCAGCAAAGATATAGCTTCCCCTTTCTCCTTTAGACCTAACAGTTTTCCACTGGTGCTAATCCATTGCTGCTGTCCCATCCTCTGTCAATCCTTTAACTGTGTTCACCCGTCTGTGAAAGATTCATTTATCTCTTTCCATATTAACTCATTTGGATGTGCCATCTGTTTCCTGTTGAGACCCAAACAGGTACAATGACTGAACATACTTAATGCTTCACAATTCACATGCCTGCTATAGGCCTGGGGTGTTGAGGTGGTAGTGGAAAAGAAAATGATTTCACTATTAAAATAGCTTGCCGTGTTTATAGTTTTTATTTTATATGTATACATGTCCATCGCCATATGACAAGGATGCATTGCTGCTAGTGATTTCCATGTGAGTTGTTTGTAAAGCATTTTGCTACAGGATCATTCTTTCCAGGGCAATCTACATTGAAGATTGCATAGCAGTATTTGACCTGATTAATAGAAAAATTATAGTCCTTCCAGAACACTGAGACTCTGCAAGAATCACAATTCTTTGAACTTCTGGGTGGTGAGATATCTCCTAAGTTATTTTTATCAATTCTATTTGAGAACAATGGGCTTATGAGGCCATAAGTCCTATTTCAGAAGTAGGTTTCAGATCAGCAGTCACCAGACTCTGAAGCCAGGAAATAGGTGTAGGTTCAGAGACTATTCATGGACATCTAGATTTCTTGGGTTGGTAACTCAAAATGCATTCGGCATATACTCCACACATAGCATGGTCCTCTTTGCTGTGTTCTTAAGATAAAGGAGACTAGGGATTCCGTGTATTATAATATCACTATTGCTTTGTGTTAGTTGGTGTTAGTTGGTGTCTTTTCACATATGAATAGAGTTACAATCACTCAAAAGACCATTGACATAGGAGCGGCGGGCTGCATCCCCGGCACCCGGCCGCCCCCACGGCTAGCTTTAGCTTATGCCCCGAAATAATTACACGGAAACTGTATTCTTTTAAACACCGCTTGGACCATTTCTATCTAGCCTCTTCTAGGCTAGCTTTCGCACCTGGACTAGCCCATTTCTAATAATCTGCTGTAGCCCACGAGCTGGCTTACCAGGAAGATTCTATCCTATGTCCATCCTGGGTCGGAGCTGAATCGCGTCTGTCTGGGAGAGCGGAGCATGGCGTCTCTGTCTGAGGCGTCTTACCTCACTTCCTCTTCCTCCCAGCATTTTGTTCTGTTTACTCCACCCACCTATGTTCTAAGCTATGAGCCCAAGCAGTTTATTTATTACTTAACCAATGAAATCAACAGATTGATATATGACACTCCCACATCAATATACTCCACACGTAGCATGGTCCTCTTTGCTGTGTTCTTAAGATAAAGGAGACTAGGGATTAACCTTTCGTGTATTATAATATCACTATTGCTTTGTGTTAGTTGGTGTCTTTTCACATATAAATAGAGTTACAATCACTCAAAAGACCATTGACATTGTTATTCATTTTTCTAAATGTTTTAAATTTTTTCTTTGAATGCCACAAGAACCCTTGAACAGAAGACACATTCTATCTTTTTGAGGTGGAAATAAACATAAGCACTTGACATGACTTGATTTTTTAAAAATTTTAAAAGACTAACATAAGTAGAATAAAAGAAAGCCTTCAATTCTCTATATTTTGCATGTGACTTTATATGTATTTTAAAACATTAGAAAAAATAAATATTCCAAAAATTGTGATTAATCATTGAGATGTTATTCTGTGATTTCAAAAGCTCATTAAACATTTTCATAGTCTATATATTTTCATCTTCTAAATTATTTCAAGGGAAACAGATTTTTGAATGTGTATGTAGTTTTTCATTACATTATTTGGGCTGTTTTTATATGAACTGTGAACTCGAATATTCTATGTTACAAACTAGAGATTCTTTTCCAAGTTCACTAGCAACCTGTGAAGATGAGTGTTAACTGTCAACTTGACAAAATCTAGAATCACCCACAACATGGGCCTCTGGTAGTTCTGAGCTGATTATTTTCATTACTTAACTCAGGTGGGTGACAGGGCCCGTAGGTATGGATCCATTCTATCTTGACTAAAGGTCAGAGAGTTTCTTATTTATCCCATATCTATGTTTCTTTTGCCTAATAATTCTAACACAAATGTTCCTACCCTGGAACATACGAACCTGCCATGAAGGGTCACAAAGATTTTGGGAGTGGCCAACTGGTCCGTGCCATGAGAGTGAGCCCACTCCTGACACTACCTGGAGTGCCAGGACCTAGAGGCTGGGTGGTACTGAAACCTAGGATAGAACCAAATATGACTGGAGAAAAAATGTCAATGTAATAGGTGACTATCACAATTGTCATCAGAATCTTCATCTAGTAACTGATGGATACAGATGCAGGGATTCACAGCCAAACATTAGGCTGTGTTCAGGGAATCCTGCTGAAGAGAGGGAGGAAGTATTGTAGGAGCCAGAGGGGTTAAAGACATTACAAGAAACCCCACAGAATCAGCTAACCTGGGCTCATAAGGACTCACAGAGTCTGAACCAACTACCAGGGAGCTTACACGGGACTGACCTAGGCCCTCTGCATATATGTTACAGTTGTGTAGCTTGGTCCTCTTATGAGTCTCCTAACAGTGGGTGCAGGGGTTGTCCCTCATGCTTTGGCTAGCTTTTGAAAACCTATTCCTCATACTGGGTCGTCTTGCCCAGTCTTAATACAAGGTGGGGTTTTTAGTTCTACTGCAACTTGATACACCTTGCTTTGCTGATACCCGTGGGAGGCCTATCCTTTCCTGAACAGAAATGATGAAGGAGTGGATTGGCAAGTGGGAACTGAGGTGTATTAAAGCATTGGGAGGAGAGGAGGATAGGGAAACTGCAGCCAGGATGTCAATGAATAAATAAATTTAATAAAGACGAATACTTCAGATACACACTTGACCATATGCTACACACATACACACCATTAATGAAAACATCCTGTGTACTAAAATCATGCACACATGTATAGATTATGATGTAAAGTCTTCTTGAGGCAATATATAACTTCGTGGTGTCTTAAGAAAGGAAATGAGGAGTGGTAATGGTAGTGTACTTACGTATCTATGTTTTTGTGCATTTATTCGTTCACATTGGCAGGGAGCTTTCAAAGGAAGTCAACTTTCTCATACTGTGGGAAAAGAAGATATGTTCAAAGCCTGTTGATTTACCATTTACTACTTATTTAAATGCCACTTGAGAGCCTGTGCTAGACACAAGAAACTTATAAAAGTGTCCAGAATGAGCTATGAAAACTATACATTTGGATATGATTATTGTTCCCTGGAGATTTTTTTCTATCTCTATCTTACATTTCCTAAGTCTTCCCTGAAGGCAAATTCTGGGTTGAAAGTTTGGGGGAATCAATCAATTCCAAATTTATTTTAATAAAACCATTTCTGGTTCTAAACAGTTTGGAGTCAGTGAAAAGCTAATCCCCATATGCGTAAGGTGGTGGGATCAGAACAGGACAAAGCTGACTTGATCAGGGGTAGAACAGCAAAGTGGGGTGAAGAAGCCTATTAGTCACTTTGCCCTCTTCTTTCTTCTCCGTAAAGATCAACATCGTCACTTCCTTCATTCTTTATTGAAGTCTAAGAATAACTCATCCTGAGAGGACAACTTCCCAAATGATTTGCAAAGTCAGTATTCTACAAAAAAAAAATCGATAGAAACTCAAATATCCTGCTCCTGCCGCCTATCTTGTAGTCACTGAATATGTTCCCAAATAGCTTAATTTCTTCGTAATATAGAAATTTTCTGAGTCAAGGACTCATATAGCATACTATGGCCTTGAACTTGCTATGCAGTGGGGGATGTCCTTGCACTACATTTATCTCCCTAGTACTTTAATTACAGACATGTGTCCCCACACGCAGTGTATGTGGTTGTTGAAACTGAAACTCATGCATGCTAGGTAAGCCCACTGCTAATTGAACTACATAACCATCTTTTTTCTTTTTCTTTTTTTTCTGAAGATGAGAAAATGTTAATTTCTCATTTTTAATTTCAAAAACATCCAACTTTTCAGAATTCATTGTGTTTTCTGGCATTAAGAGCTTAATCCTAAGAGGCTAGGGAGATGGCTTAGTTAGTAAAGAGTTTATCATGCAAATTTGGGGGCCTAAGCACTCATCCACAATGCCCATGTAAAAGTCAGGTGTGATTTCTTTTTTTTTTATAATTTTTTTTTTGCTCCCTGTGCATGCCAGTGCCAAAGTTTTTTTTTTATTTTTATTGCTTTAGAAATAATACCATTCAAAATTTCCACTTCCCCCCTTCTCCCATTTCCCTCCTGCTCCCCCACCCTTTCCCCCTTCCCCTCCAGTCCTAAGAGAGGGCAGGGTACCCTGCCCTGCGGAAAGTCCATGGCCCTCCCCGCTCCATCCAGGCCTAGGAAGGTATGCATCCAAATAAAATAGGATCTCAAAAAGCCAGTACATGCAGTAGATACAAATCCCAGTGCCGTTATCATTGGCTTCTCAGTCTGCCCCAAGTGTAAGCCACATTCAGAGGGTCCAGTTTGATCCCATGCTCATTCAGTCCCAGTCCAGCTGGCTTTGGTGAGCTCCTATTAGATCAGGCACATTGTCTCAGTGGGTGGAACAACACTTCGCGGTCCCGACTTCCTTGCTCATCTTCTCCCTTTTTCTGCTCTTCAGCTGTACCTTGGTAACTCAGTCCAGTGCTCCATGTGGGTCTCTGTTTCTATCTTCATCCATTGCCAGATGAAGGTTCTATGGTGATATTCAGGATAGTCATCAGTCTGACTATGGGACAAGGCCAGTTCAGGCATCCTCTCCTCCACTGCCCAGGGTCCTAGCTGGGGATCATCCCCGTGGACTCCTGGAAACCCCTCCAGAGCCAAGCCTCTTGCCAACTCCAAAATGGCTCCCTTAATTAAGATATCTTTTTTCCTGCTCCTATATCCATCCTTCCTCCATCTTAACCATCCCACTCCCTCAAGATCTCCCTAACCCTCCCCTTCTCCCTTCTCTCTCCCACTCTCCCCTACCCTCCATCCCACCCCCACCCCCATGCTCCCAACTTTTGCTTGGCCATCTTGTCTGCTTCCAATTTCCAGGAGGATCTATATATGTTTTTCTTTGGGTTCACCTTATTACTTAGCTTCTCTAGGATCACGAACTATAGGCTCAATGTCCTTTGTTTACAGCTACAATCCACTAATGAGTGAGTACATACTAGATTCATATTTTTGGGTCTGGGTTATCTCACTCAGGATAGTGTTTCTACTTCCATCCATTTGCATGCACAACTCAAGATGTCATTGTTTTTTTTTACCACTGAGTAGTACTCTAATGTGTATATGTGCCACACTTTCTTTATCCATTCTTCCAATGAAGGGCATCTAGGTTGTTTCCAGGTTCTAGCTATAACAAATAATGTTGCTATAAACATAGTTGAACAAATGCTATTGTAGTATAATTGGGCATCTCTTGGGTATATTCCCAAGAGTGGTATTGCTGGATCCTGAGGTAGGCTGACTCCCAATATTCGGAAAAACTGCCACACTTATTTCCAAAGTGCTTGCACAAGTTTGCATTCTCACCAGCAATGGATGAGTGCTTCCCTTACTTCACATCCTCTCCAGAATAGGTTATCATTGGTGTTTTTGATTTTAGCCATTCTGACAGGCATCACCATCTTCTTATGGAAGATTTTATTACATATAAAGTTGACTGGGTACACAGGCTCATACAGCTGCAGTTTAGGATGAGATGATAATATCAAACAACATAACAAGGATTTCAATTGGATGGAAGGTTGGAAAGCATTTCTTTATCATAGATAAGATCTAGCCTCTCAATGGTAGATACGTGGGGATTTAAGACCCTTTGTCCAAGATGCTATGAACAAAGCCTCTATAACTGTTCTCTAGCACAATCAGTTTGAGCAAAATTGCAGTTGAAAATCATTGGAGTGGAATTTTTGCTATATGAAAGTAAGCTCTTTTTAAACTGAGTATTTTCACTCTTTTTGATCACACACTATTGATCACCTTGCTGTCAGATCACAGCCTGATTTGGTTCCTTGTGATGATAATTCAAATTGAGAAGCTGCTGAAAGAGTCAGTTGTAGGTGTCTCATTTTCCTGAATCCCATTCCATTCCTCCTGCTACATTCATTATCACAGCTGGCTGTCTAGGGAGCAAACACATGGTAAAACTAGCCTCTCCCTGACCACCAACGACATGCTGTTACACTTAGAAAATGTCTACAGACAGAATGTTTATGTTTGTTCACAAATATAATGATTTAATAATAAATACCAATGCTATAAAAAGTGATAATATTTTGATTCTGACATTATTCATAGGACTATCACCACAAAAGGATACACACACACACACACACATTCACACACACATACACACTGTATTGATAACCAAACTTGCCATCAGATAATCCTTTTGTATGTTGTGAATATGTATTGCTCTCACTGTTTAATAATAATGCTGATTTGGCCTATAGTACAATAGCTCAATTATATATATATAAATTTTATATATAAATATAAACTCTTGAACAAGATGTGTCATGTGTGTGTATACAGGATAATTATTAAACCACCAGGTCTAAAGAAGCTTGAAGCATTGTTAATAAAACTTCTATTACTACGTAAGATTCCTCATATCACTTTAAAGAAAAATAATTCCCAAATTCTGATTCCAGACAACCATTTATCCAGTTTTACCATTTCTAGAACTTAATGCTATGCCAATTATTGTATCTGACTTCTATTTCTCAGGATGTGCACTATCAGAGGACAGAAGTTCAGATTATACAGGAATTCAAATTCTAGAATTCACATCAGACAGTGCACAAATGCCTGTAACTATAGCTCTAAGGGATGTAAATCCCCCTTTCCTGGCCTCCATTGGAATACAGGCACATTCATACCCACACAAACTTCATATAAGGAACAATACTTCCTCTTCAACTTGGAGCCAATGGTTGCCAGGTAGCAGTATTCTTTGTGTTAATAGATTTTCCTATATTTCAAAAATGCCAGAGATCAAAAATTCTAGGGGCTGGAGGGATGGCTTAGTAGTTAAGAGTACTTGCTGCTCTTTCAGAGGACCTGGATTCAGTTTGCAGCACAGAAGGCTCACAAATGCCTGGGATTTCAGTTCCAGGGGATATGACCACTTCTTCTAGCTCCACGGGCATGGAATGTACAAAACTATACTCAGGCACATGTGCATATACATAAATTAACTTTTTAAAAGTAAAAGCTTATGCCACATTGTTGACAGCAGTGTTTGATAGTTTTGGTTGCTCCAACTATTTAGCAATATTTGAAATACTCAGTTGCAGTGTGCATTTTGATAAATATTTTTTTCTCTTAGTATGTATTTGGTGAACCATATTAGTTAGCTGTATGAGAAATTATCTGTTCTCACCCACTTTTATGTAGCCAGAGACTGATCATACATTTCTGGCTATCCAGACCCGAGTAATCACACAGAAATTATATTAATTACAACACTGCTTTGCCAATAGCTTAAGCATATTTCTGGCTAACTCTCATATCTAAATTAACCCATTTCTAGTAATCTGTTTCTCACCATGAGGCTATGGTCTACCAGTAATGTTCTGGCATTTCAGCATCTTTCTCCTTTAGCAGCTACAAGGCCTCTCTCCGACACCACCTATTCTCTATATCTCTGTTCAGATTTCCCACCTGGCTTTGCTCTGTTAGGCCATTGGCCAAACATTCCACAACACTTTCGCCTTCATTTTTTTTTGTTGTTGTTGTTTGTTTTGAGACAGGATTTCTTTGTAGCTTAGGAGCCTGTGCTGGAACAAGCTCTTGTAGACCAGGCTGGCCTCAAACTCTCAGAGATCTGCCCAACTCTGCATCCCAAGTGCTGGGATTAAAGGTGTGTGCCACCACTGCCCAGCTCACCTTCGTTCTTAACAGCAATGTGGTGTGTGCTCTTGGTCTATGCATGCCCAATATTCCACAGTTCTACCCAGTGGTATGTAAACCAAAGTCAACTGGGGTCTACTGAGGTTAAGATTTTCTTCATCTGAAAGAGACAAGTTTACTAGAACTCTTTCCTCCCCTGCTCCTTGCTTAGTCCTGGTCAAAGCAAATCTGGTGCTGGTGCTGTGGACACATCTTGCCACTGAGAGGGAAAGGTCAAAAGAACCATAACAGAAAGTGGCAGTGCTGAGCCACCAAACTAGCAGTGGCCTAAGTTTGAAATTCTAAATCTGTAAGGAAATAAAACCTTTATTCACTGAAGTCACTATATTACACAAATTCGTTCTATAGAATCAGCTAAAAATTCTCACATTCTTATCATTTATACAACATAAAAGAGGCCCCAAAATTGGCTCCTTTCATTAATAAAAATGCCTGTTGATACATGCTCTCATTTCTTCTAGTATGCTCCATGATTTTAATCTAAAAACTAAATTCTGTTATTTCAACAAAATGCATTTTCTTAATTTTGACTGTGACTGAAACCTTGTTTTTTTTAAAAAAAATACATAATGTTTTGTGAGGGTAGTATTGTTCAATAAAAATTATTTTTATTTTAATTCAATTGTTCTTCATCTATTACTACAAGAGAAATTTTGGTTTTGACATTATATAATTAGAACTGAGATGTTTTTCTATGTTCAAATGCTGTTTTGACCCCCATTATTATTATTCTACCCTCAGTTTTCTAAGTGTAGCATAGAGGAAATTTCTTCCTTAGGGTGGTGTGGGAAGTTCTTCTGTATATGTGGTGATTTTATTGGTTAATGAATAAAGCTATACTAAGGGCCTTTTGATGATAAAATGAACTAATACATACATTATTATCTATATGTAACAAACATAAAAATGAGTTGCTTCTCTTAATTTGTGATACTATGTTATTATTAGGGTCCAAATTGTTTCCATTTATGTCTTTTTTTAAAAGAGTCTATACCTTGTTGTGCAATTTATTTTAATTATAAAACTGAATTTAAAATAACAAATGTGTGTGTGTGTGTGGTTTATATGTGTATGTGTGCTTTTTCATGTATTGGGGTGTGGTGGTCAAAAGACAGCTTTTGTGTATGAATTATTTCCTTTTCTCCATGTCTAAGACAGAGTCTCTTCAGTACTGTGAGAGCATACAAACTTTTAGAGATTCTTCTATCTCTGCCTCTGTTTCCTGAGGCACATGGGAATACACAGACTTGAACTCCTGCATCTTGCTTTTATGTGGGTTCTGAAGATCCAAATTCAGGTGTAGGTTTATGTGGCAAGCACTTTAATCTATGAGCCATCTCTCCAGTCCCTTCTATCTTTTAAAATACTGCTTTCTATAAAAGTTGCTAGGATCACCATGGGAAGATTTTTGTTGTAGTTGAATAACAGAGTAATAAATCACTAAGAGTATAAATAATAAAGTATTTTCTTGGGATTATAAACTAGGGATATGTAGGAGGAGGCCACCAGTTCGTCCCAGCCACCCAGAACCAAAATAACTACACAGAAACTGTATTATTTAAAATACTGCTTGGCCCATTAGCTCTAACTTCTTATTGGCTAACTCTTACATCTTAATTTAACCCATTTATAGTAATGTGTGTATCGCCACATAGCTGGGGCTTACTGGCAAGATTCCAACCAGAATCTGTCTTTGGTGGGGCTACATGGCTTCTGCTCTGCTCTGCCCTTCTTTCTCCCAACATTCAGTTTAGTTTTCCCTGTTTACCTAAGTTCTGCCCTATCAACAGGCCAAGGCAGTCTCTTTATTCACCAATGGTATTCGCAGCATACAGAGGGGAATCCCACATCACATCCCTATTCTATTTAAATAAAAAGGAAGGTTTTAACTTTAACATAGTAAAATCACATATAACAAAACAGGTATCAAGAATTACAGTTATAATATTTATATCTACTTTACCTTTTATCATAACTAAGGAAAACTATATTACTAGTATCTATTCTTCAACACCATCAAAGACTCAAGAAGGATATAATAATACCTAAGTAGACAGGAAGTACATTGTAAGCAACTTCCAAAACTCTAGAATTGACAAAAACATCTCTCTGCCTGGATAGTCACCCAAAGTTCTTCTGTACCATTGGAGTATCCATTTTCAGTGCATAGGCCCATAGTTCTGCCTTTATTTGGAGTTTTCAGTCACTTTCTTCTGTGTCCTGCAGAATGTCTGCAAGACTCTTTCATGTAGCAGGAACCCTGAAGGATCATCTCACCTTTAGGCAAGTTCAGCAGTCATTTCTCTGTGGTCCTACATGTCCAGTTCATCAAGCAGTCCAGGGAAGAACAGTTTCTTGCCCAAATGGCTAACCAACTCCATAAGGAGCCTCTTTGATGCCCATCTTCCTCTTGAAGTAATTGGTGCTCCCAGGAGCACATGAGTCTCATTATCATGAAAAGTCCTAAGTTCTTAAAACATTTTAAATGCCATATTCTGAAGGTCTCTGAAAGATTTGAAGAATACCTAACTGAAATATTTCTCTATATATCTAGAAACCCTAACTAAAATGACTAGAAGCTTGAATATTATAGATGACTCTCTACTAACTTATATTTCTTAATTAAACATTACATTTTTAAATGAGCTGCACAAACACAAAACCTTAATCAAGAGCAGAAATATTACATATAACAAAATTGATCTAAGATTTATATCAATAAACCAAGATCCATACCAATACAAATCTCTATAGCATATCCCTCTTTAAATGTAAACAAACATTTATAAACAATATTTGGGAATATGGGTGTAGTTCTTCAAACTGCTTCCTGCTGTTTATTGGATGAAGTAATTTTTTTAGAGGTGTTCAAGGCAACCTTCAGGGGTCTTGGTCCATCAAACCACATTAGCCTGGAATGTATTCACAGGTTCTCATCCTATGTGGAAAGAAAAGCAGAACTTCTTTTCCAAAGCAACATATCCTTAGACCCAAATTTTGGAATCAATATACCTTTAAAATATATATGTAGGTTTAGCTTAGCAGCCCATACAATGAAATGTCTCTCTGTACTTAGCTCATTTACAGCCAAAAAATTCAAAGAAAACACAATAATATACATAATTCAGACTCTCTCTGTGAATTTTCCATCTTTAAGTGACTTATTTTTCTTTAATCCTTTTAATGCATGACTGTACTGTCTCTTTAAAGACTTTGTTTTATATATTTTTAAACAATTTACTTCTTTTTCAACTCTCTATACTCTTTTTCTTCTCTCTCCCAAGCCTACGTACATTTAAAAAATACATTGTGTCTCATTTAGAGGTCTTATGTCTGAAACTGTCCTGTTGTGTATCTGTAATTCTTTCCTGTTCAGGCGTGCTTCTTAAAATGCTAAGCTCTTCTTAAAATCTTAAGCTGTGGCATTACTAGGGTATATACGGTACTTACTGCTTGCTCTGCACAGTCTAACATGGTAGAAGTCTGTTTACTGCCTCTGCAAGCCACGCACGCTGCCCCAGTTTTAGCCACATAGCTGGCCCATGTTGCCACCAAGCAAGCCATAGCACATTGCTCACAAACCCCCATTCAAATGCTTGGTCTCCTGAAAAAGCCAGGGGTTGTGCTGGCAGCACAGCCCCGAAAGCCAGCATTTCAAAATGGCACTTTTTTTGCTACTGCTGAATCAGGAAAACCTCTCTTAAAGGAGCCATGTCCCTTCTTGCTTCTAGCAAACAGAGCCCACCCAAGAAAATGCTGCTACCAAACCATCCTTAACTCTGTTCTTTTTTGTTTAGATTTCTTTTTAAAGCTTTCTCAAGTTTTTATGTGGATTTTAGTTGGTCACATTGGGCATCAATTTGTAGGAGGCGGCCACCTGTTCATCTCAGCTGCCCAGAACCAAAATAAACACACAGAAACTATATTATTTAAAACACTACTTGGCCCATTAGCTCTAATTTCTTATTGGCTAAATCTTAAATTTCACCCATTTCTAGTAATCTGTGTATCACCACAAGGCTGTGACTTACCATCAAGATTCCAACCTGCATTTGTCTCTGGTGGGGTTACATGGCTTCTTCTCTACTCTGCTATTCTTTCTCCAAGCATTCAGTTTAATTTTCCCTGCCTACCTAAGTTCTGCCTTATTAACAGGCCAAGGCAGTTTCCTTACTCACCAGTGGTATTCACAGCATACAGAGGAGAATCCCACAACAGGGATAAATATGGGGAATAGTTTTATCTGGCATTATTGTAGATGACTGGACTAGCATGAAACATAAGGAGCCCAAAGATTTTTGTGACCAAAGAATATTCTTGAGTAGTAAATGTTAGTACAAAAATTCTTGGGAGATATTTATTTCATCTTATAAACTAAAAATGTATATGCATACACTATAGAATCAATTATAGGAAGGCCTGCATGTCCTGGATATGTTTCTATGTAGCTGTAAACTTTAAGGACCATGCAGTAGAAAGTCCAAAGTTGCTTGGATATAAATAGAGCACTCATAATTACTTGGAAATAACTCCAGTGACTAGTTGTTAATATTTATTAAGAAGATAGGCATATGCAGTCATATTTTTGTGGATTTAAGTCTCAGCTTCTTCACACTATATATTACATTATTGTGAAAGATTATTTGCCATCAGTGACTTCATTTTCTTTTCTGTGAAACTGGGTAACTATGATAACTGACAAATGCAGTGTACTTACTATAGTGTTATATCCTGGGGATGAGCTAAGCATCCAAGAATTACTACTAATTATTATCCACACAGAATCATCAGCCTCATTATGTGGACAAAGAGAGTGCAGCCAGGAGAGTGGTTTTCAAATTCAAATGTTTATATAATATATTATGCTGAAAATTGAACCTGGGCCCACCTGACTCCAAACTCAATGATTTTAATGGTTCTACTATGTATCAAAGGACCTCTAATTTCTTACTTCCTATGGTTTTATGTTCGCAGGCATGCATGATGTTTGGTGCATCTCTATTAGAAAAAACACACTGCAGCTGCAGACAAGACTGACTTTCTTTAGTATTCAAACATCAGATCTTTTTGACAATGTGGCTCTCATGACTGCATCTGGAGACTGGAAGTGTATCATCTTTCCAACAGAAATCATTCCTAAATCACTGGAAAAAACTATTGGCATTCTTTGCTTTATGGAAAGACAGTACGACATTATTAAGATTTTGTAAAATTGGGCTACTCTTTGACTCAATATGCAGGACCATATGAGTATAGTAGATGCGTATAATAATACATATGTATATGTACATATGTAGATACATACTGTCCTCTCCAAACAAAGTTGTAGCTCATCTCCCTTTTATTGGTCTTTGTTAAAATACTTTAATCTAACTAATGAATTCTCCCAACGTTGTATGACCATATTTCTTTATGGTATGGCAGCCAGGCTCTGAAGCCATAGGCCCACCTGAGGTGGTCACATAGACCTGCAGACAGCTTGTCACTGCTCTCAACAATAGCCAGGATGTGCTACTCCTTCTCTTTTGTTATAAATGTAGATCACCTGGGAAGAGGTATTTGCTGAAGCTGATGACTTAATTGCAGGTGCTGTCCCTAGACACATTCCCCAAAAAAGAGAATATTAATGAGGGGGGATTAAGAGATGTTTGATAGAATAAACATGGGTGGTCTACAAGAGCTAGTTCCAGGACAGGCTCCAAAACCACAGAGAAACCCTGTCTCGAAAAACCAAAAAAAAATAAAATAAAATAAACGTGGGTAGATCTTCAGGATGGAAAGAAGCCTGAGATGCTCTTCCATGATGATAGTGTAAACTGTATCTGGTTATTCCTTGCGCCTCTGTACCAGTCCAGTTGGGGAAAATAGTTTACTATGTCGGGGCCCATGGGCCCTAACACAAGGTCACATCAATTAAGTTGAAATTTGTTACAATTCAAACTATTAACAAAAATGTATCAGTTCTTAATAATCTGCATAGTGTGGTCTTCTCTTTTTCCTTGATGATTATATAAGAGTGGCATTTCCTTTTTAATTATGTAAAACTGGAATTTCATACTATGCATTAAACAAAATTATCCTTTTCTGTGGAAGTAGACACAAAGATCTCAACAAGAAGCTATTTACAAGTGATATCTTCTGGGAAAATGAATACGAGTTTCCTTCAATGAAGTGTTATTGGGTATATCTGCCTCACACTAGAGCAGGCCCCATGTCGAGAAGAAGTTGGCCAATACAGGTCAGATTCTATGATTTTTGAGTACTTTTATTATTATTTTGTCATCTTAATGTTTTGTTACTTTTGATTTTTGAGAGAGAGAGAGAGAGAGAGAGAGAGAGAGAGAGAGAGGAATTTGGGAAGATCTCGGAAGATATGTGGTGGGCAGAATATGAATAAATGCATTGTATGAAAAATGTAAATAAAAATTAGCTTTTTCCTCAGTCTCATAAATTTTAGACTGCCATTTCCCTTTAGCATGCTTATGAATAAAGTTAGCATTCAAAATCTTCATTTTATCTTTTTTTTGTATCTGGACATTCTCAATTGACCTTTTCATATAATGAACTGAAACAGTAATTCAGTGGTACTGTGTTTAGCTGAAGTAATACGATATTTCTATGCAGTTTTATTCCTTATGATTTTTCAAGATATGCCATGATAAACTGAAATATATATATGTAAATATATAATGCATATTTATGCATATGTCTGCTATATGTGTCGACATGTGTGTGCACAAGAGGTATATAAACTGTCATATTGTTAATTAAAAATGGCAATTCCAAAGAGTAAAAGATACTGAATAAAAGTAGTGTTAAGAGAGGAAGAAAAAAGGGTAAATGTATATGCTAAGTGTTTAAAATATGATAGCTTATTCCTTTTATTTCTACTGGAAAATAAACAACATACTTTTATGTATTCGCTACTTAAATTTGAGAAAAAGCATTCTGTTAAATCAATAAGTGGGTACTTCTACCTGCTATTCTAGGTCAATTTGACTCATATGTTTGAAATAGTGTAACTGCAACCCAAGATTTCTTTTTTTTTTTTTTTTTTTTTTTTAAATTTATTTATTTATTAAAGATTTCTGTCTCTTCCCCGCCACCGCCTCCCATTTCCCTCCCCCTCCCCCAATTAAGTCTCCCCCCCAGCCCGAAAAGCAATCAGGGTTCCCTGTCCTGTGGGAAGTCCAAGGAACCCCCACCTCCATCCAGGTCTAGTAGGTTGAGCATCCAAACTGCCTAGGCTCCCACAAAGCCAGTGCGTGCAGTAGGTTCAGAAACCCATTGCCATTGTTCTTGAGTTCTCAGTAGTCCTCATTGTCCGCTATGTTCAGAGAGTCCGGTTTTATCCCAGGCTTTTCCAGACCCAGGCAAGCTGGCCTTGGTGAGTTCCCAATAGAACATCCCCATTGTCTCAATGTGTGGGTGCACCCCTCGCGGTCCTGAGTTCCATGCTCGTGCTCTCTCTCTTTCAGCTCCTGATTTGGACCTTGAGATTTCAGTCCTGTGCTCCAATTTAGGTCTCTGTCTCTGTCTCCTTTCATCGCTTGCTGAAGGTTAATATTCAGGAGGATGCCTATATGTTTTTCTTTGGGTTCTCCTTATTTAGCTTCTCTAGGATCACTAATTATAAGCTCAATGTCCTTGGTTTATGGCTAGAAACCAAATATGAGTGAGTACATCCCATGTTCCTCTTTTTGGGTCTGGCTTACCTCACTCAGGATAGTGTTTTCTATTTCCATCCATTTGTATGCAAAATTCATGAAGTCCTTGTTTTTTATTGCTGAGTAGTACTCTAATATGTATAAATTCCATACTTTCTTCATCCATTCTTCCATTGAAGGGCATCTAGGTTGTTTCCAGGTTCTGGCTATCACAAACAATGCTGCTATGAACAATGTAGAGCATATACTTTTGTTGTATGATAAGGCCGCAACCCAAGATTTCTAACAGAGTTTGACTTCTTCTCTTTCTTTGGAAGTAACTGGGAATGTAATTGACCAGTCAAGAGGAACCACTCCACCATTTCTTTGAGGGTAAGAGTATGGTAAGGTGACCAATTATCCTATTAGCTTGGAATTGAAAAAGTTTCCAAGAGATGTGACTTTCAGTGTCCCAGGAACGTCTTGACAAACCATAACGAGTTGGTTAGCTTAGAGCAGAGAAACTTGTCATGAGTGTTACAAATTACACTCATCTGGATTTGATATTAGAACATATAACCGTCCCTCAAGTGCCCAGAACTGAGATCATCCCTGGAAATGAGCACGGTGTCTAAATGGAGGAAAGAATCCTGAAACCACAGCAAAATCCAAAGATTTCAAATGGTTAGAGCGTGTCCATTTGTAGTTCAATTTCTCCAAAGTAGCCAGGCCATTGATGTGAAAACAAGGAATAAATCAAATTCGGTAAGTGAAAACAAACTCCCCATAAGATGAGTGTCACATCTAAAGCACATATCAACTTAATGTTTTACAAAGAAGGAAATATAAAGTTTATGGAATACGTGAAACTACAATTCTGTGTTCAGAAACAAATTAGAAAGGAAGTTTTTTTTATCATCATAAGCATTTCATTCTATAATATGACCAAATGCCCATTTTATGTGAAAAAGTCAACCATAACTGTAAGAAACTTAACAAGAATAAAAAAAAACTGTGTCTGAAACTCTTATCCTTGGCCACATTCAGCTACAAGCAGAATTGGGAATCACTTCTGAAGGCATCTGGAGGGAAGCAATGAGCTCTAAAAGAAAAATATTTACTGTTATGAACAAAATCTTAAATATTTTTTTGCAAGAATAACATCCAAAGTTTATTTTATTTTTTTATAAATTTATTTATTTATTAAAGATTTCTGTCTCTTCCCCACCACCCAATTCCCTCCCCCTCCCCCGATCAAGTCCCAATCCCTCGTTAGTCCAAAAAGCAATCAGGGTTTCCTGCCCTGTGGGAAGTCCAAGGAACCCCCACCTCCATCCAGGTCTAGTAAGGTAAGCATCCAAACTGCCTAGGCTCCCACAAAGCCAGTATGTGCAGTAGGATCAGAAACCCATTGCCATTGTTCTTGAGTTCTCAGTAGTCCTCATTATCCGCTATGTTCGGCGAGTCCGGTTTTATCCCAGGCTTTTTCAGACCTAGGCCAGCTGGCCTTGGTGAGTTCCCAATAGAACATCAGCATTGTCTCAGTGTGTGGGTGCACCCCTCGCGGTCCTGAGATCCTTGCTTTTATTATATTTAGGCAGGACCCTTGTATCTCTAATCTCTCCAAGACTTTTATCATAAAGGGGTGTTGAATTTTGTCGAATGCTTTTTCAGCATCTAATGAAATGATGCCACAAAACTAGAAAATACAAAAGAAGTGGACATTTTTTAGATAAGTACCATATACCAAAGCTAAACCAAGACCAGGTGAATGATCTAAATAGACCTGTTAGTCACGAAGAACTAGAAACTGTTATCAATGATCTCCCTACCAAAAAAAGCCCAGGATCAGGTGGTTTCAATGCAGAATTCTACAGAACTTCCAAGAAGACCTAATACCTATACTCCTTAACATATTTCACAATATAGAAACAGAAGAGTCATTGCCAAATTCCTTTTATGAAGCTCCAGTTACCCTGATACCAAAACCACACAAAGACCCAACCAAGAAAGAGAATTACAGGCCTATCTCACTCATGAATATCGACGCAAAAATTCTCAATAAAATACTGGCAAACCGAATCCAAGAACACATTAGAAAAATTATCCATCATGATCAAGTAGGCTTCATCCCAGAGATGCAGGGCTGGTTCAACATACGCAAATCTATCAATGTAATCCACCATATAAATAAACTGAAAGAAAAAAACCATATGATCATTTCATTAGATGCTGAAAAAGCATTCGACAAAAATCTTAAATATTTTTAAAACAACTAATGCCCCTCTTATTTCATGTTCACTATCTGTCATTTTGTAAGTGTCTTGCTTGAAACCCTTATTGTCTGCTTTTACGTTGATGACACTAGTTTGATTAATGTGTACAAAATGAAAAAGACTGGCTACAGCTCTCAGAACAACTTGCAGACTGTTCAACAGGTTTGAGAAATCTCTCAGGATCAAAGCTGGCCAAACTCTCCTCCAACAGCCTTTCTTTACTGCTTCTCTAATCCTCAGTAAGGATCCTTGTGAAGGCTTTCCCCAATGTGTAAAGTTTACTTCTTGAGTTTCATAAGCCCCCCAGTCTGCCCCTGGAGGGCATTGTCTTAGTTAGAGTTTCTATTGCTGTGATGAAACACTGTGACCAAAAAGCAGGTTGGGAAGCAAATTATTTTATTTGGCTTACACTTCAATCGGGCTGAGGAGGGAGGTGGACTTGATTGGGGGAGGGGGAGGGAAATGGGAGGCGGTGGCGGGGAAGAGGCAGAAATCTTTAATAAATAAATAAATTAAAAAAAAAGAAAGGTAAGCCACGTAAAGATGGAATATACACAAAAAAAATTTAAAAAAAAATCATTGAATGAAGTCAGTACAGGAACTCATACTGGGCAGGAACCTGGAATGAGGAGCTATTGCAGAAGTCGTGGAGGGGTGCTGCTTACTGACCTTCATTCACATGGCCTACTCAATCTGCTTTCCTATGGAACCTAGAACCACTAGCCCAGAGATAGCACCACACACAATGGGCTGGGTGAAACCTTCCCCATCAGTCACTAATTAAGAAAATGCCCTACAGGCTTGCCTACAGCCAAATTTTACGGAGGCATTTTCTCAATTAAGGTTCTCTCCTCTCAGATGACATTAGTCAGTTGACATAAAACTATCCAGTACAGGGATGTTTCAATTGCAGGGGAAATTGCTATCTAACACCCTACTCCCATCCTCTCACAGTTCCTAAAACTCTCTCTACTACTATTATGTCATCTTTAAAAATAAGTCCACCTTTCATAAATGGGAGAAAACATGAGATGCTTCTTTGTCTGGGCCTATATTATGCTTAATGTGATCATCTTGAATCCCACTGACTTTCCTGCAAATAACAAGATCTTGTTCCATATATACAATTCCAGTTTGTATATATAACATAATTCTTATCCATTTGTCTGTTTATGGGCACAGAGGCTAATTTTGTAGTGTGGCTATTGCGAATACTGTCTCAATAAACATGGAATGCAGGTATTGTTTATAAGTGATGGTTTTGTGTTGTGGGATCTATCTGGATTATAAAATGGTTCTATTTTTAGTGTTTTAATCAATCTCCAAGCTGACTTCTATAGTGGATGTACGAATTTACATCTCCAGTCAAAACATCTGTGGTGGGCTTCCTGCCCCCACATCCTTATCAGTACTAGATATTTTTTTTCTTTTTGATAATAGCCATTTCCACTGGGGTGAGATAAGACTCCTAGTGTAGATAAAGGGAATGCTTTTTCAGATACTTACTGCCAATTTGAACTTCTCTTGAGAAGTGACTGTTTAGATCATTTGCCCATTGTTGATTGGATTACTTGTTCAGTTGGTGTTCAGATTTGGAGTTACTTATATATTCTAAATGTTAGTCTTCTGCCAGATTAAAAATTTTCAAATCATTATAGCTTTTTCCATTATTGTTTCCTTTGTTCTGCTGAAGCTTTTAGTTTCACACAATCCAATATGTCAATTTTTGCTTTTCCTGAGCTATTGGAATCTTATTCAGAAAACCATTGTCTGTGCCAGTATCTTGAAATGTTTCTCCTGTTTTCTCCCAGTAGCTTTAAAATTTCAGGTCTTACAATGAGGTACTTTATTGATTTACAGTTGATTGTTTTTATAACATGAGGAATATAGATTTAATTACACTTCTATAGATGTGGACATCCAGTTTTGCCAGCATCATTTCTTCATGTTAAACTATTTTTAAATTTTATTTTTCATTTTTTTTGTTTTTTGAGATTATAATATAATTACATTATTCCACTCTTCACTTTCCTCCCCACAAATCCTCCCATACATTCCTTCTTGCTCTATTTCAAATTCATGGCCTCTTTTTTCATTAATTGCATTCCATAATTATATATGTTTTAGTATAATATGTGTATTACTTCATATATAACTAACACCTGCTCAGTCTTTATAATGTTACCTGTATGCATTTGTTTTTAGGGCTGATCATTTGGTATTAGATAACCAAGTTGTGTGCTCTTCCCTGGGGAAAACTATATCTCCTGCTTTCAGCAGTCCTTAGGTGTTTGCAGTTCTTTAACTAGAATTGAGGATTCATGGTCTTTCCCCTGCCCAACTTAGTATGTCTATTGTTTTTGTTCTTATTCAACTAATGTTTAAGCTATCATATTGGTAAGCCTTTATAAAATTCCTAGGAGACACAATCTCACATCAAAATCCCTGATCCTCTGCCTCTTACAAACTTTCTACCCCCTCTTTAGGCAATGATCCCTGAGTTTTAGATGTCGGAGTTGTTTTAGAGATGTATCAGATGAAACTGGGCTCCACACATCTACATTTTATGTTGGTTGGGGTTTTCTGTAGTCATTTCTCTCCATCTGTTGCAAAGAGAAGTTTCCTTGATGAGGAGTAAGGACAATGCTTATCTGTGGGTATAAGGTCAAGTATTTAGAATGTAGTTGTTAATGATTGTCTCAGATTAACAGAGTGGTGTTTGTAGTTTCTCCTCCAAGATCGCTGAGTACACTAGCCCAGGGCAGTTGACTGGGTTTCCAGTAATAGGCATGATTTCCCTCTTGTTAGTGGGTCTTAAGTACAATGAAAGACCACAAAGGTGTGAGTGTCACTACTGTACCTTTAAGGTTTTCATGTCATGATAGTCATTGCTGTGGTTCATAGGCATTATATGTGAGTAAGACTGTTGGTTGCTTCCCTCCTTTGGAAGGGCATCTTCTGCTTCATGAAAGCTAGTCCTTGGGGAGGAGGCTTAAAATATTTTCTCAAGCAAAATAGCTCAGTGATTTCTTAGTAACATACCTTAGTTAACAAAATGTCTACTAATAGAATGTTTATCATTTTATCTTTTCCCAGAATATGATAAGAAATAAATTAAAGAACCTCAAGAAAAGGGAAAAGAGAATGTGGCTAACCGTAGGGCCATGATTCACTTTAGAAATGTACCATCACTTAACCATAGCTGACATTGATTTTAAAATATTAAATTCTAGTCTCTTAAAACCTCAAAAGGAATTATTCAGAAGGAAGTCAGAAGACAAATTGGAAGAGCAAACAAATCTGCCTTACGAGTATTTGAAACCTTAAGAATAAAATCGCTTCTACACCATGAATGTTTCAGCCTAATAAATAAGGTTCTTAAACACAAATATGCCAAGTTTAAACAATGCTTTCTACAAAGAGGATTATAGCATAGATTGAATTATATTTCATGATGCAGATGATGCCCAGCTGCCCACAATTGATTGTTGATATATTTAGTGCTCCTTTCTCCAAGGCTTCCAATTACTAAGCTGTTGCCCAGGGGTGTATCTGTTTTGTAAACAGTCTGTGTTTGATAAAGGACTTCTGAGGCAATTTGAATGGCGTATTGTACAGAGCAGGGCACTAATCCCAGAAATGTTGGAAGATGGTAAAACAAAGAAGTAAATCCAAAAACCAATTGTCTTTTTTTTTTTTACCAGGTTGTTCTAGATATTTTTCAACAGGTTAGAAAGCTACAAATATTGAAACTTCCATGGTTTGTCAATGTGCAAAACAGCCTGCTAACCTGGGATTCAAATGAATATATTATGTGTTCAAGGATAAACAGATGTTACCTTTGAGTTTTTAAAGACTATAATGTAGTCCCATAGGTTTCCCCAACTGAAGTCTGATCTATCAATACCATATGGATATGAAGGCCTTTAGCCATGGTTCAGTGGAGTGTTCTACTGCTTGTATAAGTTTAAATTTGAAAATAAAAAATCAAAGCAAAAATTTGGGATGCAAATCCTTCACACCTGGATCCCTTTGTCACACAGACAGGAACATACGCTCATTCTTTTCATGTCCCCCCTAAACTCCAGATATTTAATTGAAGCTTAAATGTAATTGAATCTAAAACCCCTATGACAATACCTAAGCAGACAAATAAATATACCCAGGTGTCTAACCCTAATGCTGAGTATATGTTTTCACAGTTCTATTTTCACCACACTCTAAAACCCAGCAACTAGGAAAGATGTATGTGTGTTTGTGGGACAAAGTCACTACTAGTTTTACATACTTAGTACGCTAGTGCTATACAGTGCTCTTCAAAAACAATGATATGCTAGTAAATGAAACATGGCAACATATTAAAAATATAAACCATGATCATTGAAGGTTGATCTCAGCAATGTATGTTGTCATAAAATAGAAAGACCAATCAGGGGCCAGAGAGATGGCTCAGTGGTTAAGAACACTGACTTCTTTCTCTTCCACATGGTGGCTCACAACTGTCTGCAACCCCCGTTACAGAAAACCCACCAAACATATATGCAGGCAAAACACCAATGCACATATAATAAAAATAAATATATTATCTTTAAAAATAAAAACTAAAAACCAATCAATAAAATTCACTATATTAATGATCTAAAAATATGAGAATTATTTGATTGTCATAACATGCACAGATACAAAATTCAATGTCCATACCTGACAAAAACTCTCAACAAATAGGAGTAGAAGGAAAATTCCTCAATATTATAATGGAATCATTGTAAAATCCACAGTTACCATTATATTTCATGATGAAAGACTGGAAATTTTATAAATAAGAAGTTCTGGATACCCATTTTCACCCCCCATGTGTAACGTGGTATAGGAAATTATAGACAAACAAATTAAAGAAAAAGAATAAAAGCATCCAAGTTAAAATGCAGAAGCAAAGCTGATTGTATTCCAGATGACATGGTAGCTTGATAAATAAAAATCCAAATCCATTTAAATATATCTTAGGAGTTTCTGGAACTATTCATTGAGTTGAGCAAAGTTGCAGGTTACAAGAGTATCAGACAAAAAAATAATTGTACTATGTACTGGCATTCAACAATCAGAAACAGAAATAAAATAATCTAGAATATAATAAACATATGAAAATCTTAGGGATGAACTGGACAATGTGATGGGTTAAATGTGAAAGAGCCCCTACAAGCTGATATGCTGAATACTTTGGTCCAAAGTTAGTGACTCTGTTTTGTGAAATTGTATAAACTTTAGGATGTGAGGCCTGACTGAAAGAAATCTTTATAGAGGTCTCTCCTGGTGGGTTATTTCTTGTCCTAACCATTTCTTCTTTCCTCACCACTCTCTCTTCCTTTTTCCTCCTCTATTTTTTAACTCTTTACTCCTCTCCTTCCCATGCTTCCTGTCTTCCATGAGTTAAGAGTACTATCTTCTACATGTTCCCACTGCCATAACGCCCTGAATCAGCACAGAGTCAAGAACCAATGAAAGAGAGGATTATGAATTGAACCTCTGCAACAGTGAGCAGCCAATCTTTCCTCCCATTAGTTTCTGTTAGGTAATTTTGTCACAGCAGTAAAAATGCAACTAATACAGACACAATATATAAAAGATATGCATCAATAACACTAAAAATTTCCAGTTATTGTGACTTTGAGTTTCACCATTAAAAGGATCATCATCCAAGCAACGTTACAATTTGGTTATAAAATGGTTATTGGCACACCCTATGCAATATCAAAATTGAATAATTGTATTAGATAAAATAACAGATGGGAATGAAGCTTGTGTATCATCCGTTATCATGTGTAATCAATAAACGAATTTAATTCTCTTGAAAAAAAATTTTCCTAAGATAATAACTATAGCTATAGCATTTTTCAAGGTTTAGAAAGTTAAGATCATTTCCCCCAACACTGATTTATAGATTTAATGCACTTCTAGTAAAAATCCTAGCAGAGTGCTGGGGTAATTATTCAGTAAGTAAGAGTATCTACTGCGCAAGTATAAAGACCTGGGTTTGAATCTCCAGCGTCTACATAAAGAGTTGAGTGTGGTAACATTTAATCCCCAGCAATTTGGAGGTTGGGGACAGGAGAATTTCTAGGCCTATATGCTGCCAGCCTGGCTCCAGGTTTGGCGAGAGAGCCAGTCTTAAGAGAATAGGTGGGGAATGATATGACAGGACAACCCACATCATATTCTGATCTCATCGTATATACTCACACATAAACATGCATGTGAACGCACACCCCCCCACACAAAACCTCACCAGAATTTCTGTAGTGATTAAAGAGAAAGTCGTCCAATGAAACATGGTAGATAAAAGATAGTTTCCTTTTTTCTTTTTTAAAAGGTAGTTTCTTTAAGATAAAGACATTAAATGATAAAAATGAATACCTTATTCATAGATTGGTGCAATAAATATTTAAAAAACATGATTATTTTATCAAAAGCTATTTATAGGCTGAATGAATGTAATATCAACCAAAATACCCATCTCACTCTTCACTGAAATAGACAACTCTATCGCAAAATCCATATAAATAACAAAAGATTCCAGATAGCCACAAGAATCCTGAGCAAAAAGAACAACGCTGAAGAGATTATCATTCTAGAACTTAAGATATATTTCAAAGTTATAATACTAAAATTATTATGGCACCTGCACAAAAACAGGCATGTAGACCAATGGAACAAACCAAAGACTCCACTATGAATACACATAAATTCAGGTATTTAATGTTGGAAAAGATAACATAAACACACACTAGAAGAAAAGTGTCTTCAACAAATGGTTTGGGGAAAAACTAGTTACACATGCACAAGAATAAAATTAGATCAGTTTTTATCACCTTAAATGAAAGCTAACTCCAAAGGCATCAGAGACTCGAACATGAAACCCAAAACACCAAAACTGCTAGAAGAAAACCTAAGCAGGTCCCTACATGATATAGGTGTGGGAAAGAACTTTCTGAATAGGATTCCATTTGACCAAGAATTAAGGCCAGTAACAACTGACAAGTTGGAATTCACATAACTAAAATGTTTCTGCATAGTTAAAGAAATAATCAAGCTAGTGAAGAAGCACCCACAGAATGGCAGAAAAACTTTGTCAGCTATACATTTGACATAGGTTTAGTCCCAGAAATAAAAAATTTAGAAAATTAGTGGAAAAAAAAAGCAAACAACACCCCACCACCACAAAAATATGCCTGGGACCTGAGCAGAGCATTTTCAAAAGTAGAAAAACAGTTAAGAAGTATCTCAAAATGTACATCTTCCCTAACAATTATGTAAATGCAAATCAAAATAACTTTGAGAATTCATCTAATCCCAACAGAATGGCAAAGATCAATAAAGCAATCCCACAACAAATGCTATAGAGGTGGGGGGCAAAGGGAACCCTCATTCACTGTTGGTAGCATGGCAAACTTGTAAAGACACTATGGAAATCAGTGTGGAGAATTCTCAAAATCTTCAAATATATCTACCATATAACACTGCTATACCACAGCTTGGCATACTTCCAAAGGACTCCACAGATGCTTTATCAGTTGGGTTCATTGCTGCTCTCTTCACAGTAGCTAGAAAATGGAAACAATCTAAAATTTCTTCGACCAACAAATGGTTAATGTAAATGTGGTATGTCTATAGAAAGGAACACTACTCAGCTGTAAAGATGAAACTATGAACTTTGTGTTAAATGGATGGAACTAGAAAAGATCATATTGAGCCAGCATCAGAAATACAAACATCACATCTTCTCTCTTATTGGAGGTTCCTAGCTCCAAATCTTCAGATGTGAATATATATCCTGGACTAACAACAGAAACCAGGAAAGAGCTGGGTGGTTGTCGTGTACAGCTTTAATCCCAGCACTTGGGAGGCAGAAACAGGCAGATATCTGTGAGTTCTAGGCCAGCCAGATCTACAAGAGCAAGTTCCAGGACAGCCAGGCTACACAGAGAAACCCTCTCTTGAAAAACCAGAAACCAGGAGAGAGATGAGGCTGGGGTTAGGACCAATAAATACAAAAGAAGAGAGGAGGGTAAAAAAAGAGTAAGGATGTCAGAAAAAGTAATAAAAAGTCATACTATTAACTATTTAACTTAAATAACCTATAATACATTTAAGTCTTTATATAATGAAATTTTCTTATATGTGCTCACAATCCTCCCTCCAAGAATGAAAGACCATGTAACAAAAACCAATCACCAGGCCCAGAGAGCCCTATTTTGAATTTTGCTCAGGGTTCCAGAATAGATTTCCAAACTTAACAGGTTATTGTTGTTGTTCTTGTTGCCCCCACAGAGGTGGAAAATAAGTCTCCATTCATCTTGAGCTGGAACTGACTTGAAAACCTCCTACCTGAGGATTAGCTTTCATGATCCTACAAGGCACCGTTCATGTTTCCGTAAAAGAGAAGCAACGAAATTTCTACTGAGCTATAACACCTATTAACCACAACAAAAACCATCATGGAAGAAAATGTTTAATGGTACAATAGTGACATGCATACCTTGTCATTAACCAACAGCTCTTTAATTTCACTTAAGACCCACTAACAAGGGGGAAATCATGCCTGGTACTGAAAACACAGGAAACAACTCTGGGCTAATGAACTCACGGATCTTGAGGAGAAACTACATCCACCACTGTACTAACCCAGCAAATCATTAACCACATTTTAAATATTTGACCTTATAACCACAGAGCAGTATATTGCTTCCCATCGTCAAGGAAACTTCTCTTTGCAACAGATGGAGATAGACCGCTACAGAAAACCCCAGGCCAATAAAAATTTAGAGGTATGGAACACACCTCTAACTGATAAATCTACAAAACAACTGCCGCACCGAAGGCTCAGAGATCATTGCCTCAGAGTGGGCAGAAAGATTGTAAGAGCCAGAGGATCAAGGATTTTGATGTGTGATTGTGTCTCCTAGGAATGTTAGAAGCTACCCTCATTAAATCTTATCAACATGATTGCTTAAGCTTGAGCTGAATAAGGACAACAGACATACTAAATTGCCAATGAATCCTCAGCCCTAGTTAAATAACTACAGATAACTAAGGACTGCTGAGAGCGGGAGAAAGAGTTTTCCCCAGGGAAGAGCACACCACTTGGTTATCTAATACTAAATGGTCAGCCCTGAAAACATACATACATATGCAAACTGAATAGGTTTTGTCTATATATGTAGCAATATATAATTATGGAAAGCAATTAATAAAAAAAGAGGCCAAGCATTCGAAAGAAAGCAAGGAACAGAGTTTGGAAAGGAAATGGATAGGGACAATGATAATCTCAAAAATTAAAAAAAAACTTAAAAATATTTTAATAAACAAAAAAGGAAAAGAAGTATTGGTTCTAACTTTACATGAAAACAACACATTAGGAGGAAGAGGAAGCCCCGAAGGGTCAAAAGGAATACAAAAGCAAAGTCTGCTCGCTTGCTTTAAACCGTTGTTCTTTCAGTCTTTCTGACCTATTTTTTTAAGAGCGAGCGGCCTTGGCGGCGGCGGTTTGAGTTAGATGCCACGGAGGTGAGGGAGGCTCTCCTCCCGCGCTCTGGGAGGTCTGTCACCTCCCTGCTGTACAGACAGGACTTGACTAAGACTCCTTGAGGCCCTGAGATTCTCCGTTAGAATCTGTGTTGGAGATCTTCCCCCTGCAGACTGTTCCATTATGGATGGAGGAGATGATGGTAACCTTGTCATCAAAAAGAGGTTTGTGTCCGAGGCAGAGCTAGATGAGCGGCGCAAAAGGAGGCAAGAAGAGTGGGAAAAGGTTCAAAAACCAGAAGATCCACAAGAATGTCCAGAGGAGGCTTATGACCCCCGGTCTCTGTATGAACGGCTCCAGGAGCAGAAAGACAGGAAGCAGCAGGAGTATGAGGAACAGTTCAAATTCAAAAATATGGTAAGAGGTTTAGATGAAGATGAGACCAACTTCCTTGATGAGGTTTCTCGTCAGCAGGAACTGATAGAAAAGCAGCGACGAGAAGAAGAACTGGAGGAGCTGAAGGAGTACAGAAGTAATCTCAACAAGGTTGGAATTTCTGCAGAAAATAAAGAAGTAGAGAAGAAGCTGGCTGTGAAACCCATAGAAACCAAGAGCAAGTTCTCCCAGGAGAAGCTGTTGGCAGGAGCTGTGAAGCATAAGAGCTCAGAGAGTGGCAATAGTGTGAAAAGACTGAAACCAGACCCTGGCCCAGATGACAAGGCTCAAGAGCTCCGCCCTGCGTGTCTCTTGGAAGCTCTTCTCTGGGCGGCCCCTCCATCCACTGCCCATCTGCTGCTGTCTGCATCGGCATCCTCCCGGGCCTGGGTGCCTACTCCGGGAGCAGTGACTCCGAGTCCAGTTCAGACAGCGAAGGCACCATCAACGCTACAGGGAAGATCGTCTCCTCCATCTTCCGAACCAACACCTTCCTCGAAGCACCCTAGCTCCTGACATCACCATAGGGAGCGTCTCCCCAGAGGGTTAAATGCCTGTTCTGACTCAGCATCACCTCCCTCAGAAAACTTCTTCACCTGCTTCCTGTGCACATGTGACATTCTAACCTAACCTAGAATTGTGCCAGAGTCTGCTTGTGGCTCAGACTCTGCTTGGTTTCTCTTTGTGCTCCAGTGCAGATGACCAAACCTGTCCCAGCGATAGGAGTTGGGGTTCAGGCAAGTCTCAGAAATGCCACTGGTGGTGCAAGGGTTCACCGTACCTTGTTTTCTTGTTTTTCTCCTTTCCTAGTAGCACAGGAAGCATTATCTTGATACACTATTGTAGGTGAAGGGGCTGCTTGGTTCTGCCATGTTGTGTGTGGCATAGAGAAGGGCAGACTAGCTGCTGACCTGAATTCTGCCCTAGGTCTGACCCTTCCTGGATGTTATGTGACTAAAGATTGCAAACCACACCCACAAGGCCATGAGTCAACCACAGTCCTTGAGGTGATGTTCTTCCATGTTGTTATTCCCCCCTCTCCAGCCTGCGGAGGTAGGAAGGAGCTGGTAAGGATGACATGTCCATCTTCTGCCCACCTTCTCTCCCTGGAAAACTGTTTTGATTTTGTTTTTGAAATAAAGAATTTAGTTTAAGATTCTAAAAAAAAAACAACAACACATTAACTACCATTTTATACGACCAGCATTTTAAGTCAAGTGGCCTTCTTTTATGGAACTTTATGAATATTTTTAGTTTACGTACAAAAATGGATTCCATTGTGGCATCATATATATTTTGATTTTATCCACTCATACTTTCTCCCATTCTTTTGTCCCCTAACAAGTTTCTTCAGTTAGTCCCCTTTTCTGTTTTCATGTTATATATGTGTACACACACATGCAGAGGTCGGTATAAATAATTAAATCTAGATTCTGCATTCCTCCTTCTTTATAGACTACCCATTACTTCCATGATTTCATCTTTCTTTACAGCTAAGTAGAGTTTCATTGTGCATAGCATAGATACATTTACATAATGTGTTTTTTATTGAAGATATATATATATATATATATATATATATATATATATATATATATATATATAATGAGAAAAGTTATCCTGTCTTCCCTGAGAACCTCTAATTTCCTCCATGTTCCTTAAAGTGTCACCGTTTCATTCTTCTTTATGACTGAATAAAGCTTTACATATTCTCTTTCCTTTTATCAGGTAAATACTTAAACTACTTTCATAGTTTAACTCTTGTAAATAGAACAACAAACATGAATGTACGTGAATGCCATCTGCATGCATAGTGCATTTTCTATTTTTAAAATAAGTATTTTATTACAAAAATAATGTCTTAGAGTTTGTATACTCAAGATCATAAAACAGCATCCAAGGTACCTTCCATAAATCTTTGTTGAGAATTTGAAAAATTGTGCTCAGTGCAACAGTTTTTGTTCATTGGAGATTTAGTTTTGGTTTTCTTCCACCAAACAAAAAAAATTATTATCTTTAAATAAGGAAATACATATAAAGTGTGTACATATAAAGATAAATGTAAGCAGTATATTTATTATTTTTTTCTCTTTGGAATCTTGGTATAATTGTGAAAAATGGATATCACCAGATATCATATTCTATATGTTGACTATTACTCAAGCAAGAATTTCTATGCTACATCTCCTTGGGAAACAGATGCAGAAGGACTGGGCTAACACATCCAATGGAGCTTTCTTTTTCTTGGAAGAAACTTTGTACCAGAAGAACAAAACATCTTCCTCCAAAACTGATTTTAGGGTATAAAATTCACTAGAAGGTGGGATGCTGCTTCTGAGGTTTGGAGAAGGACTTTAGTAGGGGTCATCTCAACAACTTGTCTTGTCCTTCAGTGCAATGTTTTATTTATTTATTTATTTTTACATTTACCAGTGAACATGTTTAATTATATGCAATTTTAGGTTTTTGGATAGAAAGATTTTTTTTATTTTTTATTTTTTAATTTATTTATTTATTAAAGATTTCTGTCTCTTCCCCGCCACCGCCTCCCATTTCCCTCCCCCTCCCCCAATTAAGTCCCCCCCTCCTCAGCCCGAAGAGCAATCAGGGTTCCCTGCCCTGTGGGAAGTCCAGTGCAATGTTTTAAAGGTCTAATATTTGAAGTGTATCTGTTGGAAAGCCAAAAGTTCACATTCAAATTTCATTGTAGAAGGAATAGTATCAGATCTCATGCAGACATCATGTTTAGGTATCTTCTGTTGCTCTGCTCCATTCCATAGTTAGTAACAAGCCAACAGACATATGATTTCTGTCCTTACCCCAATTTTATGGCATTTTCATTAGCAGTAAAAAAAACATGACACTGTTAATCTTAGGGCTCTATACAACCTAAACAGTACCTTGGAAAACAATCACTAGCCTAGTGTTGAGTCTTGGCCTTCAGCTGCTCTTCCCTGCTAGAGCCTTCTAATTGAAGTTACTAAAATCTGTGCTTTGCCTAGAGGTTTAGAGGATGGGATTTTCACCTGTTGGCCATTGACTGCAGGGTATTTAAGCCTCCATGGTGCTATTAAAGAAGGGCTTTTGTACCAGCGATTAGAGGCCCGTGTGTTGGTCTGTCTCTGAGTGTTTCCTCAACCTCCAGCCCCTTGCCCGAAGCTCATGAACTGGATTCTAGTGCATAGAGTGCAGAAGGGTGTGTGTGTGTGTGTGTGTGCAGCAGCCTTGTTTATTAGGGGGGAAGAGTTCTCTTTGTCCCGTTGGCTATATTAGAACTCATTTTGTAGACCAGGCTGCCCCTAAACTCAGAAATCCACCTTTAAATATAGTGGTATATTATTTGTGTTTTAATAAATAAAGCTTGCCTGAAGATCAGAGAGCAAAGCAGCTATACTAGTCAGCCATACAGGCCAGGGAGTGGTGGTTCAATCCTTTAATCCCAGGATTTGGGAGACAGAGGCCGATGGATCTCTGTTAGTTTAAGGCCACCTTAGACTACACAAGATTGAATCTGTCTAAAAGAGAAACAGAGTTTACACAAGGGTGAACACAACACTTGGGATCACATGCCTTAAGTCCCAGCACGACGAAGGCAGATACAGGAGCGGTATAGCTAGGTGGAAAAAGGAATGAATCTAAGAGAAGGAACTCAGTGGAATGTGGAGTGGAGTGTGTGGAGTCGTCAGGATTTGTGGAGGCAGAATCTTATCCATTTTCCATCTGAGGTAGAGGTAAGAACCACTGGCTGACTGCTTTGATTTCTGATCTTCAGGTTGAACCCTAATATCTGTCTCTGGTTTATACCTGCTACATGTTTTTTGCCTCCAGAGTACTGGAATTAAAGCATGTGGCACCTCGCCCGGCTTTAGACTAGTCTGAATCTACATTTGACAAGTCACCCATTTTAAATATCACCCAATATAATCAAGCACATAGCAGAGACCAATCATCCGCATCAAAAAGAAAGGAAAAAAGAAGTGCTTAAAGAAAAACTTGATGGGCAAATGGCTCAATAGAAAATCTGAAATTCAAGGTTCATGAACTGTCTATATCTTAGCATCTTCCTTCTGGCATTCTCACTGTTATTGCCTCCAGAAAATTTGCATCCCCACATTTGTGTAAAACATTATTTCATTCAAAACCCAACTATCAGAGAGTAAAATAAAAAGAAATAGTAAAAAATTGCATAGATAGATAGATACATAGGTAGGTGGTAAAAAGATTGTTTAATTTGTTAGCATCAGTTTTTGATTAGTCTGTCCATAAATATACTTACCAAACCTCCAAAAAGATAAGAGTATATTTAAGCTTAGCTAAACAGATGGTTCCAAAGTCTTTTCAGAAGATCTGATGATGCCAAGAGTCATACATAGAGTTTTCAATACAAAGATGATATGGTGCTAAAATGTACTTCAATCCTGTAGTCTGTCATTGAGTGGAGTCATAATTTTACCTCATCCCGTTTTTATTTGCTTGTTTTGCTTCAATTTACTGAGGTCTCTTTACCTCTTGCAAATTTCTGTATGTTAGAACAAAGAGGGAAGGGGATGACATGAAAAGAGGGAAAGAAACTTGACATAGAAAAAGGAAGGTGGAAACAAGTTCCAGAGATATTTTCCATGCAAATTTCCATAGTAAGGTGATGGTAATGAGGATTTGCTACACACTGAATACTGGGTGAGCGTACAAGGCACCATGCTAGCTGGACATCAAAGAGCGAGCTATAAAACACAACAGCTTGGCAGATGCTTCTCACTGAAAACCCCATTTACACCAGCTTAAGAGAGCCTGTTTTCTCCTGGGGAGGTTTTGGCATGGCTAGAAGAAAACATCAAAGATCGTTCCGACTTTAAATCTCCTCCAAGGGTGCAGTCAGCAGGACAGGAAATAGGAATCATCCTAGGAGGGATTTTGGAGGGAAGGAGTGTATCAGAAAATGCTCAAAACCCTGTACATGAACTCTTGTGGTGTGGGTATTCAACAGACGTGATATGGTGGACAGCTTGGCACCCCGTCAGTAGCAAGTCTTGTCTTAGCCTCCTGCTGAGAAACTGCATGACTAAGGCTACCCAAGAAAAGATAATTCAATAAATATATTTTATCTTTTTCATGGATGACTTAATATTTTGAAAGGACATCATAAAAGTGGAAGCCCTCATTCTAAAACAACAAAAGCATAAATAAATTTCCAAAGATTGAAAGCCAAAGGCCTAGGGGATGCAACTAGAATTTGCCTGAAATTATCTGGCCCGGTAGACAAGAACTCCTGGTAAGCCAGCAGGATCTCTTCAGGATTATAATACCTCCATGGACCAAGGGAACAAGAGTTGCCAACAAACACAAGGAAAGGTCCTTGATTCCATGTCAACTGTAAGTAATGACAGACTATGAAATCCATACATCTACAGAACCCAAATAAAACTGAAATTTCACATGTGGTCTGCTACTAAGGTTAGACAGCAGAAGGGAATGCAGACAAGCTTTCCTAAGTTAGCAAAGAGTTGCTACAAAAACAAGGCAGGAGCTTCTGTAAAGTGGTAGGAATGGAAAAACAAATGTATGAGATATAGTAGTTATGCATGACTTTTGTATGCATGTTTATTAAATTAGTATACTACATGCATATGTGTGTATATGCACACAGTCATCTTAAATTTAGCAAAAATGAGAGTTTCTACAATGAAACAGAGACACAGATGTCAGTTATGTTACTATCATTGTGATGATGATTTCTTTAACTAGACCCACACAGCATGGCTTTTACCAGATATGACTGCTATACAAACTAAGTGAGAGAATAGACACAAAGCAAACACTAGCTTAATAACTATACAATATTAATATAAAAATTTATGATAGCCTTTGTGCCTCGTATATACTCAGTAAATTCCCATTGATTTACTGATTAGAGCTTCATACTTCATTTGACTTCATTCTACACTCTAATTTGTGACATATAAAATGGAAGCTTCCTTTCCTGTAGTTATTTTAATCAGTTATTAAGTGCATTTTAAAATTGTGTCTAACTTTCCAAATTGAATTTTAACTTCTTAAAACACAGTAAATGTCTGTTCTTTTCTTTGTTATCAGTATTTAGTCCCACAAACGTTCATTCTGTAAACAGCACAAAAGACAAAAACGAAAACATTAAAACAATGTTTCTTTTTTGTATTTGAAAGCATGATTGTATTTTAATGAGTAGTTTATGTACAAACTAGTATCAAAACAAAATACAAAACATATAGTATTTCATTTGACATACATCATGACTTGCTTATAGACTCATTTAGAAATGAGCTTATAAATAAGTAACAGACAGTCAGTATGGAAATTCAAAAGAATAACAAATAAATGAAATAGAAAGATGATTTAATATTTAATAAATAGTACTTTATAATACTATTTTTGACTAACTGATACGTGTACCACTGTTAACTAAAATTTTTATTATTTTAGTAAATGATCAAATTTAAATTTTATATACTTTGCCATGGTACATCAAAACAATAGAAATTATTTTGAAATAGCTATAAGATTCATATTTTCATATAAGCATCCTTGCGACATAGAAAATATACAGCTACTTTTTCAATGGATAAAAGATGCATTTATACATATGAATGAAATATGCTCCCAAAAGTACCAGAACACTCTCAACTTCAGTTAACACTGTATGTTAAAATCTTGATGAATTTTAAATGTAATAAAAAGCTTCATACAACCTAAATGCCCCTCGACTGAAGAATGGATCAGGAAAATGTACATTTACACAATGGAGTACTACATAGCAGAAAAAACAATGACATCTTGAAATATGCAGGCAAATTGATGGAGCTAGAAAACATCATATCGAGTGAGGTAATCCAGACCCAGAAAGACAATTATCACATATCTCATAAGTGATTTTTAAACATAAAGCAAAGAAAACCATCCTACAAATCACAATCCCAGAGAACCTAGACAACAACGAGGACCCTAAGAGAGACATTTATGGATCTAATCTACATGGGAAGTAGAAAAAGACAAGATCTCCTGAGTAAATTGGGAGCATGGAGACCATGGGAGAGGGTTGAAGGGGAGCGGAGAGGGAGGGGAGAAAAGAAAAATGTAGAGCTCAATAAAATCAAGAAAAATAAAATAATGCTTCATAAAATACTGTTTTAGCTCAGTACAACTCCGGCTGTGGTATGTGGTATTTGAAAAGGAAAAACAAGTGAAACGTTCTTTATAAATTTATAATCAGTTAAAATGAACTTTAAGTCAGCTTCAAAATTACCCTACAGTCATTATCATGAGAAGCACTTCATACTTAAAACACGGAAGCAGGCAACGTCAGTTCCAGCATACTATTCTGTCGTGTATTATTTTCTCAATTTCTTGAATTAGTCCAAGAGCAACAATAAAAAATCTTTAAATATATAAAAATAGTCTTCAAAGACATCTTCAGGTCTCCATCCAATTAGCGAGTTCAATTTTAATGATTGGTAAGACTATTCATGCCACACATTTCTAGACCTTATTACAATTATGAAAGTTGTACAAACAATGATTATTTATTCAGTGTTTCTTAAGATTTCTCTAAGGAACAGATCTTGAGATATGGATAGGTATTTCTGTTTTTAAAAATTTCTGAACTGCTTTGGAAACCTTGGGGTTAAACTGTGTTAATCGAACATGTAGGAGTTATCAAAGTTCAAATAGTCTGTATGCTATTGATCTGTAAGTGGCGTACATGAGCTGCTGCCCCCCCCCCCCCCCCCGGTCTCACATATAACTACTCTCCCACAAATCTTAGATCTTCAAATAAAACTAAGAGTCTATTGTAAGGACTTTGGCAATCTTACATTATAGGGGTGACTTGAGATCTATATATTTTACCTTGAAAGTAGACTCACCATCTTATGAAAGCAAATACCCAGTGAGTCAGCAGGGTAGCCAGTGCCAAGGGCAGAAAGGTGTGCAGTGGCCTGGAGCACTTGCAGATCCTGCCCAAGACACCCTACCCAACCACAAGATCACCCTGACTCTGGACAACAGCAGGATGACTAAGAAGAATCTCAGTGATGGTCCAATATTTATGGTGTTTCAGAAATCACAAAACTTGAACCAGACCAATGATTCATTGAAATAAATATTTGCATGTAAAGTTGTTTGAGCAAATATCTATATACTGTGTGACTCTCAGCTGTTTGCAATGCCGCTTAGAATAATAAATGTAGCATGGAGAGGTGGAAAAGAGGGCAGAACAGGCACATAGTGGAGCGAGGCAGAAATAGAGTTGGCATGGCGGTGTAAGGTAGCCTGGAGCTCACATAGGCTCTACCACTGAACATGCCACAAGATCACCCTGGCTCTGAGCAAGGGCATAATGTTTGAGATGAACAATGGTTCGTTTTTCTGGATTTGGCCTCCTCAAAAGGCCACTATGGACCCCCTGCAGTGGTCAGTGCTGCCACTATACCTTGTGTCAATGTCTATGGTCCATACTGCCACTGGAAAACATGTTGAAATTCATGGTCTATGTTGATGTTTGATGTTCATATAATCACTTGAGGATATATGAATGTCTGAGGCCTGGATCATATTGATATCCATGGTTCATGCTGTCACCGGGGACCATATTGGAGTTGATGTTCTCTGCTTCTATCAGAGGCCTTGTCTGTGGTCTGTGTTTTTCCCCAAAAAATAGGTAAATGGTCACAATCTTTGCTACTGCCAGCTGCTAAGGGCAAGGAAACTTATTTTGCAGTGGTGTTGATGACTGCAGACTCATAATTGAGAATGAGAGACAGAGACATTGAAGGCTTTTGTGACCTCCCCCAAAGGAAAAAGACCAGACAGGAAGCCATTGAAGAGAGTCCTTAAAAATTGTGAAAAGGATGCTGAAGTATAGCTCTTCATGGTATATGGTTTCTGGAGGGGAGATGGGGAAGGTTATACTTAAGGGGCTGATTACTGGGAATTGAACCATCCTGCAGTGGGTATATAAGCAACACAAATTGGACTTGGTGTACCTTTTTCTTTTCTCCCCTTTCTTTTAGGGGGACACAAAGGCAGGAGGGTGGACCTGGGAGGAATGGAAATTGTGATCAGAGTACATTCTATGATATTTCCAAATAATCAATAAAATATTGAAAAAAAGTATTAGTACCGAAATTTCCAGTCTTGCTCCAGATGCTTTGACTGATTGGATCAGTCTTCTTATCCATTTGCATCACTCCATGTACAGGTCCTTCCTGTACCTACAAGCTTAGAAAGACTTTATCTTATTCAGAAGATAAAGTTGATTCTGTTTTCAATCAAATCTATTGTTTGTTCTAGAAGCATGTTACACTGAATGTGGCATCAGTGAACACAATGAACAATAAGAAAATATACAATCACAGTCACATTATGCATTCTTTTGTTTGTTCAGTGGTCTCATTTAGAACTACATCTTATATTAATTTAGCATGTCTCTTTTAGACTCAACTGATCTCTGAGGATTTGTCATTGTTTTGCTTGTCCTTTAGAACCTTGATAGTTTTGAAGTGTACCAGTTATTTCTTTGGGGAACAACCTTCAATTGAGGTTGGTTAGATATTATGCCATATCTTTCTTGGGTATGTGTTTGGGGCAAGAAAACTATAGAAGAAATTACTTAGCCATATATTATATCTGAGGTTCAAGATGTCCATAGTCACTATTATTAGTATCAACCCTGCTCACTTGGTTAAGATGATGTCTAACAGGATTCTTCAATATTGGTTTATGATCTTAAAATGAATACATAGGATGGAAGTGATACTAGTTGAACCAATATCCTATTTTTATCTAGGCCGTTAGCCACTAACTTTAATATCACTAGTATTTTAAGATGACTTTTTCCTGAGACAATTTAGAATTAACATTATAACCCTAATGGGAGCTTTTTTTCTTTTTATATGTAGTTATTTCCAAATGTTATTATATTAACTTGATTAATAACATTCTAACTTCAATTCAAATTTTGAACTATTTGTAGCTGAACACGTAAAAGAGGGTGAGGATGCAAGTCAAATAATCCCAAGCTAATTCCAAAATATTCCAGTTATTAGTCTTTATTGTAAGGGAAAACTCATGGAACAAGAAATGAGAAGTCCAACCTCAAGGTGTAGAATGCAGGAACAAGAGAGAGAGCACTGAGTGGGCCAGCGGTTTTTCTCTGGGTACCCAAAAGGTCACGCCCCAACCTGGTCCAGCCTCCTAAGGATCATTAACTGAAGGAGGTTCCCCATCACCTCCCCCTTTTGTCTAAATAAGAGAGTTTCAAAACCAATGCAAACTATATAGACTAGGAACAGATATCAGGTATAAAATTAGAATTACAAGCAGCATAAACAATATTAAGCAAAGAATGTATGCTAAATGTTTTAATAAGCATTCTATCCCAAGGAGTCTAAGTCTTGTGCTGGAAATGGCTTGGCTAAATCATAAGAGGAAGATAACTGTAACTACCTAATCTTCAACCCTATCGAAGGCCTGAGAAGGGAGATAAAATCACTTGAGTAGGCAGGAAGTGCAATCAAGCAGCGTCCAAAATGTGCAGTATATGACAGAGACAACTGGCTGGCTACCTGAGCAATCACCCAAAGTCTCATTTGCAATGTTGAAGCAACCAACTTTGGCTAAGGCCTAGAATAACTGACAGACCATTTTCAGAGGGAGGAAAAATTTCAGAACTGACTTACCCTGTCTTGGTAACATTTGGCAGTCTTTTTCCTTGTGTTCTGTTTACCCAGTCCAGACACCATGCACTTTGTCTGTGGATGAGAAATGGGCAGGTCCTTGCCCAAAGGCCAATTGTGCCAAGAAGAAAACAAACTCCAAGTGGAGTGTCTTCAGTACTCAACATTCTCTTGGGAATAGATTGATGCTGTCATGAGCAATCATGTCTCACATCAGCAGAACCCAAAGTTATTTAAATGCCATGTTCTACAGATCTTTGAAGTCATTGAAGATTACATATCTATGTAGAATACAATCTCTATGTATCGAAAGAACCTAATTAATCTGACAATAAGTATAACAAACATGAATGACTATTGACCTATAATAATTAATACCTGTATAACTTAAAGACTAAGACTTCATATCAGAATATTAAATAATCTGTAAACAACTGTGCAGTAAATGAGGACAATGACTTCAAAATGTAAACAAGTATCTTGATCAGAGAGGTAGGAATATATAATACAATATAATAAATACATTTTAAAAATTGAATCAATATATGAAATGTCTTAAACAGAGGTAGAAACATGTATGCATATAATCTAACAAAATTACTTTGCATAGGTGTACAAATATTGTAAACAGAAATACCAAATATAAATTGAACTTACATCAATATACAAGAATCTAAACCAATGTAAATTGTTCATAAGTAATAGCTCACAAATATTCACTTTATTACTCACAATTATTATTAGTGTGAATAAGTTTACACTAAACTACCTATTATCCGATTCAATTTTTTCTCTCTCCCTATTTTTTTTTCAAGGAGATCTCTGGACCTACATAATTTCCACAACAACCCTCAACCCTATACAAGTAATAATCAACACCTAAATGGTGTCCCCAACCCTGAGGATAAACTTTGTTGAAAGAAGGGATGTCATTTTATAGAATTGCTTCTAGCTGTCATGGGAGCAAAGTTTTTTTCCATGGGATCCTATAAAAGTAAAGTGATGGTTAAGTTTCAAGATTACTGTCTAGTATAATTGCAAATGATTTCTGAGTAGTTGATAGGGATTTTTTTAAAGTTCTTATTTGGAGTTCTGACCAGAATGTTGTGAGAAGGTGCACCATTTCAGTACATGGTATCCCAAAACCGGTCTTATAGTAGTGCTATCAGCATCATAATGCCATCTCAACCAGCTAGAGTTGTTGTTGTGGGGCCCCATCTTCTCTCTAGAAACTTCAAAGATTACTCCTGGAAAAAGATCTGTCCTTATAATTCATATTTCTTTTTGCTTGGTGATCCTTTTTTTATAGATATTTTTTTTCTTCTTTAAGCATCCAAAAATCCAGGATCTCTTGACTTTTTGAAGATAAGAACAGAACCCTGCCCCAACCCTATATGAGTTTCCTTACCACCTGTAATGTTTGTCACCTAGGTGGAAGAGCTGTCATTTCTCTTTCTCAAGACATTCCTCTTTTAAAAGGGAATCTTTATTAATTTTGATTGTATCCATAGTTTTTCTTCTTCTGTGCAAACAAGAGCAAAACCCTTTCCCCAATGTAGCACATATCCTGGTTTCCCTTGTGAGGTCAGCACATCCTGAAATACACTGGCTGATTTAATTCAGAAGTTTTTTCTATTATCTAATGCCTCTCTGCTGCTGTTGTTCCTTTCTCATTAGTATTAAGAAAATTTAAGGTTAATAACGCATTATGCAATCTATTTCTGGGGGTATTTCCCATCCCTTTCTGTTTGTTTAGCATATTCTTTATATTTCGATTTGACCTTTCTATAACTGCCTGACCTGTAGGATTGTTTGGTATACCTATAATATGCTTTATATTATAATAAGCAAAAAACCGTTTCATTTTCTTAAATACATATGCTGTACCATTGTCTGTCTTTATTTGTGCAGGAATACACATGATGACACAACTTTTAATAAATGCATGATTACTGAATCAGCCTTTTCTGAGACCAAGGCAGTTGCCTATTGAAAATTTGAATAAGTATCAATGGTGTGGTGCACATATTTTAATTTTCCAAATTCTATAAAGTAGAACATATCCATCTGCCAGGTCTCATTCCTTTGAGTATCCTTTGGGTTATTCCCTGCAGGTAACCGTATTGGTTATAGAAAGAGCAGGTAGGACATCTCTTTATAATATCCTTAGCTTGTTGTCATGTAATAGGAAACTCTTTAAAAGTTTGCTATTGTCATGATGTTTTTCATGAAATTCTGAGGTCTTCAGCACACTTCCAACTATTCAATTTAGAGATATCTACATCATTTATACTTTAATTCATTGTAATCCCTCATGGAAGAGGTTTTGCTTCTCCCTCATTTAAGAGAAAAGATTGACAATATAAATAAGTACATAATTTGAAGTACAACAGTAGAATACCATATATCATGGATTCCCCACTCAGAACACAATGCTATAGCAGCATCCTGATGATACTCTACTCTGAAAGCAAGCAAATCCTGCATAGTTTACACATAAATAGAGAACTAGGACAGGGATGGCAGGGTGGAGATAATGGATGAAGAGGATGTTGCTCCTGCTGTTCATCTAAATAATGTGGAACTGCTAGCCAGTGACAAATAATTTCTATACTTAAGACAACATATGGGTAAAAAAGGCTAAATGGATGAACGGAAATTTGGTGCTTGATCAAAAATAGTTACTGGCAGTGATGTAGCTAAGTGACTGAATACTGGTCTAGTACTCACGAGACACTGAGTCCAATCGCCACCATCTAAAAAATATCAAAATAATTTTAAAAGTGTTCGAAGAAAAGCAAGCAGGGTTCATTGGAAAAATCTTAGAAAGATCATAGCTAAAAACCTCAGTGGAATTAGAACTCAGTGCAGAGTGGGAGGGAGAGCAGTGTGAATGTGGAAGGTGAAAAAATTAAAATGATTGCTTGATATCATCAGAATTCTTCTCTATGAAAAGCCAAAGAGTAAGTAGTCTGATATGTGTAGGCTTTAGGGTCTCTCTTCACTAGCTCAAATCTGGAACACTTACTACAGTTAACACATGAAGGAATAAGCATGCTGATGCTGTGGAGGTGGACCATAGTCTGTCAAATCTGAAACAGCAAGCCTTGTGCCCCTACTTTGCATTTTTCTCCTTATTTCTTCCGTATTATCTTGCATGCCTATGAAGAGACTGAAAATAATGACAAAAACATTGACCGCAGTAATTTATAATGAAGTTCAGCAATTCGGGAAGGCTGGCTAAGAATGGGTCTTTAGTTATTTTTTTTTCTAGATAGACAAGTAAGCATTACTTTTGAGTTTAACTAAATAACTTGTTTATAACTGATTTCCCTAACTAAGATATATTACACACACATTTGAAAGTTAGCCTTAAGAAGTACTTTATATGAAGGGTTTTTGAAATGGTTTGATCCAAACTGACAATTCACTGTTATGAAATGACCTCTTAACTTGAAATTTTATGATATGAGTAATTTGAACCAAGTTCTTGCTTTAAATTATTTCAGTAAGTTGGAGTAAAGCAAACACTAACATTCTCTCCATCCTTTGATTCATCTCTGGCCTGCCGTTTTGTGTAATGTTCTTCTTAAACATTATACCTTTGAAATATAAGCTTTTAAAGTATAATAGTGGCTAAATAGAAGAGGATGAACAAGGGGAGAACTTCAAATAATTTAAATCTAGGAGGGTTAGAAATATATAAAATGTTAAACTCACCCTTTTGCAAGTGAGATATCAATTCTATTTTTCTTTTACCCTCTGGGCTTTTCTTGAATCTTTGAAATCCTTTCACTAGAACTGGAATCCCTGTGAAGCTATGTCTGTGTATTTATTCTCAAGTAGCACAGAAAAAATGCTTGAGAATTCTTTGATAGCTTAATATTATATTATACAATTTTAACAAACTTGGAAGTTATATAGAAGCAAACAAAATGCAAGATAGGCAAAAATGTGGGGCCATTAACTAGAGAATCAATAAAAAGAGAAAAATAATTGAATATTTTCAGTTTCCACAGTGTTCTATTAGGTGTCTGGAAATTCAGTTTCAACCCATGCCACACTTTATATACATTTGATTTGCAGTAAGAGAATCAATTTTAGTAAAATATCAAAGAGCTGCTTTTATATCTTATATTTCATTAGAGTAAATATTGGTATAAGACATAGACAATCCATATATTATGTACTATTTTGCAATATTGGAATCAAAATATTAACTAAGTTGCTTTTCATCTTAGAATTTTGTCAGCAATTTGCTTTTACCTTGTGAGAAACAAAATATTTTCCCCAGCAAACAGGAAGCAGACTAGAGACTCACTCTAATGATCATATTCATGCATTCCTTGAGCAGAAATGAAATAAGCCACAGGCCAGATTTGGAGTGACCACAGCGAGCCTCATGGCTCAGCAAATGTGGTTGTAAGATATGTCTTTACTGAAAAATATTCACCACTAAGCAATTTGAGCACTTCTAAGGATTTGATTTAAAAACATGGACTTTTTTATAAAAAAAAAGGAGTGGGATTACCTTTATATTGGCTTTGGGGTACAGATATACTGAGTTGCCTCAAACAAACCATGTGTGAATCAACACAATTTCCCAAATTATAAGATTTTTTTAGTAATTTGTAAGTCATAATCCAAGGGAGCTTTTAGTATATATAATGAGTGGGTTTCCACTTTGTTTGGCTGACTTTTTCTAGGGTGATATTTTGAGTGCAATATGGGGTCATTTGCCTACCTGACAAGTACTGTGCCACTGTCGTACAATCTTGGTTCTTGATTTTTTTAAAAGAAGTTTCACCATGTTGTCCAGGACGACCTCAAACTTGAGATCCCCATGTTTCAGTCTCCTGGGTATGGAAATAATAACTGTGGCTCTTTGCTGCATGAGGAGGCATCACAATGGAAAAGATGCTTAATGCTTGAGTACATTATTTGAATAATGCATATTGTATGGTAAGTAATTTGTATGTTGTCTGATCTATATCAAAGCTTCCCACTCTTAATTTCTTGGCTGTAAGGGGAAAGTGAATTTTCAGAGCTCTGTTTATAAAAGAAAAAAAACCCACAAAAATGCTGACATTTATTCAGTCATTTTGAAAATTGTAGTAGTTAAATGTATAAAATCTTCTAGGTTGTCATATGTCATATTACAATCTAAAATTTCCCTTAAATGTAGGTAAAGTGCTGAAGAAATTAACTTGACAAAAAGGTGCAAAGAAAATATCAGACGCAGCACTGTGTTCAGGGTGTGCTGCTTCCTGAGACAAGAGCTAACTCAAAAGAGCTGGTTGAAAGCACCGCAGAATCTCCTGAGTGCTGTCACTTTCAGATTTACACTCATGGAATGCTAACAATACCCATGACTGGTTTAAGTCCTTAGGACCCTTTGATTGTCTACTCACACCATTTATTTTGTAATGCTTCTATTTATTTTTAGTATCACTGAAAATAAAAGTATGGAACCCACTTTACTTACTCATATATACAGATAAGTGAAGACCAGGAAGAAGTCTTATTTCTGTTGTCTAGGAGTTATCTATCTGTTTCTTCATTAGACTCTAAGCTCCATGAGGAACATTATTATCAGCATTACTACATTTATTTGCTCATAATATAGGAGCTAAATAAGTATTTTAGTTTGATTGGTTTTTATCTAGGGCTATCAGTTCCTATTCACGTGTTTCTTCTACTTGTTATCAGTTGACATTTACAGTGACTTTTCAATTAGGCAGAATTAGTTTCATCTTGTTAGGTCCCAAGGTCACAACAAAAAAAAGGAAAACAAAAGAATCGAGAATAGAACCCAATGGCTTTTTACTCAAAATTTATACTCTCCCTTTTATCAGTTCTTTGAAGGAATATCCACAGGAAATAAATAGGCTCAAAATATTTTCTTAATAAAATAAAATAAATGGTTCTGGTTCTCTCTGTCTCTGTCTCTTTTCCTCCCCCAGTCTCTCACCTAGATATTTAATGTAAGAATCCTTTCCTTGATCATAGAAAACCAGGACTTTTGAAATGCGTGCTTTTTCTTTTCAATTTTGAAGGAACAAAAAAGGCCTCTGCCCAGTCCAGTATTTTCCCAATTATGTTCCTGGTTGAAACATAGGCGCTGAATTTGGAACCTGGAGCCGATTTCCTGTCTAAAATGGGCTTCATTCCTTCGATAAAACACTTGTTTTTTTATTGAAAAGTTGTTTATAAAGCTGAACTGCTGGAATAGATTTCTCTTAATGAACAAAAGAGTGATGGAATATTTAGCTGGAAGGAATTCACAGAGAGTTGCATGCAACTAGCAAATAGTTTTAAGATTAAAAAATTTCAGCTTAAATGCAGACTCTGCTTCCAAACTGGAAGAACATGCAGGTAAAATCTTCTAATGAAATAATTGAAAATTCTAAACAAAAGAAAGTTGACAATCTCTTTCAACTGCATTGCTCGTTCTTATCCCCAAGAATGATTTACTCAGTAAGTTCTAATGGATATAAACTCAGCTACATGCATCAAGACACAAGTTGACTAACACAGATCCCACACACAAGATAATTGCTATCTTTGATTTTCATAAAGTGGCAAATGGCTGTCATTTTATATATGTTTTATTAATATGTATTAATTACACCAGTTAATTAAAGTCACTCTGATGTTTCCATACCTGCACAGATTGACTGTGTCCATCTCCCTTTCTTATAATACTCAGTGCTTTGCCCCCAACACCTTTCCCAGTCCCTAATAGTCCCTTTAAATTTCTTTTTGTATCTTTCCTTTCCCTATCTCAAATGTTCACTACTCCATTTTTTTGTTACATGGTTGATACTGTTTTCCACAAATGCATGATAATATGGGTTTTATTTGTCTTCCTGTGCTTCATGAATCTCATACAGCATAATGTTGTCTAGATCCAGCCATGCTTCTGTAAATGATAAGATTTCCTTTTTCCCTCAGACTGAATAAGAACCTAGTGTGTGACCCATTTTATTTTATTGAGATTTAAATATTTATTTAATGCAGATGTCTGTGCAGCATCTATGGATGCCAGAAGTTCAGGTTCCCTGGAACTGGAATTAACAGAAGATTGTTAGCTGCCATGTGAGTGGTGGGATTCAAACCTGGGCCCTATGGAAGAGCAGTTAGACATTTGGGTTGATTTCATATTTTGGTTATTGTGTGTAATACTGCAATAAACATAGGGTACAAGTATTACTTGGGTATAAAGGGTTCAACTCCTTTGTTAATTGAATTGCTGGAGAATACAATAGTTCTATATTTATGTTTTGAAGAATCTCTGTCATTTTCCATTACTGCTCTATTAATTTACATTCTCACAAACACTGTAGAAGTGTTCCCATTTCTCCATATCTTTATCAGGATTTGTGTATGTGTATGTGTCTGTGTTTTATTATAGTCATTCTAACTGGAATACGATAACTTCATTATAGTTCTGGCTTCAGTTTCTTTCATGATTGGTGAAATGAAGCACCGATTCATAAAAAATGGTGGCTATTTTGATATGTTCTTTTGAGATGCCTATATTTTATTCTTTAGCCAGTTTTTAAAGTTGGATTTTCCTCTTTGATGGTCATTATTTGGATTTCTTTGCTGAATGCACTTACTTGTTCGATGTCCCATGTGCAGGTATTTTCTCTCCTTCTGCAACTGAGTATTAATTCTCTTGAATGTTTTCTTGGCTGTGGCGAGGAAGTCATTGTCATTTTAGCGAAATTAGATTCAATCTAGAGATTGTTTTCAATACTATGGTTACTTTAACAATATTGATACTTCTGATCCATGAACATTGATTATATTTCTGTGTACCCTATAATATTTCACCCAGTTTTATGGCTTTTACTATATAGGACTTTCACTTTCTTGATGAAAATTTTCCTAAATATTTTTTTATGTTTAGTTATTTAGTGAACACGATTGGTTTAATTTATTTTTTAGAAATTCCATTACTTGTGTAGAAAAATGCTACTGTTTTCATATATTGATTTTTTGATCCAGCTATGTTTCTTATTTTTTATATATAAATTCTAAAATTTGGGGATGGAATAGTGTGGCTTTCCTATATATAGAATCGCATCATCTATGAACACGGACAATTTACTGACATTTTTTACTACTATACTTTTTAAATTTACTTGCTAAACCTTGAAATGCTATATTGAATAAGAATGATGAAAGTGAACATTATTTCCTTATTTCCAATCTTAGCAGAGATGTTTTCTGTTTTTCTCCATGCGCTATATTTTCTGTGTAGTTATCATCTATAACCTTTATTATTATGAGGCATCATTTTTATATACCTAACTTGTTGAGAGCTTCTATCATAACATGATGTTGAGCCTTATCAGATACTTTTTCTGAACTGATTGTAATGACCATTTTAGGTCCTTTGCTCTGTTTATGTTTGTATCACATTGATTGATTAACATGGCAAATTATTGTTATAGCACTAAGATAAATCCTACCTGATCATGGTATATGATCCACTTGATAGCCTTTTCAATTCACTTGCATCACATGGGTGCTGGGTAACAAACACAGGCCCTCTGCAAAAGTAACAAGTGATCTTTTTTTTAATTAATTAATTTATTAAAGATTTCTGCCTCCTCCCCGCCACCGCCTCCCATTTCCCTCCCCCTCCCCCGATCAAGTCCCCCTTCCTCATCAACCCAAAGAGCAGTGAGGGTTCCCTGCCCTGTGGGAAGTCCAAGGACCTCCCACCTCCTTCAAGGTCTAGTAAGTTGAGCATCCAAACAGCCTAGGCTCCCACAAAGCCAGTACGTGCAGTAGGATCAAAACCCAGTGCCATTCTTCTAGACTTCTCAGCAGTCCTCATTGTCCGCTATGTTCAGCGAGTCCGGTTTTATCTCAGGCTTTTTCAGACCCAGTCCAGCTGGCCTTGGTGAGTTCCCAATAGAACATCCCCATTGTCTCAGTGTGTGGGTGCACCCCTCGTGGTCCTGAGTTCCTTGCTTGTGCTCTCTTCTCCTTCTGCTCCTGATTTGGACCTTGGGGTTTCAGTCAGGTGCTCCAATGTGGAACTCTGTCTCTGTCGCCTTTCATTGCCTGATGAAGGTTAATATCCAGGAGGATGACTATATGTTTTTCTTTGGGTTCACCTTCTTATTTAGCTTCTCTAGGATCACGAATTATAGGCTCAATGTCCTTTATTTATGGCTAGAAACCAATTATGAGTGAGTACATCAGGAGACCGCTTCCTACGTATAACCCCAGCAGCATAGACATTAAGGGCATCATTGAATAAATGGCACCTCCCGAGACTGAGAAGTTTCTGTAAAACAAAGGACACTGTCACTAAGACAAAAAGGCAACCTACTGACTGGGAGAAGATCTTCACCAACCCCGCAACTGACAAAGGTCTGATCTCCAAAATATATAAAGAACTCAAGAAACTAGACTTTAAAAGGCTAATCAACCCAATTATAATATGGGGCACTGAGCTGAATAAAGAACTCTCAACAGAAGAAGTTCAAATGGCCAAAAGACACTTAAGGTCATGCTCAACCTCCTTAGCGATCAGGGAAATGCAAATCAAGACAACTTTAAGATACCATCTTACACCTATCAGAATGGCTAAAATAAAAAACACCAATGATAGCCTTTGCTGGAGAGGTTGTGGAGAAAGGGGTACACTCATCCATTGCTGGTGGGAATGCAAACTTGTGCAACCACTTTGGAAAGCAGTGTGGGTGTTTCTCAGGAAATTCGGGATCAACCTACCCCTGGACCCAGCAATACCACTCTTGGGAATATACCCAAGAGATGCCCTATCATACAACAAAAGTATATGCTCAACTATGTTCATAGCAGCATTGTTTGTAATAACCAGAACCTGGAAACAACCTAGATGCCCTTCAATGGAAGAATGGATGAAGAGTGTATGGAATATATACTATTAGAGTACTACTCAGCAGTAAAAAACAATGAATTCGTGAATCTTCTGTTTAATCCTAACGCTCTTAATAGACTTCTCATCATATAGTTTCTATACCAGCTTTCCCTGCTGGATCCATAAGACATAAACTCATGTTCTTGTCCTCTTCATAGTCCCAAGTCCTATCTGTGGGAACACAGATTAAGCACCAATTTCCATGATGATTTTCCCCATAACCTCTTCTGCTCTGTGCCATTTCCACACTCCTTGGCTTTGCTCTGCTAACACAAGTTCATTCACTGGCTTTCTCTGCCATGTACCATAAGAACAGATCTTGCTCCAGTGCCTTGATATGATACCTACTTCTCAATACACACATTGCTTAGCCACTTTCCTACTGCAAAAACCTCAGCTGTCAGAGTCATCCCCATGTCCCCAGTCCTACTTGTGATCACACAGTTATGTAACTGCCTTGCCTGGTGAGTGCCCCTATTCCACATACACCTCCTTTATCTCCACACACAAAGCCCTAGACCTGAACGCAGAATCAGTCATCAGCTTTCCTCATGACACTCAACTCACCTCTGCTATCTCTGGACTAGCCAACTGTACATTGGCTTTGCATGGGAATTTCCCAAGAATAACACTTCACAGCCTCAAAACCACACTTCTAACCCAACCAGTAGTCATGCAAGTCCTACATCAGATTTCATCAAATCCAAATTCATCTGATCCATCTCTACACTTCAGTTCTACCCCGTGTTTGCAGGAATCTAACACATGATTGGCTCGGGACAAAAGACGGATACCACATGAGAACTGAAGGAGCCTTTGAAAGGACAAACCAGATCATATGCCAGTATTATTAAGTGTGTAGCAGACACAAAAAATCTCCACTAACCAAGAAGATATTTGCAATTGATACTTGCCAGAAAAAGAAGATCAGAGCTGTCATCTTGCGTCCCCGCATGTGTGCGCATTATCTCAGCTGGTCCGCCCGAGACCCCCTGAGCGCAAACCCTAGTCCCCCGCGCGGCCCCATTGCCACTCCGACAAGATGAAAGAAACGATCATGAACCAGGAAAAACTGGCCAAGCTGCAGGCACAAGTGCGCATTGGTGGGAAAGGAACTGCTCGCAGAAAGAAGAAGGTGGTTCACAGAACAGCCACAGCAGATGATAAAAACTGCAGTTCTCCTTAAAGAAGTTCTCTGGTATTGAAGAGGTGAACATGTTCACTAACCAAGGAACAGTGATCCATTTTAACAACCCTAAAGTTCAGGCGTCTCTGGTAGCAAACACCTTCACCGTTACAGGCCACGCCGAGACAAAGCAACTGACAGAAATGCTTCCCAGCATTCTGAACAAGCTTGGGGCAGACAGTCTGACTAGTTTAAGGAGACTGGCTGAAGCTCTGTCCAAACAATCTGTGGATGGAAAAGCACCCCTTCCTACTGGAGAGGATGATGATGATGAAGTCCCAGATCTGGTGGAGAATTTTGATGAGGCTTCTAAGAATGAGGCAAACTGAACGGAGGCAACTTGTGAAGAACTGACACTTGCAGAAGTTACAGGAGCTGCTATTTTATATCATGGCTGCTTTTAAAAGGTCTTTTGTTTATGGATCTGATCAAATCTAGATCGCTAATATTTTTAAGCCCAAGCCCCTTGGACACTGCAGCTCTTTTCAGTTTTGCTTAAAAACAATTCATTCTTTGCAGCAAATTAAGCTGAAGAAGCCTGGGGATAAAGTTTGGAAAAGGGTTAATAAAATTCTTTGCCTAGAAAAAAATAAAAAGAAAATCAGTTTTGTTGAATGGAATATAACTGGGAATACTCAATACATTCCAGTGTAGGTTTCATAACTAGCAGTAGCTGGCCAATGCAAACCTTATGCCATGTGTTCATTTTGTATTTTCGTCTTTCTAGTATTAAGATTTTTTTCAGAGAGATAGAGAAAGCAAAGACTGAACAAGTGGGCAGGTAGAGATGTGGGAAACAAAAAGAGTAGAAAACATTGTTGAAGGGAGAAATCATGATAAATTTATTTTATGAGAAATTATTCAAATTAATCCTAGATTAATTTATACCTTTAATAGATTAATTATATCTCTAAAGGTTGGTACATATGAGAGGGACATTAGCCACCCTGGCCCTTTAAGACTATATGTCTTGACTCTGGTTCTTTGCTCATAATGTGACATTCATCTCTGGTAGCTACGGAAACAAGAATTTTTAAAGTCACTCTCTTATACTGGGCAGTCACTAGCATTTGGCCTTCATAGAAGGGAAGAGAGGCAAGTATTTTCTGTCTTCTACATGGTTTCTGTTAAAAGCTTTCAATTTCAGGAGACATAGAATGTCAAAGAAGTCAATGACCTAAGATTCAACTCTTTGTTGATATCATTTCTATGTCAGTAAATCCTACTGAATATAAGTACTGGGAATCCCTGTGTAGCCGTGAAGGCTCTGTAGCCTGTATTGACCTTTATACATTTGTAGTTTCCTGAAACTGAGTATGTGAATTAGACTTTCTGTGTTTTTTTCTGTTTATATAATGGGGTAATGATTGCGTGAATCTCATTGGAGGGTCAGGACTATCAGATGGGCTAATATCCCTAAAGAGTATAAATGAGGCTTCAACTAAGCAAAGCAGAGGAAGGGGTTGGTTTGTGTGAACCAGGGGTTGATGGTGAGACACCATTCTGAGCTGAAATATCTGCCTAACAGAACTTCTTTTACTGAAGGTGATTCAACTCTCGTGCAATTCCCTGTCTGTTCAACATTTCCTGCTATTTGGAAGATATTTATGATCTCGACATTTCTCAAATGGATCTCTTCCTCCTTGATAATCAAAGGTAAAAGCTTAAGATGAGCGTCATGGAGGGTTTCAAATTGGATCTTTATGAAGCATAAGCACCTCCTCCATAGGTTTCAGACATGGGCGAAACTAAATCTTGCCATGCTAGCTCATTTGTCTTGCACAACAGAATTTCCCACCCTGATTCTGGTTGTGCTTCAAAACTCACTGATTCTGACATCAAAAGGCTCAGATCTGCCTTAACAAAGAAGAGGGCATGGGTAGGGTGTTACTCAATTCATACTAGATTTTAAAGTCACCTTGCTGATATGACTTCCCAATTTAGTAGAGCTACTGCCTTCACCCTGTTAGGAAGTACATTCCACAGAGAATGTGGAATAGTGGGAAGCTGGTAAGGAAATTTTTGTGGCAAGGAGGTACAGTTTGTAGGCCACTCAAACCTTCTGCATTGGAGGTGGCAATGTTATCATGTACATGCCTGAACTTTATTTATGCTCAAGAACACAGTGACATCCTTCAGGGCATAGTTATTCATGAACATTAACCCTACATCCATTAACCCTACTTATGAAGCAATAAGTGATCTAAATAAGTTGGTGCATACAGTAAATGTATAGTATTAATTTGGTGCTGGAGAAGATAGTTTCTCACACAAGACAGTTGGGATACTTCATATTCAGCAATGAAATGAAGGTAATTTTCTAATGTGTATGTTTGAGTAAGTCATGGGAAATGATTGAAATATTCATGAGGGCTCATGTTTCACATACAGATTTTTATTTTGGTCACATAATAATAATTCAGGTTTTCCAATATGTTTTCCGATAACACATACACTAGCATACGCATGTAGAAATATAGCAGACAATATAGGAGAATTAAATTTGTGTAAGTTCACTACCATAATTTATAGATATTTGTCCATTCTTCTGCTTATACCTCTCATTTAAGCTATTTATCTTATTTATGTATTGTAAATACTGCTTAATTAAACATCATTTAACATGTGTTGTAAATTATTGAGTATTAATTCCAAGCATTAACATGTTTAGTTAACAAATCTGCACATTTCAGCATTTGATAGATAAATAGTGAAATTGCTAATCAAAACCTCATATAGAGGGAACTTTGGCCATAGGTATATTACTTAAATACAACTTTTTGTGACAGCAAGGACAAGGTATAAGAACTTATTGCTCTGTAAACCATAACTCATTTTGTTTTCCACTGTCCCTTGTGTTCCTGACTTGACTATATACCTGTTCAATTTCATCTTCAGACTTGCCAATGCGAAGGAGTACCTCTTTAAGTTTAGTGGCCTCCTCTGCAGCCTATCAGCCTTGGTATTCGAGATAGTCATCGCAAGCAGCCAATCCTGGCGCCTCTGGGAATTCGATGACAAACTTGTGCAATTCGTGTCTTTTGGACTTTGGGAAGCCTACTACCCTCAAGAATTTAATGTTTCAGGCACTGTAACCAAGATTCTGGTGCACACCCCTATCAATTCTACTTGGACCATTTCACCTGAATTTGAGTACGCACGGACCCTGATAATGTGGACTGTTTCAATGAAGCCTGTAGTTCTGATTTTCAGTGCAATCGCCATTAATATTGGCTGCATGAAAGACCCATTTATTGAGATGCAGTTATATTGCTACAAGGTTGCTGCCTTAGTTTTGTGTGTTAGCAGCATCTTCACATTTGTTTCTGTGAGCTGGAACCACTTAGTAGATCATTATGGCCAAACCACTCTTGACTTTCCACCTGACTTCCCAGTTAAAAAAGAAGCCTTAATAAGCAAACACTATACTGTTGTGTTCCCAATAGGAGTACTGATTGCCACCATGTCACTCTTTGGTGCTATCTTTTTTCTCTTTGAGATAAAATCTTTGAAACTAAAGAAACAGGTGAAGGCCAAGTGTGCTCCCATAGTGGCCGATCAAGAGATATGAAGTGAGAACTACACTTGCAACATCGGTCAGAAGGTTCCTAGAAGAAAGTTCCTATTCATATAAAAACTCTTGTAGTTCTCAACTCGTTCTAAATAAAGCATCAACTTTATTTTCTTGGTCTGTCTAAATGACTTCCTCCTCTGTCTAACCTGTCTCTTTCTTTGGGTATTTTTGTATCCTAATCTCTGAAGGCCATGATCATGCGTTCAGATATTTCCGACAGGCAGTAGCAGGGAAAAGTAATGGTGAAATGCATGTTGCAAAGATATTTATCACAGGATAAATATCAAGTGAAAGAAGGTTTGTAAGGAAGCTGACACATAAACAGAAAAGTAAACACAATTCTGTCTGGAGACACTCTGAAACTCAGGTCTCCTGAAGGCAGAGCTGGACTTCATAGTGTTAGCTCTGCAGATAGTGTGTTCCCTTGTCATGTAGTAGGAAGACTATGCTGTACACTGGGCAGTCATGCATATCTTTCTGTTTGTGAGTATCACAAATTGCCGAGCATTCCCTGTGTGCTCTGATAGAAAATATGGTGTAAAGATCAGAGGGCTGCTTGTCCGAGTTGGTTTTTTTTTTTTGTTTTTACCTTCAGAAACACTGGGCTCAAACCCACATTAAGCTTGGTGGCAAGCTTACATAGCCACTGGGCAATCTCACTAACTTTAAATATACCCCACTTCACATAAGGATATCCCATGTTTGGCATCCATAGAATGTAGGCCATTTTATAAAGTAAAAGAAATTTGCTTGCAAATGGGTAGAACTAGAAAAGGTCATCCTGAGTGAGGTAACCCAGACCCAGAAAGACAATCATTGTATGTACTCACTTATAAGTGAATATTAGCTGTAAGGTAACCATGATGCAATCACAGGCCCAGAGAGGATAACCATGCTACAATCACAGGCTCAGAGAGAAGCTAATTAACAAGGGGTTACAATAGGGCTTGAGAATCTCACTGTGAAAGGGTAATAGAAAAGACATCACTGATGGATGGGAGAGGGGTCTAGGTGGGGGCAAGGAATGGGAACAGGATGGATCAGGTGAGGGGAAAATTGAGAGAGAGTACTGAGAGAGACAACTGGCTTCTGGGACATCTCTGGGATGAGCTATAAAACTAGTAAAATGGAAACTCCCAGCAATCTATGAGGTAACCCATTCCTCTCCATCATGCCTTGTACTCCATCCACTCTTCCTCCTCTGTTTCTCTTCAGAAAAAGGTGGGCCTCCCATGGATTTCAGTCAATCACGGAATATCAAGTTGCAGTGAGACTAGGCATCTCCTGTTTTATTTAGGCTGGATGAGGTAATCTGGTAGGCAGAAAGTGTCCCCAAAGTAGGCAACAGCATCAGAGATCGCCCCTGTTGCCATTGTTAGGAGTCCCACAAGAAGACCAATCTACATGGCTGTAACACACACACACACACAAACACACACATACACACGCATATATACGTACACAGAAGGCCTAGGGTTTCTGATTTTCCTTGTTAGATTTACATAACTTTATTCACCAGGGCAATGTCTAGCCACAAAGACCTATTTCCTGCATCTCTGCTCCTATATGGATTCCCTGCTTAATCCCATTAAAGCCAGGCCTACCAGAATAATCTGCAATCCTCAAATCCTGACTGTGGATGAGTATATTATACATTGGAATTCCCTGTTGCTTTTGACCATATCTTACTCTTCTTTTTAGTCCTTTTTTTGCATAATAGTTCAGGTTTAATAATTAAAGCAATAATTAAATAACAACATATGTCAAATGATCAGAAGAGGTTAAGTAGCTTGTACCACAGAAACAATATGTTATGTTCTGTGGACTTAAGGGCCTATTGCTTCAAAAGTAACAGGAAGAACGTGTTTATAACAGTAGTTGAAAATAAATGATAAATATGAACATAGGAATATAGTAGGTGAAAGTATTCTACAGATGAAAAAGACAAAATATTCAGAAAATGATTAACTGGGCATGTTTGTTTGTTTGTTTATGTATTTATTTATTAAAGATTTCTGCCTCCTTCCCGCCACCGCCTCCCATTTCCCTCCCCCTCCCCCAATCAACTCCTTCTCTCTCATCAGCCCGAAGGAAGAGCAGTCAGGGTTCCCTGCCCTGTGGGAAGTCCAAGGACCTCCCACCTCCTTCCAGGTCTAGTAAGGTGAGCATCCAAACTGGCTAGGCTCCCACAAAGCCAGTATGTGCAGTAGGATCAAAACCCAGTGCCATTGTTCTGTAACAAGTGATCTTAACTACTGAGCCACCTCTCCAATCTCCAAAATTTTTTTCATTTCTCTATCTTTTGTTGAAAATAGACTCTCTTCTCATAAAATGTGTCCTGATTAGGAATTTCCCTCCTTCTGCTTCTCCTAGAGAGATACAGGTCTGTAGTTGTGTACTTTGTTCTGTTGATGTCTGGTTTTGTTCATCAGAGAAATGCCTCATAAAAAAGCATTTTCCAAGGTTATTTCTATTTTAATTATTAGAAGAATTGAGATTATTTCCTGATTCTCTTTTAAAATACTTCACTGCCTTTATTTATTTTGGGTTTTTGTATATGACACATGCCATGATACATGTTTGGGAATCAGAGGGCAACATACAGGAGTCCCTTTTCTCTTTCTACCACGTGGATTCTGAGGATCACCCTGTAATGATCAGGCATGACTGCAAGCATCCTTACCCTTTTAGTCACCTTGCTAATTCTTCATCAACTGTAAATTCATTAGGTTCTGATTATTTTTTAATGTCAAAATGTTTAATTTACAATTTCACACATATACTGCTCTTTGATCAAACTCCTCTCTAAATTGTTCTCTTCTCTAGCATCCCCTTCCACTGCCAATCAAATCCTTCTCCTTCCCAATTCTCTCTTCTACCTTTATGTCCTTTTGTGATACATGTTTTTAATTGAATTTTGTCTAAAAAGCATAGGTAGGGTTTCTTTCCTTGAGTGAGGAATGATTCCCCTCCCCGACAAACCTCTAACTGTCTCTAGCTCCCCAGGGAGGGGTGGAATCTTTTGAAGCTCACTCCCATCCATAGTAGAGTATTGATGACCCAAGTCTAGTATTTTGGGCAGGTAGCCACTGCTCCTGGGAGTTCATTGGCACAACAGGTGTGCTTGGTCCAAAAGATAACATTCTGTAGCATTCTTTCCCATCCTCCAATGCTTACATCTTTTTTTTTTTTGGACCCCTTTTCCACAATGCTCCCCGAGCCTTGGAAGGGTGATGTAATTGTCCCATTTAGGGATACACTCTTTACAGTCACTTGCTTTCAGCATAGTAACCAGGCAGGTATTAGTCTCTGCATGAACTGTCATTCCTTAGAAATAAAAGCTCCTCTGAAAAAGGCTGAGAGTGACAAGAGTCTATGGCTATAAACATACATATTTAGAGAGCAGTTTAACATTATGTCTATTTAGCAATGTAAGAATAGTAGCTTCTCAAACATGGCCTATGATCTCCCCTGCTATAAACTTTGTTTGTTAATTGGGTTACAAGATAAAGGGATTCTTCGTGACTTTTTCACCTATCTTGTGATTTGGTTAACCCTATCTCCCCACCGTCTCATCTCTATTCTTCGGTCCTCCTCGCTGCTTTAAATTTCCATTCCCCCATATTTTCTGTCTCTACTTTCATATACCTACATTCTGTATGAAGTCACTTAGGCACAGAAATGCAGATCTTGCGTGTTCTTTCTTTGTGTATATCCACTTTTCAAATCTCTAATTTTGGGACTTCTAATTTTAGGCAGGAACCTAAAAAGAAACCATGGAGAGCAAATGCCTTAAGGTAGATGTATGGTGGAATGGAGGCTAAATCAAAGTATGTCTTTAGTTACAAAGATTTCTAACTGGTTCCTCTTGTGATTTTATTTGTTTGTTTTGGGGCAGAATCTAACCATGTAGCTCTGGCTGCCCTGATACTCCCTATGTTTATGAGGCTGGAACTCAGAGAGATATGCCTGACTCTTCTTAAATGCTAGGATTAAACGTGTGTGTCATCTCTCCCTTACATTTTATGGTTTGTACCTCTTTGATGAATTTCTGATTCATACTCTTCACTAGTTTTCTGATTTATTTGTGTTATTTATCTGAATTCTCTTACATCTCACTGGGTTTCTTTAGGATTCAAATTACTTCTCAAGTATCTCATAGTTTCCCTTTGAAGTGAGGTTTAATTCTGAAGAATTATTGCAATAATGGGCTTTCATCTGATCCTCATGGACAAACTAGAGGGATGCCAGGACTTTGCTACTTCCAAGGCTGTAGATTTGTGAGAATCTGCTAGTTCTGTGTAAGTGTCATTAAGAGCTGTGGCTCCTGGTTAATGAGTTTATACAGCCATGGAAATGGACCATCACAGTCCTTTCATCTCCTGATACATAAACAAAGGTATTACTGCAGTGACCATTGTCCTGAGGCTGGTGATGCAGAGAGTTACTTCTCTTAAACTGCACCAGAAAGACAGTTATTGCCACACCACCTATTTTAAACAGAAATGTCTTCTCATCCCCTGCTGAATCTCAGACTGGGTGTTCTATGCCTTTCTTACAGACATTTCCTTTTGGTTTTCATATTTGATTTTTGTGTGATTATAAAATTTCATTTTGTCTGAGTAAGTACCCCAAAGTGATGCTGTTGTACTGAAAAAGCATGTGCCACCACTGCCTGGGTATTTTGTATAACAGTATGGTATTTTTAGTTTAGAATTTATTTATGTGTGTGTGTGTGTGTGTGTGTGCATATCATAATTGTGAAGGCTATCTAAGTCCCAGGAACTGAACTCAGATTGGCGGGCTTGGTGGCAAGTACCTTTACACACTAAACCTTCTCAGTGTCATCCATCCCTTGAAGCTTTAATTACGTAAACTATTCTAGATTGTTTTATCCTGGAAGTTCCTTTCTAGAAAATAATCTAATTTGATATCATTCTTCTTTTAAAAACATATGCAGAAATAGAAAAATATGAATCGGTGTGAGCTGACAAGTTTAAATAATTATCAGTATTAATCAATTTATTTCATCAATCATCTCCATCTGTTTTTTTAAATGAATAGACCAAAAAGTTAATGTTTATTTCTCCAATGTTTTTAAGTATCTAATCAATCTAATACCCAGACCTTGTATTTTATTTTTTTTTCTTCTTTTATTTTTAATTTATTTATTTATTAAAGATTTCTGTCTCTTCCCCGCCACCGCCTCCCATTTCCCTCCCCCTCCCCCAATTAAGTCTCCCCCCCAGCCCGAAAAGCAATCAGGGTTCCCTGTCCTGTGGGAAGTCCAAGGAACCCCCACCTCCATCCAGGTCTAGTAAGTTGAGCATCCAAACTGCCTAGGCTCCCACAAAGCCAGTGCGTGCAGTAGGATCAGAAACCCATTGCCATTGTTCTTGAGTTCTCAGTAGTCCTCATTGTCCGCTATGTTCAGAGAGTCCGGTTTTATCCCAGGCTTTTCCAGACCCAGGCCAGCTGGCCTTGGTGAGTTCCCAATAGAACATCCCCATTGTCTCAATGTGTGGGTGCACCCCTCGCGGTCCTGAGTTCCATGCTCGTGCTCTCTCTCTTTCTGCTCCTGATTTGGACCTTGAGATTTCAGTCCTGTGCTCCAATTTAGGTCTCTGTCTCTGTCTCCTTTCATCGCTTGCTGAAGGTTAATATTCAGGAGGATGCCTATATGTTTTTCTTTGGGTTCTCCTTATTTAGCTTCTCTAGGATCACTAATTATAAGCTCAATGTCCTTGGTTTATGGCTAGAAACCAAATATGAGTGAGTACATCCCATGTTCCTCTTTTTGGGTCTGGCTTACCTCACTCAGGATAGTGTTTTCTATTTCCATCCATTTGTATGCAAAATTCATGAAGTCCTTGTTTTTTATTGCTGAGTAGTACTCTAATATGTATAAATTCCATACTTTCTTCATCCATTCTTCCATTGAAGGGCATCTAGGTTGTTTCCAGGTTCTGGCTATTACAAACAATGCTGCTATGAACATTGTAGAGCATATACTTTTGTTGTATGATAAGGCCTCTCTTGGGTATATTCCCAAGAGTGGTATTGCTGGGTCCAGGGGTAAGTTGATCCCGAATTTCCTGAGAAACCGCCATACTGCCTTCCAAAGTGGTTGCACAAGTTTGCATTCCCACCAGCAATGGATGAGTGTACCCCTTTCTCCACAACCTCTCCAACAAAGGCTATCATTGGTATTTTTGATTTTAGCCATTCTGACAGGTGTAAGATGGTATCTTAAAGTTGTCTTGATTTGCATTTCCCTGATCGCTAAGGAAGTTGAGCATGACCTTAAGTGTCTTTTGGCCATTTGAAGTTCTTCTGTTGAGAATTCTCTGTTCAGCTCAATGCCCCATTTTATAATTGGGTTGATTAGCCTTTTACGGTCTAGTTTCCTGAGTTCTTTATATATTTTGGAGATCAGACCTTTGTCAGTTGCGGGGTTGGTGAAGATCTTCTCCCAGTTGGTGGGTTGCCTCTGTGTCTTAGTGACAGTGTCCTTTGCTTTACAGAAGCTTCTCAATCTCAGGAGGTCCCATTTATTCAATGAGGTCCTTAATGTCTGTGCTGCTGGGGTTATACGTAAGAAGTGGTCTCCTGTGCCCATGTGTTGTAGAGTACTTCCCACTTTCTCTTCTATCAGGTTTACTGTGTTCATACTGATATTGAGGTCTTTAATCCATTTGGACTTGAGTTTTGTGCATGGTGATAGATATGGATCTATTTTCATTCTTCTACAGGTTGACATCCAGTTTTGCCAGCACAATTTGTTGAAGATGCTCTCTTTTTTCCATTGTATACTTTTAGCTCCTTTATCGAAAATCAGGTGTTCATAGGTTTGTGGGTTAATGTCAGGGTCTTCTATTCGATTCCATTGGTCGACTTCTCTGTTTTTATGCCAATACCGAGCTGTTTTCAATACTGTAGCTCTGTAGTAGAGTTTGAAGTCAGGGATGGTAATGCCTCCAGATGCTCCTTTGTTGTATAAGATTGTTTTGGCTATCCTGGGTTTTTTGTTTTTCCATATAAAGTTGATTATTGTCTTCTCCAGATCTGTGAAGAATTTTGATGGGATTTTGATGGGGATTGCATTGAATCTATAGATTGCTTTTGGTAGAATTGCCATTTTTACTATGTTGATCCTCCCAATCCAGGAGCAAGGAAGATCTTTCCATTTTCTGGTGTCCTCTTCAATTTCTTTCTTCAAAGACTTAAAGTTCTTGTCAAATAGATCTTTCACATCCTTGGTCAGAGTTACCCCAAGATATTTTATGCTATTTGTGACTATCGTGAAAGGTGATGCTTCTCTAATTTCCCTCTCTGTTTCCTTATCCTTAGTGTATATGAAGGCCACTGATTTTTTGGAGTTGATCTTGTATCCTGCCACATTACTAAAGGTGTTTATCAGCTGTAGGAGTTCTTTGGTAGAGTTTTTGGGGTCGCTTATGTATACTATCATATCATCTGCAAATAACGAGAGCTTAACTTCTTCTTTTCCGATACGAATCCCCTTGATCCCTTTATGTTGTCTTATTGCTATTGCTAGAACTTCAAGCACTATATTGAAGAGGTATGGAGAGAGTGGACAGCCTTGTCGTGTTCCTGATTTTAGTGGGATGGCTTTGAGTTTTTCTCCATTTAATTTAATGTTAGCTGACGGCTTGCTGTAAATAGCTTTTATTATATTTAGGTATGATCCTTGTATCCCTAATCTCTCCAAGACTTTTATCATAAAGGGGTGTTGAATTTTGTCAAATGCTTTTTCAGCATCTAATGAAATGATCATATGGTTTTTTTCTTTCAGTTTATTTATATGGTGGATTACATTGATAGATTTGCGTATGTTGAACCAGCCCTGCATCTCTGGGATGAAGCCTACTTGATCATAATGGATAATTTTTCTAATGTGTTCTTGGATTCGGTTTGCCAGTATTTTATTGAGAATTTTTGCATCGATATTCATGAGTGAGATCGGCCTGTAATTTTCTTTCTTGGTTGGGTCTTTGTGTGGTTTTGGTATCAGGGTAACTGTAGCTTCATAAAAGGAATTTGGCAATGACTCTTCTGTTTCTATATTGTGAAATACATTAAGGAGTATAGGTATTAGCTCTTCTTGGAAGTTCTGGTAGAATTCTGCATTGAAACCATCTGGTCCTGGGCTTTTTTTGGAAGGTAGATTTTTGATAACGGTTTCTAGCTCTTCGCGACTAACAGGTCTATTTAGATCGTTCACCTGGTCTTGGTTTAGCTTTGGTATGTGGTACTTATCTAAAAAAATGTCCATTTCTTTTGTATTTTCTAGTTTTGTGGCATACAGGCTTTTGTAGTAAGATCTAATGAGTCTCTGAATTTCCTCTGTGTCTGTGGTTATGTCCCCCTTTTCATTTCTGATCTTATTTATTTGCGTGTTCTCTCTCTGTCGTTTAATTAGTTTGGATAGGGGTTTGTCGATCTTGTTGATTTTCTCCAAGAACCAACTTTTTGTTTCATTGATTCTTTGGACTGTTTTCTGCGTTTCTATTTTGTTGATTTCCGCCCTCAGTTTGATTATTTCCAGTCTTCTACTCCTCCTGGGCGCATCTGCTTCTTTTTTTTCTAAAGCTTTCAGGTGTGCTGTTAAGTCTCCGATGTATGCTTTCTCTGTTTTCTTTAAGTGGGCACTTAGTGCTATGAACTTTCCTCTTAGCACTGCTTTCATGGTGTCCCATAGGTTTGAGTATGTTGTCCCTTTATTTTCATTAAATTCAAGGAAGACTTTAATTTCTTTCTTGATTTCTTCCTTGACCCAGGTGTGGTTCAGTAGTTGACTGTTCAGTTTCCATGAGTTTGTCGGCTTTCTGGAGGTAGGATTGTTGTTGAATTCTAACTTTAATCCGTGGTGATCTGATAAGACACAGGTGGACACTGATATTTTTTTGTATCTGTGGAGGTTTCCTTTGTTTCCGAGTATGTGGTCAATTTTCGAGAAGGTTCCATGGGCTGCAGAGAAGAAGGTATATTCTTTCCTATTTGGGTGGAATGTTCTATAGATGTCTGTTAAGTCCATTTGCTTCATTACCTCCAGTAGTTCTCTTACTTCTCTATTAGGTTTCTGTCTGATTGACCTGTCCATTGCTGAGAGAGGTGTATTGAAGTCTCCTACTACTAGTGTGTGTGGTTTGAGGTCTGCCTTGAGTTTTAGTAATATTTCTTTTACATACGTGGGTGCTTTTATATTAGGGGCGTAAATATTCAGGATTGAGACTTCATCCTGACAAATTGTTCCTGTTATGAGTATAAAGTGTCCATCTCGATCTCTTCGGATTGATTTTAGTTTGAAGTCAGTTTTGTTAGAAATTAATATGGCCACACCTGCTTTTTTCTTAGGACCATTTGCTTGAAAGATCTTTTCCCAGCCCTTTACTCTGAGTAGATGCCTGTCTTTGTGGTTGAGATGTGTTTCTTGCAAACAGCAGAATGTTGGATCCTGTTTTCGTATCCAATCTCTTAGCCTGTGCCTTTTTATAGGTGAATTGAGACCATTAATATTAAGTGATATTAATGACCAGTGGTTGTTTACGCCAGATATTCTTATTGTTTTTGGAAGTAGAATTTGTGTGTCTCCCTTCTTTGAGTTGTGCTAGTGAAGGGTCGCTAGATGCCTGAGTTATTGTAAGCAGTGTTGGCAATGTTGGATTCCTTGGGTTGCGATTTTCCTTCTATTACTTTCTGTAGGGCTGGATTCGTGGCTACGTATTGTTTAAATTTGTTTTTATCCTGGAATGTCTTGATTTCTCCATTTATAGTGAACGAAAGCTTGGCTGGGTATAGTAGTCTGGGCTTGCATCCATGGTCTCTTAGCTTCTGCAGTACTTCTATCCAGGACCTTCTGGCTTTCATTGTTTCCATAGAGAAATCAGGTGTAAGTCTGATCGGTTTACCTTTATAAGTTACTTGGCCTTTTTCCTTTGCAGCTCTTAGTATTCTTTCTTTAACCTGTATATTTTGTGTTTTGATTATTATATGGCGAGGGGATGTTTTCCTTTGATCCAGTCTGTTTGGTGTTCTATATGCTTCTTGAATATTCAAAGGAATATCTTTCTTTATGTTGGGAAAGTTTTCTTCCATAATTTTGTTCAAAATATTTTCTGGGCCTTTGAGCTGTGACTCTTCTCCTTCTTCTATTCCTATTATTCTTAGATTTGGTCTTTTTATTGTGTCCCATATTTCCTGAATGTTTTGTGATTAGAATTTGTTGGCTTTGCAGTTTTCTTTGATCAGAGCGTTTATTTTCTCTATGTTGTCCTCAGAATCTGAGATTCTCTCTTCTATTTCTTGTATTCTATTGATTATGCTTGTTTCTGTAGGCTCTGCTCGTTGACCTAGATTTTCCATATCCAGCTGGGCCTCAGTTTGTGTTTTCTTCCTTGCTTCCATTTCAGTTTTCAATTCTTGAACTGTTTCCATTACCTGTTTGATCGTTCTTTCTTGGTTTCCCAGGGTATTATGTACGTATTTACTCATTTCTTCAAATTTTTGGTTATACTTCTCATCCATTTCTATAAGGGCATTTTTCACATGTTGTTTAAGGGACTCTACAGCTTTCATAAAGTCAATTTTTTCCACTTCTTCTGTGTTATGGTGTTGGAGACCTTCTGTTGTAAGATCGTTGGGTTCTGGTGTTTTCATGTTGTTTTTCAGATTATTGGGTGAATTCTTTCCTTGGCGCCTGCCCATCTCCTCCTATCGATGCTATCTAAGGGGTCTTTTAAAACTGGTTCAGGTTCCCCTGCTGGCCAGGGGCTCCTCTTACAAAATGCCCTTGCTCTGTTTCCTGGATCCTGCCGGGGGCCAAGATCCCTCTCTCCCCTCAGAAAGGTCTTCAGGAATAGGACCCGGCTCCTCCTTTGCCAGGGACCTCCCCAACCGAAGGCCTACCTCTTTGGTTTAATTGTAGTGGGGCGATCTGTTCTTGGTGTTGCGTGCGCGGTCCCTGCAGCCTGCTTCTCCTGCTGGGACGGTTCCTGCCGCCAGCAGCCTGTGTCCTCTGCTGCCGCTCTGGTCCCAGTGGGTCCCCGCCGGCTGCGCTGGGCGTCCTCCGGCCGCGTTCCGCCGCCCGGTGGTCCGGCCGCGTTCCGCCGCCCGGTGGTCCGGCCGCGTTCCGCCGCCCGGTGGTCCGGCCGCGTTCCGCCGCCCGGTGGTCCGGCCGCGTTCCGCCGCCCGGTGGTCCGGCCGCGTTCCGCCGCCCGGTGGTCCGGCCGCGTTCCGCCGCCCGGTGGTCCGGCCGCGTTCCGCCGCCCGGTGGTCCGGCCGCGTTGCGTTCCGCCGCCCGGTGGTCCGGCCGCGTTGCGTTCCGCCGCCCGGTGGTCCGGCCGCGTTGCGTTCCGCCGCCCGGTGGTCCGGCCGCGTTGCGTTCCGCCGCCCGGTGGTCCGGCCGCGTTGCGTTCCGCCGCCCGGTGGTCCGGCCGCGTTGCGTTCCGCCGCCCGGTGGTCCGGCCGCGTTGCGTTCCGCCGCCCAGACCTTGTATTTTAAATTAACAAACTTTGAAGACTCTGAGTGCCCAATGCAGCCTGTGGTCCTGATGCTGAAACTGTGGTGTTTATCTGTAACCTTTCCTTGGTTGAGTCTGTTTAGCCATTAGCTTTCTGGGTTTGAGTATTTACTGATCTGGTGCTATGCTAACCCTTTGTAAACGCTCTTTCTTTTAATCCTCACAACTCTATGATGAGTAGTATAATTACTCAGATAAGGAAAAGGGATGCAGTCATGAAACCTGCCCCGTCACAAAGCTGAGTAAGTGACATGCTAGTCTGCCTTTCTACTCTTGACAGCTGCTTTAGTGTATTACACTGGCCTTAATGAAGTCACATCCTGGTCCTTCATTTCTCTTTAAAGGTACTGGTTCTCAAGCATGGTCCTCTAATGTTTTTGTTTTTGTTGTGTTTTTTTTTTTTTTTTACCGGAATCCTTCAAAGCTTATCTTGGTCTAGGAGTGTAGCTCAGTAGGAGAGCACTTGCTTCATATGCTCCAGATCTTAGGCTCAATCACTAGCGCCACAGCATATACATGCATATCCTACATTATTCAGATTCACTAGTAAATATTTCAGTATGAAACCACCAAAGGACTTTAAAAGTAAAGAAAATTTAATCACATATATCAAAACTAATAATAATTTGTTAGTTTCCTCTGGCACTCTGTGTTCAAATATCTTCAATAACAACAAAAGCATCTTATAAAATATTACTTTGTTTAAATTTAATTTGCTCATGACATGATGTGGAAGCTAAAATTCCAAGGTTCTACTTTTTTCGAACGATTGTGGTTACATTCAATTTTCAGAAATGGTTTGAAGTTAATTCAGATTTTACTCAAGCTATGGTTTATCCATCACAAATTATATTTTTATTTCACAACAGTATTTGAGGATTATAAGGCAAATATTAAGAATACTGAGTTGGCATATCATCTAACCCACAAGTCAAAATATGTAAAAAGATGTCTGTTACAATCGGACAGTGTAGCCAATTGATTCTGTTGGCAGTAAATGCATGGCTTGGCACTACTAGCCTTGGGTAGCAGAGAGAGGACAAATTGAGTGGTGGGGGACAGAAAAAGGAATTCATTTTGTATTACCAGACAGAAGGACTTGCTTCTTCTGCTTGGCATCCTTCCCAACATATATTCTTCATAGTAGCTCCCCAACACAACTATAAAATGGATAAAACATGCTACCAAGTGTTGTGCTTGTCTCTCTGTATATTGTACTAGGGACTCCAGCCTAATGGAATTTGAAGTTTATTTTCCTTAAAGGATTTCTTTTCTCCCAGCAGTTTCATTTCACTGTAGTTAGGAGGAAGACATGATTCTATTTTAGAGTGACTCACATCATTATACATTAGCTAATTCATAGTTAAGTCACACAAGCACCACTAAATCAATCTTCAGGTTTGAAGATGAGCAGCTTGGTGTTTTCAAATTTTTCAAATTGATGGTTCACTTTAAATTTCTGCTTGAACAAGACTTTTCTGGAGTCTAAAACTTAGTCATGTGTTACATGGATCCCTCTAGTTTCTGGGCTAATTTTTGACATTGGAACAAATGTAGTTGCTTGCTCTATAACCACTGAGTACAGATAACAAGGCTCAAGTAAATGCGGACGGCATAATAAGAGTATAATCACTGTTGAAAATCAACTTCAGAGTGGGTCAACATGACATAATCTGCTGTCCAAATGATCTGTAATTTGCCTCTCCAGATAGTCATCTTGGCCCTGGAGTAGTTTAAAAGGCAGTAGCTGCCAAAATTTGTTAACCATTAAACAAAGATTTGCTTTTCTTTTATGTGGCAGGAACAAAGGTGCACTTCTAAGTCTGTGTCTGAAAAATACACTGGTTTTCAATTTAATCCTTTATACCGCCTTGCTTTTGGTTTCCAGAGAGATGTTTTTAAGAGTGTTTCAGTGAGGGCGGTGTCTCTTGGTGTATGCTGTATGTTGTTGTTTCTGTCTTCATTGGATGTCTTGTGCCAAAGAATATGAGTTTTATCCCTGGAGGTAAAGTTGACATAAAGAAAACTTGGAAAATGCAGAGTCCTAAAAGAAATGTGTGCAATATTGGAATGTAGTCCATCCCTTGTCAGAGTACATATGAGCAAGGCATAATCAAGGAGAGCAGCCCTTTACTGAGGGAATGGATAGGTCAATCTCCTACTGAACCATGGTGCAATTTAACAACGTTCATATTTTCTTTTTAGAGTAGCTAAAGGAGATGAAACAGCACGTCTCGCTCCTTTTCAATTTCATAAAGTTGTTTACTGCCTTGCTTCAAGCTTCATAGAATCCTGTAGTTTTACTTGTCAGGCAACCCCAGAACATGCAGCAAGCTAAGCACCAGGGGACTCAAGATGCATATATATCTGACTTCTCATGGATTCATTAGGGACCATCAGGAACTGAAGGTCCAAAATTCTACTTAGATATTTGTTCTCAAGGCAGCCTTCTCCCAAGGCAGTGGGTCTTTTCATAATTACATTGTGTCTCTGACAAGTTCTCCTTTTAGGATTCAGAATGTCTATTTCAGCCCTCATTGGTGAAAGGACAATGCCAGGTTTTTTATTAGAGTAATGCACCTATGTGCAAAGCCAATGAGATATCATGTTACTTGTTAAATTCTTTGTAGTAAACATTTTGGCAAAAAAAAAATCACTGCTTTCTTCTAATTGTTAGTGTATTTTTCTATCAGATAATATATATATATATATATATATATATATATATATATATATATATATATATATATATATTACTTTTGAGTCTGGGTCTTGTTGCATATCCTAGGTGAGTGTGGGACTTGCTAAATATCATAGGCTGATTTGAAAATTCTGATTTTCCTTTCTATGCTTTCTAAGTGGTAACATTACAGGTGTGTGCAACCATGTCCTACTGAAATGATATTTTATAGCTACAGAATTCCGTCAAAAACTCTGAACATTTGGAGACAGATAATTATTTGCTGTAAGCAGGGCATTCTGTGTGTTATATGGTGTTTAGTTGCATCGGTGGCTTCTAAAACCTATATGCCATAGAGATCCCCAAGTCACAGCAACTACAAATGTCTTCAGAAACTGTCAAGTGTCATATTTTCCATCTTCTGAGAAATATTTTTCAAACAGCAGGTCAGGTGTTCATGTAAATGTATTTATTAATACATTAACCAGTATTGTATAACAAGTGGTACCTGACATGTTAGATATGACCTTTGGGCTTAGAGTATCCCAAGCAGTAAAGCAGATGTTTACCATGAATGTGGCTCTGGGGTTCCTTCTCAAGCACCATACACACACACACACACACACACACACACACACACACACACACACACACACAGGGGGGGTGGCTTTGTTAGTACATATATGCACACTGAATTTCTAGAAAGGTACCCTATATAATGCCCATCTTCACTGAGGCTAACCTGAAAACTCTCAACTTAACCTCACTTAAAATGTCTGTAGCAAAAGTACTGAAGTTGGTCAAAATGGGGAGGATAAATTCTATGAACTCCCATCTTGCCTTGGCTCATAATCTCCCTATTTTTCTATAAATTTCCAAACCAGAGTTCCAATGTGGAGTCATTCAAAGCTTCTTGAGGAGTGATCCCACTGTTCTGAGCTCTCTAGGGTACTGGATGTATGCCTTTGATGGTGTATTTCCTAGTTTATAGACACTATATATAGTTTATCATTCTCATCTTTCTAATAACCTTTTGAGAAAAGATGCCTGCATGACTATCTGAATGGCTGGTTCAGTGGATTATTGTGGAATAATTTGGCAACCATACTAAAAGTGTTTCGAGACATTTTAAAATTAAAGAATGATACAATTGATTACTTAGTAATGTTGTCGATAATTCATTGTCCTGGAAAGCCTTGAATAATAGAAAGCCTGAAGCCAAAGAGATTATTTTATATTCTTCCTAAGGATACACAAAACATGATACCAGAATAGTGGCGATGTTGATGAGAAACTAAAGAATAAAAGGGACAATCGTTTCAGAGAAATAATAAGATTTTAAAAGAGGAACAAAAAGATGCCTGCATGACTATCTGAATGGCTGGTTCATAGAGTATTGTAAATTTAAAGGGACTCTTAAATTTAGAGTGAAAGGGTTAACAAATGTGGTTGTCCCATCATATACAAATGGACATATGGATATCAGTCAAAAATGTTCCGGCATACTAAGATTATCATTCTTCATGCAACTTTCTTCACTTAAAAATAGTATTCCAAGGACTTTTTACTTTAAAATTGAGCTCAACATCCACAGAAGGTAGACTGAATCACCTTTGGATGAATAGTACATGTAAAAAGGATGAATAAAGTAATAAAGTATGAGTGAAAGAAGCTAAGACTCACAGTTCATATAACTTGGATCCGCAGATGATCTGTGTGGAGACTCACATGACATTATTCACCTCTCCACACTGAAAGAAAAATTGCCAACATATTCAGAAGTGCTCGTTAAGCGGAAATAATTTTTACAAAAGTCTGTTATACTGTTGTAGTGCCCATTATCAATATAAAATAATGATTTACAATGCAGAGTCATAGTCATTAATTTTAAGTAAATGAATGACTGAGTATCTGAAACATTTTTTTAGACCCGAGGAATATAGTGGCTGATGAAGTAAAGGCCTCGACTTCATCTTCATGGAGGATGCATTCTGATAGGAGGGATAATAAACACATGAAGGGATGAATATGTGATGGGCCGTGTAGCCGTGTGTGCAATGAAGAAAACTCAAGCACCCTAATGGGACAGGAGGCAACTAAAGTGCTATTTTCAATAAAATAAGTGATAGTTTAGTAGAGATCAGAAAGAGATTAGGGAGCTGTTCATACCAGCGACCTGAAGAAGATCATTTTGCACAAAATGATCCCAGCAGGTGCAAGGGACAGTTTGGCTCACTAGGGAAGTGTGTGAGAAGCCAGGTGGCTACAACAGCATGAATGACAGGAAGAGGAAAGGAAGTTAAGAAGAAACAATTCCGTTTAGGGTTTTGTAAGCCATGGAATAAAGAAGTTTTTTTCTTCTAAATGTGATTTTGAAAACGTATTAGAGGATTTTGAGCACTTTAGTCAGAGAAATTCAGCCACTTGTCATGACTCTAGCCATATAAAAGTATACAAATTTAGTTTTATAGTCCTTGCAATATTGGAAGGTAAGCTAGAGAGGTTCAAAATAAGTGTCAAATAAGTCAACTTGTTGTGTTTGCCTCATAGGTGCATTAAGGTACAGTTGTTATTTGCATTTCGGTTCATATGAGAGTACCTAAGGAAAGATGAGGGATAGTGGATGGAATAATTCCTGAGGCATCACAATATTTGGATATCCAGTAAGGAGGTTTAAAAAGATCAAGCATTAAAGGTAGGCAGGAAAATAATGTGTCCTAGAAGTCAAACCAGACTGTATTCTAGGGATTAATTGACCAATTTTGTTAAATGGAGGTTTTAGGTCAATTGAGATCACAAAACTAACTACTAACCAATGAATTTGTGAGCAGAAAGAGCTCACTGAAATTATTAGAATGGGCACAGGAAACTTCAGAGGTGGGTGAAGTAGAGACCATAAATCTAAAAGGGATAAAGATTAAAGTCTGGAGAGTCAGAAATGAGAATAAAGAAAGTCCTTTTTTCAAATGTGATATGATTGTCAGATGTCTGTCTCTGTAACAAGGATACCTGAGAAAAATCAACTACAGGACTAAAAATTTACTTGTGCTTATTGTTTCAGAGATTTCAGCCAAGGATCTCTTGTCTTCATTTTTTTCTGGGTTTATACTGAGGTATTAAATAGTTAAGAAGACACATTGACCCAGAGGAAATGAGAAAAAGGAACAGACAGGACTTCAATATATCTTTAAAAGCACAGATAGCCTCAGTGACTTATTTCCTCTCATTAGGCCCCACCTCTTAAATTTCTATCATCAATTAGCCATTAAACTAGAATATATGAGTGGTTTAATTTATAGATGAAGTCAAAACCATCATGATGCAACTATTTCCCAAAAGCCTCATTCTAAAGATTGCTGCATTTGGATCAAACCCACAAGGGAGGGATTTAAAAATTAATATGTGAAAATTAATCATTAAGAGAAAGGCATAACAAAGCCACATTTTCAATCAACTTAAGATGTATTTTTAAAATTCTTTCACAGAAGTTGTTTGGTTTCCTGATCTTTGCAAATATTGTGGTTTTAAACACTGGCTCCAAGCATTTGAAAGGTCCTCATGGGAGTGCCAAGGGATTTCTGGTTATCAGCTCATTGACCCCTCAACTACACAGAGATAATCATCCTTTGGCAACTAAGATCTCTGATCCTATTCAAGCTACTCCTGCAGCAGGCTTCACTTAGCTTTGTCTATCTTTGAAAAACAAGCTTCATCAGAAAGTACACTCTGTTATCCATAAGAGCTTACTATAGAAAGTGCTAGAATATGAACTTATTTTAATAACATCTATTGCATCACCTGCTGAGGCACAACTGCAATGAAAGCAGAATGATTAACTACTCCCATTTGCCTCTCCCTGCTCTACCTAAAGGGGATGTATTTGGAGGATTACATGATTTAGTAACATTTCATTACATTTTTATTTCCATGATATCTGGTAATTCATGTAGAATAAATTCTTTAAGTTTTCTATTGGGTACTTCTATCTTTTCAGGAAATATTTTTAGTTACATTATCCAGCCTGTAGAAATTAGGTTTATTGCTGCAACACAACAGAGAAGATTTTAAAACTTGACAGCAGTTCAGCAATTTTAGTACTATTCACTCACGTCTTTAAATATCAAATGGATTAACAGAGCTATTTGGGCTGTTTCTCTCAAATTTTTGGGTAGTAACCCTGTTTCAGATACATGTTTTACAAATCTCTCCTTTTGGAAGTTGTATTTCACTTCATTGATGATTTTCTTTGCTGTGCAGAAGCTATATAGTTGGATTACTACCCCATCATTATTTTTGTTTGAGTTGTTTATACTTCTGGTATCATAACTGAAAATCATTACCAATCAAATTAAAAGAGTTTTCCCCTGTGTTTCCTATGGGACTTATGATGCCATGCCTTGCATGTACATGAATTATTTTCATTATGGTAGAGTCAAATTTCATTCTTCCGTATGTGGATATACAGATTTTCCACACAATGTTTTGAAAAGACTATCCATTCTCTTTTATACTCTATTCTTGGCAGTTTTGTCAAGTATGAGTTGATCATCATGGGTTTATTTTTTTCTCTCCCAAATTTCATTTTATTGGTATATATGTATAATTTATAACATAATCATACTATTTTGACTCTAGTTTTGTAATATATTTAAATTAAGATGTTTGATTTCTGTAGATTAGTACTTTCTCAAGATTGCTTTGAACAATTTGAGATCTATTGTGGTTTCATGGGATTTTTTAAAATTTCTGTAAAAAGTGCCATTGGAATCTTGTAAGAGACTACAGTAAATCTGTAGATCACTTTGAGCAGTTATGTGTTTTTTTGCAATGTTAATTCTTCTGGTCTTTAACCAAGGATATCTCTTCCTTTTTGCTTTCAATTTCCTTTAAAAAATTTTTTTAGTTTTTTTTTTTTTAGTTCTTGGTATACATTTTTTCTTGAGCACAGTTTGTTTCTATATATTTTATAATTTTATGGTATTATAAATTGGATTTTCAAATTTTCATTCTCGCTTACACTGCTGGCACTCAAACCCAGGGTCTTGCATATGTTTAACAAGTAGTATACTACTAAAGTACATCCCTGGATCTGTTTTATTCTACTTCCAGATTGTTATGTATAGAAATTCAGTGTGTATATGAATGTTGCTTTTGTATTCAGCAACTTTACCATAAGCATTTATGTTAAGAATTTGGAGTTTAAAAATCTTTAAGGTTTTTTTATATAAAATATTTTATCTGTAAACACACTATTTAATTTCTTCCTTTATAATCCTATAATCTGGACATTTTCATTCTCTCTCTCTCTCTCTCTCTCTCTCTCTCTCTCTCTCTCTCTCTCACACACACACACACACACACACACACACACACATTCTGTCTAGGATTTTAACTAATATGTTAAAGAGATATTGGCAGTAGGTTTTGTTTCCATCCTCAGATGTCCTAGATAAAAGGTGGGCTAGCCATACAGAGCTTTTACTATTTTGCTGTACACTATTTCTATACTGTTTGTTGAGTTTTATGATGAAAGAATGATTTATTTTTAATACTTTTTTCTTTATATATTGAGATGCTTTATGAATTTTATGCTTTATCCTATTAATGTAGTACATTTCTTTATTAATTTAAATTTGTTGAATCTTCCTTGCATCCTTGAGATATATCCCTCTTGATCATAATATATGCTATATATGATCGTGTGTCATATACTTTCAAATTTTGGTTACTGTTATTTTGTGTGTATTTTTAAATCCATTGCATGTGTTGAGACTAATTTATGGTGCAGAATAAGGTATGTATGTATTGTTTATTATACTCATTTACTATATAAGCATATAAACAATTTATTGATTCTTTGTGGATTGAACATCATGTTTTCCAATCCCACTTATCTCCCTGTCCCCTTGCATTCACCCTCTGCCCTTGGCAAACCCCCAAAACCAAAAACCAAATTTTAAAGAAAAGCCAAAAACAAAACAAAACAAATAATCAAAGCAAAAGAAAGAGATAAACAGATAGAAATGTCTTCTGGAAGTTGAGAAATGACCTGTTGAGTTGAGTCACACAATTTACCCATTAGTCTATTCATCTTCACTTGCAAGTGTTCATTGTCTGAACCAAATAGAAGACCCAATATCAATCCCCACATCTTTGAACACCTGATTTTTGACAAAGAAGCAAAAAATATCAAATGGAAAAAAGAAAGCATATTTAACAAGTGGTGCTGGCATAACTGGATATAAACATGTAGAAGAATGAAAATAGACCCCTATCTATCACCATCGACAAAACTCAAGTCCAGATGGATCAAAGATCTCAACATAAAGCCAGCCACACTGAACTGAAGAGAAAGTGGGAAATACACTTGAACACATTTGCACTGGAGATCACTTCCTAAATATAACCCCAGCAGAACAGATAATGAAAGATACAATTAATAAATGGGACCTCCTGAAACTGAAAAGCTTCTGTAAAGCAAAGAACATGGTCAACAAGACAAAATTACAGCCCACAGAATGGGAAACGATCTTCACTAACCTGACATCAGACAGAGGTCTGATCTCCAAAATATACAAAGAACTCAAGAAATTGGTCATCAAAAGAACAAATAATACAAATAATCATGCCACAAGGACATGTGCTCAACTATGTTCGTAGCAGCATTGTGTAGTGATGAGGCGGGCTGGCCTGCTTTTCATCCCACCTGACTCCTGCACGGCTAGCTTAGCCCTGGAAATAATAACATGGAAACTGTATTCTTTTAAACACTGCCTGGCCTGTTAGTTCTAGCCTCTTATCGGCTAATTCTCACATCTTGATTAACCCATTTCTAATAATCTGTGTAGCACCACGAGGCGGTGGCTTACCAGGAAAGATTCAGCATGTCCGACCTGGCGGCTGGCTCCATGGCATCTGACCAACTATGCTTTCTTTTTCCCAGCATTCTGTTCTGTCTACTCCACCTATCTAAATCTTGCCCTATCAAAAAGCCAAAGCAGTTTCTTTATTAACCAATGAGAGTAACACATAGACAGATGACCCTCCTCCATAAGCATTGCTTGTCATAGCCAGAACCTGGAAACAGCCTAAATGCCCCTCGACCCAAGGCTGGATAAGGAAAATGTGGTACATTTACACAATGGAGTACTACACAGCAGAAAAAAATGACATCTTGAATTTCGCAGGAAAATGGATAGAGCTAGAAAACATTATTTTGAGTGAGGTAACCCAGACACAGAAAGACAATTATCACATGTACTCATTCATAGGTGGTTTTTAAATATAAATCAAAGAAAACCAGCCTACAAACCACAACCCCAGATAACTTAGACAACAATGCAAATACTAAGTGAAACATACATAGATCTCATCTACATGGGAAGTAGAAAGTAGAAAAAGACAAGATCTCCTGAGTAAATTGGGGACCTTGGGGGAGGGTTGAAGGGAGGAGGGGAGAGGCAGGGAGAGGAGCAGTGAAAAATCTAAAGCTCAATAAAAATCAATAAAAAATTTAAAAAGATAAAGTGTTTATTGTCACAAGTCATTGGTATAGCTCAAGGCTTCTGCTATGCCCCTATAATGGGATCTCACTGAGGCTCCTCATGGATATCTTGTTGTTGCCCTGTGTCCTGGAGATCCTACTGTTTTGGTTCTGTGGGTTTGTCTCCTTCACCTGCTCCAACAGTTCATAGATAAGGTGGATATTGGTGTGCCAACTCGTAGCAATGGTTCTAGGTTTGGGTGTTAGTTGGGTTAGTTGGCTTACCAGCTTTGCCTCATTATCACTACTTGGGTGAGCTCTCCAGCACTACCCCAACTAGCTTACTCAATGGATCGTGCATCAAGGAGCAGTTCTGCTCTCAGACCCTCAGATCCAGGATACCCACACTCAAAATACCAGGACCAGCTCTACTGTTTCCCAGGCAAGGTGCAAGGCCCTCTCTCCTGACTGCTCTAGGGTGCATACAAGGGAGGGAGTCAGCTCTCCTGCTCTCTGGACCTACTCATCTATGCTTTGGACAACATGGTCATTTCTATAGTGTGCTGCCCAGATAGGGTGCAGGGACAGCTTTCTTGTGTGTTGCAGCTGGTGAGGGTTAATTCTCGAACTCTTGTGACTCCAGGGCCAGGTCTCTCACCTGTTGATTTCATGGGCTATGACTTCATCATGAGCTCTGTACCATACATAGTACAGGCATCATTTGACATTCCTAAGGTCAGAGCAAAGGTGACTTCTAAAATATACATGAAAAAGAGATGAAAACTGATCAGACAGTTTAAAGATAGGATCTTAATTCTCATCCTTTGACAAAAGCTAGATGGGTCCTGATTGTGTCCTAGGCAAAGGCCAGAAATTCTTGGAAGTGTTTGGTGGCTCTACTTGCTGGTTTGATTTTACCCACCATAATCTTAGTAGCAATGTTATTAATCTTTAAACTCAACTGCTATTTTAATTTTATCCTCTTTCAGTCACTGTTGGTTCCCACTTGAATAGTCTTGCTATAATCTAATTCTATTTGGCTTCCCTTGATTGACTTCTAAAATCAGAAAGTCAGAAAGAGTAGAGATCCTAAATTATTCTATTCTTCAATTTTAGTCCTTTTCTTAGTGATTTAAGAGCCACCAGATCTGGAGGAGAATGGTTATATACCTAGACAAACATTATCTGGTCTGGATTTCATTGAAGATGGATTTCTCCCTCATACTTTCCAGGTTATTAGAGAAGCAGAAGATATATGATAGAGTCCATCCTCAATAATTCTCCTACTTCTCTGGTAACCTAGAAAGGGAGTCATCAAAATTGCCCTTTTAATATTTTGATTACCATATAAAAACATGGAGGTTTCAAGGCACATTAAGAGAAAACTTCTTCCTTCTAGTCAAGAAAATAGAGTCTAAGTTCTACCACAAGCCCTAAATAGAAACAAGACATACTGATATGCTCCAAAGATTAAAATATTAATACTATTGTTTCCTCCCTTAAGAGTTAATCCAGCTAGACTTGTCAATTGTCTGGTCAGGAGATCACCCCACAAAGAAACTGATTAAACCGAAGACATGCTAAGAAGAGGGGAGGGGTAATTATTCACTAAATGAGTTCTAAGTTAAAAACAAAAATTCAAAACTGCAATTTTCCTTTCTCATCTTTTTTTTTTCATTTTGGATATCGGAAAATAAGTTCCTTGACACTCTGAGCTTTCCTCACTCATTCTCTAATGTCCTCTTCCCCTGACATGTAGCTGCTTGTTGATCTCCATTGCTGAATCTATCAGTTGTCTTAGCCTCTAACTCAAATGAATGATTTTTTTCTTTTTTTCTTTCCTATCTCCCTGGTTTCTAGCAACTATGGAGATTTATAGTTTGCCTGTCTTGGTTTTTTTCTCAAACTCTGCTAAAATGGTCCTGGAACTTCTTTCGAGTTATGTTTCTAATTTCTTTTACTAATAAAACTGAAAATCCAAAAAGTAACCCCAATTTCCCCAGAGTTTCAGAGCTTTTAAATAAGAGCCCTTGGTTTTAATATTATTCTTGTGATCCAGACTATGTTATATAGCTTTTAGACGATCAACAACACAAAAACACATGCATTTTAAGATGTTCCTGGGAGATGTGGCAATTTGAATGAAAACAGCCCCTATAGTCTCATAGGAAGTAGAACTATTAGATGTTGTCTTATTGGGGTGGTTGTGGACTTTTTGGAGAAAGTGTGACAATGGGTGTGAGGTTTGAGGTTTCAGAAACTCAAGCCATGAACACCGCCTCGCCATTTTTCTCGTCTTGCTGTGTGCCAATCCAGATGTACAACTCTCAGCCCCCTTTTCAGCATCATGTCTGCCTGCATGCTACCATGTTTCCTGCCATGATAACAATGGACTAAAACTTGGAATCTTTAAGCCAGCCCCAATTAAATGTTTTCTTTGATAAGAGTTTGCCATGGTCATGGTGTATCTTCAAAGCAATAGAAACCTTAACTAGGACAAGAGAGCTTACAGGCTTTAATGAATATTTTCAAGGACCATGAGGTTTATGGTTTCTAGTCTAAAAAAGGAGCAATGATGAATTTATAATATAGTAGTATTGATTTTTCTATGATTATAGCTGTTTTCCTCAGCAAAGATGTCCTTTGAAATGCTATACTAGCTGTCAGGCAAGCTTAGTTGGCACTTTGTGTGTGGGTGTGAGTGTGGGGGTTTTATGTGAACTGTCAAAAGTAATTTTCCAGGTTTTCTGTGATGATTACCAATGATTTTGTGGAAATCCTTGAGAACATAGCAAATATCAGTCCTGTTTATATCAGAACTCTCTTGCTCATAGCAATCCCATAATTGTCTGTTGAAATTTATTATTAAAACAAGAGAAGTTGGCAATTATAGAAGAATTTTAACTAACACTATTCTGATTATTTTGTAATGAACACGAGGCTCATTTAAAATGCCTTTATAGTTATAAACAGCAGCTCAGGCTTAATACTGATCTTTATAAAAATTATTTAGTAGCTGGGTGGTGGTAGCACTTGCCTTTAAGCCCAGCACTTAGAAAGCAGAGGCAGGCAGATCACTGTGAGTTCAAGGCCAGCCTGGTCTACAGAGTCAGTTTCAGAACAGGCTCCAAAAAGCTACGCAGAGAAACCCTGTCTTGAAAAACAAAACAAAATTATTTAGTGGGAATGAACTGTCAAGGGGGGTCTCTATTCTACCGAAAGGAGGAAGTGCCTCACAATTAGTTCTTAGGAGTTATATCAATATATTTCATAGACATTGTGAAGGTCAGTCAAATCTTAATGTAGTAAGCAGGCAAAAAATAGAAAGAAAATAGGCAAAATTGTGACATAACTTTAATATTTTAGTCACAAGAATTTGGGGAGCCAAGAGTCCCAAGGGGAACTGCTTACATATCAAAAATGTTGATGTCAAAACTTTTCTATACATTTTCCACTTCTACTTGCCCAGAACTGAAGAACTTTACTTTATTTCAATAACATAATTTGAGAAATTCTTTTAATAATGAGGACAGCAACTGCTGGTAGAACCATAGATAGCTTGATTGACTCCATCATGATGAAGTTTGAGCCAAGAGTTTGACTTAGATGTCTTCAAGAAGAAGAATATTAAACATGTTTCCTTTTTCCATTTTATATGTTTTGCTTCTTTGTCAAAAATCAGGTGTTTGTAGGTTTGAGGATTAATATATGGCTCAATCATGCCACCAGGACATGTGCTCAACTATGTTCATAGCAGCATTGTTTGTCAGAGCCATAACCTGGGAACAACCTAAATTCCCCTCAACTGAAGAATGGATAAGGAAAATATGGTACATTTACACAATGGAGTACTATACAGCAGAAAAAAAATTACTATATGTTGAAATTTGCAGGCAAATGGATAGAGCTAGAAAATATCATATTGTGTGAGGTAACCCAGACACAGAAAGACAATTATTATATGTACTCACTCATAAGTGGTTTTTAAACATGAAGCAAAGAAAACCAGCCCACAAATCACAATCCCAGAAAACCTATACAACAATGAAGACCCTAAGAGAGACATACATGGATCTAATCAACATGGGACATAGTAAAATACAAGATATCATGAGTAAATTCAGAGCATGGAAACCATGGGAGAGTGTTGAAGGGGAGCAAGAGGACAGGAGGGGAGCAGAGAAAAATGTAATGCTCAATAAAATCAATAAAAAAGCAAAATATTAAAAGTGACTCTTAATTGTGTGTTGATAGTGTGCTGTACTCTGGGTTAACTTCATTTTAAGTGAAAAAAAATGATGTGGTTAGGCTTTGAAGTTGAATTGCAAGATCTGTTTGGATTTCTGCTAATAAAGAAAATATATAGGAAGCTATATATACCGAGCTCTAGTAAAATAGAGAAGCCTCATTTTGGTGTAGGAGGTTCTTCTGTTCACGTGTTGATTATAATAATGGCACGGCTTAAGTTTTAGACTGGGAAGGCAAACAGGTATTACCATATTATGCCTACTAATGGCACAACTTAAGTTTTTAAGTGCTTAGCATTTTAAGAAGTGTTCCTGGACAGTAAAGAATTATAGATTCACAGTAGGATTTATTCAGCCATAAACAGCCTCTAAATGGGTCATAGTATTGGATGTGTGTACATAGGCTCAGGAGAGAGAAGAAAATGATTATAGAGAGTCATAAAATAAAGTTAATGCTTAAAAGGGGGTAGAATCTTTAAAGAGACAGAGTACAGATAGTCATGGATTAAAAAATAAAGAAAAATAAGCCATGTAAAAATGGAAAATTCACAGAGTCTGGATTATGTATGTTGTGTTTTCTTTGAATTTTTTGACTGTGAAGGAGCAAAATTAAACAGTAGATAAGTTATGGGACTATGGCAGGTGGTGGTGGTGCAGGCCTTTAATCCCAGCACTCGGGAAGCAGAGGCAGGAGGATCTCTGTGAGTTCGAGGCCAGCCTGGTCAACAAGAGCTAGTTCCAGGACAGGCTCCAAAGCCAGAGAAACCCTGTCTCAAAAAAACAAAAAAAGAAAAAAGAAAAAAAAGAAAGTAGAGCTAATGGGCCAAGCAGTGTTTTAATACAGTTTCTGTGTGGTTATTTCGGGTGTAGGCTAGCCCGGCAACCAGGACAAACAAAGAGACCCCTCTCCTTGTAACATCATTTCATGAAGCTCTGTGCAGTATATAGGACAGGTGTCAGTTCATCTATTATTATGATGCTTTCTACCCCATCTTTGAAATCAGGGGAAGGTACAACATGGAAAGGTTACAGGGCTGACATCACATTTTGACTAGCTATTTCCTTTATCTTGTATTTTACCTAAATTTTAAAAACAGCAACAATGACTACAACAGTACTTTCAAAGAATAAGTTATTAAACCCAGACCTTTGGTAGAGATGTGACATAAAAATTTCTGTTCTGAGTCCCTACTTATTTCAAATTTGAGAAACATGTTTACTGCTCTGCCTCAGTCTCCTGCTCTATATGGAAGACATGTCTGAAGCAGAATGGAGGTTTGGTTGAATAAACAATAAGTATGCACTTTATGCTTTAAAGAGTGAAAAAGAACAAGCCTGTGCTAGAGGCAGTTATGAGGAAAAATCTTAAGTCCCATGAGAAACCAACCTGAACATGACTCTACCCTGTGCTTCCCTCTCTTGATTGTAATGTGGCCACTTGCAGTAAAAGCAAAAATCAACTCCCCCAAATGAACTGTGCACCTGAGTGCTCTGGAAAGTGCTCTTTATTTCCTTTTTCTCCAAAAACCTACAGCCTGTTGGCCAGGTAAAATAAGAGAACATATGGTCTTCATTTAGTTCTTTCATGCTCACCGCCAAGACTAAGAGCAGAGTGAAGAGTGAAGATCTCTTGGCTGTCTCCGTTGCTTTCCTTTAATCTTACTTTATTTACTAAGAGCTAATAAAAATCTGAAGTGCTTAACTCTCAAGTGTTGCTTTTCTTCTGAGCATTAGTATTTGATTTGTTCCTTGGCTTAAGCCCCATCCCCCTTTTACCATCAAACATGCCATTGTTAACAAATATCCTTTGTAAAGTTAGGTTCATTCTCTCTCTTTCTCTCTCTCTCTCTTGTTCTCTTGCTCTCTCTCTCTCTCTTTCTCTCTCTTGTTCTCTTGCTCTCTCTCTCTCTCTCTCTCTCTCTCGTTTCTTGTGTTTTTTAGATTGGTTTGTAATTTGTTTTCTTTTTAAAGATTATTTGTTGTGTTTATTTTTTACATTTATACAGTATATTGTGATTATATTTACTGACTACCACTGCCATCCCCACTTCAGCTCTCCTGGAACCCTCTAACCATAGTATCTCCCTCCCCACTTCATATCTTCTTTCATTTTTATTATAAAAGTATTGCTTTCCATATGTATGTGGGTGTAGGGCTATGTACTGGAGCATAGATAACATATTAGTGAGCACATCCCCTCACTGCCATGCTAAAATGAATTCCCCTTCCCCAGTAACATCAACTGCTAATATCACTCAGAGAGAGGTCTGGCTGCATGATAATCTTTCCTCTTCATTACAGAATTTTGACTGAATTGATCTTGTGCAGGTCTTATGAGTTCATGAGTGTCATGATCACATGTCATGCCCAGTAGACAGTGTTTCATAGAATTCTTTCCTTCCTTCTGTCTCTTAAATTCTTTCTGTCTATTCTTTCATGATGTTCTTTGAACCCTGGAAAAGAGGGTAATATTGATGTCTCATTTGGGACTGGTCACTTGCATTCACTCATTCTCAGTACTTTTCCAGTTATGAGTCTCTGCATTAACTGTAGCTCACTAGAAAAACAAACATCTCTGACCAAGGATGAGAGCAGCAGAGATCTTTCCCAATTATTTTGCCTCCCATCATTTCTTAAATATTTTTTTCATCATTTGAAAGCTGATGGCCTTTTTCTCTGTGATTTAAATGTCATTTTACAATGCAATTATATTGGATTTATAAAAGTGAAATCATTTAATTATAAAAGTAATAATTTACAGTTTTGGAAAAGAGAAGAAATATTTCTGATCTTATTAACTAATAGCAACAGCTCTTTATTCTCCTTTAATATGTGTTACATATTCTATTCTGATAGTATTTATAGAATTTTACTGAAACTGTCTTTTGTTGTAGGAGGATCTTCTTTCTATGTGTTGCTTTCATTGGTTAACTAAAGAGACTGCCTTGACCTTTTCATAGGGCAGAAAATTAGGTGGGCAGAGTAGACAGAACAGAATGCTGGGGAGAAGAGAAGTGTGGCAGACGCCATGGCTCTCCTCTCCAAGACGGACACTGGTTAGACTCATGCCGGTAAGCCACAGTCAAGTGGCGATACACATTAATAGAAATGGGCTAATTATGGGATAAAACCGGACTTGCTGCACATAGTGGACAATGAGGACTGCTGAGAAGTCAAGAACAATGACACTGGGTTTTGATCCTACTGCACGTACTGGCTTTGTAGGAGCCTAGGCAGTTTGGATGCTCACCTTACTAGACCTGGAAGGAGGTGGGGTTTCCTTGGACTTCCCACAGGGCAGGGAATCTGGACTGCTCTTCGAGGTTGATGGGGGGGGGGGGACTTGATTGGGGCAGGGGAAGGGATATGGGAGGCGGTGGCAGGGAGGAGGCAGAAATCTTAAATAAATAAATAAATAAATAAATAAATAAATAAATAAATAAATAGAAATGGGCTAATTAAGATGTGAGAGTTAGCCAATATGAGGCTAGAAATAATGGGCCAGGCAGTGTTTAAAGTAATATAATTTGTCTGTTGTTATTTCAGGGTATAAGCTAGCCTGGTGGCTGGGAGCTAGGCTGCAGGAAGTGGCCTGTCACTCATTTTACTACAGTCTTTGGTCCACATTATCCTAGGAACATGATTCCAAGTTCACCAACATACCTTTTTAATTATTAGGTCTGATGCTCCAGTCGGTGGCATTGCCTCAGTTTACTTAATCATCTTACTGTCATTGTGGCATTTAGATAGGTAATATCTCCATGTAAGGCTCTGTTAACTCTGACAGGAATTTGAAAAGCCATCAGATTTGTACAGAATTTATATGTAAAGGCTAACAATTGATCTTTGAATATGCTAATGACAAGTTGAAAAAAATACTTCTTTGGCATATAATTCAACTGAAAACAACTCTCTTCCTTCTTTTCCAGATACACCAAATAGTAGATTGAGGAAGTGAGCAGGGACATAACTATAGTATCAGCATTCTTTTTTTTAATATTTATTTATTATTTATTATGTATACAATATTATTTCTGTGTGTATGCTTGCAGGCCAGAAGAGGGCCAACAGACCTCATTACAGATGGTTGTGAGCCACCATGTGGTTGCTGGGAATTGAACTCAGGACCTTTGGAAGAGCAGGCAATGCTCTTAACCACTGAGCCATCTCTCCAGCCCCCTAGTATCAGCATTCTTTTAAAGATATTAAGAATATTGTCATGCATAGTCATGAAATTTATTTGATGCCATATATTGTCCATAATGCATCCTTGAAAATATGATGTTTTATATATTAATTCTCCAGGTTAAACTCATTAAATCTGTATCAAAACCTTTAGTTTTTATACAAGATAAATGTTTTCCTATAAAATGCTTAATGACACCAGGGATCTTGCTGTGAGACTGGGTCTCTTGGTAATGTCAGAAGCAATCTTCACAAAGTCTCACCAACATGACTGCTTAGACACACAATAACAATTAGTTTTAAAAAAAAAAGAGGCCATGAATTGGAAAAAGAGCAAGAAGGGTTGGCTATCTGGGACATTTTGAAGGGAGGAAAGGTAAGGGGGGAATGTTGTCATTATAACTCGAAAAATGTAAAAGACATAACTAAAAATGCGTAATGAAAAGCCTTTTCAATGTATCTCTACAGTCTAATATCCATACAATATAGTGTTGTATTTGGAATTCTCTAAAACTTTAATTTCTATTTTAAGAAGTTTTCTTTCCTGTGTAGACACTATAACATTAAAAAAAAATCAAAGATGAGTAAATCTGAGTGCCTCATTATTATCAGTCTTAAAGTCTTTATTATAATTGGGGAACTGCAAAAAATACGAAAGCCTGCAATCCACTGCACTGCCTCATGTAAAACACTATGTTTCTTATTCTGTTAAAGATTCTGGTAACTTTTTAGCAGAATCTATCTATAGAAATCCCTGAGACTCTTCATGCAGTTGGCTTCAAGTCAAGCGCATTTAACACCCAAGCCCTTTAGTGATCTTAGAAAATGATTCTTTTCTCCTTATTCACTACTTTAGCAGATTTTCCCTTTTAACATATTTTCCTTCAATTTGTTTTCAATCATTAACATTCCTCTTTTAGCAAATAAATCCTTCTCTGGATATTTTTTTTATAGTCCTTTATTCTAAAGTATTTTCTTTATTTTGTGTTTGGGTACTTGTCTTCCATGTAGAATATAGACATTTTTATCATATTTATACAACAAATGTAACAGATTTATTATTTTTGCATTATTTTTACCTGTAAAATAACATTCTTTGCATCATTTGTCCCTTTTAATTTTATTATATATTTTATTATATTATGTCTTATTATATAATTACATCTTATATATTTATTGTATCATAACATATATTATTTATTTTATTGTATATAAAATATATTTTGTTTTTATAATATAATATGTTAGATTATATTTATTACAATTATATTATATTAGTATTTTCCTCCATATACGTTTGCATACCATGTACATCCAGTGGTCATGAATGCTAGAAGAGGGTGTCAGACCCATGAATTGGAGTTACATATTGTTGTGAGCTACCATGTGGGTGCTCGGAATCAAACCCATGTCCTTTGCAAGAAAAAGTCAGTGCTCTTAATCACAGAGGCATCCCTCCAGCCCTGCATTTTTCCTCTTCATCATTTTTCTGTATTACTATGCTAGTTTTACTTTTCTGATTTTGTAGATTGTTAACTTTTAAAAAGTATGCTTTTAAATAGATAAAATTATTCTTATAGTACTTTGGCAGACACTCACACATGCTAACATAGATACAAAAATGTTTCTAACCACTGTTATTCTGTATAGTTAGTGTTCATTAATAAACCAAAAAATAATCAGAAAATGGAGTTCTTATAACAACATTCAGGTTGTTTTATAGCACCATCTTCTCTAGGCTGTGGGAAATAAGTCTTTAACTCTCTAGAAACTTCTACATCCTATTTTATCAGTATCTATAATTCCATTTTCATTTCTTTCACAAAAATATTTCTTGTCACAGTTATGTTTATTTCCTTTTCTTCTTGCAATGCTGGGGACTTGTATATGCTAAGCAAGTACTCTTCCAGTGAGGCACACATCCAGCCACTATTTCCACATTTACTAGCCTTATATTTCCTATGTTTCTTGAATATTCATGGGTCAAAAGCATAGTTCCTTTCTTATGAGCTCTTTTCTATGTTTTTATTTCCTTACTGTTGATAGTAGACACACCATTCCAATGTGAACTTTCTGGGTCATCTTCCTGGAAACACGGAAAATAGTCTATATAATAGAATAAGCTTCAAAACCTCACATTGGCTCAGATTAAGTTAATTTCATAATAAACCCAGTTTTAGGGTGACATCACCTATTTAGTAGGCATTTTGAGATACATACGTGTGTGTGTGTGTGTGTGTGTGATGTAAAATTATGTAGGTTTCTTATATCCTCCACTTCAACTCATCATTCAAATATAGGTGAACCATAACTTTGTGTTAATTGCCATCCACTATTATTGGGCTAATGTAAACTAAATGTATGCTATGATTAAACTAACTTTCTTATAAGCCCCCTTTCCTCTAGCTCTGATCACTGTCTCATTTTTCTTTTGTTTAGTTGACTTTATTTTTACTGTTAATTCTTCCTATATCCTACAGTATGACAATATAAAGGTAATCCATTTAATCAAATCTCTCAGTTCATATTTCAGTTACCTTTTTCTTCTCTCTGACTTCTTCCCTAATAGCCTCCATCTTCATGTTCCATTAAGGTAAGTTGGTTTTCTTGAATCTCTAATCATTGCTTGTTCAAAACTTTTCTTTACCATTATTTTGGGGAATTCTTCCTTCTGTGTTTGGTCTATTATTTCAAACCATTATTTCTTTATTGATTTACTGTATAGTGGCTCATGCTCTAAGAACTTTCTAAAGAAAAATACAGGAAAGGTTAAAGGAAAAGTAGCCTTTATTTCATTCTTATGCTCAGTGAGTAGGACGGCTTATATAGGAGTTTAGTTGGAAATTATTTTCCTGTAGAGTGTTTGGAAGGCACTGCTCTACCTGATACAGAGTTGCTAAAAATGGTTTTATCCCTCATATTTCATATTGACCTTGACTTTGTTCCCTGGATGATGTTAGAATTTTTTTCTAATCATCTAAGATCTGTGACTTTGCAATCATACATCATGATGTAGGTTATTTTTATTATTTGAATCATGTTCTCCGGAGATCTTCCTGAATCATGTAGCAGAGACAGCTTAACTTCCACTGAGATTTATTTTCTCTTTCCTGCAAGAGTCTAGTTCCTCAGACCTTACTACTCGTACCCAGTTAAGCAAGATGGTATCTTCTCACAAATGGGTTGGCAGAAACAATATGTGTTACTCTGGTTTAAGGCAGTGAGGAAATGAATGAATTACGCTTCTTTCTTTCATTCCTTTTTTGTGTAAATTAATGAATGCCAAGATGCAGGGATGGTAGAAAAGCACACTTGAGCAAAGTGATGGTTCCCTTAGTCATGTGAAAAGGGGCTTTACAAAAAGTAAGAAAAACTTATGAATTTTGTTAAGCTACTGATGTTTAAAGTGTTCTGTGACTGATATATTTCTTTAAAATATCCTTCTAGCTAGTTCCTCTATTCTCCAGTTTCTTCAGTGTTTATCATTGTAATATTAGACATTACAGATTAACTTTCTATTTTCATATCTTTTCTCTCGTGATATCCATCCCTAACCCTTCTGCCACTTTTAATAAGATTGGTTTGAAATTTTCATACAGGGGCTGGAAAGATGGCTCGGGGTTTAAGAGCACGTGTTGCTCTTACAGAGGACCAGGGTTTCATTCCCAGCTCTGACATGGCAGCTCACATCTCTAACTTCACTTCTAAGGGATTTCATGCCATCTTCTGACTGCCACGGGTGCCAGGCACACATGTGGTATACATACATAATGTAGGGAAAAGCCATACACATAAAATATCTCTAAAAGAAAGTTTCATACAATCCTTTCTTCAAAAAGAAATAAACAAACAATAGCAGAAAAGGCGGAGACATCATTTATTTTAATTTCCAATAATATTTTCTTTTATTCTTCACCTTTTATAGTTTACAGTTCTTATCTGGTTGACTCAATATTTTGTGTATCTCTGAGAAAACCATTATAACATTCATTATTTTCCTGATTTTTGTAAGGTACACATTCCCTATATTATGTACATTGGGGACTATGCCCCAATGTCTTATGATGGAGGGATGTTATGCTCCTTTAATTTGAAGCAATAGCAGTATGAATGGCATATATAAAGGTCATGGATCTCAGCTACTACAATGGGCCTTTTATATGGTATGGGGACACCATGCTGAGTTAGAGTGACTGAATGGTGGATATTAGTATTGCCAGGTACTCATGCTGTACTCTCAGCTCTATTTTAAGGTAGAAGGTGTCCCTCCAGTCTTAAGATTCTCCAGTTTGATATATGAAAAGAATAAGACCCTTGGCATTGTTTCAGGGATTGGGGAGAAATGGTTACCTGATTTAAAAATAAATAGTGTGGGTTGGTTGTAGAAGCTAAACAGTTGTAATTGATTAGGACATTTCAGGAGTTTGTGAAATAATTGGTGTGTTAGCAGTTCCTTTGCCCAAGACAGGAAGCTGGATTTGGTTTGGGGTTACATTTAATTGGTCTCCCAATGAGGTAAAAAGACCTGGCAATAAGTGAAAGATAATGTAGATTTCTAAGCTGCGTTTAGCTTTTAGATTTCTTCCCAAAAGAACCAGAGACAATAAGTTGAGTGACAATGATTTGTGAGGCAATTTTGGAAACAGAAATAAAGAAATGAAGACAGTAAATAGAGGTAGAAAAGTGGGTTGCCCTTGGGTCAGTAACATCTTTGTCATACTTAAGGGCAATGACTGTTTAAGGACTAAAATGTCCCCTGCTGCTTTGGAGAAATTCCCATGTAGCTGACCAAGGAGACTGCTAAGACTGACACATGGGATGCACGTAGGATGCATGAACCATTCATTCATTCAAGCTGTGCTGAGGTCAGTTAGTGTAGGGTACATAGTCGGTGAACTGTGAAAAGATAGTGGAAGGTGCTAGCACATGTGGCCAAATAGAATAGAAGCATTTGTCTAGAAGGATGAAAGCTAGAGGTTTCAAGATGCATCAAGGTACCTTAAAAAACCCTCCATGACAAAGAACAGCATATGCTTCCAGCATAGAAAAAGCAAAGCTAATGCTACAAAGAGCAATTACATCCTTTCCCTTTCCAATTCTTTCCTAATGCCTCCCTCTTGATGGGTTCCATTGAAGTACTGGAATATTAAAGGAGAAGTCCAAGTTCATGTCCCTGTGCTCTGGAGGATTCAAGCTTGGTACATTGTTTACAGTTATCATTTATCTCTTAGGCTAGATACAGATTTATGAACTGAGAGTTTGCAACTGTCTATAACCACAAGAATTGCATGCTATGTAAGAATGAGCAGAATCAATTTATATTAGACTAGGAAAGTTTAAGCCTTCCTCATAAAATTCCATCAGCAATGTGAGCAGTAAGAAATAATGTTGCATTTTGCTAGTTATAGTGGTTTTCCTTATTTGACTTATATGTATCTTCCACCCTCCCTCACCCTGGCAGATCATATTTTCCAAAATTAAACAAAACTGTAATGAAGAATGGAACAGCCCAGAATATCTGGATAGAGAATAGAAAAACTGAGCTAAATTTTTTCCAGTGCTCATATGGCCTGAATCAAGTCATCCCTCTAATTGTGTGGCCTTTCTTCGTCACATTGTGCCATGGGAAAGATCTGTTACTTCCTGCAGAATGTCTTCAGACATCCATGTTATTGTATTTTTCTCCTCTCCTTCCCTTTTTGAGTTCACTTCCTGTTCATATCATACGATCTCAGATGGTGTATCAGGTTCATGCTTGTGTCCAGAATCTAAATATTATCTGATATATAGCGGAATTTAATGTTGAGTGAATTGATTTATATGTGTGTTTACATAAAATATCTGACAGATGTACATAAGATAAATTAGAGATTTCATGAAGGTGTTTTGTATAAGCAAGTACATGCATATGTGGGTGTGCTCCTATGCACATGCGTGTATATGTGTGTGGATGCCAGAGCACAGCAACCAAAGATGTCCTATCTTAGGTATGGCCCACCTTGCCATTTGGGGGTGGTGGTGGATGAGACAGGGTTTCCCTGTGTAACAGCCCTAGCTAACCTGGAACTTGCTCTGTAGACCAGGCTGGCCTTGAACTCACAGAAACCTGCCTGCCTCTGCCTCCAGAGTGCTGAGATTAAAGGTGTATACCATCAATGCCCAGCCCACCTTGCCTTTTAAAAGATGGTTTCTTCTTCACCTTGAAGTTGCCAAGTATGATTGATTGGCCCGCCAGCAAGCCCGATGGACCTATCTGCCTCAACTTCCCAATAGTGCCTGCTTACACACCTGGACTTTTTTATGTGTATTCTGGAGACTGAACTCATGTCTTAGTGCATAGAAGGCACCTAATCAACTGAACTATATCTTCAACCTTAGAGAAGAAAATGATAAGGTCTTAAAACCATCCTGAAAAATTTCAGGATTTTTGGTGACCATAAAGCATAAATCACGTATGGAAATATTTTTCAAAGTGTAATTTTTGAAGCAGTATGATCACCTGGGAGTTTGTTGAAAATATAAATGATATAGTCCCACTCTGAAACTGTAATGAGGGGGCCAAATAAACTGTAATGAGGGGGCCAAATATCTGTATTTTACAAACTATTCACATCATGATCAACTTTAAGGATCACCATTCTAATATTTGAAATACTTCTCCTAACCCTGCAGAGTACTTAAGTCATTTCTGAGAGAAGATGATATATATGTTAACCATGCCAGAAAATTAAGACCCATATGACCTCTTTCTCCTTAATGCCATTCAAGCAATCCATCCAAAACTAAAAACTGTCCAACACAGTCCATTACAAGCAGATTCAGCTGGATAGGATTACAAATGAACACTATTGTCAACATCTACAAACGGTCTCCAGGTGTGTGCATGGGGTAATCCTGGCTAGGAAGTCACAAGATTATTCGCTTCATTTACTTTTACTTTTTAACAGTCTTGACATTTTAAACTGCATGACTAGATTTTTAATCAGATAGGCTGATTTCTGTGCCTATCTTTGTACAATAATTTGCTTTGTGGAAGAGTTGAATTAGCAAAGGTGTTAAGCCCAAAGTTTGGGCAAAGAGAGAGCATGTATGGTCAGTCCACATGGGACCTGAGATCAGAGTCCCTAGGTAGACAAGAATAGTGGAGATCCATATAGAAATTACCCAGAAAATTTAATTAGAATTTGTTGATTCCTTCACTTGTGGAAGTGGTATATTTTTAAATTTCTATAAGGAAGAAGGAACATCTTAGGCCCTAAGACATCTATTTTGTCCATTTGGTTCACCAACAGGACCCAGTAGGTGAATCAAAAACACAGGAGGAAAACACCTTTTTTGATTAAGAAAATTAACAACATAGACCAAAAACAAGAGGAATCCAGGAAGTAGTGACTTATGCCTTTAATCCCAGCACTCGGAAGGTAGAGGCAGGCAGATCTCTATGAGTTTGAGGCCAGCCTGGTCTACAAGAGCTACTTCCAGGACAGGCTCCAAAGCTACAGAGAAACCCTGTCATGAAAAACCAAACCAAAACAAACCAAACAAAAAACAAGAGGAGCCAATCAACAAGTAATTAACAAAATTACTAAATAATAAACCAGTTTAGAATACCAGTCAGGATGGAGGGGAGGAATGAAGAATGATGAATAAAAGTGCTTATCACCTAGGTGTCAAAGGCACCTGTTCATCTTTGGGAGAAACTCTGTCCAATAAGGAAACTGCTAGCTACATGAGGATATTGAAATTAAAATCAATGGAAATTTCATAAAATTAAATTTTCAATACCCAAACCAAATTTTAATTGCTAAATGGCTACAAGTGGCTTCCATGTTGAACAGAATAGTTTCAAACATTCTCATTGTTTTAGAAAACATTACTGGATTCTGCTGCTCTAACATCAAACATACTTTTCTGTGTAATTCCAAAGATGCTTAAATTCATAGAATATGGGCAATCAAAAGGCCAGTGGTCAGGGCACACATATTTTTTCTTATTGATAAATTACAATCTTCCATGAAATTCAATGTAATTATGCACCCCTTTCTATATTTACACATTTCTCAAGCACATATTCAACAGAATTGTTAAGTTATATGACTGCTTAGGAAAGACACTCACCCCGGGCCACAGATGCCTAAAGAGTAATGAAATATACTGTATTCTTTAGGGACATATTTGTTATATCCTAAAAGGCCAGACACAATGAAAATATGAAATGAGAGAAATTGGTGTGCTAAAAGATGTATAAATCAAGACACATGTCCCCAGTTTTAGTCTCTATATAATTGCATGGGCACAAAGTCCCACCACTCTCCAAGAAGCTAAAGCCAATTAATAGCTGCTGGGAGAGGGAGAGTTGGTTTTCTTTAGTACGGACAGGCCATACATAAAGGTATATATGGGCAGCACAAATTGGACTTGACAAATTTTAAGAAAAAAAGAGAGTATGAAGTTAGGTAGGTATTCAAGGAGGATGGACTTGGGAAGAGTTGGGGGAGGGGTGAATATGATCAAAACACATTGCACAAAATTCTCAAAGAACTAACACAGTGTTTTAACTTTTAAAATACAGGTATTCCAACTCTGTATCCAGGCACGAGTATTTTGTTGGCTTTACAGGAGACTTCTAGCATTAGGCTTCTATATCCTTGATAAAGACATATACCTATAATGTGTCTACTAGTTATGAAAACCTAGAGCAGCATAAGTGAATGAGCATCGGTATGAAGATCAAGAGAGGAGAGATTAATAAACTAGATCTGGTTAATTAAAAAAAAGCATGTCGCTGATCAAACCACTTCAGCCCCTTAAGCAGCAGCTCTTAGAAAATGGCTGGTTGTACTCCAGCATGGAAGGAGAGAGGTGCTCTTGAGTCCCTTTCCCCACCTGAAGCGCTACGGATGGGTAATGCTTTCTGAGGGGAGGAGGAGATGGTTTTCTTCAATGGTGTAGTCCACACCCAGAATTATATAGGCACCACAAATGGGACTATGTAAGTTATTCAGATAAAAAAGGAGCTGAAATCAGGAGAGGTGGGAACGGAGGGAGGGGGTGGATCTGGCAAGAGTGGGAGTAAGATAATAAGGATACATTGGATGAAATTCTCTAAGAATTAATAAAAGCACTGTATCACAAAAGGAAATTGCTGGCTGTTATTTCTTTTAAAATATCCAGGTGCCCAAAAAGGCATTGAGTAGGAAAATAAACTCAGAAGTAAGTGAGATCTCAAATGAATTAACTGAGAAACCAAGTCTAAAATCATTAGTATTCTTCAAAGGCCTAAAGCCAAATTAGACAACAGTATAGAGAATTCTTTTAGGATACACGAGTCATTTATTAAACATTTTAATCTATTAATCAAAAAGTCAGCGGTCATTAAGGGAAAGACATAGTATTTATAGGTAGAACAACTTTGAATCACAGAAAAATAATTCCTGGAATACAATATAAGGCTGACAGTTGCTGGAAAAATAGTATCCCAAGATGTTGCATTTATTAGTTAATAAAATATAAGCAGTCTAAAGCTATGAATAACTCCCTATTCACACATTTTCAATGTTATCTCCTAGGTCACCTGTTTGCACATGACTAATTGACTTAGGCCAGTATCATAAACATTCTTCCTAGTTTGGGGAAAGTCAGAGAAACTGGCATTATATTTATAACTGGCATCAATAACACTGTAGCTTACAAACATTTAAATATTAAAATCTGAATTAATCTAAACTAAATGCTCTATCTCTGTTTTTCATTATCTCTGTGTGTGTATCAGAATATAGCAAGTTTTTCTCTTTTTCTCTCCCTTACTTGCTCTCTCGCTCCCAACCCCTCCTTCCTTTGTATGTATGTGTGTGCACACATGCATGTGTGTGTTTCTATTTGGATATGTGTAAGTGTTTACATGTGTGTACATGCATACAGGGTATGTATATATATATGTGTGTGTATACATATAATGTATTTTTTATATTTTTATTTTTACACTTCAAACTCTATTATAAAATGTATTTTTAAAGATTTGGATAAATCTTTTGTCCTAATTTCCTTTATATTTCTGTTTTGTTCACCACCATCAGAATACCTTCTCTAACGAAAAACAATTTCCTCCTGTTCCAGATTCCAAGACATTACTCCTCGGGAAGGGCCAGCAAATGTTAGATTGGTAAGTTACATGCAGTTTTCTAAGGAATTTTTATTGAGTTTCAATGGATATGCAGGCTAAAATGCCATTTCTGTCTTTTATTATACCCTAAAAGTCTGTATTTCAACCAGCTCAGCAAAGAAAAATTTAGTTGCAACACATAGCAGATGGTAGGAAGGCTATCATGTAAGACTGTATCAGTTGTACAGTATACAATTACGAGAAAAGGCATCTACAAAACCTTGGATGTGATCAGTATCTCCTTAAGTTGTATTGCCCAATTGCTCATAACCACCTTAAGGAAAAAATATCTTTCTATATAATTGTTTTATTTTATTTGTTCACGCAAATAAGCATTTATTGGGTGCTGATTATAGATCTGGCTCTGTGCAAGATGATGGTAAATTATATTGATGAAGTTTCTGTCCACGTGGAATTAAGACTATATTAGGAGATTAAAAGATAAACAAATACTCATGATAAAACATAATAGGTATGGTGGCACAACAAATACAGGCTGAAATAAGTACAGAGGCAGAAAGTCTCTTTTGGAAATGAGTCAGGTTAGATTCCTAGAGTATTTGTTTATCTTTTAATCTCCTAATATAGTCTTAACTCCACGTGGACAGAATTAGGAATTAGGACAGTTAACTCATACAGTCTGGATGGACAGGAGGTATAAAGAGGAAAGGTGACACTGTTGCAGTCAGAAACTTATTCTTGGCAAAGACTCAACCATGGGGAGGCATCAAGTTATCACTTCTTTCCTGACATGGTTTGTTGTGTACCATTATATTTGTACAGTGCCCATATCAGAGCCACTCCGGGGTCAGCCTTAAACAGCTCACATCTTTATGTAGAACACGGGCAATTGTCCTTTTCACCTGCTTTGTGACAACCATCCCTAATATTATGCCTTGTTCCAAAGTACTTGGAGTGTTCTATACCCTATTTTACACCTCAAGCAATGGTGAAAGCCCAGTTCAAACAAAGTGTGTCTTTTATCTTGTCTTCAAATGTGGTAGGTATCCAAAATTGCTGATAGGAAATAATGAAATAGCCATCTATCATAAAGCAAATTAATGTAAGATAAGATTTGGGGGACTTTCCCCTCTTTTTTTTTAACCTTTCCATAAATGAAATCCACGTGGACTTTCAAGCCAAGCAGAGTTTGAGAGTTCTTTTTCTTGGTTTCACTTATGTTATTAGTGAACGTATATGAAATGTTTTCCTGATATTGTAATGTGACAGAAAAAGACATTTAGGCAAATAGTATTTGCAGCTAAAGGCCCGTGATGGTATGTTTTAATTACAATCATATAAAGACTTGAAAGTAGCTTTATAGGTGTTGGGCTATTTTTTTTTTTTTGGGTTTTTCGAGACAGGGTTTCTCTGTAGCTTTGGTGCCCGTCCCAGAACTAGCTCTTGTAGACCAGGCTGGCCTCGAACTCCCAGAGATCCGCCTGCCTCTGCCTCCCGAGTGCTGGGATTAAAGGCGTGTGCCACCACCGCCCAGCCTGTGTTGGGCTATTTCTGAGAAAGCTATAGTTTTTGTGCAGTCAGTAGAAAGAAAATACAGTATCCTGTTCCCATAATAGGTTCAGACATGGCAGTAAATCAAGCTTATCTTTCAGGAGGTAACATTAGGTGATCAGTTTGGGTATAGCATTTGGTAATATAATTGAGATACTATGTGCAGTTGTCATAGCAACAATTCCAAGGGTAGTTTTATGGTAAAACAAAATGTGACAATGACATGCTGTTTTAGACTGTGAACCCTCAATGACAGTAACTATTGCCTTGACCCTATGGAAGTAACTTTTGTGAAATTTCATAAAATATCTTCATATTCCCACTGAAAAGTTTCCAGTGAGAGTGGAGGGAGTTCTTAAGTTATTATTAAACTTAGTTTCATGTGTGTAGTTGTTAAAACAGGTTTCACGTAGACCAAGCAGGTAGGAACTAACTGTGTAGCCAAGGATGATCTTGAATTCCTGATCCTCCATTCCCTATATTAGAATTACAAGTGCGAACTACCAAACCTGTTTTATGTGGTGCTAAGGACTTAACTTGGAGCATCATTAATGCTAAGTGTGTAATCTACCAGCTCAGCTATATCCTCAGCCCTTATACAGGCTGCTATGTATAAGGGAAGCGTCTATTGTGGGAGTATTGATGACTGTGGACATATAACCAAGAATGAAAGACATTGAAGACTTCTGTGAAAACCCCCCAAAAGAAATATTTGAGACAGAAAGCTATTTAGGAGAGACATTAAAATTGTGATAAAGACACTGAAGTATAGCTCTCCACAGCTGATGGATTTTGGTGGGGGTGGGGTGAGGAAGGACTTAAGTTTTCTTTAAGGGGCTGGTCACTGGGAGTTTTACAAAGCTCCAGTGAGTATATGGCCAACACAAACTGGACTTGGGTTTTTGCCAGTGGGGCACAAGGGTGGAAGGGTAGACCTTGGAGAAAGTCAGTGTGATTGGGGTACACTGTATGAAACTCCCAAATAATTAATAACAACTATTTTGGGAAAAATGCATTTTAACCCACTTATCAATTTTAGTCCTCAGAGGTCTCTCTGGTTCTTTTGCATGCTGGTCCAACACCCGAAAATCGTCATCTCAGTTGATGTCCCCATTCCTCAGGCCACATATATTACCAGGAAGCTTCAACTTAAATCCCTTTTCTCCCAGGATAGAGCCATAATCCTTCACCATAACTAAATGCTGAGTTTAGACTACCAGTGTCTAGACCAACTTTGATCTCCAGCGGGAAGATGTAAAGATATCTGGGTTAATCTCTAGAACATCATTTCATACCTTTGGGCTACCACGTTGGTTCTGATCTAATCCCTAGTTCATATAGTTACATTTTTTTCTGTGCCTAGTATGGTTACCTCAACTAGTACCCTCCAAGATCATCTCGTTTGCAGCCTGTACTCCAGAATCAATTCAGGTTCCTAAGAACCATGTATTCTTCATCCAGCCAACAACCTCAACCAATCTCTTGCCTTCCTGCTGGTGACGATACTAAATGTCTCAAAGGCACTTGCAACTTTTACTAACATTTCCCCCATTTTTTATACATTCCACTGTATCTCCATCTGTGCTCCTGTTTTCTCTAGCTACCATGGTTATTTATTGTTATCTGTATCTGTGTTAGTTCAGTTTCTCTCGGAAACAGAACGAAGTGGGTGAGAACTAAAGGAACACATCTATACAAACAGAACTAGAACTGGAAATGGAGAAGGCAGTAAGTATATTCAGTTGTAACACACTCTGACTTCCAAAGGAAGAGAGAGAAACATTATGCCAAAAATTGGGCAGGATAAGTAAAAGTAATGCATTAAACGATACTATGTGTCAGACTGAGAATCTGCCCATCACATTTAGGCATCATTAGGGAGTACTCTGGGAAGCAGATCTGGTGAAAACTCAGAAATAAACATCAGAGTGCGGGGCATCTTCAGTCAGTTATCCAACCCAATGCAGCAAATTTGCTAGGTGTATGCACATGGCTTTCATAACATCCCAAGCTTTCTTCAAAAAACCCGGATCTAAATCCCCAACAGATTACTCTAACCCATCAAATGAATGGTTTGTCCCCAGATTCCAGTCTCTCTGTCTTGTCTTATCCAGCAAAGTCAGTAGACAATTAGGTCAAGCCTTACCACAAACAGTATTTTCAGCTTCCCAAGTTATTTTTTTGTAGCTTTTAAAATTATTTTTGTACTGTTAGGGATCATCCCCAAGGGTTATGCTTGCTGGGTCAATATTCCACCAATGAGGCATAAACTCAGTGATAGTGGTTAAATTCGGGGAAAAATAAATTGAGACATCCAGGAAATGAGAAAAGCTGATATAATTTTCCCCTGCAAATTAAAACAGAACAGTCTGCATAGAAACAGAACAGATTTGGAGGAAGCCACTGACACAAAGCCAAAAGTCAGAGCAGGAAACTCTGACACTGAGAATCAAAGCTCAAGGTCAGGATTTCTGGAATCAGGAATCATGACAGAAGTTCAAAAAAAGTGATCAAGAGTTTAATCAGTCAGCCTTGCTCACAGCTGCTGCCATGTTACATGCATGAGTTTCCTGCAAACAAAAGCAATCATAGAAAGTTCCTATATCTAGTATTCTTTATTCAATGTCAAGGCTCTGGCCAATTGGTTTCTGGTGAGGTTTGTCTTCACATCTTGCAAACGGCCAACTTTGTGCTATGGCCTCACATAGTGGGGAGGGAGGGAAGGAAAAAAAGAAAGGGTGCTGTGGAACAATGGTTTGTATCTTGTCAATTGTACTGTAATAAAACACTGATTGGTCAGTAGCCAGGCAGGAAGTAGAGGCAGGGTGACAAGAACAGGAGAATTCTGGGAAGAGGATAGCTTGGTCCACAGTCGTAACCCAGCCACAGAAAAAGAAAGATGTGTCTGCCTCACTGAATAATGTACCGAGCCACGTGGCTAGCATAGACAAGAATAATGGGCTAATGTAAGTTATAAAAGTTAATAAGGCCTAAACTAAGGCGACCCACCCAGAGTGGTGAGTGCCTGCCTACCGGGCAGGCCTCAGGGTCCCCTGTAAGGGAGCCGGGCACCTTCAGCTCTGGCGCCAGGCTTCCTGCACGCTCCTGGATACCATCCCCCCTTTGCTCCATTCATCCTGTTGGCCCTGGATCATTGCGCTACTGGCGGCCCTGTTTAGTTGCTGAGTAATCCCATCGGGTAGGGAACGGTTCCTACTTCTACACTGAAGAGATATACCCAGAGAGTCAATCACAGCAAAGACTGGACCAAGAGACCAGGCCTCTCCTGGCTCCAGTTGAAGGAAGAGATGGGAAGGCGCCAATACAAGAATTCCTCCAACAACCTGAAAGGCAACATGACACCACCAGAAACCAGGGATCCCGAAATAAGAAGAATTGTACACCCTACTCCTGGAGAAATAGAAGAAATCGACTCAAAAGTTAACTATATGAAAATAATAGAGGACCTTAAACAGGAGGTGAAAAACTGCCATAAACAATTAGAGATTACAAACAAAAAGGTAGAGGAAATGAATAAATCGCTCAAAGACACTCAAGAAAACCAAGAGAAACAAGAAAAAGCAATCAAACAGGTTAGGGAAGCGGTTCAAGACATGAAGAATGAAATGGAAGCAATGAAGAAAGCACAAACCGAGGGAAGAATGGAAATGGAAAATCTGGGTAAACGAACAGGAATGACAGAGACAGGTACTAACAACAGATTACAAGAGATAGAAGAGAGAATATCAGACACTGAAGATACCATAGAGAAAATAAACACACTGATCAAAGAAAACAGCAAAACCAACAAATTCTCATCACAAAACATTCAGGAAATTTGGGACACAATAAAAAGACCAAACCTAAGAATAATTGGAGTAGAAGAAGGAGAAGAAGTGCAGCTCAACGGTACAGAAAATATACTTAATAAAATTATAGAAGAAAACTTTCCCAACCTGAAGAAAGAGGTACCTATGAAGGTTCAAGAAGCATACAGAACACCAAATAGGCTGGATCAAAAGAAAACATCCCCTCGCCATATAATAATCAAAACACAAAATATACAGAATAAAGAAAGAATATTAAGAGCCGCAAAGGAAAAAGGCCAAGTTACATATAAAGGTAAACCTATCAGACTTACACCTGACTTCTCTATGGAAACCATGAAAGCCAGAAGGTCCTGGATAGATGTACTGCAAAAACTAAGAGATCATGGATGCAAGCCCAGACTACTATATCCAGCCAAGCTTTCGTTCACTATAAATGGAGAAAACAAAACTTTCCAGGATAAAAACAAATTTAAACAATACGTAGCCACAAATCCAGCCTTACAGAAAGTTATAGAAGGAAAATCACTAACCAAGGAGTCCAACAATGCCCACAATAACTCAGTCATCTAGAGACCTTTCACCAGCGCATCTCAAAGAAGGGAAACACACAAACCCTACTACTAAAAAAGTGACCGGAGTTAACAACCACTGGTCATTAATATCACTTAATGTCAATGGGCTCAACTCACCTATAAAAAGGCACAGACTAAGGGATTGGATACGAAAACAGGATCCAACATTCTGCTGTCTACAAGAAACACACCTCAACCACAAAGACAGGCACCTACTCAGAGTAAAGGGCTGGGAAAAGGCCTATCAAGCAAATGGACCTAAGAAACAAGCAGGTGTGGCCATACTAATTTCTAACAAAGTTGACTTCAAACTTAAATCAATCAGAAGAGATGGAGAGGGAAATTTTATACTCATAACAGGAACAATTCATCAGGATGAAGTCTCAATTCTGAATATCTACGCCCCTAATATAAAAGCACCCACGTATGTAAAAGAAACATTACTAAAACTCAAGGCAGCCATCAAACCACACGCACTAATAGTAGGAGACTTCAACACTCCTCTCTCACCAATGGACAGGTCAATCAAACAGAAACCTAACAGAGAAATTAGAGAATTAATGGAGGTAATGAAGCAAATAGACTTAACAGACATCTATAGATTATTCCACTCGAATAGGAAAGAATATACCTTCTTCTCTCCAGCTCATGGAACCTTTTCGAAAATTGACCACATACTCGGTAGCAAAGCTAACTTACACAGTTACAAAAAATATTAGTAACCACCTGCGTCTTATCAGATCACCATGGATTAAAGTTAGAATTCAACAACAATGCTACCCCCAGAAAGCCTACAAACTCATGGAAACTGAACAGTCAACTACTGAACCATACCTGGATTAAGGAAGAAATAAAGAAAGAAATTAAAGTCTTCCTTGAATTCAATGAAAATAAAGAAACAACATACTCAAACTTATGGGACACTATGAAATCAGTGCTAAGAGGAAAGTTCATCGCACTAAGTGCCCACTTAAAGAAAACAGAGAAAGCACATATTGAAGACTTAACAGCCCACCTGAAAGCTCTAGAAAAAAAAGAAGCAGACTCACCTAGGAGGAGTAGAAGATTGGAAATAATCAAACTGAGGGCTGAAATCAACAAAATAGAAACACAGAAAACAATCCAAAGAATCAATGAAACAAAAAGCTGGTTCCTGGAGAAAATCAACAAGATTGATAAACCCCTATCCAAACTAATCAAATGGCAGAGAGAGAATTTGCAAATTAATAAGATCAGAAATAAAAAGGGGGACATAACCACAAACACAGAGGAAATTCAGAGAGTCATTAGATCTTACTACAAAAGCCTGTATGCCACTAAACTGGAAAATGTAAAAGAAATGGACACTTTTTTAGATAAATACCATTTACCAAAATTAAACCAGGACCAGGTGAACAATCTAAACAGACCTGTAAGTCGCGAAGAATTAGAAGCTGTTATCAAAAACCTCCCTACCAAAAAAAGCCCAGGGCCAGATGGGTTCAATGCGGAATTCTACCAGAACTTCCAAGAAGACCTAATTCCTATACTCCTCAATGTATTCCACAATATAGAAACAGAAGGGTCACTACCAAATTCCTTTTATGAAGCTACAGTTACTCTGATACCAAAACCACACAAAGACTCAACCAGGAAAGAGAATTACAGGCCTATCTCACTCATGAATATCGACGCAAAAATCCTCAACAAAATACTGGCAAACCGAATCCAAGAACACATCCGAAAAATTATCCACTATGATCAAGTAGGCTTCATTCCTGAGATGCAGGGCTGGTTCAACATACGAAAATCTATCAATGTAATCCAGCATATAAATAAACTGAAAGAAAAAAACCATATGATCATTTCATTAGATGCTGAAAAAGCATTTGACAAAATTCAACATCCATTTATGTTAAAAGTCTTGGAGAGATTAGGGATACAAGGGTCATACCTAAATATAATAAAAGCTATATACAGCAAGCCGACAGCTAACATCAAATTAAACGGAGAGAAACTCAAAGCCATCCCGCTTAACTCAGGAACACGACAAGGCTGTCCACTTTCGCCATACCTCTTCAATATAGTGCTGGAAGTTCTAGCAATAGCAATAAGACAACATAATGGGATCAAGGGGATTTGAATTGGAAAGGAAGAAGTTAAACTTTCGTTATTCGCAGATGATATGATAGTGTACATAAGCGACCCCCAAAACTCCACCAAAGAAATTTTACAGCTGATAAACAGCTTTAGTAATGTGGCAGGATACAAGATCAACTCCAAAAAATCAGTCGCCCTCTTATACACAAAGGATATGGAAGCAGAGAGGGAAATCAGAGAAGCTTCTCCATTCACGATAGCAACAAACAGCATAAAATATCTTGGGGTAAATCTAACCAAGGAAGTGAAAGATCTATTTGACAAGAACTTTAAGGCATTGAAGAAAGAAATTGAGGAGGATACCAAAAAATGGATGGACATCCCTTGCTCTTGGATTGGGAGGATCAACATAGTAAAAATGGCAATTCTACCGAAGGCAATTTATAGATTCAATGCAATCCCCATCAAGATCCCATCAAAATTCTTCACAGATCTGGAGAGGACAATAATCAACTTTATATGGAAAAACAAAAAAACCCAGGATAGCCAAAACAATCCTATACAATAAAGGATTGTCTGGAGGCATTACCATCCCTGACTTAAAACTCTATTACAGAGCTACAGTAATGAAAACAGGGTGGTACTGGCATAAAAACAGAGAAGTCGACCAATGGAATCGAATAGAAGACCCGGATTTAATCCCACAAACCTATGAACACCTCATTTTCGATAAAGGAGCTAAAAGTATACAATGGAAGAAAGAAAGCATCTTCAACAAATGGTGCTGGCACAACTGGATGTCAACCTGTAGAAGAATGAAAATAGACCCATATCTATCACCATGCACAAAACTCAAGTCCAAATGGATTAAAGACCTCAATATCAGCCCGAAAACACTGAACCTGATAGAAGAGAAAGTGGGAAATACCCTACAACAGATGGGCACAGGTGATCGCTTCTTAGGTATAACCCCAGAAGCACAGACATTAAGGGCAACATTGAATAAATGGGACCTACTAAAACTGAGAAGCTTCTGTAAAGCAAAGGACACTGTCACTAAGACACAAAGGCAACCTACTGACTGGGAGAAGATCTTCACCAACCCCACAACAGACAAAGGTCTGATCTCCAAAATATATAGAGAACTCAAGAAACTAGACTTTAAAAGGCTAATTAACCCAATTAAAAAATGGGGCGCAGAACTGAACAGAGAATTCTCAACAGAAGAAGTTCAAATGGCCAAAAGACACTTAAGGTCGTGTTCAATCTCCTTAGCAATCAGGGAAATGCAAATCAAAACAACTTTGAGATATCATCTTACACCTGTCAGAATGGCTAAAGTCAAAAACACCAAGGATAGCCTTTGCTGGAGAGGCTGTGGAGGAAGGGGTACACTCATCCATTGCTGGTGGGAATGCAATCTTGTGCAACCACTGTGGAAGTCAGTGTTTCGGTTTCTCAGGAAATTCGGGATCAACCTACCCCTCAACCCAGCAATACCACTCTTGGGAATTTACCCAAGAGATGCTCTATCATATGTCAAAAGCATTTGTTCAACTATGTTCATAGCAGTATTATTTGTAATAGCCAGAACCTGGAAACAACCTAGATGCCCTTCAATGGAAGAATGGATGAAGAAAGTATGGAATATATACACATTAGAGTACTACGCTGCCGTAAAAAACAATGACTTCTCGAATTTTGCATGCAAATGGATGGAAATAGAAAACACTATCCTGAGTGAGGTATCCCAGACCCAAAAAGATGAACATGGGATGTACTCACTCATAGTTGGTTTCTAGCCATAAATAGGGGTCACGGAGTCTACAATAGGCGAATCTAAAGAAGCTAAGTAAGAAGCTGAACCCAAGGAAAAACATATAGTTATCCTCTTGGATAAGGGAAGTAGACAAAATTTCCGGGGAGAAAAGTGGGATGTTGGGGGTGGGGTGGGATGGGGGTAAGGGGAGATGGGGAGAGAAAAGGTAGAAGGAAAGGAGGGAGGACTTGGGGAAACAGGAGGATCGGGATAAAGGAAGGTTGGATAGGGGAGCACAGAACCCCATTTCTTAGTTAAAGGACCCACTTTAGGATGGGCAGGAGACTTGACCCTAGATGGGATCCCAGGTGCCCAAGCTGAGGCCCCCAGTTAGTTCCTTGGGCAGCTGAGGATAGGTAACCTGAAATGACCCTATCCTAGAGCAATACTGACGAATATCTTGCATATCATCCTAGAACTCTCATCTGGCGATGGATGGAGATAGAGACAGAGACCCACACTGGAACACTGGATAGAGCTCCCAAGGTCCCAAGGAGGAGCAGAAGGAGGGAGAACATGAGCAAAGAAGTCGGGACCACGAGGGGTGCACCCACCCACTGAGACAGTGGAGCTGATCTACTGGGAGCTCACCAAGGCCAGCTGGACTGTTACCAAAAAAAGCATGGAATAAAACTGGACTCTCTGAACATGACGAACAATGAGGGCTGATGAGACGCCAAGGACAATGGCACGCGGTTTTGATCCAACGCAATGTGCTGGCTTGGTGGGAGCCTAGCCAGTTTGGATGTTCACCTTCCTAGATATGGACGGAGGGGGGAGGACCTAGGACTTACCACAGGGCAGGGAACCCTGACTGCTCTTTGGACTGGAGAGGGAGGGGGAGAAAAGTGGGGGGAAGGGGAGAGGGGTGGGAGGAGGGGGAGAAGAATGGGAGGAGGGGGAGGGAAATGGGAGGCTGGGAGGAGGTGGAAATTTGTTTTTTTTTCTTTCTTTTCTTTATTCTCCTTTTATCAATAAAAAAAGAGTTAATAAGAAGTCTGAGCTAATGGGCAAATCAGTTTATAACTAATGTAGACCTCTATGTGATTTCTTTGGGACTTAACAATTGCAGGAACTTGGCAGAACAGAAACCCCAACAATAAGAGGGAGAGAGTGAGCTGGGTTTGTTTTATTTTAAATCTCTTCTTAACACAGAACATCCTGCCACAAGGACCCCACCCTATGACCTCATCTTAGCTAATTACCTCCCAAGAGCTCACTAAATATCTATGGCATGGAGGTTAGAAATACAACATGTAAAATTGAGAGAGATCCTAAGACTCAGTCCCGAACATCCAACTCTCCAGAGACCACAAGCAGCTCATAGATGAAAAAAATAAATCCCAGCCCAATTAGGGAAAAGTAACTGAAGAGTTTCCACCCCCTCTGCTTAGTACTTATTTCTCTGCTTACATAAATACTAATATCTTCATGAAAGCCCCTCTCTGAGACTGGGGTAGCAAATTACGATGGGGAAGCACAGATTCCTTTGTTTTGAGAGCAGATTTTTTACAGATTTTTTACAGGGGTTTCACAACCTGAAATTTCATCTGTCCGGGATCTCTTGTGAGTCCCTCTTCCAGTTTATAGAAGTGCGACATTTGAGCTTCCACCTGCTTTAATAATTCACATGTCCAGGTCACATTTTAAGCAAGAACTAGACCCAGGTTTTTCAAGATGTAATTCACACACTGTAGAATTCAACCTTTTGAAGCATATACTTCAGTGGTTTTTAATATAGTCACAAAGTTGCATGTAAATAGCTACTGTCAAATTACAGAACATTTACATCACCCCCAGTAAAACCCTATACCCATTATCAGTCACTTCCTATCTTCTTATTGCCAAACTGATGGCAACTATTAATATACCTTTTGCCTTTATGCAGTTGTTTGCTTGGGAATATTTTCTATAAATTAAGTTATACAATATTCAATCTTTTGTTCGCTTAGCTTTATGTTCAAAGTTCATTCATGCTGTAGCATGAATCACTACTTCATTCCTGCATATGGTTGAATAATATTCCATTGTATGATAAATAGATTACATCCCATTTTTCCATTAATCAAGTGACAATCATTCATTTTATTTCTATAATCTTGGCTCTTATGAAAAATACCACAGTCAACATGTTTCATTTACCTTGAGAACATATCTAGGAATAGATCTTTTCAGTTGTGTTAGCTGTGTTTAACTTTTGGAAAATTCCCTACAGACCTAATTTAAGTAATTTGCATCTAGGTCAATCTCAGTACACCAAACAAATATCACAACTATTGAAACCTTTTTGTACATTTAAATCAACTATAACCCTTAAAAATAGTTGGGAAACCAGGTGTCTCATTTTTGAGTTTATGATATAATTGGTAGAAAATGGGGCTCAAGAATAGGCATCTCAGAGCTCAGAGTAGATTCTATAGGGAAGCCAAGGATGAGAGCACCTATAATCCCAGCCCTCAGAAGTCTGAGTCAGGATGATTGATATGAGTTTGAGGTTAGACAGTGCTACAAAGTAAGTTTTTGGGTAGAGACACTGCTTCAGAAAGGTAAGTGGAGAAGATGGCTCATGGCAAAAAGTTAACTGCCATTGAGTCTGGTAATCTGAGCTTGATCCCAAGAACCCATATGGTGGAAGGACAGAACCAACTGCTGCAAGTTGTATTCTGACTTCCACAAAGACTCTATGGTGTGTGTATACACATGCACTTGTGCACCACACACACTAAATTGTGTACACACAATACATAAATTAAAATGTAATAAACAGACATTTAAGAATGCAAAAAAGTGAAAGAGAAAGATCTCATTTGGCTTTATGCTTTTCAGCTTTGTGGGCCTTTCAGCTGAGTTTGGAAAAGGCAAGTCCTAAGCTATCAGAGACTGTGGAAGTGTTAGTTATCTCTTGGTCACACTATATTTTTAATAGAATTAGAGATTCACAGGAACATTACAGAGCATTAGAGCATAAAAGTTTGGAGAGTTTCATAACCTTTATCAAGGTCCTCAAGTAGGGAGGTTAGATTTAAATATCATCTAGCCCCAATCTTAACTGATCTGTGATAGTCATTCCTTTCCAATAAATAAATTCCCATGGTCTTAATATAGATTAGGTGAGGTTCTTATATTAGGAACTTTGTCTACAATGTGGGAATTATGCAAGGTTTAAGAGGTATAGCTAAATAAGATGCCCTTGGGTTCTTGGGGGGTGCCCAAGAATGCCCTAAGAATGGAATTCTTTTCCTTGCAAGTGAGTTCTCATAATGGCAACTTGGCATAAAATCCTAAGCCTGACACCTTCTTATTAGCCAAGGGTTCTCTCCCTCCACCATATTCTCTTTCCCAAAATCAGAACTGGTCTTATAGCGGTATCATGTTCTTGAGTCTCCAAAACTGTAAACAAAGTACATTTCTAGTCTTAATGAAGTTAGCCTGTCTCAAGTGTTTTGTTATAGTGATATAAAACAACTGACATGCAACTTTAACTATACAGCAAACATTTCTTCTTCTTACCTACTACAAAAGTGTCATAAGCACAGTGCTCAAAATAACTAAAACACTGATAAAAACTGAACCGAATAAGTTCAAATTTGAGTAAAGGCATGAAAAATAACTAAGAATAGTGTAAGACTGTTTCAGATGTTCTGGACATCAAGTTATACCTGGAATGTGAACCTAGAGAATAGGATGCATTTTGTTTGTATCAATTATGGACATATTTAGTATTTCATCTGCATTCTGAGTATGCTGATTGTAATTATGTGTCATACATGATAACATACTCCTTCCTGAGTCTAGGAGGAGTTTGGAAGGTTATAAAGCTTGATAAAAACTGTTTTATAACTCTGTGGACTGCTTTGCCTCTCCTTCCACAAGCAAACCATATCAGTTTCAAAAGCATCCTTCTTGATTGCCTCTGCTTTTATTTAAATTACTGCACTTGGCATTTGATAAGATCTTGAGTAGGTTTCACTTTTTTTACTTCCTTGTAATTTCCATATTGCCTTTCAGCTTTTGTCTCTTATAAGTTCCTAATGGCACCTAGAAAAAAGCTACCTTAAGAGTTTTATCCATATAATGCCTTGAAAACCTGGAATCAAACACAGACAGATATTCTTACTTGGGAATGTCATTTGGGTCCATACATTCACTCTGGAAGGAAGGACAGAAGACAGGCAGCTGTGTAACATCATAAACATTATGATACTATTTTATTTGGCACAGTCTAAACCTATGACATATTGTAGACTTCAGGAAAGATATCATATTGTAGTTTGTGTGATAAGAACTGTAAAGAAGACATTCCAAAAGACAGGTGGTCATCCTCCAAAGTGTCAGATTGTAAGAGTACGTTGATTTGGGTATAGAATTTTTTTCTGACATGGACTGATGACACATAAAAATGATTAATTTTTATATGGTTTAACTATGTCCAATTTATAGGTCTTTCCTTGTAATAATATCCATTAATCTTCTCACTCCCTGGGAGGTAAAGATTACCATTCAAGAGGTGAAGAAACTAAGGAAGGATGAATGCTTAACAAGGTATGCAATTAGGGATTCAAATCCAGGCAACCTCCAGCTAAAGTCAACAATTTGATTCCAAGATGGCACAGAGAATATGCATGAGATTGGGAATAACTTTGCTGTTCATTCTATTCAAGCATTCATTTGTTCATTCACTGATGTAGGGGACAAAACAGACCGATCCTTAAATTTTATCCTCATGCAGTGGTGTATGTGGGGCGTGGATGGTTCACCATTTGATTAAGATGCAAACAGAATACCTGGATCCTGACTTCTGGGTGCTCAGAGTCTAATAAGAAAGAATGCTGCAATCATGGGAAACATTCCAGCAAATCAATTCATACCAAATCATGAAAAGAAACTTACTATTGGTTCTAATAAAGGTAAATTTCATAACATGTAAGTAGACTAAAATTGGAAAAAAAATGGATTGCATAAAGAAGAGGAAGGGATACAGTTCAAAGATAACTGGTATAATAGTAAAAGGAATGTTATTTGCCATTAAGAATTATTCAGGATGAAAGGCAGAGAAGCTTGTTAGACTAAAAAATGGCACCCAAAGCACCATGGACACTTGAGTCTCTGTCTAAATGCATCATGACTTCTCTTGGAGCATCTGAGGATGCTGCCAACACATACTAACATCTGGAGGCCAGGCTTGAAAATCCTCTCCATTCTGGATAACCAAAGAAAGTACTGACCTAATGGAATATAATTATGAATTCTCTCATCTCCCAACTCGTATACTCTGGCCTCAAATGATAATGATTTCAGCAGACTAGGAAGAAAACACGTGATCTCATGAATGCCTGACAGACTGACTTGATTCCAAATGAACCCTCTTTGACCTCCCCTCCTCCTCTCAAACTTGCCAGTGACAGAATAGAGGAAAGTATAAAGTTAGTTCCTGTAAAATAAAATGTTTTAAAAAATGAAAGTAAGTAAGGAAAGGGAAAGGAAGAAAGAAAGTATTTCTAAAGCTCCTTTCTGAACTCAAGCTGTTGCAACACTTTGGGAAACTATTTCCAAAGAATTTTTTTCTGTTTGACCAAAGGTATAATTTTTCCTCCAGGAAGTTAAGGCACCTCATGCTGGTGTAATTGAGTTTCCCCTGGAAGAAGCTGTTGCCCCCTGGGTGGTCACTGCTGTTGAAAATTAAAAGCAGATGTTTGGCAGGTTGACTCCCCATGCATCACACTCTATGTTTTTCCTATTTTTGTTGGAGGAGAGTGAATTCAGGACATCCTTAATGCTAGGCCTCCACACTCATCAGTGACATGGCCATACAGTATGCTTTTATTGAAGCTTAGAAAGCAAACCAGCTATTCAAAGAACCTTCCCGTCCCCAACTTATTGTTTACCCTTTCTCCCTACCATTGATATAACCAAGGCACACAACAGTCCTATTTGAGGAATTTTCATGAAAAAACACAAATTGGCCAAATAAAGATTTTCATAGGAGTGTTCATTTGTATACATTAGAGGACAAATATCTATGATTTTAATCTTTCATGTGAAGGGAGGGAACCAAAAATGATCCTTATTTCTTTCACATGGTACAATTAGGAGAGGATGTGTATATTGATGTGTTAGTGCATTCATCTACTAGAGTGATTAATAAACTATAAATTGGAAGGAAGTAGGTTAACATTATACAACTCAGCTTTACAAATATACTACTATTTCTTCTAACCTTAAAATATATATTTACCACAATTTCTCTCTGGTTACTGCATGCTTGGTTTCTAGTCATTTATAACAGAACCCTTCTAAAGAACTGTCAGTGTTCCCTGCCTCAATTCTCTATGTATTTAATTTTTTTATCTTGTAATAAAATCCATTTGCATTAAAAACTTTCCCAAAACACACACATGCACACACACTCAGTATTGAGTCGTACACTCCAACTTAGAATAGACTTGTGTATTCCTTCAAGCTTTAGAATAAGCTTGTATATCACTTCTATCATCTTATCTCTGCTCTTCCCTGGTGATTCTTTAAATAGGATAGCAAAAACCAAACTATGCCTTTATTCCATAACAAAAATATTAATGCATTGTCAGCTAGTATTTGTAGGCAGCAATATTTCCTAACATCAACAAGCTTGTCGAAACAGGGTACTTTGTCAAGAAAACACATCAACATGCCTAATTACAATAATTTGCTTCTTCCCATTTTACTCAGGGTTAATAAATACAGTGCATGTTCATTTGTGCTCTGTGTACGTGTTAAGTACAAAAATATCACTTGATCATTGTATAATTCTATAATTATACTCACTTAATGTCTTGTTTCCTTAAATGAAAATTGTAGGCTAGGTGATTGATTTGCAAGAATATTCAGTCTTCAATGTTAAACCCTGTGAGCAACATTTGACTAATTATGGGATGTAAAGATTAGTAACCTAAAGCTTTGAAATAGTCTTCAAGACCTGAAGCTGTTTTGCTCCTTGTTCTCATCTTCTCCAGATCTTGTGGTATCTTTCTAAGTCCATTTATAAGACGTCTTTTCTTGCAACTGTTCTCCCTGCTTTCTGTTTTAAGTTTCCATCTTTTCAGGTTGTTCCAGTCATCCTTAAAAGAAGCTGTCTAATAAGGGTCCATTCACATATACATTACTATCCCAGTGTTGTTTTTAACCCTTTTTTGTCATGTGTAGTTCATTAGAAGCATTTTTTCAAAGTTCTCCTTGTCATCAAACACATTATATACCTTGCTGCTAGGATGCCACACCAACCAAATTTTTTTTCTATTCCTCATATTGCTGCTTTTTGAGCTCATCATCTCCTTAAATTATTCTGTTTTCTTTCCAACCTCACTCTAGTAGATCTCTTTTCTAAATATTTAATATAATGTATTATATTAATATGTTTATTATATATTTTATTACATAATATATTGTTGTGTATTTTATATACTTTATATAACATATAATATAATTTATTAGGTGTCATATAATATAAAAATATGTATATATACACATTAGATTTCTGTTCTAAAACCCATTCTTTTATGTCTAACTGCCTTTTCAGTATTTATTGGTAAATAAAGAGTATATTTTAAAAGTTGATATCTTGCTTAACTGCTCAGACTTATCTTGAATTCTTGGACTTGAATTAGCTTCTCATTTCATGCTCGCAAGTAGCTGACGTTATAGAAACTCACCACCATGCCCAGTTTCAAAAATGGAACTTAGTCACTGTTCTGCTGTTTTAATAAAACATAATGAATAAAGGCAATGTAAAGAGTAGTTTATTTTAAAAAAGAGTAGTTTATTTTATCTTGTGGTTCAAAGGGCTAGATATCCACAATGGTGGGAAAGACATGATAGCAGGAACATTAAACTGAGGGAATATATTCCTATCCACACTTAGGGTCTTAGTCACTCCTCTATTGCTGTATAGAGATACCATGACCAAGCTAAGTCTTACAAGGGAAAGCATTTAATTGGGAGCTCACTTATAGTTTCAGAAGATTAGTCCAGGATTATGCCAGAGAGCATGGTGTTACCCAGGCAGGCAAAATTGTAGAGAAGTACTTGAAAGGTATATCCTGATCTTCAGACGTGGGGCAGAGAGATACTAACTGGGTCTGGCATGGTCTTTTGGAAGCTGAAAGTCCACCCCCAGTGACATACTCCCTTCAATAAGGCCATACTTACTCCAAGAAGGCCACCACACCTCCTAATTCTCAAACAGTGCCACTCCCTAATGATGAAGCATTTAAATATATGAACCTATGCAAACCACCACACTCAGAAAATCAACAGAGTAAATTAGAGATTGGATAAGGCTATAACAATCTCAAATCCTGCCCCCAGTGACACACTTTCTCCAGAAAAGTCTCATATCCTAAAAGTTTTACACTTTCTCCAAATAGTACCGTGAACTGGGAGTCAATTGTTCGAATTCGTGAGCCTAGGAGGCCATTTCTCATTTTAAACTGTAATATTACTTTTCCTATTCTCTTCCCTTGCCATTTGCTGCCATTCCTTTTATTCCCAATAGAGAACATTGAAGTTAATGACATCTCCTTTCCTTTAACCAACTTCTCCTAAAGAACTTGGAGATGTGCTGGACTTGTCCCATATTCACAGTTGACCCACTGGAAATCCTGCCACTTATTTTTGGGACCTTCTTTCAGCACTCAGTTCTAAAGTTCAGTGCCCCTATTTGGATGATCATGGTGATCCCAACTGGTCTCTCTGATTCTGCCAAGGATCACAAGAACAAACAAAACAAACAAACCAACACAAAAAGATATGCTCTACACCCAAACCTGACCTTCGCTGGACTTTATCTTTTTTAGATATTCTCACAACTGCTATCTTGCATCATATCATAAAAGGTTTCTTAGACAAAAGCATTATGATTTTTCAGGAAAGGTTTATTACATTATCAGTTATTAGAACTTCTCTTCCCAAATGAAATAAGTGCGTAAGAACTGACTTTGATTTATTTATTTTTAAATGTACTTGCTTTCTGCAGTTATTTTCCTTGCTTCTAATACTATTGGGAGAAAACCCACATAAATTAAGGTTATTTGATCTATTCCAAGGGAAAGGAGCAAGCTCTTTGTCTAATCTTGATTGTAATCTCGCTCATCTATTTTAATATATGGACTAACTCTGAATTCCCTGTCCAGCTTCTACTCCACATTTACAAAATGATTCTATGTTGTCTAAATATTTTAAAAAGTAATTAACCTTTTTCAGAGAGAAATGCATGAAAAATAAAGAAAAAAGTAATTAACTTAATGTTACTAATCACAGCCACAAATAGTTAAAAATGCCAACATTAAAAATGTCAGAATTCAATTAGCAATTAGCAGCAAATGACATACTCTTGTCAAATGTATGATTATACCATCATTATATTCAATGAAAAATACTAAGTAATATCAAACTTACCTTGCCATGAAACAGTGACTTTGAACAGGTGGGGGAGGCAATTCTGCCTACTAGGGACATTTGGCAATATGTAGACACATGTTTTTATATGTCAACATGAGGCTTGTAGTTCTACTGGAATCTAGTGTGCCGAAACCAGGAATGTTGCTAAGTATCCTGTAGTACACAGGACAGCATAATAACAAAATCTTAAGTTACCTGGTCCCAAATGTCAAGAACATCAAGAAGTAAAATCTCTTATTAATAATAATATGTTTACCAATTTATGTACCCGTAGATGTTAAAATAATTTTTATTAAAAGTTTTAAATTTTATATATTTTTAGATGTTTACATTGAAGGTGCAACATTGTTTTCTTATTTATAAAAATGTTATAAATATGAAAATATGTTATTTAAATGATATCCAGGTGGTAATAAATTGATTTCTAAAACTACTCTGACCAAAAATTGGTGGCAACTATATTCTTCTACTATCAAACAGATACTCTAGAAATAACCTTAAAGCACAAAGAAAAGTGCATTGCACCTAGAATGTATGGACAGACAATGTGTGGTAACCTATGACTCCAAGTCAAAGTATGATTGCATAGTTTCTAAGTGGTTTGTTTATGTTTATTTTAACAGTATGTTTCTCAACATGTATTTAAATCTTTTTTGTGTCTTGTAGGGTTCTATAATTTCTGTAATTAAGGGTGATGTGAGATAACTTAGAAAGCTTTTATTCTCAAATACTCCAATCTCAAGGACTGAGAGTACATTTAAGTTTTGGCTCCCTGCTAGAAGACTTGCCTGGCATAGATAAAGCTCTGGATATGATACTGAGTACTACATCCAAAAACGTCTCTTTGGGACTTGTGTCGCATATATAAGCAAAAGTTTTAGTGCAATCTGTAGCCAGTGGGGACCATATCAAATTCGAAATCCCACATGTATTGTAGCCTCCACTTTAAGAGTCTAAACAAGATATTAGCTCCATAGAACATGGATATTTAGACTTTAATGAGTATTACTTCAACCATTTGTTTTCTATTACAAATGAGAAAAGAGGGTCTCCCTGAGGACAGGAGACTTTTCCAAGGCCACAGAGCTGGTTAGCGGCCAATCCTGGACAACAGTTCAGTTCTTCAGTTTGAATATCCTAGGATTTTTCCAGCAGACTAATCTTTCTTTGCTTGACTTATTTGGAGTCAGTCTTTCCAAACCTGCCGTGTAAAGCTGTGTTGGCTAATTTATTATAGGCATATAAACTGGGCCTAAGTCCATTCTTTTGTCTCACAGTCCTTCCCATTAAGCAAACAGTACAATGCTCTCTAAGGTAAGCTGAAAAGCATTTACACTTCAGACTTAAAAAGAATAGTATATAACACATAACATTTAATATACAATACTGCATGGTTAATAACTTTAGTCATGACAGTTTTCACAATGTTATATATTGCTTTTTTTGTACAATTTGCTCTTCACCCCAGAATATGAAAACATCCATTTTAAAACACACTAAATACCATAAAAAGTGATTTGTCAAAGTTAGGCAAATTTTACTTTACATAATTTTGGTCAAAGAATACAATGGCATGGAACAAATTTCATGTATACCATGTTTGAATGAACGTAAAGAATCTTGCTTAGTCTTTTTGCCAAGCAAAAGGGATGAAGATGTTGATGGCTATTGACCACATGTACAATTTCATTATTTTGAAATATAATCACATTTAACTTTAATGTTTACCCTAGAGCATATTTCTGTGTTATAGCTTTGTTGATAATTATGCAACCATATACCTAAATGATGAAAATTTGGAAAGGAAAATAGGCTAGCAAAAAAAATTGTCACAACAAAGCTCTATAACATTTTTGGTTTAATATCCATCTTATTCATGTATTTAAATGTACATTTAATGTAGTTTTGGAACTTAGGTTTAATCAAATAATTTTCAGGAATGAATTAAAGAACGTAACATTGGATTTTCATCTTACAGTTTAGTAGTATGTGCCCTCCATACTTAAATTCTATGAGTTAGCCCTACTTTAGACCCCTGTAGAACTAATTATTAGAACATTGGAGTCCAGGTCTTTCCTTATTGTATTTTCCTATCTTCTCTTTATATCTTTTCTTGTGAGCTAGACACTGAAACATTGTAACAGATACTTCAAAAATGCCTCGAGTCAGGCATGCAACTTTATTAGAAGACTCGGCTGGAGCTTTTTGCAATGAAAACCAAATAATTCTGTGTTCAGATGGAAATGGAAATATTTCATCTTGAATTATCTTTACAAGATGATTCCAGCTCTTACATATGAAAATAACAGTTGAGATTTTTATCTGTGAATTTCTCAGGAGCTCCATTTTCAGACTATGTGGTCTATTTTAAACACACCATATGGATTATGTACTCTAAGAACTACTTTCAACTGGAAAAAAAACTGTGCAAACACAAACCACCCAGCTCTAAAGTCCCAGCTGGCACTTCTGTTACCCGTAAGTGCTCCTTTGTGTTTATGTTTCTTACACCCACATGTATATATGTTTGCAGTTGGAATCCTTCACCCCTGTCTCTTAAAAATTCCTTGAGCAACAAGGCAGCCCAAGCAGGACTTTGTTCCATATCTTAAATCACTGAAAAGGCCAACACTACAGGGAGAGGGCTACTGTGAGAACGGAGTTCCGCACTCTCTCTTCCCCTTTTCTATCTGAATATGTTTCTCTTATGCTTTGTTTCCTTGAAGCAGAACTCTTCTTTTTACAGATGCCATTTTGTGCAATAAGCCAGAATTTCCCCCAAACACGTGTTCCTCACTGGTCTTTAAGAAGAAGTCCTATGGAAAGGCTTCCATGGATTAAGCGTGAGGAGTCAAAATTTCTTTAAAATGTTTATAAACAGAATTTTTCGTGTTAAGGAACACTGCGAATATGTTAACTAAGAAGGTGTAATTTATTTCTCTCTTAATGTATTTCATTATAAAATCTCCTATTTTTCTTGAGTTTCTACTAGAAAGAAAATGTCACAGGACTCATTTGTGCAGCTACTAATAATGTTAATGTCATTAAGTACATTTAACAATAATATTACCTCACCCCATTATAGTGTCTTTAATACAATTTTCTGCTTTCCCAGGTGGCCACTCGGGAGGCTTTTTAATTAAGTAGAGAGTGAATGGCAAAGATGATGGCCTATTTCACCCCTGATGAAAGGCTCTTCATTGCCATAGTAACATTATCATTTATCTAGGAGCAGAAATAATGATTTTTAGCATAATGAATGACATGACAGGAAATGCAGAAAATAGATAAAACACTTAGCATTACTATTTAGTGTTAATTAATTGCAAATAAAAATATTTAACTCTTTGTTTTCCCACCACATGATCCATCATCCTGAGAGCAGGGACCATACTGTTCTTTGTTGTTGCCCTTGGGTATAATTCAGAGCCTGACATGTGTGTGTATCAATAAAAATTCTACAATGATTTAGTGAATTGGTGATCTTCAGATTTGGGTACTGCACTAAATTCTCATGTTTTTCTCTTCCTTTCTTCAAATTGAATAAGCATTTTCACAGATGATCATAGAAATCTGTAGGTATAAGATCAAAAGGAAACATCTGGTTGGCCGAATGACACTCACTAATCTGAAAGTTTCGGATATTCAGCATTAGTGGATGTTTATCTTTTTGCCATTAAAATCTCTATCCCAAATGGCTTCAATATATCCTTAGTATCCTATTCCCAAGCTTAAGGACACACACTGACAGGAAAACCATCTTTAATCACAATTTCTGTCTTGTGCAACGGTTCAAAGGCATTTGAAAGATGGTGGCTACTTCTCTGGATGCATCAACACTAAGGAGCCATAAATACTTTGGCAAAAACATCGAAGAACAAGTTTTTATTGATACACAAACAGACAAAAGAAATTTACTGAAGTTTCATTCCATTCCCACTTTAAGACATATGTGTATTACTGGGAAAAAAACACAGTATCTTCAACAAACTGTGCTCGTCCATCTGCATGACAGCATGTAAAAGAATGCAGATGGATCCATACTTACACCTTGCACAAAACTCAACTCCACAGGGATCAAAGACCTCAACATAAAACTTTATACACTGAACTTGATAGAAGAGAAAGTGGGGAATAGCCTTGAACTCATTAGTAAAGGAAAAGACTTTCTGATCAGAATACCATTAATATAGGCACTAAAATCAACAATCAGTAAATGGGAAATCATGAAAGTGAGAAGGCTCTGTACAACAAAGAACACTGTCACATAACCACCAAGCCAGTCACAAAATCTTTACCTACAGTGATGTACTGCCTGCAGGATATACCAGTGCAATGATGGCACAAAGTTTGTGGGAGTAACCCATCAATAACTGATTGACTTAAGGCCCACTCCACAAAATGGAACCCATACCTGACATTGCTTAAGTGACCAAGAACCTGAGACCACATAGCCCAGGGCCCTAGGGTGAAACCATATAATATTGATCTAAAAAATGGCTGAAAGACACTTAAGGAAATGTTTAACATCCTTAGCCATCAGAGAAATGCAAATCAAAATAATTCTGAGATTCCATCTTATACCTGTCAGACCGGCCAAGATCAAAAACACAGATGACAACTTACGCTGGAAAGGATGTGGGGTAGAGGGAACACTCCTGCATTGTTGGTGGGAATGCATACTGGTACAGCTGCTTTGAATATCAGTATGGCAATTTCTCAGAAAATTAGGAAACAACCTACCTCAACACGCAGCAATACCACTTTTGGATGCAAAATCATATCACAAGGACACGTGCACAACTATGTTTATAGCAGCATTGTTTTTCATAACCAGAACCTGGAAACAACCTAAATGCCCCTCAACCAAAGAATGGATAAGGACAATGTGGTACATTTACACAATGGAGTAGTACACAGAAAAAAGTAATGACATCTTGAAATTTGTGGGCAAAGGGTGGATCTAGAAAACATCATTTTGAGTGAGATAACCCAGACCTAGAAAGACAAATATCATATGTACTCACTCATAGGCAGCTTTTAGACATAAATCAAGGAAAAACAGGCCTACAATTCATAAACCCAGAGAACCTAGACAACAATGAGGACCCTAAAAGAAACATACATGGATCTAATCTACATGGGAAGTAGAAAAAGACAAGAACTCCTGAGTAAACTGGGAGCAGGGGGACCAAGGGAGAGGGTAGAAAGGGAGGGGGAAGAAGGGAGGTGGAGTGGAGAAAAATATATTGCTTAATAGAAACAATTACAAAAAGAAGAAAGCAGGTTGAGAAAACCAAGAGGATCAGGCCAGTCTGCAGCATCCCTCCATGATTGTGCCTCAAGGATCCTGGCTTGCTTGAGTTTCTGGCCTGACTTCCTTTGATGATAGAATGTGATATGGAAGTGTAAACCAAATAAACCTCAAAAAAGAATATTGAGTTTACTATCCACCATTCACTCATTGCCTTTAGCTTGTTGTTAGATTTCTCTTACAAGATGCAGCAAACTCTACCCTAGATTTGGCTATCTAAATACACATCCCCCACTCTTAGAAAATCATTTGTTCATTCACCAAGTTAATGAGTAAGCTTTCAGTATTGCTATCATGCTGAGCACACTTCTTGGTTCTAAAGTAATAAGAAATGAATCATGCATCAAGAGTACAATCTTAACCGGGTGATTGTGGTGCACGCCTTTAATCCCAGTACTTGGGAGGCTGAGGCAGGAGGATCTCTGTGAGTTCAAGACCATTCTGTTCATAGAACAAGTTCTAGGACAGGCTTCATAACTACCATGAAAACCTGTCTCAAAAAAAAGAAAAAAGAAAGAGTACAATCTTAGACAAGAAGCTACTATGTTGTTATGTCAACTAGAGAAATGAAGTGTCAGGTACCTCTGATTGCAAACTCCACTTTAGACCACGCTGTTTACATGTTAGTTTTCTAGTACAGCTGAAAACTATATGTCCATCAGAAAGAAGCCTAGAATTTCAGTCTTGCTGTGGAATCTAATAGCTAACTGTGCTTTAGAGTGGTGCTTTTTCTGAGAATCAGATATAGCTGGCCCCACATAAACCAGGAAAAGAAAGGATTGCTCACACTTAATTTCTTCTCTTAATTATGAAGTCCAACATAGTGATATTAGTAAAGTGATGCATCACAGAGTTCTTTTTCACTAATGAAATATTTTATATTTTAATATATGAGAATGAGTTAATTTTACAAAGTACATCAACTAATTCAAGGTAAGAAATGTCCATGGCATCCTTAAGAATTCATAGCAATTGTTTGGGTGTTTGGTGTTAATTATCACTGTAATTTATGATTTATGTAAAAAACTTGTAGAGGTTCTTTTTCCAAACTCATCACAAACTAACATACCAACAATTGAGCAAAAAAAAAATCTTTTAAGCAGACTTAACATTATAAACTCTTATCAATACTTTATATTTTGCCCATTTTCTCAAAGTATTATTTGAGGCAGCTTACAAGTAAGAGAATACATTTTAAATAAACCAAGAAAGAGAGATTATGGAATGAAGGAGAGAGAAAGTGTGTATAATTCTTTTAATGGAACTATAAACAAGAAGTTTAAAGCAGAGCTTCCAGTTGGTGAGAGCAATAAGAGTAGTGCCTAGTAATTGAGATCTTCTTAGTATAAAGGACCTCATGTATGTGTTTTCTCTTGGAAGTTGTATGGAAATTTACTCATCTAAGGGGCCAGAAAGATGTCTCAGTGCTTATCAACTCTAGAGGACCCAGGTTCAAGTCCCATCACCCATATGGAAGCTCCTCTTTGCCTCTTCCCATAGGAACTGGATCTCCCTTTCCTAGTAGAAGTTCAGGTTTCACGAAGTGTTACAAACTTATCTCTATAATTGCAGACAGTATTGTGTTTCTAGCTAACAACAGTGGTAGCAGTCTTACCTCTTCATCCTCAAATGTCTGTCCTCACAGACATATCAGAGCAGTTCTCTTCCACACTCATCCTCCTTCCAAGCACTTTACGTGAATTCAAGATTCCCCTACGCTGTACAGAACTCAAAGTATCTGGCCTATGACTTAGTATCCATCCATCTCTCTGAACTTTTGTTCAGTTCTGCTCTAAACACTAGAGGCATTTCTTGTTTGGGGAACACACCAGCTTATTTTCTCCTCAAAGTCTTAGCTCTTACTCTATCTTCTACCTAGAAAACTGCTAATTTTCACACAAGTTCTCTTTCATATGTTCGGGTGTAATGCAAATATTCTCTCAACAAGTATTCTCCTGATTACAATAGGATCATTGCATGCATCACTTTTGGTCACACCACGGGTCTTCCTTTCTCTACCTTGCCATCTCGAGTGGTTTGGTTCCTGTCTTTCTTTGCTACTTTGTCAGTATCATGACACAAGCATAGAAACCCACAGAAAAGAGATATTCTCTCCCCCTCTATATTCTTCCACAGTCGTTCATGGCATATGGGATATCAAATTAATAATGAATGCTATTATATATAAACTAATTTTAAATATAAAATGTACAAAAGGAAAAAGAAGTACACATCCATCCTAGTTAATTCCCTTATCACACTATATGGTTAATGTACAAATCCATGTATTCATTTAGCACAGGACTTAGCAAACTTCCTGGAAAAGCTTAGAGAGTAAATATGTCAGACTCTATGTACCATATGGTCTCGTTCTCAACTAGTCAACTATGTCCTAGCACAAAGCAAAAATACACATATGCTCTAAACACATAGGTGTATCTATGCTTCAAAACAACATTTGCCATTTTTAAAGCAGCCTTTGTATTTGGTTTTCATGCCACAGATCATCAGCTGGGGATGTAATATGTGCATCACAGTTTGTATTAGTAAAATGATAGCTGATGTTAAAGGAAAAAACAAACACAAAAAAGCATTTAAGAAATCTGGAACAAAGGTATTATCTCCCTTATAAGCCCTCCCACTTGGGAGTTATTTCTTACATTTCCTTAATAAATCTCTTTGCTCCCTGAAAAAAATAACATAGTATAACACAGTGAAGTGAAACTTCATGTTTAGAAAAAAATGAAACAATGATAAGACTAATAAAAGGAAAAGCAAATAGCAACAATGTCAATAGTGACATCTTTGGTTAGAACACACTCAAAAGCCTCTCATTGTATAAAGTTGAGGAAGTGAACCTCACTCTGGTAGATGCTCTTGAAATCACACTTAAAAAAATGTAGACAGGCAAAGCCACATCAACCAAGAAAAATGGCAAAAACATGCCCCCCCCCTTAACTGAAATGCATTCATGGTCACTGGAATGTATTCAGAGGCACATAGCCAGGAAGCCAAAATGGTTGAAAAATGATTTAAAAGACCCCAAGGGAGGCTGTGGGTGTAGCTCAGTCTTTAGAATGGTTGCCTACCATACCAATGAAAGAAACCTATAATTCAAGCACTTGGAAGATGGAGGAAGGAGGCTCAAAGGTTCAAGGTCATAGTCAGTAACATAGTGAGTTCAAAATTCTTGGTGGTTTAAAAGTACATTTGGACAACCCATCTCAATTTGCTCATTGAAACAGATGAGAATAATTTTGTTACACTTTTTTTTGTATTTATAAGGGGGTACTTAAATTTGTTGAGAATTTCATACATGCATATAATGTGTTTTGATAAAATCCACCCCAATTCCTTCTCCTTCAATTTCTTTCCTGTGCCCCTTCTATGTTTCCCTCCCAACTTAATGTACTACCATTTTTCAAATCCCAGAGAATCCACTTCCTGCTGTCTACAGTAATCTGTGTAGGACCATCTACTGAAGCTTGGGTAGCCTGTCAGGGGCTCCATCCCTAAAGAAAATGGACTCTCGCTTGTCCAAAATTGTTGATAGCTTCTCAGGAGGGGTGTGGGACTTTCTGAGCTTTTTCCTGAAACATAATAGAATTTGGGCTAGTTTGATCTTGTGCAGGTCTGTTATACTTATTTTATAAATAAGAAACAGGGGATTGTAGAAGTGGACCAAATAGGTTAGTAAGTAGTGGTAAGAAGCCTGGGATTTAGGAATTGAGTAGATCTGAGTTCAAGTTGCGATTTGGTTACCAGCTAGCTTAAAAAAGAACTTTCGTTTTCTGGACACCACGGTCAATGGGGTACCTGCAGCAGTTCCTTCCCTACAGTACCTGAATATGAGTGTTGTCAATTAGAACATAGGCCTGAGCTTCAGGGAACAGATGAGTCTGCATCTGTGTGAATACAGCAAGCACTGAATGACTTGCCACAACACTAGGCACATTATAATTATTTGATGATGTTGATTCTATCACTTATAGATATCTATTATTTTTGGATGCATATTTTCTGTACTTTATGTAAAAACACAGGAAAGTGCCTTGATGAGAGTGTTTGGGACTTGTTTCTAGTTCCTTCAAGGTTATTGTGCTTCCACCTCAGACGAAGGTTCTGCTCTCTCAAGGCTATTGTCAACAGGTGTGGCTAATTGCCGCCAGAACTTGTGCTCCTGGAATAGGGAAGTAGTTTGTTTCTACCTAAAACAAAAGTCTAAGGGTGCAACTAAGTTCCAGTTCCCTTTATGGAAATAATCTGGGATCCCACCCAGGTAGCGGTTCACCTATAGAGTGTTTGGTCTAGGGCATGAGTCTAGGGAGTGAGAGTGATGAATGTAACCATGCCTTTCAATTGGTATGGTAATACAGTCTTTTTGTCTTACTCCTGCCCTTTGGGGTCAGGGGTATATTAAGCAGTTGGAAATTAAAATTGAGCGAATTTTCAGTACTCACTGAAAAATTCCTTCCCAATACTATAAATAATTTGCATTGATATGGATTTTAAGGTCAATTTTGTTATATGTATATGTATTTCTGATTTTGAATAAGATATTGTGATTGTATAGTTCATTTAAAAATTTAATGTAAAATTAAAAAATATAGGCTGTTAATGGATAATCATCCATAATAGTAAAGCTTGGAGTCATGTTAGTTAGATTTTCTAGATATATAGAAATATATTTCAGTTAGATAGGCATTCTTCATATTTTTCAAAGACTACAGAATATGGCATTTAAATGTTTTAATAACAGGGATTTTCATGACAATGAGACACGTCTGCTCCTGGCAGTACCAATCTACCTCAAGAGGAAGATGGGCATCAAAGAGGATCCTTATGAAGTCTGATGGCCATTTGGGCAAGAAACTGCCCTTGCCTGGACTGTTGCATATACTGGACACAGAGAACCCACAGAGAGAGGACTGCTAAACTTGCCTAAAGGTGAGATGGTCTTTCAGGGTTCCTGCTTCATAAAAAAATTCACGAGACATTCTGCAGGACACAGCAGATAGTGACTGAACTGTCTTTGAAATTTTCTGCTTCATGGAAATGTCTGCTGGATACTATGGGCCTGTAGGCCCTACGGTACAGAGGAACTTTGGGTGACTGTCCAGGCAGCGAGATGTCTCTGTCATTTCTAGAGTTTTCTTATTTCTTGTTTACTTAGTTAGTATTATATCCTTCTGGAGTCTTTGATGGAGTTGAAGAATAGATAGATAGTTATAGTTTTCCATTGTTATAAAAAAGATAAAATAGATATAAATATTGTAACTGTAATTCTTACTTTATAACTGTTTTGTTATATGTAATTTTACTATGTTAAAGTTAATGCCTTTCTTTTTTGTTTAAACACAAAAAGGGGAAATGATGGAGGTCGGTCTTGTATCTTATCTGTTGCTTTCATTGGTTAACTAATAAAGAAAACTGCTTGGCCTGATAGGACAGAAAATTAGGTAGGCAGAGTAGACAGAGCATACTATCCTTTATGTTTCTGCATTTTATTATTTTCATTCACGTCTTCATATTCTTTACTATATTTCTAAATTCCCATGCCTCCACTCTGGAGAAAGGTATTTTTGTCAAGGCTGGCCCCTGATGAACTGGCAAAATCAGAAAAAAGAACAGAGACGTCCTAAGAAAGAGATGGGAAAAACACTAAAGAAGTATGTAAAGAAGCTCCCTCAAAAGATTCTGATGGCCTTGGCCTGGTTCAACTTCCTCTCTAAGAATCAAAGGCCTTTGATTTTAAGTAACCTAGAATATATTAGAAGTTGAGACAAGATGAAGAGTGTGTAAGGATTTTATTTTCACCTGGCAGAAATAGAATAAGTCTGCCACAGATTGTTTCAACGCCACCCTCCTAAATGTGGTTGCTAGAATATGCATCTAAATATAGCTTATTAGTTTTTTATTGAACATAAGGGATAGTGTTGGTCAAAGCATGACTTCGAGATTCAAGCAACATGATACAATAAATTTACACTAGTGTTAGTGAAGTTAATCATGTTTTCATCTGTTCTAAGTTGATGATCAAGCCTGTATTTCCACTGAAATATCTTAGTCTTGTCATCCGTAATTCAACAAAGAGTGGGTATGCAACCTTATTCTTCTAACCATTTGGAGAAGTGATGAAATCAGGTAAGGGCTTTGTTAACGATGTCCTACTTCTTCTAAGACAGCAACAAACAAGATCATCTCTTCTTTTCCTTTGGAAAGCATTATATTGGGCAGGGACAATTTCTGGTAAAAATTTTAGTGCTATATGCTTGCAATCTCAGTGCTGGAGAAGCAGAGACAGGACAGTTCCTGGAGCTCACTGGCCAGCAGCTCTCACTGGCTAGGTATGTCCCAAGTTCAGTGAGAGAACCCATCTCACAAGATAGCAAAAGTAAAAGACATTTGACATTGACCTCTATCCTTCTTGTGCATGTGCACACATATGCATGTGTACACTTGCACATGTATATACACACAAGCACATGCAATTACATATAGAGATACAAAAAGAAAGCCCTGGATCTGCAGGTGGTGCCAAGTGTATACATAGTACTTCTAAAATAATCTTATTTGAGCCTGATCAATGCACAGTTCACTACTTAGTCTAAGTATTAATTTTCAAAGTATTGTTCAAATTGTATATTTGAAAAATCATGTTTCTAGTAATAAACAGTAAATGCACTACCTACTCTGAGACCCCTTAGCACGTTCTGAAGCAAAGAGACATGCTTTTTTTCTAAGTCAATAGAGGAGTGGTGACCTCCAGGAGGTGATTCCAGCTAGTAATCTTACCATGCTATTATGAGGATCTTGAATGAGGGGTGGTCATCTGGTGATAAGCCAGAGTTTATTCAGTGGCAAGGAAAAAGAATTGTTCTTTCTGGAAAGATGAGTCATTCAAACAGAAGTGAAGTAACAGTTGGAGAGTGAGAGGCCCCAGACAGATTGTGACAGCTAGACAGCTTAGGCAGGTAGTGAAATAGGCCCACAGTCCCTTCCTGACAGCAAGCAACAGTTACAGATTTGAGACAGGAGCCAAAATGGCAGCCACCTCTGTCCTGAGAGAGTTTCTGATGATCTCAGACACAAAAGAAACTGTTACTGATCTCATTCAGGAACATTAAAGTAGCTGTCACCAGCCCCAGAGCAAAAGTAAAGAAACTTTGGGTCCCAAATACCAAGTTACAGTTACAGATCTGAGACTGGAACAGAACCTTACAACCTCCCACAGTGAAAGTAGACAGACATCTGGAAGGACTGAACACAAATTTACAGATGGAGAGGAACGGAGAAATATCAGTCATAGAGAGAAAAAAGGAACAAAATGACAAACTTCACTGGAACAGCCAAACAGCTCCCATTAAGGAGTTGGGAGGAGCCCATAGGAGGAGTTCCTTTGGGTGTGTATTTATAGGCTCCTGGGAGCCCTGCACACTGCTCCTGACTTCCTCTCATTCCTGATTGGTCCTACCCTGGGAATTCTCTCTCAGATATGCTCTTTCAGGCCTGCCCAACAACATTTTGTAACAGTTTCAGTGGGAGAGGGGCAGCAGAAGAAGGAGCAGCCCTTTGTTGAGGGACCAGTGTTTGTTTCCTAATCAGCTCAAGATCCTCCTCAATGCCTTCCATGGTTCTTCACATCTTGTCTCTCTCCAAAGAAAGGTACTAAGAAATAGTTGAGTTTCTAAGTAAAATGAACTTCAGTGGCTCAAAGGTATGGAATATGGACAAAAGATATACACAGGAGCACTGGAGACAGAAAAGTTAGGGGGAGGCCCTCATAAATGTTGGAATTCAGTAGAATGAAAAGGCATAGGGCAAAGATGAGAGAGAATATGACTAGAGATACCATTATCAACTTGGAGACTCATGGAATTAGGTAAGACAGCCAATATCTAAGCTGGACAGTGTGTGTGTTCATTAGTATAAAACCACAGAGGATGAACTTATCTCTTTTAAAGCTTGAGTGTGATTTTGCCAGATTTAAAATGCAGTGGCGATGAGAAAGCAAATGTGGAAATCAGTAACATAAAATTTACAGACTACACTGGAAAGGGCAATACAGACAGATAGACAGACAGACAGGAGAACAAAATAATGTGTAATACACACAGAGAGGGTAACCATGCAAACAAACTAAACTCATGCTCATTGGAATATCTATGGCTTAGAAGAGAGGTTTTCAGTCTGGATCAAACAACCCTTCCACAGGGGTTACCTAAGAACATTGGAAAACACAGAGATTTACATTACAATTCATGACAGTAGCAAAATTGCAATTATGAAGTAACAAAGGAAATAAATTTATGGTTGAGGGTTGCCACAGTATGAAAAACTGTATTAAAGGGTTGCAGAATTAGGAAGGTTGAGAGCCACTGTCTTAGAAGAACCCATGGGGACTGGATGAAAGCACTGAATGAGTCCTTTGGTTAAGGGAAGAGATGAAATAGGGATGGCTTGTGTAATGATCTGTCTCTTTAAGAGACAAGCCATGCCCACTCCCTCCCCCATCTGCTGAGGCAAGCTGATCTTCAGCTTCCAGCCTGAATTCTGTCTCTTTTCCCGTCTTCCTCTTCAGTCATTACTCCCATCCCCCCACCCCAGCCTCTGCTCTTCTCCCCTTCTCCCCTCCCTTTTATAACCACTAAATAAATATGCAACCTCACTCTGAATGGTGTGCCTATCCATCTGTCTCTCACCTGCTGCTGCTACATGGCTCGCCAGGAACCAACCACCTTCAGAGGCCTGTCACGTGGTATTGTGTGCTGTCCCTGTCTGGGACTAGCTGCTCTCAGGACCCATTGCCCCCTGCCTGCCACCACATCGCCCACTACCTGCCCCCTGCCTGCCAACACATGGCCCACTGCCTGCCATTGCTCGGGGATCCGCAGCTATTTTCAATTTTTCCATTACAGATGGGAAATCTCAGTTCTGAGTTTCCCAATGAAAAATTGGAGGCTATAACTGTAGAACACCTTCTCCAATCAGAATAGCATGAAGCAAAGGCCAAGACCACAGCCAGCTAACCTTCAGAATTCTATCTCTGCTCTTTCCTGGCTATGTGACCTTAGAAATAGCACATCAGCCGAGTGGTGGTGGTGCACGCCTTTAATCCCAGCACTCGGGAGGCAGAGACAGGCGGATCTCTGTGAGTTCGAGGCCAGCCTGGTCTACAAGAGCTAGTACCAGGACAGGAACCAAAAAAGCTACGGAGAAACCCTGTCTCGAAAAAATAAATCAAAAAAAAAAAAAAGAAATAGCACATCATCTTTCTGTTTCTCACTTTCGTTATCTCTAAAGGAGCTCTAGCCATTACGTTTCACGAATGAAGTGAGTTAATATTTATAATATATGGAAGAGGCAGTCAAAGGGACAGAAATGGAGAAAAGATTTTTCGTGGCTGGAGATTTGAATTTGAAGACTCAAATGATTTATGTATAATGCCAACATGCCACACACAGGCCATGAAGATCAGCTCTGCTGTGTGACTTTTCCTAGGAAGATATAAACACACAATTATTCACTCTAGGTAGGCACTGAAAAGAGACTAAAGAAACAATTTCCACCCAATTTTAGCTTGGTGGTCTGACAAGTTTATGAGGGTTACTTGCAGGACCCTAGATGGGAGATAAGCATGGGTGACAGGAAGGCAGTTGTGTCACCTAAAAGTCCACTGCAGCTTGGGTCGACGACTCATGACAATTGAGTCAATGGAATTTACTCTAGAGCTCTCAGGAAGCTCCCCTGACTAGAGACTAGTGTCTTCTCCCTTAGCTGTTGTTCACTGCCTATAGCAATTTGGAGAGGGACCTTGATAATCTTGTAGCTTTCTGAGCTTCTCATGTCTTGTACATTTTGTAATCTTCCCAGGCCTTGCCAATCACCTTCCTTTGTCATTCTAGGAAGCAATGTTTTTATTCAAGGGAAATAAATGTACAAGGACCTAAGCACCAAGGCTTGACTATGTCAGTGGAGAAATGGAAATTTGAAGTTGTTGTTTGAACCTCCAAAGTGGAGTCTGTTGAGCTTTGTGGACAATGCCAACAGGATGGCAAAGAAGCAATAATAAAAAGAAAAGAATAATATACACGATGTAAGGATATTCAGGGTTGCTTTCTGTACCAAAACCCTAAAAGAGAACATAGTAGTTTACATGCCTCCCTTTATTATTGTAGTTTGACATTGAACTGGAAAAACTCTTTGCTGTGAGGAAAGGACAGAATTATCATTCAGATTTTCTTTAGTATTTTATGTATTTGTATTCCTAGATTAAACTAATTCCCCATATGATATTTCCATATTCATCTTGGAATGTACAGAATGATATACCTACCTCCTTCCTATCAACATGTCCTTTGTGATATATGGCTTTCATCCCATTAGTAATTGAAAAATGAATTTCTGGAAGCCAGTCTCTTAGCAATTGATGTGCTATTTTTCCCCATTAAAGAGAATATCCATGAATTCACTAGGAATTGCAGCTGTAAAGTGTTTGGTAATGATCTCTGGTTATTTGTCAAGGAGCATTTCTGTCTGACTATGAAAATATAACATTAATATGATTTGTGACCATTCTACTAGTTCCTAATTTCTTCCAGCAACACAGAATGATTTTTTACCTCATGTCTAAATTTTATTATATGTTCTTACTGCATTTGGTCTCTTCTGGAGGTACATCTTCTAAGTCTGAGAAAGCAAGGTAAAAACTAAAATGTCCCAAGCAATCCCATTTTGAGCTAAAGTAAACTCATTTTTATTACATAAAATTAAATCACTGACAGAAATAAAATATAAAATTTCCCCAAAGTAGTCCACATAAACATAAGCCGAATAATTGAGTTGAGGTAAAAATATTTCATTGAAAGGCCAAAGTAATCATCTGTAGGAATTTTCTCCTAATCTCAGACATTATTTAATTTGCTTCATGATAATGACAGAAAAAAGTATCTTTTCATGTAAACCACTCTTCTTGTAAGCTTTTCTTTATCACCCTTCTTTGCCCATGTCTTTATCAGAATGAGGAATAAAGCAATTACAAAAGGTTTAAACTTTTCGCTGATGGCTTCTCAAAAATGCCACTAAGTTTTAGTGACTAAAGGAAAAATATCTATATCTATTCATTATTCACAATATCTAAGTGAAAATTCCAGAGAGGGTGTGATACACTACTTCTATCTTGTCCATCTGAACATCCAAGGCACCTTCATATATTGGAAAATGGTAGTTTGGGGCCCCTAATTAAACAGCTCTGAAGAAAACATGCACATGTACACACACACACACACACACGAACACACACACATGCAGCAACACTGGTGAATCACTTTGTACTTTCAGGGTTTTGCAAGGATGACTTTAGCTCTTTTTCTTAGAAACATTTCCTGCCTTTCTGTCTCTTGCCTTTCCAGAATTGCAGCATCTGCACAACGTGGACATTTTCTAAGCCAACTCTTTTCAGGGTTGCCACAAAATGAGCAATAAATAACACATTGGTACATCACAAGTCAATGTTTTTCTCCTCTAAGGTTTTGTGTTGTCATTTTCACATTTTCTTCTATGCTTGAAAAATTGTCTTAACCACTTTCTATCCTTTCTGTTGAAAAGCAAATTTGAAATTATTTAGTGGTTTAATAAACTTCCTTTATTTTTCTCACACTCCCTTCAAATGTACCACCATTTTAAAACCATTCTCCTTTCTGGAGTTGGTGGAGGAGAGTATACTAAGTTTATGAAAATTGGGGATCCACCTAATGCTGCCATTTTTTGGCCATGTGGCCCAGTAGGCTTTATCTGTAAAACAATAATGTTAAGAACCACTGGATTAATGGACTGCCCAAAGGTGGGACAGTTGGTAAAGAAGCTTCGTAAGTACAGAGCAGCTGTGCAAGGGCAGTTTTCTTTCAAAGACATCTTTGTTATCAGAACCATTTGGTCAAAGGATGCACTGGCTTTCAGTACTCTGTAGGAAAAAAAAAAGATACCGACTTAGGTGTCAGCACTTTGTGCCAGACAAATTCATGTCTTCACTCTGGTAGCCAGAAAAACGTTTTTTACAATTCAAAACTACCCTAGGCCTGCCCAATGTTAATATTTTAAAGTCCATGTCTACTGATAACATCTCTGACTTCATATTCTCTAATTCCTGTCTGCCCCCTTATTTTTCACTACTAGTTAAGGCCTAGCCTTGACATCCCTTCTCTCACCCTACCAATAAAGATATGGTTCTTTTTGTACAACCCATGATTTGGAGATAAAGTTAGAAATGGATAAGAAAGATTGAATATTTGTCTCTGTGTGTGCTATGTGTGTGTGTGTGCTATGTGTGTGTGTGTCTGTGTGTAGGTATGCATACCCTCTTGTGCACATGTGGAAGCCAGAGGTCAAAGTTGCATTTCTTCCTCTATTGCTCTTGAAAAAAAATTTACATAAAGTATTTTTATCATATTTTCCCATCTTCAATTGCCTCCAGAGCCTCCCCATTGCCCTACCCAGTATTCTTTTCCTTTTTTATTTTATTATTTTTTGTCTCTTTTAAAACAAACAAAAAATCAAAAAAATCAAGAAACACACAAAAATACAAAATGGAATTCAAAATAAATAAGCAACAATTAATAAATCAAAATAAAGACCAAACAAAACAAAATGAGACAAAAGTCTACAAAACACCATTAAATTCATTTTGTGAACTACTCCTGGCCATGGGGTCTACCCTGAAGTGTGGTTAATATACCCAATGAGATTCTATTGGGGAAAACATTTTATTTTTCCTTTAAAAACAGGTAACACTTACAGATAGCTTCTGGATTAGCAGTGGAAGCCCATATCCATTTCCCCATCTCAGTGCTGGGACTCTGGCTTGAACCTTTGTAGGCCTTGCGCATGCTGCCATCCTCAGTCCTCATCAGAGCAGCTTCCTGCAATCAATCGTAATTAACACAAAGTTGTGCAACTTGGCAATGTGCAGGGACTGATAGTGCTCAGTCCTGAGTAGAAGGAATTCTGCCTTCAGGTACAGATCACCATTCCATCACCATCCCAGTAAATTGGTGACTCAATAATATTCTAATCAACATTTAATTTATATCTCATGGTTTCCCATTTGGAAACAATTATATATCCTCTCTGGCTGACACTAACACATGCTTGCCATAGGCTTCAGAAAACCTTACATTTTAGTTTCAATCAATTTTGCTGGTAGTTTAAGTCCCTAGATAAAGATAAAGAGGCATAAAAGTGAAATAAATTTTATGCATATATATACATGTACACAACACATATGTACACATGTATATACACATATATGTAATATATAGCTAACCGATATGTGGATGTCAAATTGTAAACATTCTTTCAAACACTGCTTATTTTAAAATGTCAAATATTATTTCATACAATGTCAAATACTTTTTTAGGAAAATAAAGAATGAAATTCTTGTAGAAATATAATCCTTGTAGAAAATAGATGTATTTTTTTATATCACTGTTTTATCTTTGTTCAAATAAATCTCTATGTATATCAAATGCACACATACTATATTTTAAAATGTATTAAATATAATAAACATCTCAAAATATTTTCAGTCTATAAAGTTAAACATATGTGAGATATATAGCCTATTTCAGTGATACTGTCAGAATAATTTAAATTCCCAATTGATGAATACAGTACATAACTTATAAATAAGAGAAGTAATACAGACTAGTGAAAAGAATCCATGTAGAGCCTGGTGTTAGAGGTGCACAGTTTTAATCCCAGCACTCAGGAGGCAGAGGCAGGTGGAACTCTGAATTTGAGGCCAGCCTGGTCTACAGAGTGAGTTCCAGGACAGCCAGGGATACACTGAGAAATTCTGTCTCAAAAAAACAAAACAGAAAGAAAGAAGAGAAGATAAAAGAAATGAAAAAGAGAAGAAAAGAAATCCATGTGTGTGAGCCAAGCCAGTCCGGATTTAATTTTTGTCTCTTTTTTCTTTTTTGTTTTTTCGAGACAGGGTTTCTCTGTGGTTTTGGAACCTGTCCTGGAACTAGCTCTTTTAGACCAGGCTGGCCTTGAACTCACAGAGCTCTGCCTGCCTCTGCCTCCCCAGTGCTGGGATTAAGGGCGTGTGCCACCACCCTTGGATTTAAACTTTTATAACTCACTATGTAATATTTAAAGAAAGTCAAGCCCATTAGTACCAAATCTTGTATAGAATATTGTAGTTCTCATTTTCTCTACATGTTATGAGAGCTTAAGTGAGCCATGATTTTTCAAAAAACATGGTTACCTTCTTATTTCTATGCCAGGACTATGTGTAAATTATTTTTTTTCCAAAAAGTGCCAAAATACATACTTTGAAAAAAGCAGACATTTAATGTTTTCTGAGTAAATCAATGTCTTCAAAATTACTTGGCAATGTACATTATATGCTTTTCTTCACACTGAAGAGCCCTCGAAATCAACAGAATTAATCATTTCCTTCACCTAAGACATGCACCTCAATTTAAAATAATAAACTTTGCATTTTTAATTTAAAAATTTTAAATTAGTTGTCTTCTATGTGGCTCCTCAAGTATGCGGCTTATAACAAAAGCCATGCTATTTAAGGGGAATATACCTTATTTTAGCCATACACTTGAACATCCATGACCACGCTATCCCTCCAAAGAGATACTTATGATTGGATTCTAGCTTGGTTTTCTGAGATCAGAAGCAGTTCATTAGAAGAATCCACTGGGAAAGTGAAGCCTGACAATTTCTGCCCTTTCTCCTTGATTCCACTTATTTCCATGTAAGAACTGTATCAATCATGTTCTTATGAGACCTTCTTCTGGAATATGGATACTACATGAAGGAGGGCAGAACAGTTCTGTGTACTGTAAGCAGATCATATATAGTGCATAAATTATACCTGTTAGAAATCGTCTAGTCTGTGCCTAATCTTTGCAGTTTGTGTGATGTGATGAAATGAATTATGGAATCTGACTGAACCTCAAATGTGTTTCTTCTGTAAAAGGGAGGCAGAGTTTCCAGAAGGGATGTTTTAAGGATAAAAGCAATTTCTAATCTACTTTCCATCTGTATGGATTTAGCTATTGAATATTACCCTTATACATAGATTTATATAATATGTGATCCTTTAGGACTGGCTTCTTTCATTTAGCATAACATTTTTAAAGTTTACCCATGTCACAGCATGTATCAGTACTTTGTTCCCTTTATGGCTAAATACCCTATTATAAATTTTTTTTAAACATTATACTACTTAAAAAAGCTGTGATAATGAAGTTCAAATGTCTTTTTGCACTGAATATATAAATCAAAATACCAAATTTTAGCTCTAAGATTGGTTTAAAAAATCTGTAAGACTAGCTGAGCAGTGGTGGTACAAGTCTTTAATCCCAGCACTAGGGAGGCAGAGGCGGGCAGATCTCTGTGAGTTCGAGGCCAGCCTGGTCTACATGAGCTAGTTCCAGGACAGGCACCAGAGCTACAGAGAAACCTTGTCTTGAAGAAACCAAACAACAACAAAAAATCTGTAAGAGTTAATTATTTGAACCCACCTCCTAACATTATACCTGGATTTAGTATTTAACACAAAAGGTTGAATATACTAGCATTCAGTCTTTAGCAATTTAAGAAAGGGAAGGTGAAGAGATTCTGAAGGTAAGAAAGACTCAGTCATATCGATGGACTCAGAGCAGTGATTTTCAACCTGTGGATTGAAATCTTTTTGGCAAACCTCTATTTCCAAAAATGTTTACATTACAATTCATAACAGTAGCAAAATTACAGTTACAAAGTAGCAACAAAAATAATTTTATGGTTGAGGGTCACCACAACATGAAGAACTGTGTGTATTAAAGGGCTGCAGCATTAGGATGAGAACCACTGACGTAGAGGAAAATGAAAGAAAAACACAGGCAGTTTCTGGAAGCAGAGGATGGTCCGATTTGATATCCACTGATGAAAGCAGGCCTCAGGCCTCCAACACAAGGAGCTGAATTAAACAACAACTTGAATAAGCTTGGAAGTAGATCCTTCCAAGGCTTCCCGAGGAGAACCCAGCTCACTGACATCTTGATTTCAGCTTCGTTGTCTGCTGAGCAGGGAAAGCAGACGTGCTGCCTTTAACTTCTTTCTTACAGAGCTGGAGACTTTTGTTCTCTTCTTGTCAATGTCCATGGCAATGCATTCCAGCAGCAATGGGAAACCAATAACTGTACGAGTATCTTACTAATATTTACTTTTATCAGATAGATTTAAAGCTAGTGTCAATCCAAAAAGACTGCACTAAGATAGTTGAAAATAAGATTTACCAGTGGGATGATTATGTAATCAAAGATTCATACCAGTTTTGTTTTATATACCTACACATAAATAATTTAACTGTGAAAATTGTAATTTTGACAAAAACTCTCTGGGTAGAAAGGCTATAACTGTTAAGACCTGAATGACAATGGATACCAAGAACTGGACACAGGTCTTAAAAGAGATGACTTCTTATTTTCCTAATTGTCACTGTCCCATAAAGCTAAAGCCTTCACTATATTGATATTTTGATATCAACAGGATCTCTTCAAATCACACAATGTTAGTTAAAACTGACAGAATTTCAACTGATGAGCTCTAAACAGAAAGACATTTGTACTAAAGGAGAATGTTTGCCTTGACTAACTAGAAGGTCTGAAGGTTAACTCTGCACTCTGTCTAGCCTTTAACCACATTATTCTTTCTTTGGTGTTGGACAAGTTCCAGGCTCTTGCTAATGAATTTATTGCTCTTACATGGAAACAGTCAAGCAAATGTTCTTTAATGCAGAAATAAGATGAAAGTTCTGAAGACTGCAGTTATTTTCATTATAATTTATCTTTTACTAGCCAAGTATATGAAACAAAAGTCTTCAAAAATTGCTTAGGCAATTTGGATGCTCACCTTACTAGACCTGGATGGAGGTGAGTGGTCCTTGGACTTCCCACAGGGCAGGGAACCCTGATTGCTCTTTGGGCTGACAAGGGAGGGGGACTTGATTGGGGGAGGGGGAGGGAAATGGGAGGCGGTGGAGGGAAAGAGACAGAAATCTTTGATAAATAAATAAATAATTGACTATCTTCTGTGAAAAAAAGGAAAAAAAGAAGTATTTTCATTGTAATTTGTTAGCAAACTTAAAACAGTTACATTTATTAATACAGGGGAGAACATACCAATGAAAATAATTGTTGGATAAAATATATAATTTCAAGTCCTCGCTTCTATGTCCTGTGTCCACTTCTTGGTATCCATTGTTCAACAATGTCTATTAGGGTAACTTTTGGATGGGGGAAAGTTTTCCCTCTCTGGCACATGATGATGTTTGAAGAAATTTTTGGTTGCCATGGCAGTTAATTGCTATTGATATCATTGTACATAGAGGTTAGTCCCCAAATACCAGTATTATCAAGGTTGAGAAACCCCTGTCTAAAAGAATCTAGACATAGATAAGCAATGAATAAAGACATGGGTTCTTTATTTCGGGGAAGTAGTAGATCTTATATTAGCACAAAATCTCTGGGAGAGGGAAGGACAATGACAAGAAGAGGAGAAAAGTACAAAAAGAGAGGAGGCAAAACCAACTGATTAAGGAAATTGTAAGAGAAAGTTAATTGTCACGCAAAAAAAAGGAGGGACATAGTTTTGAGGGTTTGTTTGTTTGTTTGTTTGTTTTTTCGAGACAGGATTTCTCTGTGTAGCTTTGGAGCCTGTCCTGGAACTCACTCCCTAGATCAGGCTGGCCTTGAATTCACAGAGATCTGACTGTCTCTGCCTCGCAGTGCTGGAATTAAAGATGTGTGCTACCAGCACTTGACTTTTGATTTTTTGAGACTATTTCTCTGCGTAGTCCTTGCTATTCTAGAACTCACTTTGTATACCACATTGGCTTCAAACTCACAGCACTCCACCTTTCTCTGTGTCCTAAGTGCTAAGATTAACGCTGTGTGCCACCACCTCTAGGATAAATGGGGCTGTTTTAAAAAGTATTTGGCCAACAAAGCATACTGTCCTGGGGCAGGAAAATTGAGTGACAGCTAAGAAAAAGCAATGTGATCATTCAAAAATACAGTTTGAGTGATCCCTGAATTAAAAGCTTTAAATGAACTGATATTAAAGAGAATTTCATGGCTTGAAGTATTAGGAACTGATGCTACTTTTTGTTTCTGCATTTAATTTGCTTTCTTTGTAAGTCTACAGCAGGAAAACATGGATCATATGCCTACCAATCAGGCCCTAAGACATCATGCAAAAACTTCTGAAATAGCAAGACTGTCTTTGGTAATTTAAAATTTGTATGCTTTAAACAATTTTTCACATTTAAATAGGCCTTTTCAAGTACTATAGTTAGCTAGCTTTCCATTGCTGTGACAAAATAAACAGCAAAAACAGCTTTAAAGGAATAAAGATTTTCTTTCTCTCACAGTTTCAAAACGTAGTCCATTTTCTCCATTGCTTTTTGGCTGTGGCAAGGCAGAACATCACAGAAAGGAGAATGTGGTAGAATAAAACTGATTATCTCCTGATAACTAGGAAGCAAAGGAAAATAAATGAGCCAGGATCAAAATATAGTCCTCAAAACATATTCTTAAAAATATATTCCCTTTAAATGATGCTTCAACTCCTAATTTTGCATTGAACTACAAACGCACCAACTGATACACCCTAATAATCCAATACTCTTCTAAAGGCTCTACCTTTGAAAACTGTTATACTGGGGACCAAGACTTCCATATGTAGACTCTTTGTGGAACATTTCAGACTCAAAGCATAATATTATTTAAAATAATGTATGACCCACAAATAAGTGTTTTCTTATCAAGGAAACATCTCTTTGCAACAGGAAGAGATCAGTACAGATGGTACCACAACCAATCAAAATGAAAAGGCTAGATTTTGCTGTACTGAAAGACCTTGTCTCAAAGCAATAAGGTGGCAATTAATAAAAGAAAGCATTCTGCTCTTGGTCTCTGCATATCTGTGGGCACCCACACACTCATATTTATGCTGGGGAGAGGGATAAAAATTAGGTACTCTCCTCTTCCTTCAAGTTATAAAATACAGTTCATGCAATATCCATAAAATAAAAGCCAGTTACATCTCAACATTTAACCAAGTGAGATGAAGGGAATGCAAAAAGAAAGAAAGATCATTGGTTGCATTGGTGTTTTGTCATGAGCCCCACATTGAGGGGCATCTCTAGGGGTCCAGTCTCTATGAGGTTTGCATGTTCCAGGGCAGGGGCATGTGGATTAGAAATGCCAGGCAGACAGAACAGAGATACAAAATAAAAGACAGAAACAAAGAATAGAATTTGGAGGGCAATTCAATGAATACTGAATTTGTCTGTGTTTCCTTTCCATATGATTATATACCCCAATCTAAAAAGGGAAGAAGACGACAAAAGACTGCTTTAATATGATACAAAGAGCAAACAATAACCTCTTCAATACCTGAAGCATCAGACATCTATACCCTGAGTTAACTATTCTGTTGTTTAGGCAGGACATGCAGCAACCACATCTTAGGCCAAGTATCCTTTAGGCAGCCACTCCCTGAGTCAAAGCTCCTGCCATATCCTTGAAGGAGCAAGAATAGACCTGAACTCCCGGACCTCCGGTCAAGGTGGAATGGACCCACTTCTGTGGGCTCCCACAGTGCTTAGCCTGAGAAGACCCAACTGTCAAGCTGATTGTTTTGTGCACCCTAGCTGGGTTTTTTTCCTAAATGGTATACAGAATTTAAGTCTGATTCTCCCACTGGAACTTTACATTGATTTGACATTACAATTATTTCTTTGCATAAACTACAAAAAGCAATTCATTTAGCTGCCTGTTTCCTCCATGGTGGGTTGCAAACTAGACTGCCAACTATTAAGCCAAGCTTGAAAATCTATGTTTCTTTCTTTTTGTGTGTTTTTTATTGATTTTTATTGAGCTCTACATTTTTTTCTCTGCTCTCCTCCCTGCCTCTCCCCTCCCCTTTCAACCCAAGCCTGCTTCCTTGGTCCCTAGCAGGCAGTCTCCTTGTAGTATTTGTGTGTTAGTTATTTTCTTGTTGCTTTGACAGACCACCTGACAGAAACAGGTTGAGGAAGGATTTGTTTTGGCTCACGGTTCAGGGGATACAGTCCATCACGGTAGTGAAGGCATGGTGGTAGGGTATGGCGATGAGAGAATGCCTCTGCCTAGGACGGAAATGCCACTACATATGCCTGGGCAGGGAGAATATGTAGTGGCGTTTCATTTGTATTTTAATAAATAAAGTTTGCCTGAGGATCAGAAAAGTAAAACAGCCACACTGACCAGCTTTACAGACCAGGCAGCAATGACACACACCTTTAAACCCAGTAGCCACACTAGCTTGCCATGGCAACCAGGTGGTAGTGATGCATGTTCAGAATCCAAGCACTAGAGAGGATTATAAAATGGGAGGAGACAGCTCTCAGGCTCAGTCTCATTCTGAGATTCCTGGAGGCAGGATTGTCATTTTGTACCGAGCTAGAGGTAAGAGCCAGTGCCTGCCTGCTATGCTTTTCTGACCTTTAGGATGAACTTCTGACCTTTAGGATGAACCCTAATTTCTGTCTTTGAGCTTTTATTAATTGTGCATCAAGCATAGCCATCTATAACTCTCTAGCCTTGGCCCTAACAGTCCTATGTCTGCCAGCTAAGGTCCAACCAATTCCAAAACTTTCAACAACTTCCTCAGAGAGAGTCATTGGCTAGGGAGTGATACATAAGCCCATGGGGGGAGATTTCACAATCAAACCATAACAAGTGTCATGTTGTATGACTGCTCCCTGGAATGAATCTATGAGTTGGAAAGTCACTATGTAGAAGCAGATATGAGTTACTGAAGCAGATCTTTCATTTGGGGCAAGGCAAGTACAGAAAGCATTGATCGTTTTCCTATTTTGATGTGGGTGACAGGCACCCCGCATCTATTCTCTAAAGGCAGATAATTTTGCCTAACCTTTGGGAGAATTTCATTCCAGCATAATTTAGATTTGGGTGAAATAATCCAGTGTAGTGAAAGCTAGCATGTAACATGATATATACTCTCCCTAAAGTCTCTAGTATATCTGCTTGGGGTTACAAATGAAGCCTAGTACTACATGTATTTCAATGACTATGGTTTGACTGATTTTGCCAAGTATCATAACATACTGTTTTATCCTAAATAGGTGTCCATAAAGAGGTGTGGTGAAAAAAAAAGTATTTTTGCCAGGCATGCAAGTCTTTAATCCCAGAGTCAGAGGCAGATGGATTCCTGCATTCTAAGACAGCTCATCTACAGAGTGAGTTCCAGGATAGCTAGAGCTACACAGAGAAACCCTGTCTTAAAAAACCAAAAAAGAAAAAAATATTTTCTTTGAAATTCCTGAAAGATAAAGTATATACCCTCTATAAGATGGAGTCTGTAGCACCTTTGTGGAAGGAGAGGTTATTCTGGTATTCTTTACAAAAACAGTAGAACAGAGAATATTCATATGAAAACCTAACAACAATCCATTAGTACTTGTGCAAGTTGTTGCCACTGTGCAACACTCCCTCACTGGTCATGCCTATCCAGAGCCAAGTCTGATCATTCTTTAATTTTATATGCACTTCTATTTCTCACCTTTTCCCATCTAGCACCTAAATTCAACATTTTACAAGGACCTAGTGGGATCTTGGCATTTAGCTTGTAGAAAGGCACCAGACCTAACTGTATCAATGTCCACCCTGAATGCTCATGCAAAGAAGTCATAGCTTAGTGCATAAAACCCTATTGCCTTCATAAATACTGTGATAACACTCATTACATCAGCATGGAGCAAGAGAAAGGCATTCAGACTTAATCCGTTTTAATCTCAGGTATTTCCTAATATAAAAACTGAGCCTTTTCACATTCTTTACAAGGATTAGTGAAGGCCAACATGAATAACAAATTGACATTTCTGAAGTCCTAGAAGAGCCAAAAGCAATACAGAAGGAAGGCAGACAGATCAAATTTCTGAACACAATTATTTTTCTAAGCAAAGTTTAAAAGTTAACATTAGGAACAAATGTTAAACCGTTCTGTGTGGTTATTTTGCTTTACCTGGAACATATTTTGCCAAACAGTTACATCGCCAATTTATAAACACACATTTTTATGTTATGGAGAAAAAGGCACCTCTTGTATGTGGCAGTCATGGTAAGATGTTAAAGAGATAAAACATAGTAACTTACATAAATGGTTTTACATTATTTTACTCATTATACTGTCTGAAATATCTTGAAAGTAATGGCACTAATTTTTTAAGGTGAAGAATGTGTTGGCTTCTGTCAAGTAATTGCATATTGAAATCGAAAAATATTTTGAAATAAGTGACTTTGGCCTCTCCCATTGTGAGTGAGGAAAGTCAGATCAAAAAAGATTCCCAGAATCCAATGTCACCAACTCAGAAATTCACAGAAGCTTAGAACTATTTTGTTTTGTTTTTTCGAGACAGGGTTTCTCTATGTAGCATTTGTGCCTGTCCTGGAACTAGCTCTGGTAAACCAGGCGGGCCTTGAACTCACAGAGTGAGTTTTGTGTCCCCGAGTGCTGGGATTAAAGGCATGCACCACCACCACCTGGTGGGACTGGTTTTTTTTTTTGTTTGTTTGTTTGTTTTGTTTTGTTTTGTTTTTTAGGTCTTATCCAATTGTGTTTTTTCAGTCGGTGTATGAATACCTAACCACTGGGTATATATATATGGATACAACTGTGTTTGTGTTTCCATGTATTTTTGTGTGCATGCATGTGTAGAGACCAGCTGAAAATCTAGGGTTCCATGCTCAGAAATGCCACTGTCTCTTGAGACAGTGTCTCTCACTGGCCTGGAACTTATTTATCAATTAGGTCATGGCAGTCCTACAAACTCCAGAAATAGACCTGAGTCTGTTTTCTCAGCACTGGGATTATACACATGGCTCCCATACCTGGCTTTTTTATACCCAAACCCTGAAACAAGCTGTGAGGTATAAGTTAACCCAAGTCCTTTGACAGTAAGTCATATCTAAAATGAAAACACCTCTAAAAAAGGTGTGTGTGGGTACTCTAGATGCTCACACATTCTAAAGTCACTCTTAGTCCTAAGCATAGGGTTTGGTCTAGATTTCTTTGTTTTTTTCAAGACGGGGTTTCTCTGTACCTTTGCAGCCTGTCATGGAACTAGCACTTGTAGACCAGGCTGGCCCCGAAATCACAGAGATCCACTTGCCTCTGCCTCCCGAGTGCTGGGATTAAAGGTGTGCACCACCACCACCCAGCTGGGTCTAGATTACTTAACATGAATATTATTGAATTCAGGGCTAGACTGTTCTTTGGGTATGTAGCCAACCTGCTCATTGTTGGGTGCTTGGCAACATCCCTGGCTTCTACCCACTAGATTTCAGGACTACCCCACTACCTTTTATATAAGACCAAATCATCCAAGGTTAAAAACCACTGGTCAAAACCCTTCAGTGTCTATATAAACCCTGACACAAAATAGGAGAAAACACTGACACAAAAGAGAGAGAAAAAGAAACTCACCAACACTTCATATATCATGGGGTGAATGGGTCAAATTACAAAATTATCTAATGAGTCTACTTCTAACATAAAATTTTCTTCCTCTTCATTCCCTTCCATTGCCAGCAGTTGGGGAGTGGGAAGAAATGAAAGAAGAATAATTTGTGTCCTCAGATCTGGCTTTATCATGATGCTTGCTCTCAGCATAGACATTTCAAGTCTTCAGCACCCATCAAATAAACCTTCAAACCTTATTTCTTCTGTGTATCATTGGTTCAGTTCTTTTACCCAGAACAAAACAGAAACAAACATTAAACCAAACCCGAGTAAGAAATGGTCAAGACTCAACAACTCAGTGATAATGAAGGATGGAAAAACAGGTAACAAACACTTCTTAATTAAGAATGGCTATGAGGAGGACTTAAGTTGGATTACCAGAATCCACTTGGGAAAAAAAGCCAGGTATGGTGGTTTAGAATCCCCGTGATGGGGAAATGGAGACAGACAGATCTCTGGGGTGCCTTGATCAGCCAGCCATCCTAGACTACCTGCCATGTTCCAGGCCAGTGCAGGGGCCTGGCACATACATACAAAAGGTGTGTGTATGTTCCCAAGGAATGACATTCAAAGTTATTCTTTGGCGCATCACACATACACATACACAAAATTACAGAAGGGCTGGGACATAGAGGTGCATACCTGTAATTATAGCACACAGAATGCTAAAGCAGGAGGATTTATGTAAGTTGCAGGCCATCTTGGGCTACATAGAGTGTAAGGTCAGCCAAGGGAACATAGCAAGATCCTGACTCAGAGACAAGGAAAAAATAAAAGACTTATAGTTGTACTTTTGTCACAGCTTGTGTTACTTTCTTGAATATAGCTGTGGTTACCACACTGTAAAAACTTTAACAGAAATGCTTAATAGATGAATATCTCTTTGTATTTCTTCTCTATAATTTTATATCCTAAAGATATAATGCTATAATAAAATGCTCAAATCGGAAGTATAACGCTTTATGGATTTTTACATGTGCATACATTTGTTCTACTGTCTCCCAGATGAAGATATCAAATATTCTCATTATTTTAAAAAGCTTTTCCTGTACCTCCAAGCTAGCTAAAAGCACTTCCATCACTCAGGGGAAGTGCTTCTATGATTTCTATAAAGAGGATAAGTTTGTTCTGTTTCTTACTCTATAATTAAGTTGTACAATGTATACTCTTTGTACATTTTTTCATACATACAATGTTGCTAAAGTTCATGCATGCACTTCCATATAAGTGGCTTGCTCTTTTGTATTGATATTCTGTATTGCTTCATACAACAGACTTTTGCTAATAGATACTTGTATGCATGGACTATTATGAATAAAACTGCAAAGAAAAACATTGTGCAGATCATTTTATTAACATATATAGCTGTTTCTTCTAGCTATATAAACGAGAGTGAAGTTCTAATACTGAATAACAAGCAATATCAACTATTAAATTGATTTTTTTCATTTGTAGGAAGATTTGAGGGACACAGTGATCTCTATTTATTTTATGCCAAACGACAAGCAATAGATGAGCTGGTGATTAATTATTAATATGCCAACTGAGCTTAGCATTAAGCCAAAAGTAGAATTTCTCTTGAAACTGGGAAAGTTTCACATAGAAAGTGGTACTTTTATCATTTACACTGCAACCATTTAAACCTGGACTTTGCTGAGAAAACTGGTTCTTCCAGCTGACTGAGAAGATGGGAACTGGGGCCATATATCTAATCCCAGCTTCAGTATTAAATTGTTTTTTGACCTTGGCCAAATTGTTTAAACTCTTGTCTTCTAATCATGACATTGGTCAGAGTCTTCTCCACTGAAATTTTATAGGGGCTCCATAAATGGCAAGTCATAAATTCTAAGATTGCAAACCAATAAAGCTGTCGAGGAAGGCTTGAGAGCTGGAGTACAGACTCCAGAGTTGAGATGTATGCTTCCAAGAGCCAGGCTATACCTGTATCTAAAGTGCCACCAAATTAATTTATGAGGTTCTCTCTCCCCTTTCATTTTCTCTTCCAGTTCTGAGTACATACTGACTTAAAATAAGCCCCAGCTAGCCACATATGCTCTATGTTAGTTCAAGAAAAAAAAGTGAGCTGCAAATTACATCAGCGGTTGTGACACATTTGGCAATACCTCTCTTCTGCATGCTTCAGTCACTGGATTTGCTGTGTGATGAGAATCCCAGAAGCCTAGTGCGACAGTCCCAGACATTTTCTCTGGGTCAAAGACCATGAAATTATTTTATATTGCTGAATCTCAACATTGGGTGAACTTCATTAGAGCCAGATTTCTTAAGTTTCTCATGTGGGAGAACATTTTTTTTATTCCTGCCATGTTTAAAAGCTTGAAAACAAGGTAGGACCATAACCCTGAAGTAGAGTTGCCTTTAGAACAGGAGGGCTAATAGTTTTGAAGGCATTTAAACTAATATTAATCACTAACTTGGGGAAGTAAAGTAGTGTGTCTTGAAGGAAAAATAACATATTGTCCATTTTACCACATTCTAAAACTGTTTTGTTGTAATATTTAATTGCACAGGAATGGCCAACTTAAGTAAACTAATGCTAAACTGCTACTCAGGATAGTGTTTCCTACTGAAACCATCCCATGTGAATTCTTTGGGAGTATCACACAATTAGAGGTTACAACAGAAATTAGAAATAAAGGATAAATTTTGAAAACTGCTATAATATTTATAACATGAATATTATGAAGAAACTATCAATCCCTGTAATGTTAAATTCACCTTTTCAAACAAAGTCTAAACACTTTAGGAAGGCTCTATACCACCTGGCTAATATTTAAGAATTAACTAATGTGGTAACCTTTTGTAATCACACTTTTGGTCAGTCATCTCAAAAAAGTGAAAATGAAGGTCTACATAGACATTTTTATATAAATTTCATAACTGTTTTGTTTGTACCAGTTAAAAAGTGAAAACATCTGGGTGGTGGTGCATGTCTTTAATCCCATCCCTTGGGAGGCAGAAGCAGGCATATCTCTGCGAGTTTGAGGCCAGTCTGTTCTGGAGCTAGTTCCAGGACAGCCAGAGCTTTTACACAGCTCTGTCTTGAAAAAAGCTGTCTTGACAAAATAAAACAACAAAAAAGTTGGAACACTTTCTCTATTTGTCACCTGATGAACAGATAAATAATGACATATCAATACTATGAAATATATCTGTGCAATAAACAAACTCTTAATGTCAACAACAACTTGAATGGATATTCCTGGAAATATGTTGAGTGTAAAAAAGCTCATCTTGAAAGGTCATGCCATGATTTTATTTCTATGGAAAATTTTAGTGCATTTATTCCAGTATTATGAAATAACTAGCATTAGGTAATTTATAAAAACAAAAAATTATTTTCTCACAGATTTGGTGTCTGGTAAAATGTTTGCTCTCTATTTACAAGGTTTTCCTTGAACATAGTATACTTGGGAGAAGGAATAAGAATGGAAAGAAAGGCAAAAACTGTTTTCACGTGGTACAAGAGCAGAACATGAGCCCAGTCCCCAAATTCCTTCTACAAAATTTCTAATCCCTTATGCGAGCACTTTGCCTTTTGTCTTTACTATCTCCTAAAGGACACATCTCTTGCTTCTATCATGTTAACAATAAAATTTCAATGTATTAACTTAGGAGAAACCATTCTGACAGTAGCAAAAAGTGATCAAAATAATAAAAAAAAATGTGACAGAGGACAAGTTAGGACTTGAGACCATATTATGTGCACATGGGTGTGATTATAAAGATGAAGCATGAGGAGGTTTGTGATAGAAAAGCCTTATATATTGATTATAGTGGCAGCTACACATTTATAATGTAATAGAATGAAATAAACATATTGTTCGTTTACTGGATTTGATCACATTTTGTGTAAACTTGAAATTAACAGGAAAGAGGGAAGACTAGATAGAGTACATGGAATCTCTCTAGTATTTTTCCAACTGCCTACACATCTACAATTATTTAAAACATTTTTAAGAGTTACACATCTTTATCAGTATCTAAACACTTATCACACAGACACAGAAATATACACACACAGGAAAGCCCCATTTTATGTTTTATTTTCTTTCTTTCTTTCTTTTTTTTTTGATACAGAGTCTCACTATGTATGCATGGCTTGTCTGGAACTCACTTTGTAGACCAGACTGACCAAACTCACAGAGATATATCTCCCAAGTACTGGGATTAAAGTTGTACACCACCATGATTGGCTTCCCTCTATTTATTGAAATCCATTATCTTCTGAAAATATATCCTTCATAAGATGGTGAATTTTCATAAGTAAAATATCATTGTTAATATCAAAGGAAAGGGGTTTTTGTTGGTGGCGGTGCTTTTCTTTTTACAGGTACATCCATTCACATTAACATGAAACCAGTGATGTCAATATTTGTGGGTAAGTGTGCATGTGTTTGTGTATACATGTGCTCGTTTGTGCATTCATATGTGTGCATACATGTATAGGCCAGAGTTTGACATTAGGTATCTATCTCACTATTCTAAATTAAATTTTGAGGCAGGCTTTTTCACTCATGCAGATGGTTTAACTGCCCAAAAAGCTGTAGGCACCCCCATCTTTGTTTCTCCAGCACTAAGATTATAGATATATGCCACTACATAACTTTTTACATGATTGCTTAGAATCCAAACTCAATTCCTCATTGTTTGCAAATTTAATACAAGTTGTTATAACAAAAAAAGGAAGTGGCATTCCATTAAATCACCAACATGGATTATATTTTGTTTATATACCATGTTATTCATCATTCCAGAAGTTACGTATCATGCATGGAATAAGCCTATGACTATAGTGCATGCATTTGACCTTAAATAATCAAAAAATTCCCATTTAATTTAAAGTAAAAGAAAAAACAATAATAAAACACTCTGTGGTAAACATACAAATTGTGCCTAAGATCATCATTGCTCCAAAGTAACTAACTCCAAATTCTGTTGCTAAGAAACCAATGGTTACTCTAACAGAATTAGTCATCTATATTTTTGTGGTCATCAAATAAGCACTCAAAATTCCTTTTCACTCATCCTCCAATAAACACAAGTCATCAAAACTGAATTGTTCTTCTCTAGTGTTCTTTAAGGACAGCCCAGCAGACATAGGAATGCTGTCTACAAAGATTGGTGAGGACCTGATCAAAGATAAGGTGAATTTTGAAGCTGTTTCACATTAAGAGGTGTCTAGATAAGGCAACAACATACAGGAACAAAAATACAGTGTTTTTCTTGGAGCAAAAAGGATAACTCTGTGTTAAACACATGTGTCCATGTGTGCTCTGATGGACCTAATCACAGTTATCAAGTGCTGCCATGACATTGGCTGAGGTAAGAGAACTGTTGTCATTGGGAGGGAGTAAAACCAAAGTATGAAATACTTCCTTTGATACACAAATTCACAAATTTCAACTCACCAGGACAGGTCTTTCCTTTTGCCCAGGATTCCTAAAATCTCCAAGAAATGACAAAATAAGAAAAAGATGAGGGAGCCAGGAAACTCAGGGCTAAGATGTCACAATAACTTCAGATAAAAAAGTTCATACCCTTGGAAAATGGGGATGAGAGAGAGTCAGTAACAGGCAGGTTCTTAAATGGTTCTCTCTGGATGGAAGAATCAAAAGGGAAGGCACTGGAGTACCATCTGTTCATTCCCAGAGGTTCCTGACATTCAACTCCATCTGGCCCATCTGTCATCCTGCAGGCCTTCACTTTCATTCACACTTAAGCACAGATCTCTGCACCCTCCTCTGAAAGAAGCCAGGTATTGATATGACAGACGAATATAGCTATAGTAAATAATAAGAAAGTATCAGTGGACAGAGGAGAGGAGAGGCGTCATCTGTGATGAGATGCCTTAAGACTGGAATTCTTTAATCAGTGGTTTTCAAGCAAGAGCAATTTGATCACTAAGGCAATATAGGATAGTGTATGGCGATATCTTTGGTTTAGGCTGTCACAACTCAGCAAAAGTAGGGGGAGATGTCACTGACTTCTACTAAATAGAAACTCTGATCTACAAAAAAAATAATTCCAATTGAGCATGTAATCATAGTTTTCAGGACATGGAGGAGGAATACCAGAAATTTAAGGTCATCCTTGGTTCCACAGTAAGTTCAAGTTAAGGGCTACATGAGACCTGGCTTTAAGAAAATAAAACAAGCAATTTCTAAAGGTTGGCCTAATGACACAGATCATGCCTAATTATGTAACCAAGAAGGTCCAAGTGAGGGTTGGGTTATTTCTGAGCTACAGAAGGAGTTCTAAATGAAGGGATACATGGAACAAAAAGTCGGATTTCTATAGCTAAAATGTCAAGGGCTTCACAGTTAGAACCCAGAATGAACCTCCAATCAGCTGTATGAGATCAGCCAAGTACTTAACTTTTTTCCATTCTTAATATCTATACCAACAAGGTCAGAATCCTAATGTCAGCACCACAAGAATTTTTAAGGACTAAAGATATTGACCATGAAACAGTTGTCACTAGTGACGCAAATATCAAGCATTCCCATGACTCCCAAAGAAGTTCCCTTCACTTTCCATGTTCTTTATAACCTCTTCAATGAAAATTATAGGCAGAAAAAGAAGGTATTAACTGATATTCCCATGGCTCAGCATTTTCCAGTCTCCTTGATCCTTTCCTGCCTTCTTTTACTTTTCTTTCTGCTGCCGAAGTAAGACTTCCTATCCATCAGTATTCATGGACTTTGAAAAGGGCTTGAAGTAACACTTTTTTTTTCACATGGTTACTCTCACAATAATGCCACCAAGGATCTATGAACTTAAGGGACTTAAGGAAACTCTTGGGACATTGTTTACTCTGAGAAGACAAAGGGTCAACAGGAAATGTATACTTCAAACAGCAGAAAGCCTTTAATGATAAGAGTCATTCTAAGCACACTGTAAATCTTGTCATTAGAACTGCTCCCTCAGTCACATCAATTCACTCTAACTCTTCACAGAAGGAAGCATAAATAAATAAATATCCATAAAATTCTAATATTTTTCTGAAAACTCCCAAAAACTAATGAAGGACAAAAATTAGCAGATCCATAATTATCAGAAAGGAGCTGTTGGCATTAGTACAAGCTTTGATAAAAAGGGCCTCAACTTCATTTTGGTGACCAGGTTGAAGGTATGGTGGTCTCTGTTCATCTCATACTCTTAATAAAGAATACTTACTACAACTACAGCAACAACACCTTCACAAAACTCCAGTAGTGGAGGCAATTGCATTAAAAGCAATCAAATAACTCCTAACAAAGGCCCAGAGAATGGGGAAGAGAGATGGAATGTGGCTCAAACTCCCATAGCACTAAGAGTAAACATGGTAAAAATACAGGAAATATGTCCTGGGAATTTCCAATATTATGCAGAAACAACTTGAATAGAGGAGACAAAATAGCTAGAGAAATACTTTTGCAGGTCATTATTTGACACTTCTTATTTAAATAGGTATACCTAAGGTTATGTTGTGAAGAGTGAACAGCTAATATCCCCAACTGTTCCATAGTACATCTGTGTTGCCACAAAATAAGACAGTGGGTTTCAACAGTAACACTGGTACATTTGTTCAGTCTCTAGAGCCATTTAAAATCTTAATAGCCTAAACCTAAGTTTGCAAATCACTGATAGACCAGGCCCACAGGAGGCGTTGAAGGGGGGGCACAAGGAGCTACTTCTTTACTAGCTTTATTAACCCCATTGATGTTTTTGTTACTGCATCCTTTCTTCCTTACTTTAGTTAAGAAACCTTATCAAGTCCAGATCTTTCTGCTTTGGGAACAAAAACCAAGGCCATTCAACATGTTTTACAAGGTGCTAAAAGGCATATGCAAATATGCCTTGCTCATCTCAACATTGATGCTCATGGTTTCCCATCAAATAACACCGCCTGGAATATACCCAGTGGAAATAAAGATCTAAAGAGACATAGCCCTGAATTTCTGTCATATTACTGTTGAATGCAAAATATTAGACCTAAGAGTCTCATGCTAAGATGCCCATATCATTTATTCTGAGATGGAGCTTCTTTTTTTTAATTTATTTATTTATTAAAGATTTCTGCCTCCTTCCCTCCACCGCCTCCCATTTCCCTCCCCCTCCCCGGATCAAGTCCCCCTCCCTCATCAGCTCGAAGAGCAATCAGGGTTCCATGACCTGTGGGAAGTCCAATGATGTGGGTGTGTCATATATCAAGCTGTTGGTTTCATTGGTTAAGTAATAAACAAACTGCTTGGCCTCATAGCTTAGAACATAGGTGGGTGGAGTAAACAGAACAGAATGCTGGGAGGAAGAGGAAGTGAGTGAGGTAAGATGCCTCAGACAGAGACGCCATGCTGCCCGCTCCTGGGCAGACACACGCGATAAAGCTCCGACCCAAGATGGACGTAGGCTAGAATCTCCCTGGTAAGCCACCTCGTGGGCTACAGCAGATTATTAGAAATGGGCTAGTCCAGGTGCGAGAGTTAGCCTAGAAGAGGCTAGATAGAAATGGGCCAAGTAGTGTTTTAAAGAATACAGTTTGTGTGTTGTTATTTCGGGGCATAAGCTAGCCTTTTTTTTCTTTTTGGTGTGTGTATGTGTGTGTGTGTGTCTTGCAGACAAATATTTATCTTGAAACAAGATTGCAAAACTAAACCACTTAAAATACATTTATGCTCAGCAAAAAGATTTATAATTCAAGAATCATCTAAAAAAAAACTAGACTTTTCAATGTGATTCCGTAAATATGTTCTGAATACTAGTTTGCAATTTCCTAATTCCATTTTCTGTAGGTACTACAAGCCTTCCAAGAGGCAAAATTATTTTAACTAAAGCTACTCTGTATTTCTTGACAGTTCTTATACATTAATATGCCCACATTTTTATTTAATTATTGAAAAATACTTTTTCCCACAACATATTTTGGTTATGTTTACCCATCCCCAATTCTTATAACACCCTTCCAACCTCACTACCCACAAACTTTGTTATTTTTTCTCTCTCTACTTAAAAATAAAACAAGAAATGAAAAAAAGGAACACATACACTGCCCCACCACCACAAAAGACAGAAATGAAAATCAAAATAAGCAAAAGACCAACAAGACAAAAAAAAAGCAAAACAAAGAAATTGGAAACAAAAAGTTTACAAAAATATCGAGTTTGTTTTGTGTTGGCCCACTGCTTCTGAACATTGGGCCTGCCCTCAAGTGTGAATGATAAACCCAGTGAGACTCCACTGGAGAAATCCGATGTCCCTTTTGCCAGCAAGTATCAATTGCAGATAGCTTCCTGTTTAGGGGTGGACTTAGTGTACCCTTCTTTTCAGTGCTGCTGGGATCTATCTGTGTTGAACCTGCACAGGTCTTATGCATGCTGATACAGATTTTTGAGTTCATATATGCTCATTAGTCCTATAGTATATGGAAGACACTGTTTCCTTGGAGTCATCTGTCACCACTGGCTCGTATAATTATTCTGCCTCCTCTTCCACATAGATCCCTAAGCCTTGAATGCAGGAATTTGGTGAAACAAACCACAAATATTCTTGCTATCCCAGCTTTTATAGGCCATGATCATTATCTTTAGTACTTGCACAGACAAAATGACCTCTGCAAATTAACTGCCTCATTGGTTATAGTTTTAATGTACAAGTTTCAAAATCATACACACTAAAATACTTCGATATTTTTGTCCCTACATATGTCAACATAAATTATGATATGTACTAGAATGATTTCTGTGTGTATGTGTATGTTGGTGTGAATGTGTGTGTTATCTCATTTAGAATTCTCTGTTGCTCCTGAAACTTAGGTTCATGTTATGTTATATGTTTGAAATATCTGATGGAATCATCTAATACCATTCCAAGTTGTGGTTTGAATGAGAAATATCACTTACAGGTTTAGGTATTTGAACATGTGGTGTCCCACTTGGGAGCACTGTTGGGGAGGTTGTGATGCCTTGACAAAAGAAATAGTACATCACTAGGAGTAGGACTTGAAAGTTCATATCCTTCCCCTACATCCATTATACTCTCCCTTCTAAGTGCTCATGGTTAAAGATGTGATCTCTAGGTTTCCTGCTCTGACTGTTGACTGCTACACTGTCCCCACCATTAAAAATTCTAACCCTCTAGAAGCATAAGCCCAAATAAAGTCTTCCTTAAATTGCCTGGGTCATAGTGTTTTACCACAGCAGCAGTAGTGGATAGAGCAGTCAGTACCTGATAGTGGACTGTTGCTACAATAAACCTGACTGTGTTTGTAGAGGACTGGAAGAAGACTTTACAACTTTGAAGTAGATAAGGAGTTGAACACTTAAAACAGAGCTTAAAGGGCCATAATGGTAGGAGTCTGAAAGACAGTAGTACTAACAGCAATGTGGACAGTGGAGGCCCAGATCAAGAGTATCAGATGGGCTAGAGGCCATTTTCATAATATTATGGCAAAGATTCTGGCTGTTTGCTTTTTGTGTCCTGAGAACTTTACTGAGGACAAATTAAAAAATAGTACATTGATTTCTTTGGTGGAAATGTCAAGAAAACATAACATTGGATCTATTGCTTAATTATTACCCATTCCCTTATTTGATTCTACAACAAAAATGAGCAAGTGGGGCAGAAAGAAATGTGATTTGGAGAGAAAAAGAGGACTAGAAAACTTAGTGTAACAGTCAAGGTAAGGACTGAAAGGGACTATAATTGTTCAGGGGATTGGTACCATCCAGGAGAGGCCTGATCTGTACTGGTGCTCAGAGTAAAAGACTCCACCAACCTAAGCCTCCAACTTGTCAAAGAGATCCTAAGGCATTTTCTGCTTTTAGAAAGAAATTGCCTCAATTCACAAAAGCAGATGGTAATGTGGTTGAAGGGAACCAGTTTCATGCTTCTGAGTAAAGATAAGATCTCTCAGCTTCCCAATCTAGCTATCTATCATACTGTCCCTGACATTGTGGAATCTAACTCTTTAAGACCAAAACGCAGATCTGTGAAGAATATTGATGGGATTTTGATGGGGATTGCATTGAATCTATAGATTGCTTTTGGTAGAATTGCCATTTTTACTATGTTGATCCTCCCAATCCAAGAGCAAGGGAGTTCCTTCCATTTTCTGGTGTCCTCTTTAATTTCTTTCTTCAAAGACTTAAAGTTCAAAGGTCTGATCTCCAAAATATATAAAGAAATCAAGAAACTAGACAATAAAAGGCTAATCAACCCAATTATAAAATGGGGCACTGAGCTGAACAGAGAATTCTCAACAGAAGAAGTTCAAATGGTCAAAAGACACTTAAGGTCATGCTCAACTCCCTTAGCTATCAGGGAAATGCAAATAAAGACAACTATAAGATACCATCTTAAAATATCACTTAATGTTAATGGGCTCAACTCACCTATAAAAAGGCACAGGCTAAGAGATTGGATACGAAAACAGGATCCAACATTCTGCTGTTTACAAGAAACACACCTCAATCACAAAGACAAGCACCTACTCAGAGTAAAGGGCTGGGAAAAGGCTTATCAAGCAAATGGACCTAAGAAACAAGCAGGTGTGGCCATACTAATCTCTAACAAAGTTGACTTCAAACTTAAATCAATCAGAAGAGATGGAAATGGACATTTTATACTCATAACAGGAACAATTCATCAGGATGAAGTCTCAATCCTGAATATCTATGCCCCTAATATAAAAGCGCCCACGTACGTAAAAGAAACATTACTAAAACTCAAGGCAGCCATCAAACCACACATAATAGTAGGAGACTTCAACACTCCTCTCTCACCAATGGACAGGTCAATCAAACAGAAACCTAACAGAGAAATTAGAGAATTAATGGAGGTAATGAAGCAAATGGACTTAACAGACATCTATAGAACATTCCACCCAAATAGGAAAGAATATACCTTCTTCTCTGCAGCTCATGGAACCTTCTCGAAAATTGACCACATACTCGGTAGCAAAGCTAACTTACACAGTTACAAAAAAATATTAGTAACCACCTGTGTCTTATCAGATCACCATGGATTAAAGTTAGAATTCAACAACAATGCTACCCCCAGAAAGCCTACAAACTCATGGAAACTAAACAAGTCAACTACTGAACCATACCTGGATTAAGGAAGAAATAAAGAAAGAAATTAAAGTCTTCCTTGAATTCAATGAAAATAAAGAAACAACATACTCGAACTTATGGGACACTATGAAAGCAGTCCTAAGAGGAAAGTTCATAGCACTAAGTGCCCATTTAAAGAAAAGAGAGAAAGCACATACTGGAGACTTATCAGCCCACATGAAAGCTCTTGAAAAAAAAGAAGCAGACTCACCTAGGAGGAGTAGAACACTGGAAATAATCAAACTGAGGGCTGAAATCAACAAAATAGAAACACAGAAAACAATCCAAAGAATCAATGAAACAAAAAGCTGGTTCCTGGAGAAAATCAACAAGATTGATGAACCCCTATCCAAACTAATCAAATGGCAGAGAGAGAATTTGCAAATTAATAAGATCAGAAATAAAAAGGGGGACATAACCACAGACACAGAGGAAATTCAGAGAATCATTAGATATTACTACATAAGCCTGTATAACACAAAACTGGAAAATGTAAAAGAAATGGACACTTTTTTAGATAAATACCATATACCAAAGTTAAACCAGGACCAGGTGAACAATCTAAACTGACCTGTTGGTCGCAAAGAATTAGAAGCTGTTATCAAAAACCTCCCTACCAAAAAAAGCCCAGGACCAGATGGTCCCAATGAGGAATTCTGCCAGAACTTCCAAGAAGACCTAATACCTATACTCCTTAATGTATTCCACAATATAGAAACAGAAGGGTCATTACCAAATTCCTTTTATGATGCTACAGTTACTCTGATACCAAAACCACACAAAGACTCAACCAGGAAAGAGAATTACAGGCCAATCTCACTCATGAACATCGACGCAAAAATCCTCAACAAAATACTGGCAAACTGAATCCAAGAACACATCCGAAAAATTATCCATTATGATCAAGTAGGCTTCATTCCAGAGATGCAGGGCTGGTTCAACATACGAAAATCTATCAATGTAATCCAGCATATAAATAAACTGAAAGAAAAAAACCATATAATTATTTCATTAAATGCTGAAAAAGAATTCGACAAAATTCAACATCCCTTTATGATAAAAAGTCTTGGAGAGATTAGGGATACAAGGGTCATACCTAAATATAATAAAAGCTATATACAGCAAGCCGACAGCTAACATCAAATCAAATTGAGAGAAACTCAAAGCCATCCCGCTTAACTCAGGAACACGACAAGGCTGTCCACTCTCGCCATACCTCTTCAATATAGTGCTGGAAGTTCTAGCAATAGCAATAAGACAACATAATGGGATCAAGGGGATTCGAATTGGAAAGGAAGAAGTTAAATTTTCGTTATTTGCAGATGATATGATAGTGTACATAAGCGACCCCCAAAACTCCACCAAAGAACTTTTACAGCTGATAAATAGCTTTAGTAATGTGGCAGGATACAAGATCAACTCCAAAAAATCAGTCGCCCTCTTATACACAAGGGATATGGAAGCAGAGAGGGAAATCAGAGAAGCTTCGCCATTCACGATAGCCACAAGCAGCATAAAATATCTTGGGGTAAATCTAACCAAGGAAGTGAAAGATCTATTTGACAAGAACTTTAAGGCATTGAAAGAAATTGAAGAGGATACCAAAAAATGGATTGACCTCCCTTGCTCTTGGATTGGGAGGATCAACATAGTAAAAATGGCAATTCTACCGAAGGCAATTTATAGATTCAATGCAATCCCCATCAAGATCCCATCAAAATTCTTCACAGATCTGGAGAGGACAATAATCAACTTTATATGGAAAAACAAAAAACCCAGGATAGCCAAAACAATCCTATACAATAAAGGATCTTCTGGAGGCATTACCATCCCTGACTTCAAACTCTGTTACAGAGCTCCAATAATGAAAACAGTGTGGTACTGGCATAAAAACAGAGAAGTCGACCAAAGGAATCATATAGAAGACCCGGATTTTAACCCACAAACCTATGAACACCTCATTTTCGATAAAGGAGCTAAAAGTATACAATGGAAGAAAGAAAGCACCTTCAACAAATGGTGCTGGCACAACTGGATGTCAACCTGTAAAATAATGAAAATAGACCCATATCTATCACCGTGCACAAAACTCAAGTCCAAATGGATTAAAGACCTCAATATCAGCCCGAAAACACTGAACCTGATAGAAGAGAAAGTGGGAAATACCCTACAACAGATGGGCACAGGTGATCGCTTCTTAGGTATAACCCCAGAAGCACAGACATTAAGGGCAACATTGAATAAATGGGACCTACTAAAACTGAGAAGCTTCTGTAAAGCAAAGCACACTGTCACTAAGACACAAAGGCAACCTACTGACTGGGAGAAGATCTTCACCAACCCCGCAACTGACAAAGGTCTGATCTCCAAAATATATAGAGAACTCAAGAAACTAGACTTTAAAATGCTAATTAACCCAATTAAAAATGGGGCACTGAACTGAACAGAGAATTCTCAACAGAAGAAGTTCAAATGGCCAAAAGACACTTAAGGTCATGCTCAACTTCCTTAGCAATCAGGGAAATGCAAATCAAAACAACTTTGAGATATCATCTTACACCTGTCAGAATGGCTAAAGTCAAAAACACCAAGGATAGCCTTTGCTGGAGAGGCTTTGGAGTAAGGGGTACCCTCATCCATTGCTGGTGGGAATGCAATCTTGTGCAACCACTGTGGAAATCAGTGTTTTGGTTTCTCAGGAAATTCGGGATCAACCTACCCCTGGACCCAGCAATACCACTCTTGGGAATATACCCAAGTGATGCCCTATCATATGACAAAAGCATTTCTTCAACTATGTTTATAGCAATATTATTTGTAATAGCCAGAACCTGGAAACAACCTAGATGCCCTTCAATGGAAGAATGGATGAAGAAAGTATGGAATATATACACATTAGAGTACTACGCTGCGGTAAAAAACAATGACTTCTCGAATTTTGCATGCAAATGGATGGAAATAGAAAACACTATCCTGAGTGAGGTATCCCAGACCCAAAAAGATGAACATGGGATGCACTCACTCATAATTGGTTTCTAGCCATAAATAAGGGTCACGGAGTCTACAATTGGTGAACCTAAAGAAACTAAATAAGAATCATATAGTTATCCTCTTGGCTATGGGAAGTAGACAAAATTGCCGGGGAGAAAATTGGGATCTTGGGGGTGGAGTGGGATGGGGGTAAGGGGAGATGGGGAGAGAAAAGTTACAAGGGAAGGAGGGGGGACTTCAGGAAACAGGAGGATTGGGATAAAGGAAGGTTGGACAGGGGAGCACGGGAGCACGGAACCACAATTCTTTGTTAAGGGAGCCACTTTAGGGTTGGCAAGAGACTTGACCCTAGAGTGGCTCCCAGGAACCCATGGTGATGTCCCCTGTTAGTCCCTTGGGCAGCTGAGGATAGGCAACCTGAAATGACCCTATCCTATAGCAATACTGACGAATATCTTGCATACCACCATAGAACCTTCATCTGGTGATGGATGGAGATAGAGACAGAGACCCACACTGGAGCGCTGGTCTGAGCTCCCAAGGTCCCAATGAGGAGCGGAAGGAGGGAGAAGATGAGCAAGGAAGTCATGACCACGAGGGGCGCACCCACCCACTGAGACAAGGGGGCTGATCTAGTGGGAGCTCACCAAGGCCAGCTGGACTGTGACTGAAAAAGCATGGGATAAAACCGGACTCTCTGAACATGGTGAACAATGAGGGCTGATGAGAAGCCAAGGACATTGGCACGGGGTTTTGACCCTACTTCATGTTCTGGCTGTGTGAGAGCCTAGCCAGTCTGGTTGTTCACCTTCCTAGACATGGACGGAGGGGGGCGGACCTTGGACTTTCCACAGGGCAGGGAAACCTGACTGCTCTATGGACTGGAGAGAGAGGGGGAGAGGAGTTTGGGGAAGGGGAGAGGGGTGGGAGAAGGGGGAGGGAAAGGGGAGGCTGGGAGGAAGCGGATACTTTTTATTTTCCTTTTCTCAATAAAAAAAAGATACCATCTTACACCTGTCAGAATGGCTAAAATCAAAAACACCAAGGATAGCCTTTGCTGGAGAGGTTGTGGAGTAAGGGGTACACTCATCCATTGCTGGTGGGAATGCAAACTTTTGCAACCACTTTGGAAAGCAGTGTGGTGGTTTCTCAGGAAATTCGGGATCAACCTACCCCTGGACCCAGCAGCACCACTCTTGGGAATATACCCAAGAGATGCCCTATCATACAACAAAAGTATATGCTCAACGATGTTCATAGCAGCATTGTTTGTAATAGCCAGAACCTGGAAACAACCTAGATGCCCTTCAATGGAAGAATGGATGAAGAAAGTATGGAATATATACATATTAGAGTATATTCAGCAGTAAAAAAAAAAAACGATTTCTTGAATTTTGCATGCAAATGGACAGAAATAGAAAACACTCTCCTGAGTGAGATAAGCCAGACCCAAAAAGAGGAACATTGGATGTACTCACTCATATTTGGTTTCTAGCCATAAATAAAGGACATTGAGCCTATAATTCGTGATCCTAGAGAAGCTAAATAAGAAGGTGAACCCAAAGAAAAACATATAGGCATCCTCCTGAATATTAACCTTCATCAGGCGATGAAAGGAGACAGAGACAGAGACCCACATTGGAGCACTGGACAGAAATCTCAAGGTCCAAATCAGGAGCAGAAGGAGAGAGAGCACGAGCATGGAACTCAGGACCGCGAGGGGTGCACCCACACACTGAGACAATGAGGATGTTCTATTGGGAACTCACCAAGGCCAGCTGGCCTGGGTCTGAAAAAGCATGGGATAAAACCGGACTCGCTGAACATAGTGGACAATGAGGACTAATGAGAACTCAAGAACAATGGCAATGGGTTTTGATCCTACTGCATGTACTGGCTTTGTGGGAGCCTAGGCAGTTTGGATGCTCACCTTACTAGACCTGGATGGAGGTGGGTAGTCCTTGGACTTCCCACAGGGCAAGGAACCCTGATAGCTCTTTGGGCTGACGAGGGAGGGGGACTTGATTGGGGGAGGGGGAGGGAAATGGGAGGCGGTGGAGGGAAGGAGGCAGAAATCTTTAATAAATAAATAAATTTAAAAAAAAAGACCTTCCACCCAAATAAACTTTCGTTATAAGTTGCCTCGGCCATGGTGTTTTATCACAGCAACAAAATAGAAATAAAACATCAATCTCACTCTCTCATTTTCTTCTGGACACTCATCACTATAAAGTCAAGTCTTTTCTAATTAGTCTCCAAGACTCTAAGTTCCTATGATTGCTTAAAGTTCCTAGTCTCTCTGTTCAGTTTAGATAAATTATACTGATGTTCCCTGAAGTACATTGATCTTTTCTTTGTTTCCTTCACTTTGGATAAAGGCATTCAATTTATTTTATTTTTAGTTTTCTTCAATTCTATAATTTCTAATTAATATCTTTTTGTTGAAATTTAGAAAAGATTTGAAATTACTTGCAAAAATTATTTCTGCAATGTGATTTAAACTGTTTCCAGTTATCGTCAATCAATGCTTAATCTTATGTTGGTTTCTGATACTGCTGTATATATTCATTTTTTTGGGACAGAGTTTTTCTGTATAGCTTTGGATCCTGTCCTGGAACCCGCTTTGTAGACCAGGCTGGTCTCAAACTCACAGAGATCCACTTGTCTCTGACTCCTAAGTGCTAGGATTAAAGGTGTGTGCCACCACAGCCTGGATGTATTTATTTTTTAAAAGGGACCTACCAATCCCACTCCAAGGAATTGGGAATGCTGGCTTTTTGCAGACAAGAGAATGCAAGATCAAGTCACTATTCAGTTTTTTTACTAAAATGATACACAAACCAACAGAGCCACCTTTCTTCTTAGTGGAGAGGAGATACCCTCTGGATCTTGAGAATCCCATGGAGGATTCGTGGAGATCTGAGTCACATGGTTTTCTTGCTGCTTGGTGGGAATGCCAGCTCATTTCCCACTTCAGAACAGCTGACATCAAGAAAGGAAGGCAGAAAGTGAAGTTACAAATGAATCCTCTCTCCTAGCTTATGCTGCCTTCTTGAAATAGGAGGATGCAGAAATTCAGTTCATGGGAAATCTTTGTTTCACTAGCTCAGTCAAGAAGGCTAGATTAAGACAAAACCAGGAATAGAGTGTTCATTATAACTAGTCTAACTATAACTACAAGTCTGACTATAACTTCTCTAACATCAGCTGTATTTTAAGAGTAGTATCCAATAAGCCTGTGCTGTAGAAAAAGCATAATTTAACTGTTATATGACCCTGAAATGAAACAATTACATCAATCTAAGACTAAGACAGTTGTTTGGTGACCACATACATATGTTTTGAAGTTCACAAAGGACATCAATAACAATGAATAGAACATCTATGTTTGTGGCATGGGATATTGATCAAACATAGGTTTCCCTCGAAACAGGATGGGAATGAGCAAGCTAGAGTTGGTGTGTGCATTCTCATGAAATAGCTTACACTGCTAGAAGCAGTGAAGTAGAGCTAGCAGAGCACAGACTCCCATAGTCCTTTGTACTACACTTGAACAGAAATATATTTTGGAAGAACAAATATCTATATGGATGTCTGATTAGTCGAGGTTACCGAATGAGGAGGGAGGCAAATAGTGCTAGTAAAAAGGAAAATAATGAATAAAACAGGAGAGACAGAATATCATAAAATGAAAAATAGTGTGATTGATTTCAATAATGCAAGCAAATAAACATAACTGTCGATAGAGGGCAGTTTACGCCATTCCCTATCTGTTAAGTGAAAAGACTGATAGAAAAATAACATCTATTTTAAACTAGGAATTAAAAATAGGCAGTCTTAGATGCCAAATAGGTAAGGTGATGTCTATTTACAGGGCACGTGTTTTCTTCTATTGCGGTGGTAAGGACATGTCTTTATGGGACACATGGTTTTACTGTTGTTGCTTATAGGATGTCACCCATAACTGATGCACTCTTAATAGGGTCCTATCACTTTGTACAGTAATTAGTTATAATATCTAAAATATGATCAGAAGACGAAGGGAAAGCCAATGCAACTAAAAGTACAGGTTTGAAGTAGCAAACTCTCTGAGTTCACCACAGTCTAACTTGGGTATATGAAGAAAGGAGGAAACATAAGAAATTTCTCTTGCAGAAGTTTCATTAAAGCTGCCCATTTACAACCAGACATTGTAGTTCTAGCATATTTTCCCCTTTTCCAGAGTGTAAGTCATATCTGGGATGTTCAGGCAGCCTGCCATGGATTCCCTTCATCCTCAAAGGTGTCTGAGGTGGGGCATTGTGATGTTGTTTCAACCCCACCTTAACTGCTATTGGCTAGGGCAGACTTTGCTGAGCAATCAGGGCTGAAGGGTGTGGCCCTCCATTGTTCTGGCAGAGGAGATAAGCAGGGTACTCAGAGCTCTGGGCCAGTCTGCTAAAAAGCCTAGCATGGGAAAGGTGCCCAAGAAACCTCCAGAGACTAGTGCAGATGCAACCCCCTCGACCCTAGGGTTGAAGATGAAAAAGCAGCAGCATAAGACTAGCCATCATCCCAAGAACAGCTCTATACAGAAGACCCAGTGTTGCTGTTATTGTCATCAAACTGTGAAGGTGAGAGGACCTAAGCTTATTTCCTCCTTTCTGAAGCTATTCCCACCCCTAGGACTTTCTCTGGCCCCCTATAAACCCCTCCTCTACCTCTGCCCCTTCTCATAAATCCCCTCCACATGTGTATCTATCTTTTCCCAAAGCAGTGCCCTGTGACCTTAGTCTGTGACCCTTTCAGAGTACCATGAAGAAGAAACAATCGTTGCGAAGAAATACTCGTGGAAAGGCTTCTAGGAAAGCCATCCAAATAAGAATTCCAAAGGAGCCTAGCGAAACAGCGTTGGCATTACTGATTGAAGAATCAGGTGAGGAATATGCCAACCTGAGCGCACCTGAGCAGAGTCAACCGGGCTTAGACAGCTCCCGTTTGTGTTGAGGACATGACCCAAGAAACACAAGTGCATAGGTCTGGCAGCTGAGTCATGGTCAGTGATGTGAAAATCATATTTTAACACAAGGGCAAGTTCATTGTGGTGCCAATAAAAGTAATCAGATGTGAAAATGTGTATGTCCTTCTTAGTCTCTGATTGTGGAAAAGGGAAGAAGGAAGGGAAGGGTGGGTAGATGATAACAGAGGAACATTGGCTTCTACAACATTGAGAGTGGGATGAACAGCCCCCTGATAAGCAGGCACTGGAGGGTCAGAACTGAATCCAACATAAATGTCCCCTTGAAGATTTGTTTTACAGGGTAGAAGGGAAAGCACTAGGTACAGCTGGGGCAAGGTCTCATGTAGTAATATGGGCGGCGGGGCTGTGTCCCCAACACCCCAGCCGCCTTTTCGGCTAGCTTTTGCCCTGAAATAACAACACACAAACTGTACTCATTTAATCACTGCTTGGCCCATTTCTATCTAGGCTAATTCTCACATATTAATTTAGCCCATTTCTAATCATCTGTGTAGCGCCCCTAGGTGCGCTTACCAGGAAGATTCCAGCCTCTGTCCATCCTGGGTCAGAGCTTCATAGTGTGCGTCTGCCTGGGAGCTGGGAGCATGGCGTCTCTCTCTGAGGCGTCTGCTCCCGAGAGCAGAGCTGTCGAGTCTGAGCTCACTTCCTCTTCCTCCCGGCATTCTGTTCTGTTTACTCAACCTACCTATGTCCTAACCAATAAAATGGGCCAAGGCAGTTCCTTTATTAGCCAATGACCTTCCTCCATCATTTCCCCTTTTTCGGTTTAAACAAAAGAAAAAAGGCTTTAACTTTAACATAGCAAAATTACATATAACAAAACAGTTATCAAGTAAAAATTACAATAATCTTTATCATAACTAAGGAAAACTATAACTATAACTAACTATTCTTAACTCCATCAAAGACTCCAGAAAGATACAATACTACATAAGCAAACAAGAAAAAAGCAACTTTTAGAACTCTAGAAATGACAGAGACATCTCGCTGCCTGGACAGTCACCCAAAGTTCCTCTGTACCATTGAGGCATCCATCTTCAGCCTCCAGGCCCACGGCATCCAGCAGACATTTCCATAAAGCGGGAAAATTCAAAGTCAGTTCAGTCACTATCTGTTGTGTCCTGCAGAATGTCTCGCAGACTCTCTCATGAATCAGGAACCCCGAAAGATCATCTCACCTTTAGGCAAGTTCAGTAGTCCTCTCTCTGTGGGTTCTCTGTGTCCAGTTTATGCAATAGTCCAGGCAAGAGCAGTTTCTTTCCCAAATGGCTATCAAACTCCATAAGGATCCTCTTTGATGCCCATCTTCCTCTTGAAGTAGATTGGTGTTGCCAGGAGCAGAGTGTCTCATTGTCATGAAAAGTCCTCAGTTATTAAAACATTAATGTCCTCCTATTCTGTAATCTTTGAAAGACATGAAGAATGTCTATCTAAAATATATCTCTATATATCTAGAAAATCTAACTAACATGACTGCAAGCTTTACTATTATCAATGATTATCCATTAACAACCTATATTTCTTAATTATACAGTACATATTTAAATAAACTACACAATCACAATACCTTAATCAAAATCACAAACACTTATAACAAAATTGACTTTAAATCTCTATCAATAAAGCAAAATCTATACTAATGCAAATTATTCATACCTATATCATATCCCCCTTTAAATGTAAAAGAACGTTTATAAACCATATTTGGGAACATGGGCGCAGTTTTTTCTCTCCAAACTGCTTCCTGCTGAATGGGGGCGCTGTTAATCAGATCATTTAGGGTGTAACCTGTGTGCCAGGTTTATCTCAGTTGGCAGTTGAGTGAAGTAATTTTTTGAAGGTGTTCACACCAACCCTTCAGGAGGGCATGGTCCATCATACCAAATCGGGATAGATGCAATCCACAGGGTCTGGTCCTCTGGGAAAACAAAAGAAGACCCTCTCCAAAGCATCATATCCTTAGACCCAAATTCTGAAATCATACCCTCATGATATCCGTTCTGGTTCCACTTGGCAGCCCATATAATGAAATGTCTCTCTGTACTTAGCTCCTTCACAGTCAAAAATTTTAAAGAAAACACAATGTACATAATCCAGACTCTCTGTGAATTTTCCATTTTTACGTAGCTTATTTTTACTCTATCACTTTATTTTATTCTGTCTCTTTAAAGACTTTACCTTTTTTTAACATTAACTTTATTTTCTATATTCTTTTTCTTGTCTCTCCCAAGCCTACGTACATTCATCCAACAGTGTGGCTCATTTAGTTGTCTGAATCTGTCCTATTGTGAATCTGCAATTTTTTACTATCCAGGAGCACTTTTGATTTGTGCCTTTAAATCACTAGGCGCTTAAGAATCTAAGCTGTGACGTTCCTAGGTTAACTTTTTGCTTTTTGAGCGTATATCTTTGACCTGGAATAATTCTGTAGACCAGGCTGTCTTTGAACTCTCAGAGATCCGCCTGTCTCTGCCTCCCAGGCATTGGGATTAAAGGCGTGTGCTACCACACCTTGAGGTCACAGAGGTCTATCTCCCTCTGCCTCACAAGTTTTGGGATTAAAGGTGTGTACTACCACACACAACAACTCTCTTGCTTTTTTTTGTTTTGTTTTTACTTTAAGAACTTCAACTTTTAGTCTGCATATATTTTTAACACACTTTAAACCATTCAGAAATTTTCTCTGTCTTTGAATCTCTCTTTACTGTATATCTCTCTTTTTCTGACCACATGAGTCTTTAACTTACCAAGCAATCTCAGTAGGACTAAAGGCGTGGCTTTGCGGGCTAGATGTAGCCCATTCCTTAGCTTTCCAGCCTCATGGCTGAGGTACTGGCTGAAAGGTCCCTGCCAGCCAGTGAGCTACAACAGACAACACTCAAGTCCTCTCTCGATAGCTGGCCCTCCTGCCTCAAACAGTCAGAGTTTGTCCTGGCAGGATGGCCCAGAAAGCCGGCATTTTTAAACAGCACAGCTTTTTTCCTGCTATGGCTGAAAACCGAAAAGCATGCGTTCAGCTTTTCGCCAACACCATTTAAGTGTTTCGTGGCAGGACCTCTTAATGAGCTGCAGGCTTTGCAGCTGAAGCTGAGTCAGGAAGCCTCTCTTAGATGAGGCGCTTGCTTGCCTCTAGCAAGCAGAGTAGACCCGAGAAAGTTCTGCTACCAAGAAACCATGCAAAAAGCTGTCATTTTGTTCTAGAATTACTTCCCAAGCTGTCTCAGGCTTTATGTGGAAGCAGTTGTCCACGTGGGCGCCATTTGTAGTAATAAGAACAGCGGGGCTGCGTCCCCAACACCCCAGCCGCCTTTTCGGCTAGCTTTTGCCCCGAAATAACAACACACAAACTGTATTCATTTAATCACTGCTTGGCCCATTTTTATCTAGGCTAATTCTCACATATTAATTTAGCCCATTTCTAATCATCTGTGTAGCGCCCCTAGGTGTGCTTACCGGGAAGATTCCAGCCTCTGTCCATCCTGGGTCGGAGCTTCATAGCATGCGTCTGCCTGGGAGCTGGGAGCATGGCGTCTCTCTCTGAGGCATCTGCTCCAGAGAGGAGAGCTGTCGAGTCTGAGCTCACTTCCTCTTCCTCCCGGCATTCTGTTCTGTTTACTCAACCTACCTATGTCCTAACCAATAAAATGGGCCAAGGCAGTTCCTTTATTAGCCAATGACCTTCCTCCATCAGTCTCAGGACAGGACACCTGTAGGAAATGAGATGCGGGTCGCAGTTCCCATCCCGACTTAGACTACCCATCAGCTTTAAGATACATATGTCTTTATGGTATTTGTTACAATTCTCCATATGATCTCACTTCCCCTGTAATCAGATTGATGACTACCTTAATTGTCATCATAGAACATTCATTCAGTAACTGAAGGAAGCAGAAGCAGAGATGCACAGCCAAGCATTGGGCCAAACTCCAGGAGTTCAGTCAAAGAGAGGAAGAAGTAATAATATGAGCTAAGGTGTAAGGGCTATGTTGGGAAAACCCAAAGAAACAGCTGACCTGAGCTCACTGACTCCAGACTGACAGCTGGAGAAACTGCAGAGGACACTGAGCTAGGCCCTCTAAATGTGGGTGGCAGTTGTGTGGTTTCGTCAGTTGGTGGGGTCAATAATAGTGGGACCAGAATTTTACGGGGGGTTGGAGGGCTCAAGGCAGGGTTTCTCAATAGCTATGGAGCCAGTCCTAGAAATCCCTCTTTAGACCAGGCTGGCCTTGAACTAACAGAGATCCTCCTGCCTCTGCTTCCCAAGTTAGGATTAACGGTGTGTGCCACCATGGCCCGACTTTATCTGTACTGCATGAAATTACTTTGGAGCCCATTCCCTATGGAGGGATACCTTGCTCAGTCAAGATACAGGCTGGAGGGCCTTGGTCCTGCCTCAGTGTGATGTGACAGACTTTGTTGACTCCCCATAGAAGGCCTCATCCTCTCTGAAGAATAGATAGGGGTTGGGTGGTGGGAAAGAGACAGAAGCAGGAGGAGGGGAGGGAGAGGAACTAGGATTGGTATGTAAACTACAAATAGGTAGTTTAAAAAAATTTAAAAAGGCCCACAGAAGGGCCAAAGACGACCTCCTATTGCAAGGTGCCAGTATACTGCAAGGATGGTTGTTGTAATAGGTGCCGCGGGGCTGCGTCCCCAGCACCCCGGCCGCCTGGCTTGCTTATGCCCCGAAATAACAACACACAAACTGTATTCTTTTAAACACTGCTTGGCCCATTAGCTCTAGCCCTTACTGGCTAATTCTGATATCCAGATCAATAAATAATAAATCTCTAATAAACTTGTGTAGCACCGGTCTTACCGGGAAGATTCTAGCCTACGTCCATCCTGGGTTGGAGCTGCCTGGGAGAGGGGAGCATGGCGTCTCTCTGAGCTCACTTCCTCTTCCTCCCAGCATTCTGTTCTGTTTACTCCTCCCACCTATGTTTTAACCTATCAGGGCCAAGCAGTTTCTTTATTGCTTAACCAATGAAATCAACAGATTGATATATGATACTCCCACATCAAATGGTAATGGTGACTGGGAACTGCAAGTGCAGCACTGATTCAGCCAGCTTCACACAGAAAATTGGGGAGGAGCAGGACAGTGAGGAGTGGTCTGCCAACCAGGGCTGGCCACCAAGCAGGCAGCAGTGTCTACAGGAAAATGTAAAGCAATTGACCTGCCTTTCCAAATAGCTTTACTGTGTGTATTTTCTAATGCTGGTTTTAATTCCTTCAGGAAGTATCCTGAAACTGATTTCTCAAATAATTATTTTTGATAGAGAAAAGTGGGGCTGGACAGGTGACTCAGTTGTTTCTTTACAAGCATGAGGACCTGAGTTTGATCCCTCAGAACACACAGTAAAAAATAAAAATAATTAATCAGCTGGTTGTGGTGGCACATACTTTTAATCCCAGCGCTCAAGAGGCAGGGGCAGGTGAATCACTATACGTTCAAGGCCAGCCTGGTCTTCATAGAAAGTTTCAGGCCAATCGAGGCTGCATATAAGAACCTGTCAAAGACCCCTGGTCATACTGTAATGCAAAATGCATTTTCTCCAACATCATATGTTCCTATAGGCTCTCATAGTCTCAACACAGTTTTAAAGTTCAAAGGCCAAAGTCTCTGGTGATACTCAAGACAATCTCTTATTTGTTACCTCCTGTAAAAGCAAAAAGCAAATTTCATACTTCCAACATACAATGGTGCTTAATGAATATTATCTTTCCAAAAGGGGGAGCTAAATTTAAAATGGATTGATTCTTTACCTGAGTAAACAAGAAGTGCATTGTAAGTAACTTCCAATACTCTAGAAATGACAAGGACTTCTGATTCCCTCAACAGTCACCCAAAGTAATTCTGTAATATTAGTATAGATACCCATATACTTACTTTTGTCCTAGAGTGTTGGCATACTTCTCAGTGAAGTAGAAAATTTGAATAATTGTTCTACCCATATTAGCAGTTTGTCAATCATTTTCCTCTATGCCCTGCAGAATGTCTGGTAGTTTTTTTTTGTGAAGCAGGAAATTGAAAGGACCATCCTGCCTTGTTTTGATAGAGGTTAGCGGTCATTTTTATGTGGGCCCTTCACATCCAGTTTATACAGCATACATTCAAGCAGTCCAGGAAAGAGCAGTTTCTCACCCTAATGGCTAGCCTTGCTGCATTGAAAGCAAACTTGATAAGGAGCTTCTTCAATGCTCATCATCTTGAAGCAACTGGGGCTGCCAGAAGCAGACTTGTCTACTGTCAAGAAAAATCTAAGTTCTTAAAACATTTTCAATGTATTATTCTGCAGTTTGTTGAAGTGTTTGAAGATTACTTATCCATCTGAAATATATCTCTGCATATCTAGAAAACCTAACTAACATGACTCTAAGTTTGACTTTTAAATTGTATTTTTAACTTTACATTACATTTTAAATGAGCTGTATAAACATAATGCTTTAAAAACCTGTAGGAATATACCTTAAATTTGTATCAATAAACCAAAATCCATACCAATATAAAATATTTTTAGATTAACAGTTACTTTTTGGATTAAAGTAGATTTAATAATCTACTTTTAAACTATTTCTGTATCACACACCCCTTATTCTTTAGAATGTCATTGACTATGATCATAAATCATTTAAGCAATCCTCTTTAAATGAAAACAAACATTTATCAATAATATTTTGGGAGTTTGGGCATAGTATACTATACTGCTTCCTGCTGGTTGAAGGTGTCAGTAATCTTATGGAGATCATGAGAAAATATAGAATTTTGGTTAAAATTTGGCTGTAGTAGTCTATAAGGCTGCAGAATCTCAACCAGTTGCCTTGATGTCAGAACAGCTGACATCAAGAAAGGAAGGCAGAAAGTAAAGTTACAAATGAGTCTTATCTACTAGCTTATGCTGCCTTCTTGAAACAGGAGGATGCAGAAATTCAGTTCATGGGAAATGTCTGTTTGAATAGTAACCAAGAAGGCTAGATTAAGACAAAACCAGAAAAAGATTATTCATTATAACTAGTTTAACTATAACTACAATCTGATTGTAACAACTCCAACATTTTGTTTTAATATTTTAATAATGGTATTTTAAGAGTGGTAAGCAATAAACATGTGTTGTAGAAAAAAACATAATTTAACTGTTATAGGACCCTGAAATGAGACAATTGCATCAATCTAAGACTAAGACAAGTTGCTTCTTGACCACATACATATGGTTAAAAGTCCACAAGGGACAAAAATAACAATGAAAAGAACAGAAATATTTGAGGCATGGGATATTGAACAAACGCAAGTTTCCCTTGAAATAGGATGGGAATGAGCAAGCTAAAGCTGGTGTGTGCCTTCTCATGAAATAGTTTACACTGCCAGAAGCAGTGAAGTAGAGCTAGCAGAGCACAGACTCCCATAGTCCTTTGTACTACACTTGAACAGAAATATATTTCACAAGAACAAAAATATATATGAGGACCTGATTCAAAAATATTAGTCAAGGTTACCTAATGAGGAGGGGAGGCAAATAGTGCTAGTCAAAAGGAAAAAATGAATAAAATAGGAGGGACAGACTCTCATAAAATGAAAAATAGTGTGATAGATTTCAATAATGAAAGTAAATAGACATGTAACTGTCAATAGAGGCCAGTTTATCCAGTTTGCTGTCTTTGAGAGAAAAGATTGGTAGAAAAATAACATTTATTATTATTATTATTATTATAAATTTTCACCTCCTCCCCTCTTCCCATTTCCCTCCCCCTACCCCCATTCTCCCTCCCCTTCTCTCTCCAGTTCAAAGAGCAGTCAGGGTTCCCTGCCCTGTGGGAAGTCCAAGGTCCTCCCCCCTCCATCCAGGTCTAGAAAGGTGAGGATCCAAACAGACTAGGCTCCCAAAAAGCCAGTACATGCAGTAGGATCAAAACCCAGCGCCACTGTCCTTGGCTTCTCAGTCAGCCCTCATTGTCAGCCACATTCAGAGAGTCTGGTTTGATCACATGCTCCATCAGTCCCAGTCCAGCTGGCCTTGGTGAGTTCCCATTAGATCGGCCCCACCGTCACAGTGGGTGGGTGCACCCCTCGTGGTCCTGACTTCCTTGCTTATGTTCTCCCTCCTTCTGCTCCTCATTTGGACCTTGGGAGCTCAGTCCAGTGTTCCATAGTGAGTCTCTGTCTCTATCTCCATCCATCGCCAGATGAAGGTTCTATGGCGATATGCAAGATATTTCAGAGTGGCTATAGTATAGGGCCAGTTCAGGTGCCCTCTCCTCAGCTGCTCAAGAACAAGCTGGGGGCATCTCCTTGGACACCTGGGAACGCCTCTAGAGTCCAGTCTCTTGTCACCCCTCAAATGGCTTCCTTAATTAAGATATATACTTCCCTGCTCCCATATCCACTTTCCCTCCATCCCAAATGTCTCATTCCCCCAAGCTCTCCCCATCCTCCCCTTCTCGCTTCTCTCTCCCCATCTCCCCTTACCACCGTCCCACCCCCACCCCCAAGATCTCAATTTTTGCCTGGAAATCTTGTATACTTCCAATATCCAGGAGGATAACTACATGGGTTTTTTTGGGGTGGGGGGAGGTTCACCTTTCTATTTAGCTTCTCTAGGATCATGAATTATAGGCTCAAAGTCCTTTAGTTATGGCTAGAATCCACTAATGAGTGAGTACATACCATATTCATATTTTTGGGTCTGGGTTACCTCACTCAGGATAGTGTTCTCTATTTCCATCCATTTGCATGCAAAATTCAAGATGTCATTATTTTTTTTACTGCTGAGTAGTACTCTAACGTGTAGATGTGCCACACTTTCTTTATCCATTCTTCCATTGAGGGGCATCTAGGTTGTTTCCACAACAGTGTTCACCTAAGAATGAGGCCTTGGGAGCCCTCTTCTATGCATTCTGGAATACTGAGTGGATTGATGGGCCAGTCTTATGCAGGCAAGCAGAGCTGCTGTGAGTTCATGAGTGCAGTGGTCCTGTAATATCCAGAATACACTACTTTGTTTGAGCAGGCCTGAACCAGAAACCTCCACCAGAATAGTCCCAAGCCAGCCACCTCCACCTGACCATGTTCAGGCTAGTAACCTCGGCAGGAGCAGTCCCAAGCAAGCAACATGATGGGAACAGGCCAGAGCAAACACCTGGGATGGCAGAGCAACATCCAGGACCCCGGAGTGACCACCAGGAATGTAGAGTGACCTACAGGGTGACCAGAACCATGGCCTTGACTGCACCATGAGGAGCAGACATCTGAGCCTTGATTACACTGGCACCTGGAAGATTGATCATTAGAGACACAGCCCCAACTACACCAATCAGAAGAAAAGATGAGCAGACAAGGTAAGAACAGTCAACACCACAAAGAACAACACGACAACAACAAAACCTAGTGGCTCTACAACAGCAAAACTTGAACACCCCAATATAGATGAAACAGAAGAAAATGACCTGAAAAATAACTTTAGGAGAATGTTTGAGACCTTTAAAGAGGAAATGAAAGATTCCCTCAAAGAAATGGAGGAAAAGACAAAGAAAAAAAATGGAAAAAAAAAACAAACAAATCCCCAAATTAGCAAAACTTGAAACCAAAATAGAGACAAAGAAAAAACAAACTGAGGAAATTCTGGAAATGGAAAATATGAAAAATCAGGAACCACAATGCAAGCATAAACAGCAGAATGCAAGAGATGGAAGAGAGAAACTCAAGTGCTGAAGATACAATAGAGGAAATAGACTTATCAGTCAAAGAAATCATTAAATCTAACAAAAGCTCAACATAAATACCCAGGAAATATGGAACACCATGAAAAGACCAAACCTACGAATAATAGGGATAAAAGAAGAAGTCCAATTTAAAAGAATAGAAAAAATATTTAACAAAACCATATAAGAAAACTTTCCCAACCTAAATAAAGATATGCACATGGAGACAAGAAGCTTATAGAATACCAAAAGACTGAACCAAAAGAATAATCAAAACACTAAACATACAGATTAAAGAATATTAAAAGATGCAAAGGGGAAAAAGACAAGTAATATATAAAGACAGAAATAACAGAATTACACCTGACTTCTCAATGGAAACAATGAAAGCCAGAGGATTCTGGTGAAGCGTTATACAGACTTTAAGAGACCAGGAATGGCAGCCCAGACTACTATACTATATCAGCAAAACTTTCAATCACCATAGATGGACAAAACTAGATATCCTATGAAAGAATCAGATTTAACCAATACCTGGCAATAAACCCAGCCCTACAGAAAGTAGTAGAAGAAAAACTCCAACCCAAGGAAGTTAGTTCCATCCACAAAAACACAGACAATACATGATCTCACAATGGCAAATCCCAAAGAAGGAAAAAACACAAAATAACATCACCAACAATGAAAACTAAGTAACAGAAACTAGCAATTCCTGGTCATTAATATCCCTTAATATAAATGGATTCAACTCTCCTATAATCATACACAGGCTAACAGATTGAATATGAAAATGAGATCCATCTTTCTGCCGCACTCAAGAAACACATTTCAACCTCAAAGACAGACATTGCTTCAGAGTAAAGGGCTGGGAAAAAAATTTCCAATCAAATGGACCTAAGAAACAAGCTGGTGTAGCTATCTTAATATCTAACAAAATAGATTTCATTTGAAAGAGACAAAAGAAGGACATTTCATATTAGTCACAGGAAAATCCATCAAGAGGAAATCTCAATACTGAGTATCTATGCCCCGAGTACAAGGGCACCCTCACATGTTAAAAAAAATACTTCTAAAGTTTAAATCACACATTAAACCCCACACACTAATAGTGGGAGACTTCAACACCCCACTCTCACCGCTGGACAAGCCTATCAGATAGAGAATTAAGAGAGGAATAAATGAAATAACAGATGTTACGACACAAATGGATTTAACAGACATATAGAACATTCCATCCAAACTTAAAAGAATCTATCTTCTTCTCAGCACCTCATGGAACCTTCTCAAAAACTGATCACATACTCGGTAACAATGCTAACCTTCACAGGTACCAAACAACTTGGACTAACCCTATGTATTTTATCGGATCACACTGGCTTAAAATTAGAGTTCACCAATAACACTAATCTCAGAAAGCCCACAAACACATGGAAATTAAACAATGCTTAACTGAATCATCAATGGGTCAAGGAAGAAATTAAAGATTTCCTAAAATTCAATGAAACTGACCACAGAACGTACCCAAATTTATGGAACACAATGAAAGCAGTGTTAAGAGGAAAGTTCTTAGCACTAAATGTCTACATAAAGAAGCTGGAAAATTCCCACACTAGTGAGTCAGCAGAACACCTGAAAACTCTGGAACAAAAAGAAGCAAACTCACCCAGGAGGACTAGATAGCAGGAAATAATCAAACTGAGAACTGAAATCAACAAAATAGAAACAAAGAAAATACAAACAATCAATAAACCAAAGAGTTGGTTCTTCAAGAAAATCAACAAAACAGACAAACCTTTATCTAAATTATTCAAAAGGCATAGAGAGAATATCCAAATTAACAAAATCAGAAATGAAAAGGGAACAAAACAACAGACACAGAAAATCTAGAGAGTCATCAAGTCATATTCGAAAACCTGTACTCCACAAAATTGGAAAACTTAAAGGAATTGGACAATTTTCTGGATAAATATCACATACAAAATTTAAATAAAGACCAGATAAGCAAATTAAATAGATCTATTACTGCTAAAGAAATAAAAACAGTCATCAGAAGTCTCCCAACTAAATAAAGCCCAGGACCAAATGGTTTCAGTAAAGAATTTTACAAGATTTTTCAAAGAAGAATACCAATACTTCTCAAATTGTTCCACACAATAGAAACAGAAGGAACACTGTCAAACTCCTTTTATGAGGCTACAATTACCCAGATAAACGAACAACATAAAGACATTACCAAGAAAGAGAATTACAGACCCATCTCACTCATGAACATTGATGCAAAAATACTCAATAAATTACTGGCAAACTGAATCCAAGAAAACATCAGAAAAATCATCCACCATGCTCAAGACAGCTTCATCCCAGAGATGCAGGGATGGTTCAAAATATGAAAATCTGTCAATGTAATCCAATATTTAAACAAACTAAAAAAAACCCCACATGATCATCTAATTAGATGCTGAAAAGGTGATGTGGGAGTGTCATATATTAATCTGTTGATTTCATTGGTTAAGTAATAAAGGAACTGCCTTGGCCCTGTGGGTGGAGTAAACAGAATAGAACGCTGGGAGGAAGAGGAAGTGAGGTCAGACTCCACAGCTCTGCTCTCTGGAGCAGACGCCTCAGGAGAGACGCCATGCTACCTGCTCCAGGGAAGACGCACACCATGCCCCAGCTCCGACCCAGGATGGACTTAGGCTAGAATCTTCCCGGTAAGCGCACCTAGGGGCGCTACACAGATGATTAGAAATGGGCCAGAGCAGTGTTTAAAAGAATACAGTGTCCGTGTAATTATTTGGGGCATAAGCTAGCCGGGCAGGGCAGGAGGCTTGGGTGTTGGGGAGGCAGCCCAGCCGCCGCCCCATATTACTACAAATGGCGCCCAACGTGGGGCCCGAACCCACGACCCTGGGATTAAGAGTCCCATGCTCTACCGACTGCCGCCGTGTTTTCAGACTGCACAGTGCTCTGCATGTCAGATTTTGATGTAACTTGGATGAAAAGAATTTCTGTGCTGCATGCTCAGTCTCAGAATTAAAGTGCTGAGTGCCGCTCCTACCTGGTAGCCCCAAGAGGCTTCCTGACTCGGCTTTAGCTGCAAAGCCTGCAGCTCATTAAGAGGTCCTGCCACGAAACACTTAAACGGTGTTGACGAAAAGCTGAACGCGTGCTTTTCGGTTTTCAGCCATAGCAGAAAAAAAGCTGCGCCGCTTAAAAATGCCGGCTTTCTGGGCCATCCTGCCAGGGAAAACTCTGACTGTTTGAGGCAGGAGGGCCGGCTACCGAGAGAGGATTTGAGTGTTGTCTGTTGTAGCTTGCTGGCTGGCAGGGACCTTGAATGCCATAGAGGTGTGGCTATAAACATGGCTGCAGCCTGTATATCCGCCATGAGGCTGAAAAGCTAAGGAATGGGCTACATCTAGCCGTCAAAGCCACGCCTTTAGTCCTACTGAGTGAGATTGCTTGGTAAACTAAAGACTCATGTGGTCAAAAAACAGAGAGATATACAGTAAAGAGAGATTCAGAGACAAAGAAAATTTCTAAATGGTTTACTGTGTGTTAAAAATATATGCAAGCTGAAAGTTGAAGTTCTTAAAGCAAAAAACAAAAAAAGGAAGCGAGTTGTTGTGTGTCGTAGTACACACCTTTAATCCCAACACTTGGGAGGCAGAGGGAGATAGACCTCTGTGACTTCAAGGTGTGGTAGCACACGCCTTTAATCCCAGTGCCTAAAAGGCAGAGACAAACAGATCTCTGTGAGTTCAAGGTGTAGTACCAAACACCTTTAATCCCAATGCCTGGGAGGCAGAGACAGGCGGATCTCTGAGAGTTCAAAGACAGCCTGGTCTACAGATACACGCTCAAAAAGCAAAAAGTTAACCTAGGAATGTCACAGCTTAGATTCTTAAGCATCTAGTGATTTAAAGGTGCAAATCAAAAGTGCTCCTGGATAGTAAAAAATTGTAGATTCACAATAGGACAGATTCAGACCACTGAATGAGTCACACTGTTGGATGAATGTACGTAGGCTTGGGAGAGAGAAGAAAAAGAATATAGAGAATAAAGTTAATGGTTTAAAAAGAAAAAGGTAAAAGTAAAGTCTTTAAAGAGACAGAGTACAGATAGTTAAGAGATGAAAAGAAATAAAGAAAAATAAGCCGCGTAAAGATGGAAAATTCACAGAGAGTCTGGATTATGTACATTGTGTTTTCTTTAAAATTTTTGACTGTGAAGGAGCTAAGTACAGAGAGACATTTCATTATAAGGGCTGCCAAGTGGAACCAGAACGGATATCATGAGGGTATGATTTCAAAATTTGGATCTAAGGATATGATACTTTGGAAAAGAGATTCTGCTTTTGTTTTCACAGAGGATCAGACCTTGTGGATTGCATTTATTCCGATTTGGTATGATGGACCACGTCCTCCTGAAGGGTTGCTGTGAACATCTTCAGAAAATTGCTTTGCTCAACTGCCAACTGAGATGACCCTGGCACACAGGTTATACCATGAAAGACCTAATTAACGACACCCCCATTCAGCAGGAAGCAGTTTGGAGAGAAAAAACTGCGCCCATGTTCCCAAATATAGTTTATAAATTCTTTTACATTTAAAGGGGGATATGATATAGATATGAATAATTTGAATTAGTATAGATTTTGCTTTATTGATAGAGATTTACGGTCAATTTTGTTATATGTATAAATGTTTCTGATGTAACTTTTACTTGATAACTGTTTTGTTATATGTAATTTTACTATGTTAAAGTTAAAGCCTTTCTTTTTTTTGTTTAAACAGAAAAAGGGGAAGTGATGTGGGAGTGTCATATATTAATCTGTTGATTTCATTGGTTAAGTAATAAAGGAACTGCCTTGGCCCTGTGGGTGGAGTAAACAGAATAGAACGCTGGGAGGAAGAGGAAGTGAGGTCAGACTCCACAGCTCTGCTCTCTGGAGCAGACGCCTCAGGAGAGACGCCATGCTACCTGCTCCAGGGAAGACGCACACCATGCCCCAGCTCCGACCCAGGATGGACTTAGGCTAGAATCTTCCCGGTAAGCGCACCTAGGGGCGCTACACAGATGATTAGAAATGGGCCAGAGCAGTGTTTAAAAGAATACAGTGTCCGTGTAATTATTTGGGGCATAAGCTAGCCGGGCAGGGCAGGAGGCTTGGGTGTTGGGGAGGCAGCCCAGCCGCCGCCCCATATTACTACAAAAAGGCCTTCGACAAAATACAACATCCTTCACGATAAAAATCTTGGAGAAAGGATACAAAGAACATACCTAAACATAATAAAGACAATATACAGCAAGCCAACAACCAACATGAATCTAAATGGAGAGAAACTCAAAGCAATCCCACTGAAATCAGGAACAAGACAAGGTTGTTCACCCTCTCCATTCTTTATTTAATATAGTATTTGAGGTTCTAGCTAGCACGTAAGACAAAAGGAGATCAAGAGAATACAAATCAGAAAATAAATCAAACTGTTACTCTTTGCTAATGAGGTAACCCAGACCCAGAAAGACAAATATCAGATGTAGTCACCCATAAGTAGCTTTTAGACATAAAACAAAGGAAAAACTAGCCTATAATTCACAACCCCAGAGAACCTAGACAACAAAGAGGACCCCAAGTGAGACGTAAATGGATCTAATCTACATGGGAAGTAGAAAACCACAAGATCTCCTGAGTAAATTGGGAGCATGGGGACCATGGGAGAGGGTAGAAGGGGAGGGGAGAGAAAAGGAGAGGAGCAGAGAAAAACAATTTAAAAATCTTATTGTTAATAGGTCAAATAATTCTTAAAATGCTGCTGCATATAATTGCTGATTAATAATATAAGCACACTGTCATAATAAAGACTGAGAAGGCTCTGCAGTAACTAACCCCCTTTTCTTCTATAGTTGTTGAAGATTATTTAACTAAGGATATTTGTTTTTCTTTTCCCCAACATTGTAAGCACTGTGAAATTACCTGTATTCTAGTATATAAAATACTTGGAAAAATTATTCTATCCCATGATTAGCACCCATCCTTTTCTTAGCATATACTTTATGGAAGAGGCTCCAGTAACCTCAAACAAGGATGTAAATATGACCAACCATAAAACACAAACTCTAAATGGAAGGAGAGGAACCCAATAAGGAGGCAAAATTCAAAATTATATTTCTCATTCTGTGATTTGATGGAGAGTTTCACTTCATATGGAGAAAATGAGTCCAATCACCGAAAACAATAAATCAGGAACCAGTATCCAGGAAATTGGGCAGGAGAATAAACAGAAATGTTGATGGTCACAGCAGCAATGGGTCATAAATCAGAAGCTAAGAGAATTTAAACACCTGAGAGGAGGTCAACATCTATGGTTCAACTCTGGATAACGCATCAGGACTCATTAAAAGATCACTGGAGTCCAAGAGTTATAGAATCTTCTTCAACAGATGCTTAAGATATCACTAATTTATATTTGGTTTGAATCTTCAGTCACAAATGTAATTGTGTAGTAATGTCCTATACATCTAACAGAGCACCGTTAAGATGCTCTATTTGCATATTTCTTGACACTGTTTTTGGCAGATTTTTCTCTAACAAAATATTTCCTCAATTCAGAAAGAGGTTATACTTCTGAGTCATGCAAAGGTACCATGTGATCTAACAACAGTTTTGCTTCAAAGTTTAACCACCAAATACAAGGCCATAGAAACAATAGTAGGAGGCTATTGTATAATATATTTTTAAGACGTGTTAAATTTGCTTATACTGTAGAACATTTGTTTAATGATGTAAAGATGTGTTGCATTCCTTTGTGTTGTATTTGCTTAACTCTGTGAAGATGTGCTACTTTGCCTGCCTAAAACACCTGATGGTCTAATAAAGAGCTGAACAGCCAATAGTGCTGCAGGAGAAAGGATAGGTGGGGCTGGCTGGCAGAGAGAATAAGTAGAAGGAGAAAATTGGGAAGAAAAAGATCAGGGAATGAGAAAAGAAGGGCCCAGCCACCCTGCTACATAGCAAGCCATGGAGTAAGAAGGAAAAAAAGATATATAGAAATAGAGAAAAGTAAAAGCCCAGAAGCAAAAAAGGTAGGCAGAATGATTTAAATTAAGAAAAGCTGGCTAAAACGAGCCAAGCTAAGGTTTGGCATTTATAAGTAAGGATTAAGCCTCCATGTGCATGATTTATTTGTGAGCATATGATTTATTTGGGAGCTGGGTGGTGCCCCCCAAAAATGCCAAAATAATAATAAAAACAACAGCAGGAGACCAGTTCATGGATTCAGATGACCTGCTTTCTACATCTAGCACCAATGGACACTTCCTGTGGCTGAAAGTCCTCATTCAGCCAAGGGAAATGTGGCTTTAGCCGATGTTTCAGTTCTTTGGCTATGTTACCTACTTCTCTACCTCTGGCTTTACACACGTGCTATTGCTTTTACTTGGAATGTTTGAACTTTCCCTATCACAGTGTTAACCCTCCATATCCTTTAAGTCTTAGCATAAATACCAAATCTTCTGGAAGGTTTTCACTTTTCCCTTGCCTAGGTCCTTTCTTCTAGAGTATTTCTGTGTACTGTACTCCATCTCCCATGACAATTGGCAACAGATTTCACTGGAGTTACTTATTATCAAGGTTTATTTGTCCCACTAGCCTTTGAACACCACAAGGACAGTAAACATTTCTTTGTTACAGTTCACAGCTCTGTCTCTGCTTATACACTAGGATCTCAGTATTTGTTAGGAAAAGCCATAAATGATCTCAATTTGTGCATGGGAATTAGTGACTCTCAGTCTCTTGAATGATCTCAAGGTGTGTGTGGGAATCAGGGAGTCTCTGTGAATGATCTCAAGCTGAATATGAGAATCAGTGAGTGAGTCTCAGTTTTTGAGATTTTTCTGGACTTTGTATTCTACTTCAGGTACTTTTATCAAAATTAACAAGATCCACTTATCTCCTGCTTAAATAGTTCAGTATTTGAACCCTGACTTCTTTTTTTTTAAGATTTATTTATTATATATACAACATTCTGCCTCAATGTATGCCCGCACGCCAGGGGAGGGCGCCAGATCTCAGTACAGATGGTTATGAGCCACCATGTGGTTCCTGGGAATTGAACTCAGGACCTCTGGAAGAGCAGCCAGTGCTCTTAACCAGCCCTGAAATACACTTTTTTTTAAATTTATTTATTTATTAAGGATTTCTGCCTCCTCCCCGCCACTGCCTCCCATTTCCCTCCCCCTCCCCCAATCAAGTCACCCTCCCTCATTTGCTCGAAGAGCAATCAGGGTTCCCTGACCTGTGGGAAGCCCAAGGACCGCCCACCTCCTTCCAGGTCTAGTAAGGTGAGCATCCAAACTGCCTAGGCTCCCCCCAAGCCAGTACGTGCAGTAGGATCAAAAACCCACTGCGATTGTTCTTGAGTTCCCATTCTTTCTCACTGTCCGCTATGTTAAGCTAGTCCAAATTTATCCCATGCTTTTTCAGACCCAGGCCAGCTGGCCTTGGTGAGTTCCCGATAGAACATCCCCATTGTCTCAGTGTGTGGGTGCACCCCTCGCGGTCCTGAGGTCCTTGCTCGTGCTTCGTCTCCTTCTGCTCCTGATTTGGACCTTGAGATTTCTGTCCGGTGCTCCAATGTGGGTCTCTGTCTCTGTCTCCTTTCATCGCCTGATGAAGGTTAATATTCAGGAGGATGCCTATGTGTTTGTCTTTGGATTCACCTTCTTATTTAGCTTCTCTAGGAACATGAATTATAAGCTCAATGTCCTTTATTTATGGCTAGAAACCAAATATGAGTGAGTACATCCCATGTTCCTCTTTTTGGGTCTGGCTTACCTCACTCAGGATAATGTTTTCTATTTCCATCCATTTGTATGCAAAATTCAAGAAGTCCTTGTTTTTTACTACTGAGTAATACTCTAATATGTATATATTCCATACTTTCTTCATCCATTCTTCCGTTGAAGGGCATCTAGGTTGTTTCCAGGTTCTGGCTATTACACACAATGCTGCTATGAACATAGTTGAGCATATACTTTTGTTGTATGATAGGGCCTCTTTTGGGTATATTCCCAAGAGTGGTATTGCTGGATCCAGGGGTAGGTTGAACCCGAATTTCCTGAGAAACCGAAACACTGCTTTCCAGAGTGGTTGCACAAGTTTGCATTCCCACCAGCAATGGGTGAGTGTACCCCTTTCTCCACAACCTCTCCAGCAAAGGCTATCATTGGTGTTTTTGATTTTAGCCATTCTGACAGGTGTAAGATGGTATCTTAAAGTTGTCTTGATTTGCATTTCCCTGATCGCTAAGGAAGTTGAGCATGACCTTAAGTGTCTTTTGGCCATTTGAAGTTCTTCTGTTGAGAATTCTCTGTTCAGCTCAGTGCCCCATTTTATAATTGGGTTGATTAGCCTTTTACGGTCTAGTTTCTTGAGTTCTTTATATATTTTGGAGATCAGACCTTTGTCAGTTGCGGGGTTGGTGAAAATCTTCTCCCAGTCAGTGAGTTGCCTTTGTGTCTTAGTGACAGTGTCCTTTGCTTTACAGAAGCTTCTCAGTCTCAGGAGGTCCCATTTATTCAATGATGTCCTTAGTGTCTGTGCTGCTGGGGTTATACGTAGGAAGTGGTCTCCTGTGCCCATGTGTTGTAGAGTACTTCCCACTTTCTCTTCTATCAGGTTCAGTGTGTTCGGACTGATATTGAGGTCTTTAATCCATTTGGACTTGAGTTTTGTGCCTGGTGATAGGTATGGGTCTATTTTCATTCTTCTACAGATTGACATCCAGTTTTGCCAGCACAATTTGTTGAAGATGCTCTCTTTTTTCCATTGTATACTTTTAGCTCCTTTATCAAAAATCAGTTGTTCATAGGTTTGTAGGTTAAAGTCAGGGTCTTCTATTCGATTCCATTGGTCGACTTCTCTGTTTTTATGCCAATACCAAGCTGTTTTCATCACTGTAGCTCTGTAGTAGAGTTTGAAGTCAGGGATGGTAATGCCTCCAGACAATCCTTTATTGTATAAGATTGTTCTGGCTATCCTGGTGAACCCTGACTTCTTATCTCTATATATTTCTCTAAAATGAAAGCATTTTGTAGCTATAAATATTTCTCAGAAGTCATGCATGTTTTAATATGTAAAAAGTAGTTTCCATTTTAATTTTACTCAGTAAATCAAAGAGAACAGAGCCATAAGTAACCCTCCTTCCAATATACCTATTTAATAAATTCTGACTAATTAGGACTATGTTAACTTCAAAGAATATGATCTTGATATTAAAAGCGGAAAGGAAGGGGGACAAGCTATCTGATAATTGATGTGGAACTACCTTGATCCTTTCTTTCGGTGATAAAGTGAAAATAAAGAACACCAGAGGTATTATTTGTATGGATGCCTATACGGTCAGAGGGAATTCTCACAATCCTGTTTCCTGTTACCTTATGTGTAGCAGTCATGTCTTGGGAGACCAAATCAGATCCTGTGGTACTAGAAGGGAGTAGACAGATCAGACCATTTAAATATTACTAAGAGCAGGAACAGACTTTAAGGAAGAACAGCATATATTCCCCAGAGGAAGGAAAAGTCACTCTGTTGGTGGTAAGAGCTTCAGCAAATACTTAAGAGCATAAACTCTGACCTGGATGCCCTGAGCTCTAGCCCTATCTCTTACTATGTGTGAACTATTAAGGAAATTCGCCTCCCAATGCTCTCGTTCCCTCATCACAACATGAGGAGAGTTGAAGTTACTACGTTCGGCAGCTGTTGCAGACAAAACTAAGTAATACTTTCAAGTACTTACAGAAACACTTATCACATTAAGTGATCAGTATTTGATTTTCTAGTTTTTTCCGCTCCATATTCAACAGCATGGGCAGGGAAGAAATTGTGTTTGAAAAGCATATAGTACATAAGATTTCTCTAATCTAGCTGGAGGCAACTGGCAAAACAAAGAAAATTGGGAAATCCCTTTGGGTGGGATAGCCAAAAGAGCTACTTAACTGAGGTTACTTAGAGGCCAGACTGTAATACCTTTGGGATTCTCCAAATCCTCTGACTTTGATGCAGGTAGTGGCAGTAAGAGCCAAGAGAAAGCAGGGTGAAGGCACCAGTTAACACTGGAGGGTGGCACATGAGAAAACAAGAGCAGGCAGACAGCGGATGTGGAAAATGTCACATGACAATCATAAGACTCCTACCAAAATGACTGTCAAGCTTTTCTTTCAGGTGTCTCCTGGAGAACAAGATGAGAAGTGTCTCCTAGGAGGAAACATCTAGAAACCCAAGCCTGGATAGCTGTCTAATAGTTCTTTAACTCAACAGAGAAAATCCCCTTAGAAAATTCAAAATGGTCGAAACACCCTTACTTCCAACAGTTCCTCCTAGAATTGAGCCACGTAAGCATTGAGCTGGGAGATATAAATTGTAGTTCTATATTAGTAAGTGGATTTCAAGCCTGTTGTTCTCACTTCATTAATTCTATACAATTTCTTGTCACTAAATTACAGAAAGGCACTTTCATTTGAAAAGTCTTAACACTTGAGGCCACTGAATCATCACTAAGATCTCAGAAGGAATGTCTACATAAAGCCCTCTACAGCCATTTAGAGAAAGAAGACATGAATACTGACATCATTTATAATGTCTGACCTATCACAATGTTTGCTCTTCTCACAAAGCATCCAGAACATTGTTGAAACTTGTCCTTAAGTCACTTGGCAGAGGTTCTATCTTGGATTTTTGCCTGGCAATGGCTTCTTCCTACCCAGTTTTCTCATCCTTCTGCGCAAGCTGTAACCTAACTTTGTGACTGGGCTTGCATATGTAATTTGAGCTGCATCTCACTGCCAGCTGGTTTCTTCCTGCTCAGCTAATTAGTCCAGATTCCCCTCTAAGGCATGTAGGAACTATCAGTTAAGATAAAAGAAAACAATAGGTCAGTGATGGCAGTTTTTGAAACTGCTGATTGCTTTCCCTATTATATCATATGGTCGTGAGGATTATTCTACACTTACGGGTAAATTATTCAGTTACTCATTAACTCAGTTCAGACACATCGAGGCTTGTCCTGGTTTAACTAACCTTTTAATCCATGTGACATGGAAAAAACACATTCTTCTCAATCAGGTGTTAAATTGATACACTAAAACCTAACTATCCAATTGATTTTTGTAATCATTTTATTCACAGCTTAATAGTTCCAAGATGAGAGTTTGAAACAAAAATCATGATACTAGAGTTCATGTTTTAATTATAACATTGGTCCATCTTTCGTGGTTTTTAACTGGGGGATAATGATAGATTTATCAGCTTCCTGATAGCAACGGGGGTTACTCCAACTCCTTCAACACTCCTGCAGATTTGATGAAGACTTTAGTAGAAGGACTAGCAGCTTCAGATATTGGTCATTTGTTACTCCCTTCTTTAAACAGTCTCGAAACTGTGGTCCAGAGAAAACAGCATCAATATTGCCTAGAAACTGGTGAGGCAGATTTGTATGGCTTACCTCAGAAGCACCAATCAAACTGGGTGTGTGGGAGTGAGGGGGTTGTCAGCAAGCTGAGCTTTAAAAACTGTAGCTGATTCTGATTCATCTCCATCAGATGGAGCCCTCTTGCTAAGCATATGTCCAAATAGTTATGCAAAGCCTATATACACATATTTCAATCAAATCCTTAAGGCTGAGCCCATTATCAAGAATCTCAGATCACAGAAAATAGTGTTAGGATTGTTGCTACTTCTGTGAAAGAAAGAAGGAAAAAAAATTCATCCATTTCTTGGTAAATTTCCCCAATGGTTTTAACAATCGTTACCATATGCAAAATATAATGTTCTCAAAGATTAAATACCACTTCTGGGACTTAAAGAAAAGAGGAATAGAAGACCATACCTGGGAAAAGAAATCTCTTTCCTGCTATGAAAGAAATGTAACACTTATTATTGGGTCATTCTAAAATCTGTTACATTGATTTGCAGACAAAGAAACTTTGTAGACAGAGTGGCCAAGATAAATGAGAATACCTTTCACAGTGACTTTCCCAGGGTTGACACACAACCTTAACAAGAAATTTTCTTGAACAGATTAACCTAATCACTAAAGTTCTCTTTTACTTAAGTCACAAAGGGGAATGGAGTTCAGGTGAATTTGCCTTGAAATCAGAGTGCCAGACTCCTGCACATTTTTGACATTCATGGAATTCTTGAGACCATCAGTAGACCACCCCGAAAGACAAAGAAAAAGGAGAAAAAAAGGCCAACTGCAGGAAGTTCAAGCAGCAATTATCAACTCCATTTCCAGGAGGATAACCCAAGGAAACACTTTACTTTACAGTCACTAAGTAGCACTAAAGATAAGGGAGAGCCTGTCAACCAATGGATATAGGAGAACTGGATTATCTTCTTTCTAAACTTATCTGCAGGAAGGGCTGAAGATTCCTAGACACTGAGGTCACCAAAGTTCTAGTGACCACCCTACTGTGGCCTGGTCCTGCTTAAATCTAAATGCTTATTTGGATTAGCTCTGCCACTTTATGATGCTTGGAGAAACTCAAAATAATTTGTTAAGTGGAATTATATGACCAGGACTATCCAGAGAATTTAACATGGATGGAGGTACTGACAAGAGTCCAATAAAAATATTATTACCAACTTATTACTATAAGACAATTGAGAAAAATTGATAAGAATTGTTAAGTTTTGCTCTACCACATTTTGAGGGTGTATGTTTATCCTGAAGAATAAATTAGAAATAGTCTATATTTTAATCCCTTCTTCAAGAAACCATCAAGACAGTATATACATTTTGCTTAACATCAAATATTAAAAAGAGAACATTCAAGGATAAGGAGATAGCTTAGTGGGCAAAGTGCTTGCTGTGTATGCATAAGGACCTGGACTTGATCCCAAGAACCCATATTAAGCAACAACAACAAAGCAAGCATGGTGGTATGCACACTTGTAATTCTGATGCAGGAAGGCAGAAACAGGAAGCCAGCCAGCCTAACAATGGAGCCTCAGGTCTCAGTGACGGACCTCCTTTCCAAAAATGAGATAGAAGGACAACTCCTGAGGAAGAACATTCTAAAGTTGGAACGTGTGTGTGTGTGTGTGTGTGTGTGTTTGATTCAAAGTGAGACCCCAGCCCTCTAACACCCCTATATCCAAGGAGTCTGGGATAAATGATTGGAAGCATAACCCCAGCCCTTGGCCTGGGAGTTGCATTGGTCAGGCTGAATTCTAACTCCCAGCCTGCCAGTTGCTGACCCCTCCCTGAGGGAGAGTCTGGACCACTCCCACAGGGTATTTATTCTTGTGCTGGAAAAAGGAACACATGGTTTCAGGGTTGCATGGGCTCGTCTATTTGCCATGCTGCCTATGTTCATCCAAGAGTGCTGCATTCATTAAACATGGGCATTTCAATTTGGTCTGATCTGGTTTGATTGGAGTTCTTTGCATTGGCGGAGCAGCTTTTCTTAAGATTAAACCAAACAATGTGCACATCTGCACATGCATGTGCACTCATGCATACATAGACACATACTCAAACACAATGAGTGAAGAAAGCCTCTGCTGTTAAAAGAAACATTCAATTTGCTTAAATCTTGTGTGTGTGTACCAATAATTTAAGCTAGCTCAAAAGTATCTGGGTATCAGAGAAATCTGAGACGAGTGGAAGTGTCATGAAAAAAAACCATAAACATTGAAACGATTAGAATAAATATTTTATATCTCCTTTATAAGCCAAGATTTCAAAGGAGGAAAGTAATTGATTCAGTGATATAGATGCTATGTCCTTGGTCAGCAAGACAGCCCTGCATTTACCCTTTACCTACTAATGGCTTTTCTTTCAGCTACCTCTGTACTTCTTCTTAAGAAGCACCAGTCCTTCAGACTTCTTCAGCTGAGACTGCTGTGCTAAAGCCCAGGGGCAGGCCAATTAAGATTAATTATGTCACAACAAGGAAAGAATTCTAAAAGCTGGCCCTCTACCAAGAATGCAGCATCCTCACCCTTCTACTTCAAGCCCTGAGATGTTATCAGTAAAAATAGCCTTAACAAATCATAACTGCTGGGAAGGATAGAAATAATCTCTATAAGGTCACAAAGAACTAAAAAAAAAAAGTCTCTCAAGATCAAACAACTCTTGCTGAGAAAGGGTCAGAAAATTCAGGATATGACCATTCATTGTTTTTCTGAGCCTCAGATAGAGATGCTGGGATTGTGGGATGGGAATGTCTGTCATAAAGATCAAGAAGCATGCTCAACCAACTCCTAGTTCCACACTGACTAAAAACCTCATTTCAGAGTCCTAGGTAAATTAGTAATATGCAGCTAAATAACTCAAAACAGACAGTCATCACAGTGACAGACTTGTAAAGTGCAGTTGCAGGAAATTGCACAAAATAAGCAGAATAAATATTTCTGGAGAGAATTGGATGTTTTTTTTCCAACCACCACTTGACAGCCCAACTTTCTTTCAAATTTTACTTTTCCTCCCCCACTCTTCTTTGCCAGATAAATGTACTTCCAGCTGGACTTAGGAGAGGCAATGGTGTCAACCAACGACTCGTTAAGAAATACACACCTGTCATAAAGGCAAGAGTCTCTCAAGGGCCATATTGAATTGCTTTCCCTGCTTCCTATGAAAAGGTACAATGAAAAAAAAATGAATTAACTATCAACTACCAGATGTTTCTAGCATCTCTATTAGTTTGAGTAAGATGAAACAATTGCTACATTGTACAGATGTTAACTCACATAAACATAAGTAAGTATTTAGGATGTGGGAGGAAGGCTCAACTAAATGTGTTTTGAGAATAAGTGATATTTTCTTCTTGGCAAAGCTTTATAATAACAGGAAAAATTTCTTCTTTCACTGATACATTTTAGCAACACATTTAAGAATAAGTGGGCATATATTTAAGGGTCCAAACTTGTAGATGTGCACTTTTAGTTTGACATTGCTTGGTGGCATCCACTATAATTATTTCAGTCTTCCTGGTGGTGCTCATAAAAGTGCACTTCAGGATTCAAAAGCATTCTGGTTACAGGAATTTCTAAATATTACAAACTGTATTCTGTAGTCATGAATGGAGTCTAGTAAAGAGACATGGTACAGCAAGGATATAGGGAAGGATAGAAATGCTGGTCCTCTAAAATTACTGAGAAGAAATATGGACAAAATGTTTGGGTTACTCCTGACCTGACCCTATAATTAAAATGCCTGATATGCAAGTATATAGAGCAGTCACCAACATAGCAGGACTTCTTACACTTTTTATCCTGAAGACTCCTTTCTGCCTGATAAATTTTTATGGAACCCCAAGTACATAAAATAGAAATACAAATCAAATATTTACTGATAACAAATCATAAGGAGATTTATTTTAAAATATTATTTGGTATAAAGTTTGCCATTTGCTAAAGGCAAAAATGTCTTGCATATTAATGGATGTTTTCATTTATTTTGACCATTTTGTATAAATACATAGTACAAAATGATAGACGTATGTTTATGGCCATTTCAAAACCTGTTGGAAATTCTGCTCTAGTTACAATCCAAAAATTCCTTTGGTGATTTTTTTTTGCAACTCATATAGCAAATTTTATAACAAACATGCTGACGCAGTGCAATCCAAAATATATTAATTGGATACTTACTTGATGACAATGACTGTAGCAAAATACTAAAAGTAGTTTTCCATAATTATATTATGTTTTTATGTAAGAGTAGAAAAAACGGTGTGTATAGTAAAAAACCACTGCAATGCATGATGTACAAGAGTCTTGACTGTGAGCTTCGGTGTTTCAGGCTAAAATTACTGAGAAGAAATATGGACAAAATGTTTGGGTTACTCCTGACCTGACCCTATAATTAAAATGCCTGATATGCAAGTATATAGAGCAGTCACCAACATAGCAGGACTTCTTACACTTCAATGGTAAGGTGTGCTGTGGCAGCACGAGCAGTGAAAAGTCAGCACATTGTGTGTACAAAGGCAAAGTTTCAGAGAAGTAGTGCACCACAATAGAGACAAGTATTGAAAGAAACACCTCGAATTTGTTGCACATTTGTGTTTGCATTCATATTTGGTCACTGCACATTCAGAAACCTTTTACTGATGCCGAAATTTTCATGATCCCGTCATTTAGATCTACAGCGCAAGGAACTATGCTGTGTAACAGCAAGCTCCTCAGATGAGTCGCCTTTGGATTCAGCTCTTTCTTACCTCCACGTCAGAGAAAACCCCAGAATGGAAGGTGCAGGAAGACACCATTTTGTGTCTTGTCATATAGGCCTCATAAACAGGGTTTCACTCCTACGCTACATCTGATGAGTTTTTCTCTAGGGGCTTCTGAGAACATCCTGGAGGATTTTGAGAGATTATATCTAGGGCTGTGCAGAAAGAAGGCTGAAGTCTATTAACAACATTTGCTAGTACTCTAGAGAGAGATAAGTGAACTCATGTGCAAGAATACTCCAGATTCAAACTCTGCTAAGAGAGTGAGCTCTGTGGTCAACTAGACTGTGGTTCAAAACTATAGCTTCATTACTTATAATCTTTTACACTGGGGAATTTGTTCAGCTTCCTTAAGATTCTGTTTCATCTCTCTCCTCACAAAAGACTAAATAATATCAACACAGAATATAATAAATAAGATAAATACATGGAAAGAGTTTCACTCATTTTGTTTCACTGACTAAGAGAAACAAGAATGGCAGCTATTACTATCACAAATAATAGTAATGGCAAAAGACAGCATCAGTAACTCTGGTTTGAAAACAGACTTAAAAATTTCCTTGTGTGATTAGAGATTAACAATAATAAGGAGAGATACTGGGAGAAATGAGGAGAGAAAAAATGAGAGATAGAGAGAGAGAGAGAGAGAGAGAGAGAGAGAGAGAGAGAGAGAGAGAGAGAGAGAAAGAGAGAATGATTTCAATTTTTATTAAAACTGGAACCAGAAGCATTGGCATTCATAGCCCAAAGGTAATTGTTATTTGGTTGAGTGACGTTCTCAGCCCCTGAGACCTTTTCCAATTTCTTAGTTTAACAGAGACATTGGTGTCACATTTAGGGGAAAAGAAAGTGCCTTGACCTCTTCAAGTAATGTATGAGCAAAGAAACAGATGAAGCAATAAAATATAGTCAGGGAGCATTGGAAATCTTTAAGAGGTAAAGGAAAAACAATGGAGTGATAGAAAACATATTTTATTTTCTCTGATATTGGTACTGTGAGTCCACATCCTGAAGGGTACCCAAAAGCTATTTATCCTGTATCTTAGAGAATTCAGTGTGTGTGTGTGTGTGTGTGTGTGTGTGTGTGTGTGTGTGTGTGCGCGCGCGCGTAAGAAAGGAATTGATGAGCACTTAGATGCTGTGAACAGAGGCGACATTTCTGTTTCCTATGGATACTGAGGCCACCAATTACAAAAGAGGGAATTTTAGAGTCACAGATGATAGATGCTTTAGAAACACTTGTGCTCCAGTTAAACTACAGTTAAATATGTTAGACAAATGGCCAGCTTCCAGATCAATAGTGGGAGGACATTTTCAGTGGGAAGAGCGGAAAAGAATTTTAAAGAGCATTGCTCATGGAATAATAAAAGAAAAACAGCTATAGATCATGGACTTTTATTCCTGGAATAAACCTTCAAGATCATTTAATCCGACCTCATTACTTACAGACGAAGAAATGTACATCTTATGAATAACAGACCCAAGGAAATAGCCTATTAAAACCAGGCACTATTGGATTGTAGGGAGGGAGAGAGTCCAGAATTGAACATGCAAACTGAAGAGTCTAGTTCATGCTGTAATTGAAATCCTGTATGACGATACAACTGAATCTCGTAGATTGAACACTTGAATTTTAGCTTCCAAGCAAAGGTAGTGGAGAGTGACACACCCCTAATAGAGTGACCAAATGGATATCACCCAGAAGTAAAGTGCTATATAACCAGTGTCAATAAATGGAGGAGAGAGCATTTATATTTTAAGTTTTTGGCCTATCAAACTTAATTATTTTAAGAACTAATTACTGTTTTCCATTGGGATAAATGCCCCTCAACACTGTTAAGGAAATAAAGCAAGTTCAAATGTATACAGTGTGAGACTATTCGGCTAAAGTTTTAGTATTATAAAGAACAAGAAAATATTAAAGTTAATTAAAAGATCTGGTGATGAACAATATTTAGATATATGATGAGATAAATAATATATTTCAGAATGCGAATAACTGACCATTTTAAAATCAAAACTATATGAGTTAGAATAGGCTTTTAAATAACATAGCCCTCTAATCTTAGATAAAGCCAATAAAAATCATGAAATGCACATATCAGGTGTGCATGGAGTACATAAAACAAAAAGTTCATGATTTCATCTTCCTTGGAATTTATCTGTGTAACTGACAAGTAGCGATATATAAGCAGCACATGTTTTCTAATTTGATAATAACAATTTAATAAAAACCATTAGCATTTCTGGAGGCAAAAATAAGCCCAGGAAATGAGTACTACCAATTATGAGCACCTACTATGTTGCAAGCACATTCAAAACGTCTTTCACAGAGCACTTTCAGTTACCTATGTTATGGGGGCTATTTTTAGCCCCATTTTCAAACTTTATAAGGAAGAACCCATAGGCACAAAGAATTAACAGTTCCTGATTCTTAACATGCTCAGACGGGATCTGTGCCCAAGCAGGCATATGCTTGAATTTATGGTTTTAACTAATATTCTACACATGGATCAGAAGATGAAAACCATTGCAACAATAGGAAAATGGTTTTAAAAACCATAGATCAAGACGTCAAAATATCAAACATATTACAATGAAAATAAACATAAATTTATTAAACTCATTTTAAAAATAGTTCAGTAATAGATTCATATATTATTTATAGGAAACAATAAGATAAACCAAATTACCGAAAAGTATTAAAAGTAAGGACTGGAGTGTGAGCCTTGAAGGTGCATGTCTTAAATTCCAGAATTTAAAAGGAAGAAGCAGGAGATTTCTGTGAGTTCAAGGCCAGTATGATCTACTTGAGTTCTAGGTCAGGCAGGGCTACATAGTAAAACCCTGGCTTTAAAAAAAGGGGGGGGGAGTAAGAACTGGGAGATTACTTGGTGATTAAAGCATTCCTTGGACTACACTGATGACCTAAGTTCAGGTCCCCTGAACCTAGTCAAAAGCACAAGTCAAAAGCAATACTGATACAAATAAAAAAAAGAAAGAAAGTACATTGATTAAAAATATAGCAATATGAAATATTTATTAACATGATGTCACAAATGTCATAGTCATTATTGATGACTGCTGGAAATAATCTTAATATGGGGTATAGGTAAATTATTTAAAAATATAAGATATAAAATATTTGAAAACATTAAAGGTACTATATTTTTTGAGATAGACTATTTAGTTAGTGTTAGGAATAATCTTAAGATGCGCCTCTCCACCGATGCAAATAATTCCAAGAGCCTAAAATGTTGGTCATAAGTATCACCTCAGCTTCTTGTCACCCCGTATACAAAGAGTCTGGAATGTAATTCCAGCCTCTGGCCTCCATCTTTGGAAGCCTCCCTCCTCTGAGCCCGTCAAACCTTGACCCATCTCCGGTGAGGGTCAAGGGAACCTGCCAAACCTTGACCCCTCTCCAGGAAAGGTCAAGACCACTCCCACAGACTATTTAAACTGCTCCCCAGAAAATAAACATGTAGTCTTCCCTCTTCCTCTTCGGTGGTCCTGTCAGCTTTCCCTTCCACTCCCTTGGGCCACCTGAGAGTGCAGACATCCAATTAAACCTGGTTCTCTTTTAATTTGGTTTGATTTGGCCTGATTGGAATTATTTATGATGGCCGAGAGTCTTGTTTTTAGGAATATTCCTAACATTTTAATGTTAGGAATAATCTTTAAAATGTGCATCTCCACAGACACAAATAATTCCAATTAGACCAGATTAGACTAAATTAAAGATGCCCATGTTTAAAAAATGCAGTGCTCCCGGGTAGCCAGGAGAGCATGGCAAGAGACCACGTGTTCTCGGAGGCAGCTTACATAGCTTGTGGGAGTGGTCCTCACCCTCCCTGGGGAGGGGTCAGTGCTTGGTAGGGGGCTTGAGATGAAGCTTTCTGCTCCATTGGTGCTCCATTGGTACCCCAAGGATGAATGCCAGGGGATGGGTGATGCTTTCAATCAATCAGTTAGTAAAATATTAATTCTTCCCTAATAGGATTGTAATTCCAGTTAAAATCCCATCAGTACACATGAAGAGTCTTTAACAAATGACCCAAGTCTTATGAATACTAAATAATTTTTCAAAGAAGATATCAAAGAACTGAAAGAAAATATCATCCACCTGATATTAAATTAAGATATACATAAACTGATTTTATGGTTATTTTAAGTTAAATTTATTATATATCATGACACACTAATGACAAAGGGAGACATCCATTAAATTACAGCTATTTGGCATATATAGTTTCAACTTATATGTGTACATAAGCAAATTATATAAAAGTATGATTTGAGTTGCAGCCTAGGAACATGGCTGAGTCAGTATTGTGCTTTTCTTACAAGCATGAGCACTAGAATCCAACCGTTAGAACTTACGTAAAAATGCTGGAGGTAACAGCATGTACTTTTAACCCCAGCACTGGAGATTAGAAAATGGAAGCATCTCTAGTGTTTGCTGGCTAACTAGCCGAGCCTACTTGAACTCCAGGCCAAGGCACACAAGAATATTTGTACACAAACTTGCATGTATGTATACATATGCACACATACATTAAATGAATAATTTCATGATTCCTTTACAAAAATTGAATACCACACACACAAATACACACAGTACACATACATATACCTATGTAGTTCAAATGAAGTTATTCCACTTTGACTGACAATGCTCCCTACAAGAGCCATAGACTAATAAACTACCTTTAAAAAAAAAGCCGTAACACAGGCATGGGAAATCTTTTTGCATTGTTGGTCAAGGGGGTCTAGGGACCTCTGACAACAATATAGGTTATTGTCATTGCCACTAATTGACTTCCAGAGTATCTGAGCTAGATCTGACCTTAATGTCTACTCCCTGAAGACAAGTTTTATAGTACCAGAAGGTTCTGTGTAAGCTTCCAAAGGAGAGAGGCAACCAATAGTCCTATATAGTGACAATGCTTAAACCGCAATGATGAAGTATGGAAGGAAAACCCTAAGGATGCAATAGCAGCACTCATATCTTGGTGGTAATGAAAATCTGATTGAACTAAAGTCATGCTCAACAGAAGGGAGAACATGTCTGATACTGGAAACCTAGGCAGCACCTAGAAATAAGGAAGTGTGAAGGAAAACTTCTGAAAGGTATCTATGTCTGCAGAGACTGACTGGCTAATTAGAATTTCAGTACTATGGAAAGATTAGAATGTTGCAAGTCCAGAGTCTAATTACCTTATCTTGGGCTAAAATTTGGCCCTGCTCTATGTCAGAACTAACAATAGATTAAAGTCTTTTGGAACCTATTAACTGAGTCCGCCACTAGTTTCCACAACCCTAAAAGCTAGCAATGACATCAGATAGCATCTTAGGCCTGTAAAAAAGCTCGCCACATTTCTCTACACCCATCTTACCTCTCCTATGTACCAATGCATTTAAATTTATTTTTATTTATTTTCTTGTTTTTACATCTTAACCAAAGCTTCCCCTTCCTCCCCTCTTCCAAGCCCCTCCCACACAAAGAGGGGGAAGAAGGATTGTAGGACCCAGTGGTGTCAATGGCACCACAAGAAAACCCACAGAATCAACTAACTTGGGCTCACAGGGATTCACAGAGACTGGAGCGACAATCAGGGAGCCTGCATGGGACTGACGTAGACCCTCTGCATATATGTGACGGTTGTGTGGCTTGGTTCTCCTGTAGGACTCGTAGCAGTGAGAGCAGGTTATGAAGTCTCTGACTCTGTTGCCTGCTCGGGAGACTCACTTCTCCTGCCAGATAGCCTCCTCCAACCTTGGTGGAGGAGGAGGAATCTGGTCACCAATGCATTTTAAACTTGTTTTGACTTATTATTTTCTTTGTTCTACAAAACAATAAAAGCTTCATGTAAGTGCTTACATGCTAGAACATGAAATTTAGGGTAACCTAAATCTGTGGTCCTGGGCCATGGTCGCTAAAAATAGGCCCAGAATAACTATGTCTTATTTCCCTTTAAGATGAGAGCTGTGGTTTTTCTGCATTTACAGAGGTCATGGATTTCAAAGGAGAAACTACTAGACTATACTAAACCAGCACAGTTTCTAGTGGTTTGCTAAATATACAGCTTCATCTCCATAGATAAGTGTAGCTCTTAACCATCAAAGAAACTTCTCATTGCAACAGAATGGGAGCATTACAGAAAACCACTAGACAAGATACAGATTAACAAGTGATGGTGTTCTTACATCTACAGCATAACTCCTACATCTGAGGCTAGAGAACATCATGCGGGAGGGGTGGAAAGATTGTAAGAGCCAAAGTACCAGGAATGCTCCTATGACATTATGTCTCCTAGAGATGACAGCGAAGCTTCACCCATGAATATCTCAACAATATGGCTACCCCAAGAAGTACAACCAGATATGCACCTGAAAGGGGGGGCTATCATGGGCCTTCAACTCTAGAAAAAAAATTTACAGGCAAGTAAGGAATGCCAGGAGTGGGTGAAATAGTTTCCCAGGTATGAATCTCCTAATTGGTTATCCAATACAGAGTGGTGTAATAGTAACTGGATTGGGAAGATTGTATTTATAGATTTAGGTGCCTATATAACAAGCAAGCATTTTTTTAAAAAAAAAAGTTGCATCCCAACCACAGCCTTCCCTCCTTTTCTTCCACTCCTTACCCCTCCTCCCCTCTGCAACCCTCCTCATTCACACCTCCTCTGCATTCACTGAGAAAAGGGCAGGCCTCCCATGAGCATCAGCAAAGCATGGCATATCAAGATGCCATAAGACCAAGCACTTCTCCTGTACGAGGAATGGGTTCCCAAGAGCTAGCCAAAGCACCAAGAACAGCACTTGCTCCCATTCCCAGGATTCTCACAAATAGACCAAGCTACACAACTGTCACATATATGCAGAGGGCCTAGGTCAGTCCCATGAAGGCTTTCCATTATGTGGTCCAGACTCTGAGTTCCCATGAGCCAGGTTAACTGCTTGTGTGGGTTTTCCTGTGATGTCCCTGAACCCCCAGGCTCCTACAATCCCTCCACCTTCTCTTCGGCAGGACTTCCTGAGCTCAGTCCAATGTTTGGTCTCTGAATCTGCTTCCATCAGTTAATGGACGAAGGCTCTTCAATGGCAATTGTAGTAGTCAATCTGGTCACAGGAGATGGCCAGTTCAGGCTATGCATCTACTACTGCCAGAACTCTTAGCTGGGGCCAATCCTTATAAACTCCTGGGGGTCAGATGTCTTAGCTGGGGCCATCCTTACAGAGTTTCCATTGATTGTATCAGGCTTCTACCTGGCCCCATAAAGTCTCCCTTTCTAGTCATCTCTCTCAGTACTGTCCCTCTCCATCCACCCCGCAACCCCATCCCTCACATTCCTATGCCTACCTACCTCCAATCCACCCTCTATTCCCTTTTATTAGGGAGATCCAAGCATCCTCCCTTGGATGTTCCTTGATCTCTTCCATTTTCCTTTCCAAGGGAGATACAAGTGTCCTCTCTTGGGCCCTCCTTGTTACCTAGCCTCTCTGGGTCTGTGCTTTGTAGCATGGTTATCCTTTACTTTATAGTTAATAGCCACTTACGAATGAGTACAAACACTGTTGTCTTTCTGGATATGGGTTACCTTATTCAGGATAATTTTTTTCTAGTTCCATCCATTTGCCTTCAAATTTCCTGATGTCATTGAACAAACAAGGTTTTCTGAAAGCATGCACACACACACGAGTACTCAAGTGCATTTGTGTATGCATACATTGGTGCAAGGACATGTTGGTATCAATAACAAATAAAGAAAAAGATGCCATTATTTCAGGAGGGAGCAAGGAGAAGGGTTCATGGAAAGGGTTGCAGAGAGTAAAGGCAAGAGGAAAAGTGACAAATTATATTTTCATTTTTAAAAAAGATTTAAGTATAGCTGGGTGGTAGTGGTGCACACCTTTAATCACAGCACTAAGGCAGGCAGATCTCTGAATTTGAGGCCAGCCTGGTCTACAGAGTTAGCTCTAGGACAGCCAAGGCTACACAATGAAACCATGACCCCAAAGACCAAAGCAACCCAAAACAAAACAAAAGAGTTAAGTATAAAAAACTTCTAACTATGATAACATCAAAGAGATATACTCAAACATAGATAAATAATGAACCTTCAAGATCACTTTCAAAGAAGGGAAAAGAAGAAAGAAGGGAGAGAAAAAGAATCTTCACGCAATAGGCAAAAAGAACAACAAAGTTCAACTGAGAGCAGACTGTGTCAGGAACCAGAGTAGGATCTGGCCATCTTTGTCTGCTACTCTAAGACGTTCTTCTCCAAACACCCATTCAGAAATCTAGAATAACTGATTAGCTCTTTTTTACGTTGGAAGTGAAGGATCTCTAAAATATTAAGAAAACCTCTACCATGTAAAGCAGATCAATATAAAAAAGAATCTAAGAAAGCAGAAGTAACTTAGCCAGAACCCTTCAATAAATTCTATGGAAATATAAAAACATATTCAATAAAGAAAAACCTGTTAATATTTTTAAAATAAAGGAACAACATCATAGAAACTAAGATAATTATAATAGAACTGTGAAATTAGGAAGGTTAAAAGTTAAAGCTAAAAATATTGTCCAAATGTAGAACAAAAACTGGGAAAATTACAAATTAAAGGTAAAATTAGAGATAAAGCATGAGAGGTAAGATTATGAAGTTTAAAGATTAAATTGTTAGAATATTAAGAAAGAGAGAAGATAATATTTTAATGCAAAAATAATTTCTTAGGTCTACTGTGGTTTTGTTTAAGTGTTCCCCCCAAAAGTCCATGTCTTAAAGGCCTGATCATTAGTCTGGGGTGCAACTGGGAAATGCTAAAACTCGTAAGAGGTAGATCTAAAAGCAGGAAATGAGGTCATTAGGAATACATCTTTGAGAGGACCTTGAAATCCCCTTTTCTTCTCTCTCAGCCTTCTCACTCCTATAACATAAGCAGATCATCTCCTGTGTATTTTTGTCTTTGTGCTGTCTTGCCCTAAGTCCAAATACAAAAAAAAAACTGACAATAAGCCTTTCCTCATAACTTGTTTTTGTCATGTTAACATAAAATTACTACAATCCAGCATCAGTATACATAGAGAAGCATCCTGTGGCACCTTTGTGTCAATAGACATCAATTTCCCTTTGTTGCCACACATCTTTGTGTCAATCGTGCTATAGAAATGCCCTGTTATTTACAAATTACAAGGTGCTAAACTCCACATTCAGAAAGATTAAATGGTAAGCTAAAGTCAGTTACAGTTTCAGCATGGATAACGGAAGGCTCCCAGAGGCTCTAACCCTATTGAAGCAGTTCTTGGCAGTTGACAGCTGATGAGGAAGGGTCACTATTTGGGGATTTGGCCACTGGTAGGTTACTTATGCCCCAATGGCTAGTCACATACCCATGTGCATTTAGGAAGCACTAGTTGAGTTAAGAGAGTTATTAATAACAAAAATCATAATAAAAAGAAAACATGAAACTGGGTAGGAGATGGGGTAGGATGCACCAGAGAAAGTTTGAGGGAGATAGTAGTGGATAGATAAGATCAATAAACTTTGTACATATGTATGGAACTTATTTTTAAATTAATTCAATTTTTATGTATATTATATCACAATTTTTTAAAAAATGGGCAGGCAAATGTATCAGAAGGTAAATATTCAGTCTTACATGGTAGGAGAAAACTGACTTCCACAATTGTCTACTGGCCTCCATACACACACACACACACACGCACACACACACACACACACTGTGGCACACATACTCCCCACATGTATACCTGTACATATAATTGATAGCTAAACAAATGTTTAAAAATCAAATCAAAGTATACTATTAGGGAACTATTATAAAGTCAAACATTTAAGCTGTTCCCATTCTGTTTAAAAAGGGAACAAATAAAAAACCATTTAACATTTCCAAATACGTATGTACTGATACACACACATATGTTGGTTTTTATTCAATATTTAACATTGTGTCCATACTTCACATTAACCTGATGTACACAGGATTTAATCCAAATAATCATGTGACTGTATGTGGTAACTTTAGGCTACAATTTTATTTAAAATGTCTTTAAGTTTATAGTATTCACAGTTATAATTACCCTAGCATCATTTGCCTTACAATTATATGGCCCAACATAAATTACTAATGTTCAGAAATTAAACATCAAAATAAGAGTACTTGGGTGGTCTTAGGAGCTTTCAATACTTTAAGTAGAATGTTCAGCATGTTAACTTTACAATTGCATATGTTTAGAATACAAATCAATGAAAGAATGTGTCCTCTAGTTTTCTCTGATGAATGACTCTCCTTATCTTTCTTCTGTCCTGCTATTATCTTTTTATCAGGTTGGAAGCAACCTAGGAAACAGTTATCTTCAAATCCATCTCAACCCTGAAAGAGGGTTTGCCTTAAATCAACAGTTGGTGGGATGCAACTATTTATGGCCTTTAAGCAGAAGATTTTATAAGCTCCCTGATAACACAGGTCTGTCTGTGCTGACTATCTCCTGCTTTTAAGTAAACAACATTCTTCACTTTCTTTTCTTTCTTTCTTTCTTTCTTTCTTTCTTTCTTTCTTTCTTTCTTTCTTTCTTTCTTTCTTTCTTTCTTTCTTTGGCTTGGCCTTAAATGGAAAAAGAAACAACTGAAATCCGTGTCTTAAGTTCCAACCATTGTTCAATTTTCTCATTAAAGAAATATGATTAAATCAATTAAAGTTTGAAAACTATTATTTAGTTTTCAACATCCTCCAACTTTGTGTGTCAAACTATTAACACCTCTTTATTTTCTTTATTCCCTGTTTTCCATTCACCATTCTCTCTCTCTCTCTCTCTCTCTCTCTCTCTCTCTCTCTCTCTCTCTCTCTCTCTCTCTCTCTGTTGAAAGACCATAAGGAGAGGTCATTGTAAAGTCACTGAGTTAAAAAGACAGTAATACTCAATTCTAGAGACATGAAAATGATATTAATTAATGTTAGAGACAATGTAAATTAGTATAAATTTTTTATAAGAATCCACTTGGGCATTAAGAATGCCTGTATTTCGAGCTCCCAAAGTCCAGTTGAAGAGTGGGAGGAGTGAGAATTTGAGCAAAGAGGTCAAGACCATGATGGGGTCACCCACTGAAACAGTTGGGGCTCACCAACTCCAGCCAAACAGGGAAGGAACCAGCATAGGTCCAAACTAGCCCCCCTGAATGTGGTTGACAGTTGTATGGCTGGGGCAGACTGAGGGGCCACTGGCAGTGGGACCAGGATTTGTCTCTACTGCATGTACTGGCTTTGGGGGAACCTATTCTCTTTGGAGGGATACCTTGCTCAGCCTAGATATAGTAAGGAGGGCCTTGGACCTTCCCCAAAGCAATATGCCTTACCCTCTCTGAAGACTGGATGGGGGGTGAGAGGAGGGGTAGGTGGTGGGAATGGGAGGAGGGGAGGGAGTGGAAACTGGGAATGGTATGTAAAATAAAAAAAAATGTTTAAAAAAAGAATATTTTTTAAAAGAGTGCCTGTATCATTTGGTCTAATTATCTTTCTGGAAATGTATCCCCAAACAGTATTGAATTTTGAAGGGGATAAAAAATTTCTCCTCAGCAGTAACATTTACATACTGAAATAATGAAATAATTGCTGACAGTAAGTATAACTAACCCTATGCAAATGACTAAACAATCTTACCCTGACATAATTCCTGTCACTTGATTGAATCTTAGGTATACTCTGAAGATGGAAATTTTGAAGATTACAAAATAATATTCACCTATTCCCAGTGTATAGTATGGAGAATTGTATTATATATAATCTGTTAGCATAACTCTCATTGAAAAATTGACCTTGTGGCCTTTCAGGGTAAATCACCTGTCCCTACATCCAGACAGCTGCTGGTTTTCTTACTGCAACTGAAGTTGTTCCTTTTTTAGAGTTTCACATAAATGAAATAATGGTGTTTATGAGACAATAGTTTTTAAACTTTAATTGGTTTAAACATATTTCTTTAATGAGAAAATTGAACAATGGAAACTTAAGACACGGATTTCAATTGTTTCTTTTTCCATTTAAGGCCAAGCCAAAAGAAAGAAAGAAAGAAAGAAAGAAAGAAAGAAAGAAAGAAAGAAAGAAAGAAAGAAAGAAAGAAAGAAAGAAAAGAAAGTGAAGAATGTTGTTTACTTAAAAGCAGGAGATAGTCAGCACAGACAGACCTGTGTTATCAGGGAGCTTATAAAATCTTCTGCTTAAAGGCCATAAATAGTTGCATCCCACCAACTGTTGATTTAAGGCAAACCCTCTTTCAGGGTTGAGATGGATTTGAAGATAACTGTTTCCTAGGTTGCTTCCAACCTGATAAAAAGATAATAGCAGGACAGAAGAAAGATAAGGAGAGTCATTCATCAGAGAAAACTAGAGGACACATTCTTTCATTGATTTGTATTCTAAACATATGCAATTGTAAAGTTAACATGCTGAACATTCTACTTAAAGTATTGAAAGCTCCTAAGACCACCCAAGTACTCTTATTTTGATGTTTAATTTCTGAACATTAGTAATTTATGTTTGGGTGTGTCCCAGTCAGCTATAATAATGAACTTTAATTGGCTACACATTTCTGAGTGGTCATCTCTACTGGACTGCCCATAACAGTGCATCCCCATATTAGTTCTGTTCCAAAGACCTGCCTTTAGTAGCTCTTACATACATTACACATATCAACTCTCTCAACCTCATCTATAAAATTCCTTCTTGTTTTTATTTCTGTTAAAAAAAAAAGCAAAAGCTTGAGGAAGGAGGAGAAAACAGAAATGCAATAATCAGCTAATGGAAGAAACTCAGTTTCCCCTCATAATTTGGACTCCAGAGTTAATCATTTTAGAGGCTCTCCCCACAGAATGCTTCAATTTGTCACCTTTGACCTCTCTTGTCAGGCTGTAACCTGTAGTAATCCTTACATTGTCCACTAGTAATGTGAAGTAGAACCAAAATTAGCTCTTTTGCCCTTCTTCATGACCATATTCAAAGTCATAATGTCCTACTGGTTCTCCCTCACTAAAATCCTCAAAAATCCATTTCAAATGCCAATCCCACTCCATTGTCTTCACTGTCACTGCCTTGCTAAAAATCTTCATCATCTTTCAAATGGCCTATTGTAGCAACCCGCCAAAAGTCTTTTCATTTGAGGACCTTTTCACTTGCATCCTCTCCTATAGCCACCTAACTTCCCACTTGAAAATACAAACTGCCCCTTTCCCATGGAAAACTTTCCAATGGTTCGCCATTGTTTATAGAATACTTTAGAACTACATTTTACTGACTCCTGAACGACTTTCTTCAACCTCATCTCCTTGTATTACTCCCTACTAATTGCTCATACGAAAAACATCACTATTGTGGAGCAAACTTATTTCTCTTCTGTAGCACATGTTTTCTTTTTATATATTCTTTACTCTGCCTAATTCAGATCATAAATACCTACATATATCTATCAGTCAAGGCACTTAGGTCTAAATTATGTCCAAGGGGGACATTGAGGACATCAATGGCTCATACTGAGTGGTATGGGGGAACCTATAAAATCTCCAGAAGAATCATGAACCAGCTTATATACTCTCTTCCCAGGAAAACTACTGAAGTACTGTAGCCTCCACCATATGACTGCAGCTCTTCCCACTCCTGCATACCTCACAGTAAAGCTCTGCTTCTATCATGAGAAGGCAAAATGCCACGCACTGAGGCCCTCGTCTGCCCTCTATGCGCTAGAACCCAGTTCGCTAGCTTCGGGCAAGGGGCTGGAGGTTGAGAATACACATGCAGAGACAGACCGACACACACACCTTCCAACACTGGTACTAAAAAGCTCCTCTTTTTTTTGGTAGTAATGGTCTTAGAACCACAGTGATATTTGGGAAATGACCAAGTCATTCTCATGCCTTCCCAGTCTTTCTTGGACACGAGAAGCATGGGGATACAAATCTCTTAGGGAGCACTCATCTCTTACTTTCTAAGGCAAAATAAAAATAAAATAAAATCCTGATGATGAAGATGACTTTAGAAAAGAGTTTTCTCATGAGCTAAGAGGGTTTTCCCACTGTATACAGACTCATGGCCAGCTTGTCCCTGGAGACATGCGGTATTCTTCCCATATGACAGGTTCTTCCCACGTGACAAGTTGTGTGCATGGCTGACAAAGGCAGCAGCTTCTATGGAGTTAGGGCCTCTAAGAGTCTCTGCCTCTTGTCCCTGTGGGTGTTCCTATTCCCATTTCATTCCCCATTTAAGGATTTATTCCTTCTTGAGGAAAGGTTGAAGGAGCCTGGGGACTGTCGGTCCTGTCTACCCCTGGGATGGAATGTGGATAAGACAGGCATTCCTCCTGCTTCTCTTATTTTTGATAAAGGGTCTCATATAGCTGAGACTGGAGGTTGAAGAATACACACGCAGAGACAGATGGACACACAGACCTTCAAACACTGGTACCAAAAAGCCCCTCTTTGATAGCAACATGGAGGCTTAAATACCCTGCAGTCAATGGCCAACAGGTGAAAATCCCACCCTCTGATCCTCTAGGCTAGGCACAGCTTCTAGTAATTTCAATTAGAAAGTTCTAGACAGGGAAGAGCAGCTGAAGGCCAGGACTTAATTGGTCCCAAGAGCAAAATTCATAATCTTCTACCTATCTGGCTCTTCTATACATCAGTATTTCCTATGGGAACTTCTTACTGCAGGAACCTAGGCCACAAAGGAGCTTTGAGCTCTCAGTGACACAGGAGAAGAACACTTTTAAGTTCAGTACTAAGGAGGAAAAGCAATTTCCCAATGAGTTAAAGAGAATGTAGAGTCAGGCAGCTAGAAAATTTGTCAGTCATCTACTATATTCTTGTATTGTTTCTTTTTTTTTTTTAAAGAAATTTGTTTCTGAGACTGTCTTAAGATGTTGCTCAGGCTGGCCTGGCCTTGAGCTTCTTGTCATCCTGACTCTGCCTCTTCAGTGATGAGATTATAAGCATGGTTTTCCTTCCTCTTTGTGGACTTAATTCATAATTTTCTTTAAAACTTGTCACTGCTTTCCCGAGCATTTGGCTCCCAATTTTATGAAGCATACCTCTACCACAGTCCTTACCATACTCTACTAAAATTCTGCACTTGCATCTCCTTCAGAAGCTCCATAAAACCCTTGATTATCACGGCTGTACCTGATTTTTCTCTGCATTATTCTCTTACCTCATGTAACCAATGCCCGGCACATGGCACAGAATTCTTTGAGGGGTGCATGAGTAACACCTAAAGAAGCACTAGTTTAAATTATCTTTATCCATAAATATTTTAGTAATATAAGTTTACCTAAAATGATTTTTCCTATCCCCCACGTCAAGAAAAAAATTAACTTCTATTCTAATAATATAATAATGTATAGAGTACTTAAGCAATAGTCAAAGGCTATAAAAAGTATGTGGTTTTTCTAAAATGGGCAAGGGAAATTGGACTTTAGCACAAGTCTTCCCAAGACTTACTAAAACAGTCAGGATTCCCTGACGACATTAACAAAGATGTAACTTTGAAATGGAACAGAGTAATAGAGAAGACATCAGAGTAGAGATTTCAACTGTAGAAGTCATTTTAAGTGAATTCTGTATGTTTTGTTAATAACCATGGGATTCACATTGATATTATTTTCCTTTTACTTTACCATCATAAAGTGGTCCCCATAGATTTGCTGACAGCTTCATGAGCTGATTGTGACAATAGTCTATGTCCAATGAAAAGAAATAGGCAAGGAGGGAATATATATCTTTTAACATGAACACAAAGAGAATAGTTAATAATTAGAAAAATATATGTTTAACTTATTAAAAGAGCATTTGGTCATCCAGAGGCAGTTCAAAATATTTAGCATCTGTTTTTGCTAGCCACTCAGAATAGGGTTTTTAAGAAAGATTTTCCGCTAGTGGGCTGGCAAAATGGCTCACATGGTATGAGTGCTGATTGATAATCTTGATACCCTGAGCTCAATTCCTAGGACCCAAATGGCAAAAAGAGAGAACTAACTCCCACAAGGCATCTTCTAATCTCAAAACATGCACACAGACCCAATCCAGACACACAAAAATAAATAAATGTATTATTTTACATGTAAAAGAAGTTAGCAAGCTTTAAAATAAAAGATTCCAATACAATTCAACCCAAAGATATATCAATTTGATATTTACATGCAGAGAAATAAAGATATTCAAATATTAAAATTTTTACTTCATAATAAAACCACTATGCTTTCATAAGCACAAAAATTATTGTATACACAATTAAAACAATGCAATTTATAAAGTACTCTAACTTTAGATCTAAACCATAGAATTTTACAAAGCATTCATTCCAGCTGTGTGTTTCGATAATCTCTTGGTTTCTTTTCCGTTGCTGTAATAAAATACCCACAATACCAACTAAGGAGAATGGATATATTCAAGCTCATAGTTCCAGTCCATCAAGACAAGAAAGCTGAGGCATCAGGAACTTGGTGGTCATATGAGGTCCACAAAGAAATTAATGCATGCAAGATAGTAATTGGCTTGCTTCTGCTACTTTTACACAATCCAGGACCCCCAGCTCAGAGAATGGCCCCATCCACATTTAAGATGGACCTTCCCACATCAATTAACGTGATAAAGACAATCTCTCCCTCAGACCCTAACCTTAATCTAGATAACCCTTCACAAATAGGAAGGCCTGCTGCCTCCAAGGTCTCAAGATGATAGCTAGAACGGCTCATACCAAACATGTGCATTCCATGTGTGTCTTTCTTGTGTGTCCAAAACTAAGAATGCAGTAGTGTTGTGCAATGCAACAGGGATGAGTGGTGCCAGAAACACATCAGAATAATTATACATTTGATTTTGAGATAAAATTTGGCATTCTTGTTTATGGCTAGAATCCATTAATGAGTGAGTACATCCCATATTCATACTTTTGGGTCTGGGTTACCTCACTCAGGATAGTGTTTTCTACTTCCATCCATTTGCATGCAAAATTCAAGATGTCATTGTTTTCTACCGCTGAGTAATACTCTATTGTGTAGATGTACCACACTTTCTTTATGCATTCTTCCATTGAGGGACATCTAGGTTGTTTCCAGGTTCTGGCTATTACAAATAATGCTGCTATGAACATAGTTGAACAAATGCTTTTGTAGTATGATAGGGCATCTCTTGGGTATATACCTAAGAGTGGTATTGCTGGATCCTGAGGTAGGTTGACTCCCAGTTTTCTGAGAAACTGCCACGCTGCTTTCCAAAGTGGTTGCACAAGTTTGCATTCCCACCAGCAATGGATGACTGTTCCCCCTACTTCACATCCTCTCCAGCATAAGCTATCATTGGTGTTTTTGATTTTAGCCATTCTGACAGGTGTAAGATGGTATCTCAAAGTTGTTTTGATTTGCATTTCCCTGACAGCTAAGGAAGTTGAACATGTTCTTAAGTATCTTTTGGCCATTTGAAATTCTTCTGTTGAGAATTCTCTGTTCAGTTCAGTTTTTGATTGGGTTCACCTCATTTTTTGATTGGGTTATTTAGAATTTTAATGTCTAGTTTCTTGAGTTCTTTACATATTTTGGAGATCAGAGCTTTGTCTGATGTGTGGTTGGTAAAGATCTTCTCACAGTCAGTAGGTTTCCTTTTTGTCTTAATGACTGTGTGCTTTGCTTTACAGAAGCTTCTCAGTTTCAGGAGGTCCTTCCAAATTATTCATTTTTGCTCTTATTGTTTGTGCTACTGGGGTTATACGTGAATTGAGCCTATAGTTCGTGATTCTAGAGAAGCTAAGTAATAAGGTGAACCCAAAGAAAAACATATATAGATCCTCCTGGAAATTGGAAGCAGACAAGACCACCAGGCAAAAGTTGGGAGCATGAAGGTGGGGGGAAGAGGAGAGGAGGAGAGGGAGGGGAGAAGGAGAGAGTTGGGGGAGAGCTTGGGAGAGTGAGATGGTTGAGATGGAGGAAGGGTGGATATGAGAGCAGGGAAGGAGATATCTTAATTGAGGGAGCCATTTGGGAGTTGGCAAGAGGCTTGGCTCTGGAGGGGTTCCCAGGAGTCCACGAGGATGACTCCAGGTAGGACCCTGGGCAGTGGAGGAGACGGTGCCTGAACTGGCTTTGTCCTGTAGTCAGACTGATGATTATCTTGAATTTCACCATAGAACCTTTGTCCAGTGATGGATGGAGATCGAGAAAGAGACACACATTGGAACACTGGACTGAGCTGCAAAGGTCCAGTTGAAGAGCAGAAGGATGGAAAATATGAGGAAATCAGGACCATGAAAGGTTGGTCCACTCACTGAGACAGTGTGCCTGATCTAATGGGAGCTCACCAACTCCAGCTGGACTAGGACTGAACGAGCATGTGATCAAACTGGACCCTCTGAATGTGGCTGACAATTGGGGCAGACTGAGGGGCCAATGATAATGGCACTGGGATTTGTCTCTACTGCATGTACTGGCTTTTTGGGATCCTAATCTATTTGGATGCACACCTTCCTAAGCCTAGATGGAGGGGGGAGGGCTTTGGACTTCCCACAGGGCTGGGTACCTTGCCAGCTCTTAGGACTGGAGAGGGGTGGGGGAGGGGGTGGGGGGACCAGATGCAAGTGGGAGGAGGGGAGGAAGTGGAAATTTTGATTGGCATTATTTATAAAGTAATAAAAAATGGTCTAACATAAAAAGGTGTGCACTTAGAAGTGAAAAGTAAAAAAAATGGCATTGTTATACAATAAGAATTATTTTACTATTGTCCAATTTTTGTGACATGCCAGCTCTAGTCCAAAGAGCTACAGATTAAATAACTGGGGCTTAGAAAATAATAGAGGTAGATTCTTTAATTCTATGAGGAGGACAACTTACATGGAGCCTCAGTAATGAGCCCTGCTCCCCACGGTCTTCTCAGTAGTCTTTGTCCATATAGTCTGAGAGAAAGAACAGTGAATGAGGGTGAAGCAGAGAAGGAATAACATGGAAAATGTCAAGTTCATTAGGAAATACTGGCTTGAGAAAGATTCACTTCAGCTACAAACTGATTACAGATAAGAAGCTAGAATAAGTTAATTTTCATATTTTCATCTACTCTTCCTTCCACATTTTAAAGAATGAAACAATTAAAAGAAAATAAAAAACTTGATGCCGAACCTAGATCATTCATTTCCTCTCAAGTAATGAACCTTCTATAACTTAAGGAAAGTCATATGAACTTCCCCAGGCTAAGGCACTTACTATATTCATGAGTTTCTCATTAAAGAGCAACAAAGAATCCAGTTTAAAATTCTTGCAATGCTAAGTTTAACGTTGCAGGTAGTATGCAGAGCCACTTTAAACATATGGAGCGTGTTGCATTACAGTAGAAACCACTTAGTTTCCAGTTATGAAAGCCTCGGTTTGATTTCATGGAAGACTTGGCTAGTGAGGAAGGATGAACTAGCAGTCATTGGTGCTCTCAGGTTAGTTCTTTACTTAATTTCACTGAGGATAAGCTATAAGGAATCATTAATTAAATTCTGAAAAGCTATACAAAAGGCGGTTGTTTATTTAGCTAAACTACTATTTTTACTGCATGTCATGACAGCATTTAAATGAGGATACATCCATTAATTAAAGGAAAGAGCATTTTAGAAATATCTGTGCTTCCAAATGTCAAGTTGAAGTTCAAGCACTTCTTATAAAATTTTGCAATGTTTATATGTTCATTTAAAAATAGTCATTTACATACTTTTCATCCTCAAATGACTAATGGACTAATCCTTGAAGCTTTGGCATATAATCGGAGGGTCAAGTTCTGATATGCATCATTCCAATCTCTATTTCCCTTCAATATGCTAATGAGATGTCTCTGGTTCATACGTTCATCCAACATTCACCTCGTTCTATATCTTCCTTTCTCTTTCCCTCCCCTCCTCTGTCTTTATTATCAACTTTAGCAATTTGTTTCAATTTATAAAATACCTTGCACAATATTGCTAATTTCATAGAACCCTTATGATCCAATAAGAACTAGATGCAGTCAGTTTTTCATAGAAAAAGTTGGTACTGAATAGGAAGATTCCAATCTACCCTCTAGCTCACATATTATCAGCAGGGTGAGGAATCATCAACACTCTTTTTCAGCTGTGAACTACTTGGACTATAATAATGTCCATATAGCAAGCTATGCCTTTCTGTATGATAGTGGTATGAAAGCTATAGCAGTAATAAATCACTTTCTGATTATATTGAAGCCCCACTCCACAAGTGGAATCTTATGCCTAGTACTTAAATATGGCCAAGAATCTATGGTTGTAGATTTCATGGGTCCCAGGGTCAAAGATACTATTATTCTTCTATAAGAGTACAATGTCAAACTGCCCTAAAAATTTATATCTCTTTACTCATAGTTTGGTGTAGTTCTTAGATCTCATTAGATCAGTTCCTTTGTGCGTGAATGGTAATTAATGTAACAACTGGTCAAAGTATAGAAAATAATAAGTGTTCAGCCACTAATGAGAAATCTGTATCACACCTGTTCCCCAAGCTCTGGGACAATTGAGGAAAAGGGAGTGGAAAAATTTTAAAATCCAAAGACCAAGGAGAACCAGAGGGAAATGGTGTCTCCTAGATATGACAGAATTTCTGTGCTCATGAATTCACAGAAACTATGGTTGTTTGCACAAGAACTACGCAAGATCAAGCCAGTAAACAGTGTAGCATGAAGTGGGAAAGGAGCCGTGAGCTCACATGAATAACAGAGGAGATAATGGAAATTGATAGTTTCTAGGAGGAGAGCCAGTTTTCTTGAAGGGTGTGTTTCCTGGTAGATTGATCATGCTCTGGTGGAGGGCCATACATACAGAAATACATGGACAGCGCAAATTAAAGTCAATGAGTTATTAAAGAATTTGTAAAAAGAGGACATGAGTTGTGGGGGTAGAAAGTTGGTGTGGATCTGGGAAGAGTAAAAGGGAGTAGCTGGGGTAAATATGATAAGAATATATTGTATGAAATTTTTAAAGAATAAAATTATTTAAAACAAACATTGAATTTAATGTTAAGGCATGACATTTATTTGAAATATCAACTATATCCACGAAAAAGGATTTGTTGAACATCTATTATAGCACCAATATTAAGCACTGAGAATATAACCGGAGAAAACTGGAATTGGTGTCCTTTATATATGAACCAACTAAGTAGATTATTAGATAGTTTAATAAGTTGGGATTCAACAAGCACACTGTCTATTACCAGTGTACATCCAGAAATTTGATGGTAAATAGGTGAATTCCATCTAGAAATAAGAGATTAACCTTATAAGAGAAATAAGTGGAAATGATTCTTAAGTGGTCAGAGTACACTAGATTCACTAGATTCTTAGACCATCTCTCTATTAAAGAAAGTTGAAGACATTACTTTTAAAAAAAATATTTATTTATTTATTTATTTATTTATTTATTTATTTATTTATTATGTATACAATAGTCTGTCTGCAGGCCAGAAGAGGGCACCAGACCTCATTACAGATGGTTGTGAGCCACCATGTGGTTGTCGGGAAAAGACCTTTGGAACAGCAGGGAGTGCTCTTAACCACTGAGGCATCTCTCCAGCCCCTTGAAGGTGTTACTTAAAACAGAAGTTTTATTCATTGAACTGCCAACAGTAGAGTAGACAATTGTAAGTTCAGGGAACTGAAACAGAACCACAGAAATATAAACACATCACGGAGTTGCCTTTTCTTTAGAGTCATGTGAAAACATAAGATAGCATTCAAATGTTGAAAAACTGATGAAAACATTTGATAGTCTCCTAAATCTATGGGAATGAAATTGACAGTGGAAGATTATTAAAATGAGGAGTCTGGTAGCCAGGCTAGTCTGTGGAAGAAACTTTGAATTCCCCTGAGAAGTTTCAGAGTGAACTGGTAAATGCCATCCTCCACAGGTATTGAAATAAATATTGCAGGTACATGTGATATATAATAAATACTTGAATAGTAGGTTAAATGATCAGGAGATGATGGAGCATAGCTAAGAGGTAGAATCCTTTTCTGGTCTGCACAAATACTTCAATTCCACCTCTATATTCATACATATGCCCATGAGCAAACAAAGAAGCTCAATTGATCAAATGATTACATCTGTGAATCAATGGGCTGAGAGCCCCTCTTTTGGCCAGCTGTGCATTTAAGAATATACAGTTGCAAAGGCAACTGGATGTGGAGGTTCAAAATAATGTTAATCTGTAAATTTCTAGAGCAGATACACTAGGGAAGAATGGAAAAGGGGTAGCAAAGCAATGCAGCTGAGACAATCACTTCTAACCACTTCTGCCCATTTTCATAATGGATAAGAAAGAGAGAAAGAAGAAAATGGGAGCAAAGATGGCAGGGGAGGGTAAAAACTAAGTTAAAAATGAGAGAAAGCCCTTTCTCTTAGACATAAATCATAGTTTCTTATACTTATGGGAAAATATGTTGTCAATGGTGATATTAACTAATTATATTAATATCAATTTTACTTTATACTATATTAGAACTGATTTTATATTAAATGCAGTTTATGGGGATGGCTGATCTCCCTCAGTTTTCAAACTCTTTCTAGATCCTCATTATTTATTTAGTTAAATTACTTCTTCACATTGTAGAAATTGCTTTCTGAATTATAAAAAGTGAAGGTGTCACATTGATCTCTCAGAAAAAAAAAGTGCTTTGAACATATGCACATGCTTGCTGCAAACAATTGAGTTGTAAGTGAACAAAGAGCCAAGTTTTTATTCTGTGGCTGAATGATAAATGAGGTGACCATAGCCCAGTTTTTATATATGCTAAAGTTTTGTCCTTCTCTACTCTCATCAAACTTACAGGCACAAACTCACTTCCCTAAAAAGCATAGTTATTCAAACAACAGACCTGGAAATATTGAACTGCTTTCTGCAGGTGCCATATATTCATGTATATTTGAATCTTTTTCTTTTCCTCTTTCAGGTAGATATTTTGTATGGTGTGTTTCAATGTGAAATTGATTGAGGGGGTGAGAAACACAAAGTCAGGAGATGTCTCATTAAGGATCTTAGAAGCAGGAAGAACATAGCCACACTACATATTTTTGGGGAAATGTGATACAGGTTTTTTTATCACATAAACAGAATTGCCTTGAAGGTATAAATTCAATAATGAAAAAGGCAATAGAAAAAAGTATATTCAAGCCACAGCCCACATCATTAGGCTGTAGAGCTTTTGGAACTTTCTGAAGTTTAGGCTTTGTACAGATATTGTGGTGATATGGTGTTTACTTTTAATTTTCATTGGTTAAGGAATAAAGAAACTATCCTAGGGAAATCAATGAAAATTCCATAACCTGAACATCGTTTAGTCATGTGTCTTCATGGGATTACAATGGAATACAATTCAAAACAAAAGGCTAATATGTTGCTATAGAATTTTATTATTTACTTTAAAAGAAAGATTTATGTTTTCTTTATGTGTGCATGCATGCACTTTTTTGGTGTGTTTATGTGTGCATGTGTGTATGTGCGTGTGTCTGTATCTGTGTGTGATGGTAGGTATCCGTGTGTGTATCTGTGTGTGCTCATACCTCTTGAGTCCAGAAGGGAGTTGAGTCTAGTTGGACCTCCTAAAGATGGAATTACAGGTGGTTGTGAGTTGGGTGACTTTTGATACTAAAAACTGAACTCCAGTCCTCTGCTAGAAGAGCAAATGCTTCTTTTTGTTTTTAATTAAATTTTTATGCAATATACCTTGATCATGCTTTTCCTGTCCCCACCTCATCCTAGATGCTCCCCATTTCCCTACCCACCCAAATTTATGCTCTCTCTCATCTACATTTTCCCTCTCTGTTTTTCTTGTCTTTATTTCTTTCTCTCCTTCTCCTTATATCTCTATTTCAAGATGAAAACAAAAAAGAAAATCAAAACAAATAAATCCCAGTAAGACAAAAAAATGCTGAAACAAAAGCTCCCAAACTAAACAAAAACAAACAGAAGAACATAGCTTCTTTTGTGTTGGCCAACTACTCCTGGGAAGAAGACCTGTCCTAGATGTGGTGTTTATACCCAGACTCCACTGAAAAAGCTGATTTTCTCTTGACCAGAAGGTATCAAATGCAGAAAGCTTTTGTTTCAGAGTGGGATTCCATGACCACTTCCCACTCTCAATGTTGTGATTTTTGTCCTGTTCAAAGCTGTGAAGATCTTGTGTGTGACAGCAAGCACTCCTAACCCCTGACCACTCACTATGGCTAGTTATTCTTTACTTGACATTTGTTTTCTGAGCCATTGATAAGCGTGCTATTACAATATAATGTTAATAATTCACTTTTTGGACATCCAAAACCAAAAGTATCTCTACTTTAAAAAGCTTTGAACAAGAACTACATAGCAAAGATGGGGACTGGTGAGTTCGGTTGCCCAGTACTCACATAAAAAGCAACCATAGTTGCAAATCTCTATAATCCTGGGCACAGAGGCAGGTAGATTCCTGGAACTCACTGTCCAACCAGCCTAACAGAATTGGTTAGCTTCAGATCCAGGGAGAGCTCTACTTCAAACAATAAGATGGATAATTGTCAAAAAAAAAAAAACACCCAATATTAACCTCATCAAAGAAAGTTCTTTTTAAAACAGGACAGAGACCATTGTAGATATCCACAACTGGTCAAAATGCACGTAACTCACCATAAGGCAAATTGATATGTTCAAACTACAACCTCTACACCTAAGACTCAGGAAACATCTCAGAAGAGGGGTCGTAAAATTATAAGAGTCAGAGGATCAAGACATCTGCTATGAGGATAGTATCTTCTATATATGACAGGGAGCTGCACTCAGGAAATCTTAACAAAATCATAGCCTTAACAAGACCTTCACAATGACACTTTATATTCCAATGTGGATAGGGGAAATACCATATGCCCCCCCCCCCCGATGAAAGCTATAGATGATTAATGACTGAGGAGAGATGGAGAACAAGTCTTCTCCAGGGACTAGACCCCTGTTAGGTTATCCAATCCCAAACTGTCAGCCCTAAATACATATACATAAAAACAACTATAAATGAACTCAGCAGGTTGAATTTGTGTGTGTGCATGTGTTTGTATAACAACAGTAATTAAAGAAGGAGTCATGAATTTGAAAGGGAGTGGGGGGTCACAGGAGCTGGAAAGGGAGAGTGTGGGGTGTAAATGATGTAAGAAAAAGTATTCATGTATGAAATTCTCAAAATGATAAATAAATATTAAAATAATGAATATAGTCATAAGACGAAATTCTACTTGAAGGACAACATCTGAGGATAAGAATGTATGATAAAAGTTCACTTTAGATGCCAGTTACTCCAAATGAGAAGTTGGCTGTTAAAAAAAAAAAAAACACTCAATGTTTCAGTCTTTTGCTGAGAGTTGCTAATATGGCAAAACTGTTTTAACCATTCTCATGGACTTGGGCAAGCAGAAACCATACACTAACTTTAGAGCATGCTAAAAACTTAGAAATCGCAGTACTTGTTTATTTGATAAGGATATTTCCTAAAGGTCATTTTTTCCCTAAAGCGTATTTTTAAAGTGACTTGGACTAAGAAAGGAAATTCTCTTCCTTTGTGTCATGTGTTCATACATGGAATAAGTTAAATAAATCTTAATAAGTTAAATGATCTTGTTCATTTATAAACAGTGAATAATGAAAAAGAACTTGAAATATGAATAAATGAAAATGTCATCTCAAGAATTAATCTTCAGTATATTTAATTTAAATATAATTAATCTATTGAACTTTGAATTCTTTCAACTCATTTTCATTACTTACAGGTTCATGAGGTATATTATTAGTATTGGTCTGTGCGTGTGAGAAAGAGAGACACAGAGAAGGAAAGAGAGATGGGGAGGAAAAGATGGAGGAAGGGAAGGGAAGGAGAGAGAGAGAGAGAGAGAGAGCACGCGCGTAATTGTGTGTGCGGGCCATGGTACACATGTGGAGTTCAGAGAAAATTTTGTGAAATCAGTTATCTCCCTTGACCTTCTCATGTGTCCTTGGGGTCAAACTCAGCTTACTATGCTTGCATAGAAATTGCCTTCACCCACTGATTGATCTTGCCAGCCCTTACATTCATATATCTTAGAGAGTCAAGTACTATAAGCTCTTAACAAGAAATGAAGGCTACCTGCTTCCCTAATTTAAACAGTTCCCTCCCCAGAGGTGCAATGACAGAAATATATCACTTGTTCTGAATCTTTCCTTACAAGTCATTATCCATCCTTCTGAGTATAAAGATGAAGATGTTCTCCCAATTTCTGTGCCCTAATGCACACCTACCATCTCCATCCTCCCACTGTATTCATTATGTAATTTTGCTTTGTCTGTCATTTGGTTTTCACATTATAATGACACAGTAAATCCTGTTCCTGGAAATGCAGAATTTTGTTTTTCTTACAGTTAGCCATGGTCTTTTATTTGTTTGGCTTTGGTATTCTTGCTAAGCTAACCGATTTCCCAATTATCTTCAAGTTGTGTGCATTTCTCAAGACATTAGGACAATTTTATAACTCTGAATAAATTCCTTCAGAGTCTCCTGGGCTGCTGCAATCTGGCCCGTTAGCCACCCACACCTCTATTAGCAATCTGCTATCACAATTTAGGGCCATAAAACAGCACACATTGATTACCTCACAATTTTCTTCAGAAAGGAATTCAGGCAGTTCTCATCTCAAGTACTGTGTCTTCTGCCAAGTTCACAGGTTCTTGGAGGAATTCAGTCCCTTCAGTTTTGATTGTGTAACTCAGTTGTATAGACCAACATCCTCTATTCCGTGACCTATACTCCTAGCCACATAAGTGGCTGTCTGCTTCTTGAAGGTGAAGAGGATAATATCTTTCATACTCCCAAATTCTTCTCTTACTATCCTTTATTTAAAAAAAGATTGATTTGATTAGGTCAGCCCCCATAAAAGATAATCTATGTAGTGGCATTTCAATTGTATTTAATAAATAAAGCTTGCCTGAGGATCGGGAGAGTAAAACAGCCACACTGGCCAGCCTTACAGACCAGGCAGCAATGACATGCACCTTTAATTCCAGTAGATATGATGACACACACATTTAATCCCAGTAGACATAATGACACACACCTTTACTCATAGTAGCCACACTAGTTTGCCATAGAAACCAGGCAGTAGTGGTATATGCCTTTAATCGCAGTGGTGCACACCTTTAATTCTAGCCCTAGAGAGAATTATAGAATGGGAAGGGACAGCTCTTAGTCTCATTCTCAGATTCCTGGAGGCAGGATCATCATTTCACACTAAGGTCAAAGTAAGAGCCAGTAGCTGGCTGTTTTGCTTTTAGGATATTCAGATTGAACACCAATTTACCTCTCTGAGTTTTTATTTGTTATTCCTCAAATCTACCCCTGAAGAAACATAAAGTCAATTTATTCAGGACTTATAATCTATCTATCCCCTTTTGGTGTCTTATTGCTCTAGCTAGGACCTCAAGAACTATGTTGAATAGATATAGAGAGAGTGGACAACCTTGTTTTATACCTGATTTAAGTGGGATTGCTAGGAGTTTCTCTCCATTTAGTTTGATGTTGGCTATTGGCTTCTTGTATATTGCCTTTAATATATTTAGGTATGTTCCTTGTATCCCTGCTCTCTCCAAGACCTTTATCATGAAGGGATGTTGTATTTTGTCGAATGCTTTTTTGGCATCTAATGAGAAGATCATGTGAGGTTTTTTTTTTCAGTTTGTCTATATGGTGGATTATGTTGACAGATTTTTGTATGTTGAACCATCCCTGCACTTTTGGGTATATATCCAAAGGATGCCCAATCGTGCCACAATGACCTGTGCTCAACTATGTTCATAGCAGCTTTGTTTGTCATAGCCAGAACCTGGAAACAACATAAATAACCCTTGACTGAAGAATGGATAAGGAAAATGTGGTACATTTACACAATGGAGTATTACACAGCAGGAAAAATAACAACATCTTGAATTTTGCAGGCAAATGGATGGAGCTAGAAAACACTATTTTGAGTGAGGTAACCCAGACCCAGAAAGACAATTATCACATGCATTCACTCATAAGTGTTTTTTAAACATAAAGCAAAGAAAGCTAACCCACAAATCACAATCCCAGAGAACCTAGATAACAATAAGGACCCTAAGAGAGACATACATAGATTCAATCTACACGAGTAGTAGAAAAAGATTAGATCTCCTGAGTAAATTGTGAACATGGGAGCCTTAGGAGAGGGTTGAAGGGGAGGAGAGCAGAGAAAAATGAAGAGCTCAATAAAATCAATAAAAAATTAAAAACAACAAAATAAAATAATTAATCTTCAAAAATTTGACTGATATGCTAATTAGCTCACCAATAAAAAATAATAGAATAAATGGTTAACTACTTCGAATATATGCTTATAGGTTAATCAGAAAAAAATCTAAGGGTCATTGATTCCTATAATCAGACAAGAGTTAAATTTGCACATTTGGCAATGACAATCCCTATTTTATTCAGCCCCAAGGCTGAGGATTGGAGTCTTAGGGTTACTATTGCTGTGATGAAACACCATGACCAAAGAAACTTGGGGAGAAAAGGGTTTATTTGGTTGATACTTCTACAGCACTGTTCGTCATTGATGGAAGTCAAGTCAGGAATCAAAACAGGGCAGGAAACTGGAGGCAGGAGCTGATGCAGAGGCCATAGAAGGGTGCTGCTTACTGGCTTGCTTCTCATGGCTTGCTCGGCCTGTTTTCTTAAAGAAGCCAGGATCATAAGCTCAGGGGTGGCACCATTCACAATGGGCTGTTCCCTCTCACATCAGTCACTAATTAAAGAAATGCCTCACAGCTGGATCTTATGGAAGCATTTTCTCAATTGAGGTTCCCTCCTTTCAGATGACTTTAGCTTGTGTCAAGTTGACATAAAACTAGCCGGGGCAACTGGAATACTAGAATGTGGAATTATTCAAACTCTAGCTCTGTAGTAATATTGATAGCTGAAGCTGGCTGTCAGTCAGCTAGGAGTCTCTGTCACAGTATATCTGATCTCTTCGTGTAGCTGAGGTTTCCTAGTTCTTAGTAATAAATGTTCCCCAAACAGAGAGCCAAGCAGAGGACAATCATTTTAGACTGCATTCTATTTGTTGAATGAGTCTCAAAGTACCACTTGTAGTGATAAGAGCGGCGGGGCTGCATCCCCAGCATCCCGGCCGCCTGCTAGCTTATGCCCGTAATAACAACACACAAACTGTATTCATTTAAACACTGCTTGGCCCATTTCTATCTAGCCACTTTAGGCTAATTCTCAAATACTAATTTAGCCCATTTCTAATCATCTGTGTTGCACTCCAAGGTGCGCTTACTTACTGGGAAGATTCTAGCCTACGTCCATCCTGGGTCGGAGCTGAATCGCGTCTGCCCGGGAGAGCGGAGCATGGCGTCTTTGTCTGAGGCATCTTACCTCACTTCCTCTTCCTCCCAGCATTCTGTTCTGTTTACTCCACCCACCTATGTTCTAAGCTATGAGCCCAAGCAGTTTGTTTATTACTTAACCAATGAAATCAACAGATTGATATATGACACTCCCACATCAACCACTGAGGTTCAAGGGAGGATACATGGATTCTGTCTCTTGGTGGGAGTGTGGTGTGGTTCAGGTAGAACTTGTGGGACTGGATAAATTGCTGTGGCAAGTTTTTGAAACTATAATTGACCGCACTTGTTTTTCTACATTAAAAAGAAGAGGAAAGACCGTTGAGAAGACTCAGTGAGTAAAAATACTTGATACACAAACCCAGTGGCTGGAATTCAATCCCAAGGTACCATGGTGAAAGGAGAATCAACACCTATAAATTGAACAAATTACTCTGTGACCTCCACACGTGCACCTTCCCCCCACAATTACAACAACAATAATAATAATAACAGAGGATGAGGCTAAGGAGGAGCACGAAGAAGAGGAGGGGGAAAGAGGAAGAGGAGGAATTTTCTATTATTCATCTGTAAAATCAAACTCCAGGACAACAGTGGAAGAGGAGGAGAAGAAGAAGATACAACTAAGCTCTTGGTCAGGATAGTGTTTCATAGTTGAGAGACAAGTGCTAATGTAACCATTGCTTTATTAATTCACTCTGATTTGCTTTAAGGTAATGGATAAAATCCCCAAGTCTAGACAAGCACCAACCAGTTCAACTAGACCCTATCTTCCCATCACCACTAAAATAAAAAGAATATTTGGTGCAAATACATTTTCACTAACATATTATCTACTAAAAGTACATCAGTAACCTCTCCTGTGGCAAACATACAAACAAACCAAAATGAGGCAATCCATAAACCTATGAGTGACAAAACAGGATATTAATTTGCTTTCTCTTCAAATAAATTATTTAGCATTGCTTCTCTGTGAAAGTAATTTATAGAAGACAAGTTCATTCTTTGTTTATAACTAAACGCAGGCCACATTATTAGGATGAACCATTTCTTGCCTCTCAGCTATGTTGACCTATATATTTATGGAAGCATTTTGATTTTTAAAATCATGCTCATAAACATTTAGTAATTGCTTGTCATATTTGTCCTTCAGAGATTTGGAAGTCTGCTTAGAGACTACTGACACAGAGAATAGGTGCAGTTCCATTAAATATTATGCAATGGACATTTGATGACCCAAGTCAAATTCTAGGTTACTTTTAGTAATGTAAGAGGAGTTTACAGAGGATGAAAGAAAGAGGTAGAAGTAAATGTTACGTGAAAGGGTGACTTAGAGCTTTGCCTATTTCGAAGAGGATTTGAACTAAGTGAACCAAATTTGTACAATCAATTGAAAGGTTTTTCCCTTAAGAAAATAACTTAGTGATGGCCTCACATCTATTGAGAATCAGAAATATGGCATATTTAATTCTAGAATCTGACTTTTGCGTAATGAAATTTCCTAGGGCTCCTTTTACTACGTGAAAGGTTGGGGGTATTGTCTTGTAATATATATCTTTGGGGAGTTGAAAGAAGATCTCATTTGGTAGCCCAGGCTGATCTGCATAGCTCAGGCTAGCTTCAAACTCAGCAATATTTTTATTTTCATATCTGTCTTAGAATTTGCATTTGTCACAACAGTCCTATGTGAGACTAATACAAATGATTCAATTATCAAAATTATCAATTATTATCAAAACTATATAGTTTTGTTTTTAGTTTGAATAATAGAGAAATCTTACTTTATGTAAAACAAACATTAACTCATTTTGTACTCATTAGGAACTACTGATGTAAATACTATTGTCAAGTAATTTATTATAAATATTATAGATAAATACATAAATAATACGATAATCAAAAAACTACAAAGAGGTCAAGGACTCAGCGGTGAATTTAGGTAGTCTGACTCCAAAGTCTATGTTCTTCTGACTTTTGAGAAACTAAATCACAAGCATGGAAATGAAGTTTTTAGAATCATGGAACTGTAGCACCAAAGACTAGTAGCCTACAAGTTTATGTATGTGTCATTTTTTCCCAGCCTTTTGTACTGGGAGTTATCATCGGATTTTCCACTTACTCAGAAAGAATGAGTATAATACTCCAAATCCTACAACCACGAAGAAACAATGCTACTCAATGGACCTCACAATTTCCATTGTGGAAGTCATCCTTACAGTAAAAGATCTCCACGAGCACCATTGGGAACCTTCCAGTGCTATACATGTAGCTGGTACTAACACCTCCCCCACTGGCTCTTGCTAACATTGTGCCTGAGAAATGGATGTCATTTCCCACAGATCCACAACTAGGGTTAGGGAGGAGTTCTTCTATAAGGGCTCATCATCTATAACCATAAAGATGATCATTTCTGTGCCTATCACTTTGACTCAGGAACCAGACAACATCTCTACAGGTATAATCTAGAACCAAACCTGTATCTTTCCTAGGCTTGATGTCTTCAACTTTGTACTTCAGAATACCCAGATCCAGCAATAAGACAAACTATTGTACAGGGGTACTTTATGGAAACAATTCTACATCGTAGTCTAGAAACAAGTTGATACTTCACATAATTATACATGAAACTTACCTGATCCAATATTATCTTTTCTCTCTGGAGATGAGAACAAGTTTCAACTAAAAGTAAAAAACAAAATTAGCTTACATATAAATAATTTATGATGTGTTTGGATTATGCATTTTATACTTTTATACATAAAATGTTAAGTACATAGTATCTGCCAAATCTCACAAGCTGGTTTTGGAAATTTAACTCCACAAACTGACTTTATATAAAATATTGATGAACATTAGAGATGTGCTACTGAAGGAAAGTTCATGGTGGCCCTGTTCTGCTCATCATGAGTTGCATTAGGAAAGCAGGACTCATTCTTAGTGATTAGCATGAAATATGAATAGATAACGGTGAAATTTTTCATTCTTAGACAGTTAGCTCATATAAAATTAATTGAATATTATATATTTACTTGTTTGCTCAATTGTATGCATGTGCCATGGAAAATATCACAAAGTCAATGATTCATTCTTACAAATAAAAATTTGAAGAGAAAGAAAATCTGTCAAGGTTCTATAATGAAACAGTGAAAAATATTATTATCCATGAAATTGGAGCTTTAAGGGCACAAATTAAGCTTTGTGTGTCCAAATTACTTGGCTTTTCACAGCTAATACAAGTTCATGCTCTTATTTCTAATAGAGAAACTAACATATAAATAAGACTTCCTAAAGAAGGTGGTTTGTTTAAAGTATGCTTTGAATCTTGCAAAAGAATGAAGCAGGTGCATGCTGTGTGGTTTTCCCCAAATGTCTGATTTTATTTTGGAATCCAGGGCATCTGATAAGCTTAATTTGGTGGTTTTAATATTTGCTATAGTGTAAGGTGAGCAAAAGGGAGACTGGCTTTGCTATAGATGTTAAACGATTACGCAAGTTTGGTTTGTCTCTCGCTCCCTTGATCGAAAGGTCAGTGGCAGATGGCTATGTGTCATGGGTATGAGCTGCAAACTGAAACAGTTGACTCTGCTGAAATGAACCATGTAACTCAGAGAGCTACAGATGTGGATCTCAGAGGCACACTAGGAAGGATAAATTTTGTCATATTAAATTTGTTATATTCAGGGAGAAGTATAGGTAAATACTCTGGAGGCAAAAGTTAGAATGACAAAAGCAAGCATCCTAGGAGCATGTAAATTTGGAATAATCAGCTTCTCTCCTTCTTCTTAAACTTTAAGTTCTCCTTTAAGCTCACAAATTCTCACTTTATTTATATCTACTCAAATAACTGACATGTGGTTAAAGGTCAACAGAAAAAAAAATATACCTGGCCACCATACTTTTGTATCTATCCTTCCCTTCTCAGCTAGGTCAGGGTGAGCTGAGAATGGACCAATTTTTCCTTCCAGAAGTCTTGCAGGGCAGGTTTTGTTTGTTTCTTTGGTTGGTTGGTTTTTCGAGACAGGGTTTCTCTATGTAACAGCCCTGGGTGTAGGACTGTTTTTTACTTCCTGTTGGTTTGTTTCTGTTTTATTACTCCTTCCCTCCTCAAGCTTCTAAATGAGGGCAAATTTTTCAGCATGATTTTCAGCCCTAACTTCTTATTATTCATGCATTTATAGTTTGTCATTTTACTACTCTTGCTTCAATTTTCTGCTTCAAACTTGATCAACTTCTCTAGCATGTTTCAAATTTATAAACTCCGTATACACACTTACTCCCACTTCCCCAGGAAGTGACACATCAGGCTTCCCTTTTGTTGTCTGACTTAACCCCAAAATTCCAGACCAATTTATCTCACATAAGATGCCCCAGGTTCCCAAATATAAGTTTTTTCTGATATTTTCTTGCCACTCACCATCACACAGGTGCTATGTGCTATAAATTCAGCCCCTCGTGGACATATATGTCTGTGCCATTCATCCTGCCTATTCCTTACCACTAAGACCTCAAGCCTGGAACAAATATATCTCCTGAAAATTACAAGCCAAGTGGGATAGGAGGTCAGAAGACACTCTTAATTCATGAATAGGTTAGTCACATACATGTTCAAATAGCACAAGCTGAGAAAACACGAAACGATAACCTCTCTGCAGAAAATCACCTCAAAAGGTGCCAAAAAGACTAATATGAATATTGTATTTTAAATAGAAGTTAATACATGTGGAAAGAGTGATATTTACATGGAGAGAGCTCTTTTTAAAAATGGAAAAAACAAAAAGGAAAACCCAAAACTTTTCCCTTCTTTTAACTAGTTAATATATGGTATCAATGTGATAGCAACATAGGCATGTACACAGCCAAAGAAATGACCCCAGAAAAATAAATCACAATATTATAAAATGACAAGTGCTTTTTGATACTTGTCTATATTTTAAAGTATTTCTGTAGTGATATAATAAAAATAATGTATGATTTTAAAGTAAAGTTCCAAACTCTTTCTCTCTCTTCCTCTCTCTCTCTCTCTCTCTCTCTCTCTCTCTCTCTGGATGTTGCCTAAATCTGTCAGGTACTAACTGACATAAATTATTTCAAATAATTAAGAAAAATCCATAAAAGGAAAAGATATTGAGACAGAGCTTTTCCATATATTTTCAAAACTACTATTGAACTCAAGGGGAACCTAAATAATCTAATGGCTTTTTTTTCATTCAAGAAGTTTTCAAAATTCCAGATGTGTAGGAAAAAGATAATAAAATTATAATACCATTGTTCTTTTATAAAAACCTTGAGTTCTCTTGCTAATAGTTAAGGATACTGATTTATTTAAAACATAACATGTTTCTGCTTCATAACAACATCTGTATTATTTTACATTTTTATTGGCAACTTTCACTGTACCCTGGTGATTTCTAGAAATCTTCATACTTCCTTGCTGGTCAGAGTTTCCAAAAAATAATAAACAAATGATTATCAACTATGATCTTTTTATTCTATGACCATGTACTCCATAAGAAGCAGTTGAAAAGGCTGAGCTATTAATTTGTGGGGAAATTAGGTCCATACACCAGATCTCAACTGCAGAGATATTTTGTGAGGTAGACAGACCATCTAGCATTGATAGTAAAACACCCACCATAAATATATTGTACCCAAGAGAGAGCCTCAGCATCTGGCCTTCCACTAACATCATACACACTCCTTGTGGAATGTCCATTGTTCACAGAGAAGCTGCTGTCGCGGGTGGTGTTGTCTGCTGCTAAAGGACCCATCCAGAATTTCTCAGATCAGGGTGATTTAGATTCCCACGGGAGATAGTAATGACTATAGTTTTGGCTCTCACATCTTGAAGATTATATAACGGGTAGAGCTCAAAAATTATATTAAAAATAATGCAAAGCACCAGACAGCCCCTTCACCAAGGAATTTTCATTACCAAAATGTCAGTAGTTCCCAGATCAAAAAGCCCTAGACTAAATTCAGAGTTCCATAAGTTGGTGTCTGGGCACTACTGATACTTTGCACACAAATATATCCCTGAAGAATTAAGACTATAGAGGGAAAAAATAATTCATGCTGATAGCCTTCAGGAAGGGTTTTTTTTCAATACTGTACCTACTGAAGGTCAGCAGCTCAAGTCACTGCAGATAGGAAAAGATTAAGGGTACTTCTTTTGGCTTTACCCTGAACTAGCCCACCCAACTCATTCCCGCTGACACCTCATGTTCCTGGTACATTTTACCACTAACCCTAATAAGACATGCTCCCAAAGCCTTCATCCACACACTAGTTTCTTTTTTTTCTTTTTATTATTATTTTTTATTATTTATTTATTTATTTATTAAAGATTTCTGTCTCCTCCCCGCCACCGCCTCCCATTTCCCTCCCCCTCCCCCAATTAACTCCCCCTCTCTTGTCAGCCCGAAAAGCAGTCAGGGTTCCCTGCCCTGTGGGAAGTCCAAAAACCTCCCACTTCCTTCCAGGTCTAGTAAGGTGAACATCCAAACAGCCTAGGCTCCCATAAAGCCAGTACGTGCAGTAGGATCAAAACCCAGTGCCATTGTTCTTGACTTCTCAGCAGTCCTCATTGTCCGCTATGTTCAGCGAGTCCAGTTTTATCCCATGCTTTTTCAGACCCAGTCCAGCTGGCCTTGGTGAGTTCCCAATAGAACATCGCCATTGTCTCAGTGTGTGGGTGCACCCCTTGCGGTCCCGAGATCCTTGCTCATGCTCTCTCTCCTTCTGCTACTGATTTGGACCTTGGGGTTTCTGTCCAGTCCTCCAATGTGGGTCTCTGTCTCTGTCTCCTTTCATTGCCTGATGAAGGTTAATATCCAAAAGGATGACTATATATTTTTCTTTGGGTTCACCTTTTTATTTAGCTTCTCTAGGATCAGGAATTATAGGCTCAATGTGCTTTATTTATGGCTAGAAACCAATTATGAGTGAATACATCTTACACCTGTCAGAATGGCTAAAATCAAAAACACCAATGATAGCCTTTGGTGAAGAGGTTGTGGAGTAGGGGGTACACTCATCCATTGCTGGTGGGAATGCAAACTTGTGCAACCACTTTGGAAAGCAGTGTGGCGATTTCTCAGGAAATTCGGGATCAACCTACCCCTGGACCCAGCAATACCACTCTTGGGAATATATCCAAGAGATGCCCTATCATACAACAAAAGTATATGCTCAACTATGTTCATAGCAGTATTATTTGTAATAGCCAGAACCTGGAAACAACCTAGATGTCCTTCAATGGAAGAATGGATGAAGAAAGTATGGAATATATACATATTAGAGTACTACTCAGCAGTAAAAAACCATGACTTCTTGAATTTTGCATGCAAATGGATGGAAATAGAAAACACTATCCTGAGTGAGGTAAGCCAGACCCAAAAAAAGGAACATGGGATGTATTCACCCACACACTAGTTTCTATGATTCCTAATATTTAAAAAAAATGTTACCTAATAGGAATGGATTTTTTTCATTCAACCTTGATTCAAGCTGGATCAAAGAACCAGCTTGTCAATGGAGAATATTTGGGAATATTAAGACCTTCATGGTGCCATAGCCTGTCCAAATGTATGCTAATAGAAACAGTAGTCATCAAATGCTGTTTTCTTGTCCTCGTAGGATCAATGTTAGAAATGTTTTGGCCTCCTCTTTGATGTAATCAGGCCATATCACTGATTTTGTTCCACACGATGTACATCTATCTTGTATTCTTAGGTATAGTTCTTAACATGCCCCTACATCATTCTTCATATACTTTTTTTCTCCTTTTCCTGTTGGTTACAGGATGCAACTGAATTCCAAAGCCTCAAGTATACGGTCATGCTAGAAATGGAGCAGGTTGCCTGAAAGGCTGAATGCAGTGTGGACTTCTTCCACAATATATTAACTTCGCTTAGCTTATTTTACAAAGATGTTGGTACCCCTAGGCATTTCAAATATGTCTTCCTTCATCTATTGAAGCCAGCTGCATTTAAATGTAATAATAAGAACAAGATTTATTAGAAGTTTCCTAAATGATTTAGGAACTCTGATTTTGTGAAACTACATATAACAGTGTCCTAGAGAATTTGGAAAAGAGAAAGGACTTCTATGATATGGCAAGTGGAGATAATTTGATCAAAGGCCTAACCACTTACAAACAACTGACATCCTGCTTTTAGCTATGGAAGCTATAATTGGGTCATGCAATTGTATTCACCCATACATATTATACACATCACTGATTGTGTGTTAATGTGTTTAAATTTTGTTTCGAAAACAAAATATACTGCCAGAGTGCTCTGGGTAAGCAGATTCTTAGCCAAAATGATGAACAATGTCTGGAAAAAGAGAAAGAAAACTTAGCAATATACAATAGTATTTTCACTTGAAAGCAAAAAAAAAAACCAAAAGCAGTAAGGTTTGTAAGATAGAGGAATAATACAGTCGTGAACTTTAAGAAATGTGTATTTTAGAGGCCAACTCAAGCCGAGCATGCTAAATATTACCTTGCTTTCCAGATACTTCTATTCCATATTTGGAAGTGAAAGCCATGAAGTGAAACACGATGAAGTTGCTTTTTGCTGTTAAGTGATTTTTTTTTCTGTGTTGAGGGATTTGGCTATGCTTCAGTTCTCTGGAGAAACTCTATTAAAAGAAAACAACATTTTAAAAAAATCTTTGAAACCACAAAGGGCTGAAATTTGAAGTAGTAAGAAAGTTTGGTTTCAAACCTAGAAACGCATCTGATTTTATTTTATTTTAAATTTTATCCTCAAGGAGCATATTACACGTTTTAAGACATTCTTGAAGGCAGCTTCCAAAATTCTTTCAGTTCATAGGAGTATTTGCTAGATTGCAACATTTTCATCCCCTTACTAATGTCTGAATGCCACCTTCACTTATGGCTAGTTCAATCCAGTGTGTGTTCTCTGCTCTTTGGGTCGTTGTGGGACATCAAAGGCAGCTTTACATATCTTTTGTATGTATGAAGTTCCCACCATGCCAGGGCAAAAGTGCATTATCGAGGCTAACACTCAAGCTGGAGCTATTTAAGCAGCTACACTGTCACACTCAAAATTGCAGTAGTAGATGTTGTGTGTCCTATAAAACCAACATATTGGTAGATTCTTTTCTATTGATTTCTATGAAAATGCAAAAATATGATACATTTAGTAATGTACTTGTAGCATTGTCAAGCATGTCTCCACTGGAGATGATTGTGATTTTAAATAGGTATCAATATGAATCAAATCTAATAAAAAAAATTTTTACATTTCTGATAACTAGAAAAATTGTCTATAAACTAGATTCTGGCCTCATACACTTTAAATCTTGTTTGCCCTTATTATCTACAAACATCATCAGGATTTATCATAGGGCATACTTCATGTATTAGTACAATCTCTGTCCTATGTCTTCGACCACAACACAAGATATCTCATCAGAATTGGGTAGCATTCCTGGAATTTTTTCTCTCATTAGATAAAACAAGTAATAAAAACATATGTGACAGGCTTAGTTAAAAAAAATCAATTTTGAGGGAGTCAAAATGTACTTCCTTGCTTTGAATTTTAAACTAGTATCTTTCATCTGTGAGCAAAGGTAAATGAAGGCATTTACATCCTGAATTCAGTTTGCCCTCAGCTATATCCACTCCTTCCCAAAGCCTGGGATACCTCAAAATTCTCTTACTACAAATGGAAGTGAAATGGAGGAAGGAACTTTGAATTGGAAGCAAAAGTAATCTGAATCAAACTTTGGCTGAATTATTTCATTTTTCCCCCTGGTACCCACGGATACGCTTGATCGCAGTTAGGGTGCTTCCGTCTTTAAATGTCCATTTCCTTTGTTAATGAAATGTCGGGAGCCACCTCTTGGGGGTAACTTCTAGCGTGATCCTAGCTGGGAGTTTGTGAGTTCCAGGGTAGGAGAATGAGAGTTAGAAATGTTAAGTAGCAGGAACAGAGATAAGAAAGAAACACAGAGCCTTTTCATAGTATCGGGAGGGCAATTCAGGCCTTCTGCATACCGAGTTCTGAGTTTGCCAGTGTTTGATTTCCACACACTTTTAGACCCCAATACAAAAGAGGGGGGAAGAAGGAGAAAGACTGCTTTAACATGAAACAAAGGAAGACCAAAGCAGTTACTTAGTCCCATACTTGAAACATCAAGCAACTACATCCTTAGTTAAGCATTGTGTTGTTTTGGCAATGAACACACCTTAGACCAAGTATCCTGAAGGCAGCCATTCCCTAGGCCAAAACTCTTATTTCAAAAGAAGGAGCAGCAGTGTGCTTGAATTCTCTGACCATTGGTCAAAGTGGAAAAGACCTATGGGCTATCTTAACCTCTAAAATACCGAGTAACCACACCCTAGGCCAGGGTGTGTAGCCACGCTTGTCAGCAAGTTTGAGCAAGCAAAATAAGCTCAAACTCTCTGGTTTTCAGACAAGGTGGAATAGGCTCACATTCTTGGGTGAAAAGAATTGCATCATGGCAATTTTCTGACATGTAGAAGTCAGAATGTAAAAGCCCCACCATGTAGTCATTGGTGTCAACATCCATCAACTAGAACTTTCTCTTGTTCCCTTCACCTTCTTCTTATTTCTTCCATCCTCTCTCTAGGGAATATTTTCCAGCAAACCCTAAATGTTCCATTTTGCCAATAATTTTAATCCATGCATGTCTATGGTTAACCTTTTCAGAAAATTTTTATGCAGAGTATCACCATTACTCGGGCTGACCTGGTACTTTCTATCCAGCCAGGACTTGTCTTGAACTTGTAGTCCCAGCTTCCTGAATATTGAGAGAAAAAAAAACCATGAGATACTATGCCACAGCTCTAAATTTACATTTCTAACACAAGGTTTTAAGCCAAATTTACCATTAGCCATCATGAAAATATGAAAATTTTTTGATTTCTGCAAGGAATCTTGCATTTATCTTCACTGTTTTTTTTTTGGGGGGGGGGTGATTTTTTTTTGTTTTTTGGTTTTTTGAGACAGGGTTTCTCTGTAGCTTTGGAGCCTGTCTTGGAACTAGCATTTGTAGACCAGGCTGGCCTTGAACTCACAGAGATCCACCTGCTTCTGCCTCCTGAGTGCTGTGATTAAAGGCGTGTGCCACCACTGCCGAGCATATCTTCACTGTTTTAATAACAGAAACTGAGTCTATTCTATGCCATTCATTTTTATTATTTGCAACAGAAATGACATTTCATGCCGACTGACAATGACCCTCTTTGTTTGAAATAGAGCTGTGAAGAAACTTCTGCCCCATAAACTCACATATGTTATATATTTTCAAATTGTTAATAGTAGCTATTAGTTTATCACCATACATACATGTATACAAATACACACAGAAGGAAATGTGTGAACATCTCACCACTAGCACTTTCGTTGAAATTGAGAGAGAATTCAAGTTGGTGTCTTTAGTTCAAGAAGAAATTTATAAGATTTTACTAATCTCACTAGGAAAACAAAGCCTGTTGAGAAACTTTTTTTGGGGGAATTTTCCTTTAGAGCCATAAACATTCTAGTATAAGGTGAGAAAAAAAGTATATTAGTAAGAGTGTTGGTACGTGCCTTGGCTAAGGAATTGCAGTAATGTTAAATATGATAAATTCCTTTATAATTGGGAAGTCCACTCTGGGCTAGAATCCAAGGGTTCTGGAGTAAACCTACCCTCACAGAACTTAAGGTCTATGAAACAGGCAACTACATAAGAAGGCACAATACAATACTAATCTTATTACAACTGAGAATGCATAGAGGCTTTCATAATATAGAACAGTTCTCAACTTGTGGGTCACAATTCCTTTTGGGGGTTCAATGATCCCTTCACAGGGGTCACCTAAGACCACCAGAAAACACAGATATTTACATTAGGATTCATAACAGTAGCAAAATTACAGTTATGAAGGAGCAACAAAAATAATTTTATGATTGGGGGTAAGCACAACATGAGGAACTGTATTAAAGGTCGCAGCATCAGGAAGGTTGAGAACCACTGGCACAGAGTAACAGGGTGAAACCAGAACAACCTGGGGCATGATAATGACAGTGAGATTCAATATCCTTCTTGGTGTGATTTTACTGTATTAAAGGTCCATACCTCTGGGAAGTGAAGAAAAACTGGGAGGAGACAACAAAAAGCAAGCAAAACACTTGAAGGGCAAGAAATGTTAGCCCCATTAATGCTGGTAAATAGCTAGGAGAATGGTTAGATGTACATAGATTCAGAATGTGTTTTAGAATTAGTATCTATGGAAGCTGGATGATGGACTGACCTGTGTTAAAAGAAAACATGAAGAACAAATTCTATATCTCAGAATAAAAGATGTTAATATTGGGAAACTGACAAGGCAGATGAAGAGGCAAGGCTCTGCGCATATCTGTGAAGGACTGATTAGATTAGTTTACTGGAGGTAGGAAGATCTAATTTAAATGTGAGCAATAGCATGCCGCACTAGCCACACTACCACTCTTTGGATTCCATACAGAACTATGTGAGCTGAGAACCAGTAAGTCATTCTCATCGTCACCCATTTCTTCTCACTCTGCCACCTCTCCTCTCCTCTCCTCTCCTCTCCTCTCCTCTCCTCTCCTCTCCTCTCCTCTCCTCTCCTCTCCTCTCCTCTCCTCTCCTCTCTTCTTTTTTCTTCTCTTTTTTCCCCCACCTCTGGCTCTTTCACTCATGACCAGATGTTTCAAGATTCTGCTGACATGACATCCCTGCCATGATGGACTGACCCTTTTTGTGGAATATTAGTTTAAGATGTGTTACATTCACTTAAGCTGTGAAACATTTGTTTAATGCTGCAAAGATGTGTTGCATTCTTTTGTCTTGCAATTATTTAACTCTGTAAAGCTGTGTTACTTTTCCTGTCTAAAACACCCAATTGATCTAATAAAGAGCTGAATGGTCAATAGCTAGGCAGGAGAGAGAAATAGGCGGGGCTGGCAGGCAGAGAGAATAAATAGGGGGAGAAATTTAGAGAAGTGGGGGAATTAAGAAAAGGAGAAGGAGAGGAGTACACCAGGGGCCAGCCACCCAGCCACAGAGTAAGAAGGAATGGGGGTAAGGGGAGATGGGGAGAGAAAAGGTAGAAGGAAAGGAGGGGGGACTTGGGGAAACAGGAGGATCGGGATAAAGGAAGGTTGGATAGGGGAGCACGGAACCCCATTTCTTAGTTAAAGGACCCACTTTAGGATGGGCAGGAGACTTGACCCTAGAGGGGATCCCAGGTACCCAAGCTGAGGCCCCCAGTTAGTTCCTTGGGCAGCTGAGGATAGGGAACCTGAAACGACCCTATCCTAAAGCAATACTGACGAATATCATGCATATCATCCTAGAACTTTCATCTGGCGATGGATGGAGATAGAGACAGAGACCCACACTGGAACACTGGATAGAGCTCCCAAGGTCCCAAGGAGGAGCAGAAGGAGGGAGAACATGAGCAAAGAAGCCGGGACCACGAGGGGTGCACCCACCCACTGAGACAATGGAGCTGATCTACTGGGAGCTCACCAAGGCCAGCTGGACTGTTACCAAAAAAAAGCATGGGATAAAACTGGACTCTCTGAACATGACGAACAATGAGGGCTGATGAGACGCCAAGGACAATGGCACGCGGTTTTGATCCAACGCAATGTGCTGGCTTGGTGGGAGCCTAGCCAGTTTGGATGTTCACCTTCCTAGATATGGACGGAGGGGGGAGGACCTAGGACTTACCACAGGGCAGGGAACCCTGACTGCTCTTTGAATTGGAGAGGGAGGGGGAGAAAAGTGGGGGGAAGGGGAGAGGGGTGGGAGGAGGGGGAGAAGAATGGGAGGAGGGGGAGGGAAATGGGAGGCTGGGAGGAGGTGGAAATTTGTTTTTTTTTCTTGCTTTTCTTTATTCTCCTTTTATCAATAAAAAAAAAGTATAAAAAAAAAGAAAAGAAAAAAAAAAGTAAAAGGCCCAGAGGTAAAGCATAGTTAAAGAGAAATGGGATAATGTAAGTTAGAAAAGCTGGCTAGAAACAAACTAAGCTGAAGGTCGGGCATTCTTAAGTAAGAAGAAGTCTCCATGTATTTATTAGGGAGCTGGGTGGAGGATCCCCAAAGAGTAGAAAATAAAATAAAACAACTACAGCCCCCCTTAAGCAAACCCATACTTCTTCAAGGTACTTTGTCAGGTATTTCGTCAAAGCAATGAAACAACTAACACATTATAAAAGGTAACATTAACAATGGTTTCATGAATTTGGAAAATGAGTTGAGATATTTGGTTTATAGATTTTCCTATTTCAATTCATGGTCTAGGGACAGACAAATATCTCAAATTAGAGATTGCCCTCACAGCTCATGAAATTCTTAAGAACATGTTTATGTGGATTAATCATGCCTATAATTTAATGTCACTGTGTGCTGACTTACAACTTAAATGCAAATACAGCTTTGCATGTTCAGATTGTTAGCTGAATTACCTATGACTTCAGTCTATGTTCATAAGGTACAAACTCTTCAGCCAAGCAAATAGGACCACCGCACTTACCTAACTTTTTGCTATAAGCAAAGAATATTATGACAAAAATAAACAGAAGCATACAGACCTAAACCCATAAATTCTGTGGGCTACTGCTTTAAAGAGCCGCATATTTGCTCAAGGACTAGGGGAGCTTGTCTAAAAGAGAACAGGTCCTGGGAATTCTCTCTGAATGTGATCTATTTTTGCCAACATTCTCTTTCAATCTAAACAATTCATTTACATATACTTAAATTCCTTTAGATGCTTGACTTTAAAGTTTTACTTCTGATGTACAGAGTTAATATCTTTAGTAAAATGGCAATAAAATACATTAAGACAACTTTCCTCTTTGAATCTCCAAATCTCAGACAAATCTCACTCTAAATGTTAAAAGATTATCTGGTAGCATTTCTTTTGAGGTATTTTCTAAAGCATTTACAAGTATGTGTTGTATATACAGCAAACTATTGGAATGTCTGATTTACTTTAAATGTGTTTTCTTTCCAAATAGTCCTTAACTTTTTGACAATGTAGGATTTTCTAAATTAAATTTATTTTTGTGGTGATGAGGCTTAAACTCAGGCCTTGAGCATACCTAAAGCTATGCCACTGAGCTACAGCTCAGATACATATACAGTCCTCTTTGACAAATATTTGAAATATCTAATTTTTGTATGTGTACATGCTATTATATGTCAATACATATTATTGTATTGTAAAAGTAAAATTTCAAAAAAACACAACTGGAAAATAAGGATATTACAGAATCTCAAGGCCACAAATGCAAACAGATATACGTTACCTTTCTGGTTTACTAAGGGGACAACTAAAAATAAAAACAACCTTGCACAAAATTTGATCTCTGGTGAACATAGCAAAAATTGTTCATTCTCCAGCCCTTGCAATCCATTTTCCACATATTCATGTTTATCATCCTTAACCACCAGAAACTATGTAGTCAATAGTATAAACCAGGTTACTTCATATCCCAGGCTATTACTGAGTGCCCAGAAAGTCTCACATTGTTTATATTTCTGTAAAATAATCTTGAGTTCCCACTAGGAGACAACTATATATAAAATGATATAACTGCATTTTGGGATATAGATCCTATTAGTATATATCATATTAGTATATTATTACTAATATGAAAATCTCATCTGTTAGTTTAATTCAAAGCTTTACTTTCTGCTCACTTGTAACTTACAAAAAGACATGTTGAACAAGTTAGTTATGTCAATACATGACTGTTAAACCCATGCATTACATTCCAAAAGGATTGAGAGAATATTTTAAATTCTCTGCTTATACTGCTGCTCTGTTAGGATCACTGATCCAATTAAAAACATTTGTAGACAGAACTGTAACTTTCTGTGTTATTTAAATGACAGAAAGAAGTGCACTTCTGGGTAGTTGTCTTGCAAGATTGGAGCTAACAACTCTTTTTCTTATAAATGACCTTAGTACTTTCAATTGGCAACCTAGCACCTACTAAAGAGCCATACCCCCAAAGACAGCACTGCTGTGGGAGGACCTTCGGCTCCTTCAGCGAATAGCTGAAGGACAGCACATTGTCTCTCCTTTTACTCCCCAAGGAAACAAAAAAGGAAGATCCACTTATTGAGTTTGTTGCTTGGTTTCTGCCCCATCCATTCCTCTCCCTGCCTTCTGTCTTCTCAGCCCAACCTTCTGTCTCCCGAATCCAGGAGATATGCCTGGTCACTTGGATACCTATTACTCTGTCTTAAATATAACTGGAACTCATTCTCTGGCACTCATACCTGGGTCTGCCCCTCCTTACAGACTTTATGCTACAGGATTTCTCTACTTAGCCAGCGCATCCACCTGACTGTACCTTGTGATCCAGAGTAGAGCAACAACGGCCATGCCCTGAAGGCACTCTATGTCAGCTGTGGATGTATATCTCACCAATGGCTCCAAATCAAAGCTTTTATTATAGCTGATTCTACATGTCCACCATAGATGCCCTGAACTGCTCCAAAATGCCTTTACCTACAGGCTTCTCTTGTTGGAACATCACTGGCTGACAGACAACAAGAAGAAAATGTGACATATTGTAAATTAACTCTTAAAAATTTTCCTAAAAGAGATAACCACATTTCATGACTCATCACAAGTCACATGGCCATGCTTCTTGTCAAGGGGCCACAAGACGCAAATCCACTCAAGTACCTGTAAAAACTAAAAAAGACATTCCTAAGTAGTATTAAGCATTCACTGACACCAACTACAAAACCCTAATTTTATGAGCTTTTTATTCATGACATAGACTATTGACTATAATATTGGTCTATATCTGCTAATATTCACCAATAGCTGGAAATAGCTTTACTTTTAAGTCAGATATAAAAGTAATTTGTTGATAAGTAAACCCTTAGTAGGTAAATGTTGTCTGCTAGAAATACTGTCAGCAATAATAATGTATCTTTATCAATAACAACTAATGTTTCATTCATGAGGCATTTTTCTATGTACCAGTCACACCTCTAAACGCTTTACCTATATTAACTCATTGAATTATCCAGAAACACAGTGCTATAAATAACATTTTATTTTCATTTATAGACAGGAAAATTAGGCACCATGTTTAAAAAGGCAACAGTTCTCATGGTTTGCTTATTTCTATCAGCCTTAAGTTACTCTTTTTTGTCTGAATCTGTTGTCCACTTTACATTTTGTCTTTTTATAGAGTATTTCAAGGTAAGGATTACTGACATGTGTTATTATTCAGGAATGTGATTTGCAAGCACTTTGTACAAATCCACAGTTTATCTTTTCATTCCTTGAACAATGGCTTTGGACTGTTGGAGGGAAAGAGAGCCGCTTGTTCATTCCTGGCCACCTGGCTACCTTAAACCCAAAATTTAATTAAAGCACTATCTGGCCCATTAGCTCTAGCTTCTTATTGGACATCTTAGTTTAACCCATTTCTATTAATCTGTGTATCACCATGAGGTTGTGGCCTACCAGCAAAGTTTCAGCATGTCTATCTCTAGTGTGGCTCCATGGCATCTCCATCTCCACCTTCCTTCTCCCGGCATTCAGTCCAGTTTTCCCCGCCTACCTAAGTTCTGCCCTATCAACAGGTCAAGGCAGTTTCTTTGTTCATTAACCAATAAAAGCAACACATAGACAGAAGGACCTCCCACACCATTGGAGAAAGTACTTTAATTTTTATTAAAGTTATGCTTTCAATGTAACATTTATCAGGTTTATGAATGTATTTTTATTTTTCTAAGATTTTCAAGGGTTAGCACTTGCATGTAGTTCTGTGGTTTTTTTTCTTTTTTCTTGTTTGTTTGATTGGGGTTTTTTTGTTTTTTTGTTTTGTTTTGTTTTGTTTTGTTTTGTTTTGTTTTTTGAGACAGCTCTGTGTAATAGCTCTGGCTATCCTGGAACTTGATTTATAGACCAAGCTGGCCTGGAACTCAGAGATCCAGGGGCCTCTGCCTCCAGGTGCTGGGATCAAAGGTGTGCTCCACCACCACGTAGCACATATAAGCAATGATGCAGTAATTTTTGAATAGGTATTTAAGTTAAATGGTTCTCTTTTTTTGATGAACAGTAGATGACCAACAGAAAATGAACTTAATGGTATCTTTGGAGGTTTGTTGTTTCATATTATCATGTCAGGGATTTTTCTATGTTTCCCTTTCTAATTTTGCCTTTTTATTTTTACTTTTTACCCTTTATTATTATAAAAAATATAATACGTTTATTTGGCTCTTCTGGTAACTTCAGGGCTTCTGATGAGAACCTCTTGGTCTGTTATATTTAAAGAATGTCTCTGTGCAGGCTTAGGAGGGCACCACTTTGAGAACAGCTTAGAAAGAAAAAAGTTGCTAGAAATATGCTAGATTTCTGCTTGTTAGAAAAGAAGATGTGAGGAGAAAACACTATTTTCACCTAAGCACAAAGACAATCTTGAAATGCTACAAAATCCAAGTTGTACAAAACCCACTTGAGAATGGAGGGTGCACACACACTCTGGGTGAACTAAATTTCAGAAAGCAGCAAGCCATCAGAGGGAAGAAAAGAGCAGAATGGTGGGTGACAAGGAAATCTATAAAGTACAGAATTTCTAATAACTGTTTAGTGGCCAAATGTGGTGTGAGATTGAGAGACAGCTTAGTCAAAAAAATGTTTGCCATACAAAAAGCGTGGGGATCTCTGCTTACCTTCAGAACCCGTATTTTGAGATTTCCCTGTATGGTAGTACGCTCTTGAAATCCAAATGTTGGGAGATGAGATAGGCAGACTTTGGTTGGCAAGTTTCAGGTCAGTGAGAGATTTGTTTCATAAAAAAAGTGGACAGAGCTGAGTAATGACACATCAGGCTGACTTCTGTTTTCTATATGCAAATAAGTGTATGCACACACACACACACACACACACACACACACACACACACACACACAGTGGTAAGAATCTTAGCTACAGAACGACCCTACACTGACCTACCGAATCATTTATGGGTTGTCACTAAGTACACAAGAAATTTAGCCAAAGGGAGTTTTAGGCAGAAAAGGATTTTCTCTTTGGATAATTGGGGTCTTTCCCATGTTCAAGTTCTTCAAAACCAGAACTGAAAAATATATATATAATTAAAGTACACTGGGCCTTGAGGCACTGCGGGTCTGTGGCTTGTCACATAAGCTAAGAAAAACCTGTCTGTAGCACTCCTCAAATCGTAAATGCTAATGCCGTTTCCTCAAATATAGATTGCATAGAACACAGTTAAGTATACAATATAATCTCCTACTTCATTAGTTACAAGGGAAATGCAAATTTAACCAAAAAGTTTGAAGGCCGACAATATCAAATATTGTTAAGACATTAAAGGTAACTAGAACTTTCAAACACTTTAGGTCAGAGTGTGAAATAAGGAAAGCACTTATTTTTTAAAAATTTTATTTATTTATTTAACTTTCTACCCACACTTTCCCCTCCCTTCTCTCTTCCTAGTCCCTCCGTCCCTCTCCCTCTTTTTCCCCCATCCATGCCTCTTCCTTTCCTGTTTATGAAAGGGCAGTTCTCCCATGACTATCAACAAAACATGGCATATCAAGTTGCAGTAAGACTAAGCAACTCCCCATGTATTAAGGCTGGGCAAGGTGACTCAGTATGAGGAATAGGGTTACAAATCCAGTTAACGTGTCAGAGACAACACGTGTTCCCACTATTAGGAGTCTCACAAGAGGACCAAGCTACACAACTGTTACATATATGCAGTTTTCAAATTGTTAAGCATCCATGTTTCCTCTGACTTACAGACTACACACTTAAGTAATTATTTAAGATGAATAAAGAACACATGCTCACAAAACAAATTGCTTGTAAATGATCAGAGAGCTGTATCTTATTCATCATAGTTCAACTACATATGCTCAGAAATGTGGACTTGAATAAAATTTTTTTGTTCATATAATCAATTGCTATTCAAACATTAAAAATATGGCATGTCTTGAAGCCTGAATATTCTCAGTAATATTATGCTGAGTGGAAGAAGAATGCAATACAACATATCCATAAACCCATTTATATAAAGTTCTGAAATGGGCAAAATCACATATGATATGAAAATCAAAACAGTAGTTGAAATGACCAGAAAGGAACACAAGGGAGCTTTCGGAAATTATAGAAATTATATTTTATTTTGTTTTTGATAGATAACACACACAATTGACCAAACATATTTGAGAAAAAGATTTGTGCAATTTTTTTTGTAGCTGAATAATACCTCAGTGTAAAAATATAGGATCATATCATCACTAAGTTAGATATTGAAAATGACTCAGCTCTAATTTAGTTCATGACACAGAGTTAGAAGCCAGGTCCTGCAGGCCACCCAATATTAATAGGAAAAAATAAGATCACAATTGATTAAATTTAAGTGTTGAGCAAAGACATGACAAAGCTGGGTATTACACAGGTACTATCCCACACGCATCAAGAGATCTCCCTTTATCTGTCTCTAATATGTTATCTCATACTGATTCACTCAAACCTGGGATGTGTCACTGCCATAATCTTTCAGTGTCAGACATAATTGCTTAGGGTCAGCACTTAGAGCAGTGGAGACCCTCGTCCATTGCACTGAGCTTATCAATTGCAAGGCTTGCTAGAGCTGTGCCAGGAACTGCTTCATTGGTTCATTATTACCAAATGCTGATATTATGGTCTCTCTGAAAGTCTCTGCGAACACTCTCTCATAAGACGCTTTGGAATTTCAATGAGGAATTTCAATGAAACCACTATGGATGACTAAGGGGAAAATGAACAAGTCTTCTAATGTAAACATTGAAATAGCACTTCTCACACTTTAATGTGCATTCAAGTCACCAAGGAATTCGTCAAAACCCAGACGGCGATTCAGAAGCACTGGAGTGGAGCTCAGGGCTCTCTGTTTTTAACAGACTCTCAAGTTATCGAGAGAAGTTGCCATTCCTTGGAGCATACTGTGAATTTTACAGAATGGATTTTTTCTTTGTGACTATATGCTTTGTATCCAGAAATCACCTTTCTCTGTGTGTAACTTATAAGTGTAAACTTATAAGCCAGGTTTGCACACTTGACAGTCTCAGCATCAAAACATACAAGCTGCGGTTCCAGCAGTGAACAGAGCATCTTCACTGTCAGCTTACCAAATGTGGAATCAGAGAGGTAAGAGATACATCTCTAGATGTGTCTATAAGGGTGATTCCAGAGAGATTGAGTTAAAGAGATACGATGGATGGAGGTGGCTCCATACAATGAACTTGAGTTGTGGACTGAATAAAAGGGGAAAAGGAAAAGGGGGAGCTGAGCATCAGCATGCATATCTGTTTCTTTCTATATTTTATGTATATTAGTATTTTGCCTGCATGTATGTGAGCATACAATGTGCATACAGATGCCTGCTGAAGTTAGAAGAGGGTGTCAGATCCCCTGGAACTGGAATTACAGAGAGTTGTAAACCACCATGTAACTGCTGAGAACAGAAATTGGTTCTTCTGGAAGAGCAGCAGTGCTCTTAACCACTAAAGCATTTCTCCAGTTCTCATTTCTGCTTTCTTTTATTCTTTAAATACTGTATTTTTATTCTCTATACATGAGTGTTAAGCCTGCATGTAAATGTCTACATACCTTCCTGGTCCTCATAGAGATCTGAAAAGGGTACCAGACCGTGGAGAACTGCAGTTACAGACACTAATAAGCCACTATGTGGGGCCTGAGAACCAAACATGCATTCTTTACAAAGGCAGCAAGTGCTCAGAACTACACATAGCCATGTCTCTAGTTGCTCATCTCTGAATCTTGACTACCAATACAATGTAACTCACTTTCTGTCCTGCCTTCCCACCATGGTGAACTCTATCCCCTCAAGCCATAAACCAAAATAAACCCTTCATTTCTTAGGTTGCTTTCATCAGTCATTTTGGTCAGAGCAACAAGAGAAGTAATTAGTCCAGCATTTGAGGATGAAAATCAGCATTTTGGAAATCCAGTCTAGGTTTTACAGAGTCAATGTCAGTACATCTCTGCTCTGTGTCCATCAATTTGTGCATTACCAATGAAAATTCCATGAAGGACAGATTGTTGAATCTCCAGAATTATCTGAGACAAGAGCAGTTGAATATCAGCCCACATAGCAAGCAAGAAGAAATTGAGTGGCAGCCAAGGAACAATGCATGTCCAGAAGACCCAGTCTAGAATGATCTGGAATTGGCTTCCACAAACAAAAGAGTTTAAATTCCTAATGTCTCTGCTATGTGAACTGTTTCCTTTAAATGACATCAGGGAAGAAAATATTTTTCTTAAACTGACTTTTTGTGCAATGGCACAATAAAAATAATAGAATTATCACTGGGCAGTTGTGACACACACCTTTAATGCCAGTACTTGGGAGGCAGAGGCAGGTGGATCTCCATGTTCAGGGTCAGTCTGGTCTACATAGTGAGTTTTAGGACAGCCAGGACTACACCGAGAAACTATCTCAAAAAAAAAAAGATAGGATTACAATGACAGTGTGACATGGAAATATTATAGGGAAATATTATGAAGACAACTCTTTCCATAAATTCTCAAGAGACTAAAAATACTATCTCTAAGCAAAAACCAGGCCTTTATCTCAAGAAAAATGCACTTTAATCCTTGAATATAATAATTTAGAATATTCATAACCCTAACCATTTTAAGCATTTATCACTTAAGATTTAACTTACCACTCACAGTGAAACTTTGTGGAAAGAAAAAAATACTATATAAATGTACAAAAGCATAGAAAATAGTATAATAATATGATACAGATAATGGTGACCCCTTTTTGAAGAAAAAAGTAGGATAGAGTGATTCATCAAGAAGTGTGGCTTTGTGGGATGTTTGGATTTTTGCAGGGAGAATGTGCTCATCATAAATTTACAGGAAGCAAATCAAGGCACCGGAAAAAATATTCTTGAGATATTTGTGACAATGTAATCTAAAATATCTTGCAGTTAATAGTAATTTTTCTCATTGCTTTAACCAATGCCTGATAAAAAAACTAACTTAAAGAAGGAAGGTTTGTTTAGGATCACAGTCTGAGAGGATACAATCCATCAAGACAAGGTGACTGGAGCATGAGACAACTGGACATTTTGGCCTCTTCAGCCAAGAAGCAAAGACATGAATGCTTGTGGTCACTTTCTCCTGTTTATTCAGATGTGGACCCTAATCCACAGCATGCCACCATTCTCATTCAGGGAAGATCATGCACATTTAGTTCCTTCTCTGTAGAAATGGCTTCTCTCGCACACACATATAAAGATGAGCTCCTTAGGAGATTCTAACTCAGAAATGATGATAAACCAATAAATTATATGTACTATAATTTTATTTACAAATATCCTTCATATTTCTGCGGGTCATTTCCTGGAACTTTGAATTCCATGCACTGGTGGTAAACAAATTTTATTTATTTCATCCACTGAAAAGTAAAAACAGATTAGAAAGTCAACTTTCCAAGCAGTACTAGTTTCAAAGAAACCCTAAGAAGTTTCAGAGATTTTTCTACATATCCCTCAAAAATGATATTCTTTTGTTGGAAGAAACAAAAGGAATCAATGTGAATGAGTGACAAAATACCCTAGGAGAATTCTTACCATCGGTTGAAATTAGATTCTGAGCCCTGCCCTGTTGCTTGTACATATGTATCCTCAACATGTATATCAAGACACAAGATGGTTAACAAAAAGTTTTGTTAACTCCCGACATTGGAAATCCAGACTAAAACACAAAAAGATCTCCCCTGACTTTTTCCTATTGGTTTCAAGACAGCTTCTGCAATTCTTTTTTTTCATTATTATTTTTTTTATTGAGAACAGCTTCTGCAATTCTAACTGGACACCATATCATGAGAAGACAGCAGCCCAAACTGATGAGGACTTTTTATTTATGCAGGCGTTTATCAAGAAGGATTAATTTTCTCAGGCTCTACAAATTTCTCTCAACACTAAATGGACCAGATCTGGATTACATGTCCATTATTAAATCAATCACTAGAAAAGAGGTGGAAAAGGAGGTTTTCATTTATACCCAATCATATCGCATACTTTGGGGCTGGACCTCCTTTCCTGAATACAGAAAAGCCAGCTTCCAAGATAACAACAGAAGAATTAAAAAATAAAATTACTACCCAATTGCCAAACAACTAAATTTAGTATAATTCATAATTAAAATTACAAGTAGGATCAAATGACCTGCCTTTATAATATATACTTGGAATATAAGATGAGACTGCCAGTGTCAAGCACCGGGTTACCCTAAGTGTTCAATGAATACCACATTTCTGTTTTATCTTTCTCTTCAACAACTGAATCATATTTCAATCATTAGGAATCATTATATTAGGAAGAAAAGGAAAAAGGTTCAGAGGTGGAGTTTTCTCCATTTAAGTAGATAGACCAACCCAAAACGATGGCTCTCAATCTTAAGTGTGGATCCCAGTACCTGGAGTACTTGGCAAGTCCCAGATTTCTGAGCCCTACCCCTAATGGGTCTGAAGTAAACTGCAAAGGCATGCAATTCTAACAAGCTCCCTAGTGTGGTGTGTTGAGGATGCTATTCAGAATCACTCTTCCAGAACCACTGCCCCCAGAGGAATGCAATAAGCCAGAGAGTAATGTATAAGCCATGAGCGTGATGCATGAGCTATGAGCATATGTATGAACCACAGGCTTAAGTGATGGGATCATTTGCTTCCTGAATGCCCACCAGTGAACTCAGGCTCAGTCCAGCCAAATGACCTTGAAGAAAAGAGCTGTGAAATATATAGCATTTCTGACATTTCAGGTTGTTTCCAGGTTTCAGAGCCTCAGACGGGAAAGCTTCGTTCAGAGATAGACCTCACAGGTAAATCTGAGAGAACAGGAAGGCCAGTCACCCCAACTAACTAGCTACCATTATCTCACCTGCCAACTCCACAACAAAGAGAAAGTGAAATAGCAGCCATTCAAATTTGAAATGCTTTTAAGGGCTTAGAAGTATTACAAGTAAACCATCCTTCCTTTCTCCTGTGCCTGATAAAACCATCTAAACAGAGACCCCAAGTATTTAGAGCTCTTTTACTTCTTTGCCAAAGGACAATTCTTCTTGATTGGGCTCTATCACAAAACCCAGAGCATGGCCCAGACAAACTGGCTAGACAAGTCTGCTGTCAACTGCTTTGCCAACAGTGGACCAAAGAAATGGATTGGAAACTTTTTCTGTAATTCAATGCAACAAATTTTTCAAAACAATATTTTAATTTGCATACCAAGCCAAATTCTCTCTCAGAGGAGGGATAGAACACATTCCATTGTGTAAGACAATACTCACTCATTCCCACACAGTGATGTCAGTGCTCGGCAAGAAATGCTCTTTCTGACATTCTTTGTCTGGCTTGTAAAGTTTCTATTATAAAATGTGAACCACTTCAGAATCAAGCACGATGTTGCAAATACTTCTGTTATCATTTTCGTAAAACCCGAGGAGACAAGGCTGTCACCAACTGTCTCGCAACTGTCTCGCGCGCAATTATTTAATGACTTTCCCCTCCTGGTATGAATAGGATTTCTGAAGTCTATTTTCACTCCCCAGGACTTTCTTCTCAGAGGAATTCTGATTTGGATAGTTTATTTTTGCCAGCTTTTAACAGCCGTGGAGCAATCTCATTGTTTACTAAGATAAGAGGAGGTTTGTCAAGGTTGTAGGGTTGAATGCTGGGAGGGGTTTTGAGGTTAATGGGAAACACACTGGGCATTCTGTCTGGAGTACAGGACAGATCAACACATCAATGATGAAGGATGGCATGGAGAAGAACAGCATGGCATGGACATTTTGGCAAGAGCTTATTTTCACTATTTCTCAAAAGCAAGCTAAAATATCTTATTGATCTCTACCTACCTGTGTACATATATACTGTGAAAAATTGAGAATAAAGAATACAGGCTATGCATTGTAGCACATATCTTTAATCCTAGCATTCGGGAGGCAGAGGCAGGTGAACCTGTATGAGTCTGAGGCCAGCCTGACCTACACAAGTTGCAAGAGAGCCACAGCTGCATAATAGAGAGACTCAAAAAATACATGAATAAAAGATGTAAAAAACAAACACAAAGAATAAAGAATAATTGAATTCCCATTGAACTATAATCAAGTGCTAGTTTGTTCACTGTAAAGAGTTAAAAACAGAACATTAAGGAAAATACATTTAGCAAATTTTAAATTAAAAGAAAAATATAGCAGCATGACAAAATAGAAATCCCCTTGTTTTGTCATGTATAGTTGTATCCTTACTACTTAATTTTTAGATAATTTTCCAATTATTTTACAACTTTGTTTAATATATATTATTATAGAGAAAATCTTGTATATTTCTAATAACTGCATATTGCTGTTGCCCAATAATTACAATACTATAGTTTGATTGTTTGCAGTGAATGTTGTATTTGGAACCTATCTACATAGATACATATGGTTGTAGAAAATTTTTAATGTTCTAATGGTGGTGTAGCATTCAATTGTAAGTAAGTAGGCAGAGTCAAGGAGATGCCATGTAGCTGTCAAAAGAGACAGAATGCCAGACCCTTACTGATAGGCCACAGACTCGTTTCAATACACAGATTAATGGAGATGGGTTAATTTAAGATGTAATAGTTAGTTAATAAGAAGCCTAAACTATTGATGAAACAGTGTTGTAATTAATATAGTTTCTGTGTGATTATTCAGGTCTGTGTGACCGGAAAACAAATGAGCAGTCTCCGTTTACAAAATGATGTCCAATGTTCCACAATGTATATCTACATAAAACCTAAGAAAGCTTTTAAAAAGGGCCTCTAGATTCACAAAAATAGGAGCCAAGTACAGTTTCTTGGTATCTACATGTTTTTCTTTTTTTTCAGATAGGCTCTGTTTGCTGGCAGTGAGCAGAGGCTCAGCTCTGTTGTAAGAAGGTTTCCTGATTCAGCATTAGCAGCAAAAACTGCTCAGCTTCTTTATGAAGCAGCTTCATGGACAATGCTAGCAACATGAACTCTGGCTCTTTGGGGAGGTCCTACACTTCAACGGGGTTTGTGAGCAACATGCTACTAGTTGCTTAATGGTGACATAAACCCACTGCATCCCTGCATCCCTGAAGCTGGGGCAGTGAGAATGGCTCACAGAGGAGGTGAACATCCCTCTGCTGTGTTGGATGGGGTGGAGCCAACAGGCAGGGTTGCAGACTTGGTCCTAGCCATGCCTGCTTAGCATTTTTTAAAAAGGCATTTGTGGTCAGAAAATAATTATGGATATGCAATAAAGACATATTCAGATGGAAAAGACATCTAAATGGGTCACAATATGTTTAAAAATGTATGTAGGCTTGGGAGAGTGAAAAAAGAGTAGAGACAGTTATAAAAAAGAAATAGTTTAAAAAATAAAACTAAGTCTTTAAAGAGTAAAAGTAATATAAAGAGTGCAGACAGTGATAGATTAAAGGAGTAAAGATAATAAAACAAACATTAAAAAGTAATAGAGTAAGAAAAGCCACATGAATTATAAAATACTGTATATTGTTGTGGGGTTTATTTATTTATTTTTTTGAATTTTTTGACTGCAGAGAGACATTTGATTCTGGAAGCTGCTAAGTTATGTTTGTTTAAACATAAAGGCATCTTGACTTCAAAATTTGGGTCTTGGGATATGCTGCTTTGGAAAAGAGGTTCTTCTTTTGTTTCCACAGAAGATGGGAACCTGTGTATTCTTTACAGGCTAATGTGCTTTGATGGAGCAAGGCCTCCTGAAACATCACTGTGAACCCTAAAAATACTTCATTCAACAAGCAGCAGGAGGCAGTTTGGAGAAAACAACCCCCAAACTCCCAAAATGATTATTTATATTTTTTTCATTTAAACGGGGTTGGTTATAAATAATTAAATGTTCACAGTAAGTATCTTTCTTAAAAAGGGGTAAGGGGATGGGACATGACATAGAGATAAATACTTTGTATTGGTATGGATCTTGGTCTATTTATACAAATTTAAGGTTGATTAAGTTACATTGTACATATGTATTTCTGCTCTTGTTTAAAGTATTGTGTTTGTGCAGCTCATTGAAAAAATGTAATGTATAATTAAAAATTACAGATTAATAGTCATTTATAATAATCCAACTTTTAGTTATGTTAGTTAGGTTTTATAGATATATAGAGATACATTTCAAGTAGATAGATAATCTTCAATACTTCAAATACTTACAAAATATGGCATTTAAAATGTTTTACAAACTTAGACTTTTCTCAACAGTGAGACATGTCTGCTTCTGGCAGCACCAATTTCTTCAAGAGGAAGATGGGCATCAAAGTGTCTCCTTATGCAGTTTTCTAGCCATTTGGGCAAGATACTGCTTTTGTCCAGACTGCTTGATGGTATTCTGTATAAACTGGACATGCATCATCCATGTCTGCTAAACTTGCCTAAAGGTAAGACAGTTCTTCAGGGTTCCTGCTTCATGAGAGAGTCTGCCAGATATTCTATAGGACACAGAAGAAAGTGACTGACAAACTGTCAATATAGGCAGAACTGTTTTTCAAATTTCCTGCTTAATGGAAAAGTCTGCCAGATACTATAGGATGAAGATGGATGCCCCAACATTACAGAAGAACCTTGGGTGACTGCCAAGGCAGTGAGATGTCTCTGTCAATTTTACAGTTTTGGAAGTTGCTTATAATGAGCTTCTTGTTTACTTAGGTAATAATTTATCCTTCTGGGGTCTTTGAGAAATTGAAGACAGATATAACTAAGTTTTGTTTATTTATAATAAAAGATAAATTGGATATAAAACTTTAGACTCACAAGATAGGATAGATAATACAGTATTTTCCTTAGTTTGTCAAATGTAAATGGACTAAATATTGTAACTATAATTCCTGCTTGATGACTGTTTTGTATATGTAATTTTACTATGTTAAAGTTCAAACCTTCTTTTTTAATTATACAAAAAGGGGAGATGATGTGGGATGCCCTTCTGTATATATGATGCTTTTATTGGTTGATGAGTAAAGCTGTTTCAGTCAATGGCTTAGAGCAAAGCCAGGCAAGAAATCTGAACAGAGACATATAGAGTAGGTGGAGTTAAGGAGACACCATGTAGCTGTTGAAGGAAACAGATGTCAGACACTTACCAGTAGGTAACAGCCTTGTAGCAATATACAGATTAATGGAGATGGGTTAATTTAAGATGTAAGAGTTAATTAATAGGAAGCCTGAGCTATTGGCCAAACAGTGTTATAATTAATATAGTTTCTATGTGATTATTCAGGTCTGGGTGCCCAGGAAATGAATGAGCAGTCTCTGTTTACAGTAAAATTTATCTTTTAGTCAGTTGATGAAACCTTTGGATTTTTTTTTTTTGTTTTTTCAGGCTCACAAACATTGTAATGAACAGCCATGGCCATGTTTATTGAGGCAGTAATTGAAACGTTTTTCTTGGAATTATACAAAGTAGTCCTAACATCTGCACATTTTCAATGCTGTGAGTCATCCTCAAAGTGCACTGAGAAGAGAAATTACTGCTCCAAATAGGCAAAAATGTTTTCTGTCATTCTTGTCAAAACTCTAATTTAGCTGGGCCATGGTGGCACATGCCTTTAATCCCAACACTCGAGAGTCAGAGGCAGGTGGATCTCTGTGAGTTTGAGGCCACCCTGGTCTACAAGTTCTAGTTGCAGGACAGGCACCAAAGCTACACAGAGACATCCTGTCTTGAAAAATAATAATTAAAAAAAAACCCAACTCTACCTTTCTTAAGCCACTCCTCTCCTCCAATCATCCCTTAGAAAACATCCAAAATGAAAATTTTGCATACACATAGAATGATACTGTACTGGTTGCCTTTGTTTGCCCACCAGCATCCCCATTTCTTGAAACACTATGTCTATTTACCATGGAAAATGGTCCTATTACACAACAGTGTTGTGGGTCAAACAGATATGGAGTGTCACTCTGGTTTCAGTGCTTCATTCAGAGTCTGCATCAGAACATTACCAAACAGAATTGTTTTTGGGTTTCAATATGGCCAAAGGAGAGAAAAAGGATCTCTTTTCTCTAATGCACTTGAGAAATAAGGGCCAAGTTGTAATTGCCTGCTGAGGATTAAGCCAGGGAAAGAAAAAACAATCAAGATTTATAGAAATTCTACTTCTAGGTATACACAGCCAAGAACTAAAAACAAAGACTTCAACAGCTATTTGTGCATTGGTGTCCATTTGAACATAATGAACTTAGGTCCTTTTCCTGTTGCTCTGATAAAATACACTGACAAAAGCAGCCCAAAGGAGAAAGGAAGGAAAGAAAGGAGAGAAGTAAAGAGAGGGAAGACAGAAAAGTTGGTCTATTTGGGCTCACAGTTTGAAAGTAACTTCTTGGTGACAGGCACGCAAGGGAGTGGTGAAGGCTGCTGCTCAACTCTTTCCTTATTATTCAGTCTGGGGACACAACTGCAAGGAATCATACCACCCACATTTAGGGTGCGTTTTCCTATTTCAATCTAATCAAGATAAGCCCTCACAGGCTTCAAAAGAGACTTGTTTCCTAAGTGATTCTAAATCTTGTTCACAATATAAACCATTATTTACTATAGGCATAACATAGAGACTAAAAATGCCCACCAGTATATGAACAGGCTCACAAAAGTCCTCTCTATATATAATAGAATATTGTTCAGTCAAAGAAAGAAAACACTGGCACCTTTCATAGTGTGGATGAATCTTAAAAACATTTATGGTACCTGAAATAAGATAAATTAAGCATAGCAAATGCTATACATTTTCTCTTTGATGAAATATCTAGAATAGGAAAATTCAAAAAATAAAATATATTAGAACTTATCAGTTACTACTTAATGGGCACAGTTTTTTTTTTTGTGACTTGGGCACAAATGCTATGGAAAAAGTTTTGAAAATAGTAGTGATATTTCTGCATCATTACAATGCAATTAATAATATTGACTTGCACTTAAAATTATGTAAATGGAATTTTGTTTGCACACACACACACATTCATCACAGTAAAAACTGGAAAACAGCAATTGTCATCAGAGAGGCTTCTTCTAGCAACTGATGGAAACAGATGCAGTCTCACAGCCAAACATTAGGCTGAGCACAGAGAATCCTGCTCACAATAGGGAGGAAGGATTGTAGGAGCCAGAGTGGTCAAGGAAATCATAAGAAAATCCACAGACACAACTAACCTGAGCTCAGTCTGAACTGATAACCAAGGAGCCGCATGGGACTGACCTAGATCCTCTGTATATATGTGACAGTTATGTAGCTAGGTCCTTTTGTGAGACTCTTAACAGTGGGAGCAGGGACTGTTTCTGACTCTTTTGCTAGTTTTGAGAACTTTTTCCTAATACTGAGTTGCCTTGCCCAGCTTTAATACAAGGGGAGGTGCTTAGTCTTGCTGCAGTTTGATATGCCGTGTTTTGTTAATATCCATGGGAAGCTTGCCCCCTCCTTTTTTCAACAGAAATGGAGAAAGAGTGGATGTGGGGGCAGAGGGGAGGTAGAGTAGGGGCTGAGAGGAGAGAAGGGAGGGGAAACTGTGGTCAGGATATAAAATAAAAGAAAAAAAAGAAAACACAAAAGAAGGGAGGGAGAGAGGGAAGAAACAGGGGAAGAAAGAAAGAACAAAAACAAAAAGTAGAAGGCTGTTAAGATGATTCAGTAGTTAAAAATGCTTGCTGCTTGCCAGCAGGTCTGATGACCAGACTTCAATCCCTATAGTAAAAAGCACATGGTAGAAGGAGAGCACTGACTTCCACAATGTGTCCTTTGACCTACAGACATGTGCTGTGGCACATGTGAAACTACACACACACACACACACACACACACACACACACACACACGCTTCCTAATTTTATTCTCTAGATCCCACTATACATAAAACCAGTACTGACTGGTTTGTCTTTAGTTATATAACCAATCTAGTTCATCCTTATTATGAATTTGTTTTCTGTTACGATGAACTGAAATAGTTTTATGTCATATAATATTCAGATATAATTGCTTCCTGTTTAGAAAGAAAATAATATAATCCTGACACCTATTAAAGGTATAAACTTTTAAACTCCTAATGTTTTCATAGAATCAATCAAATCTTAGTATAATCTACTGGAGAGGGTTAGTAAAAGGTGGAAATACCTTCAATAAATATAATAATTCCCTAAGTTTCCTTAACTGTTTGTTAAAGGTCTAGTCTAGCCAAAACTGTCAGATTTGAGATATTGTGTTAAGAATTGAGTGATATGTACAAGAAGATACATGTGAAAGAGGATCCACAATGATGAGAAGATAGACAGTAAAAATTATTCATTAATTCTAATACCAAACTCCTAAAATAAACGTAATTCTCACATTTCAAGCACTAATATTGATCTGGAGAATGATGCTCCCTTCCAAGAGTCATTATTTTTTTAGAAGAACCAGGAACTCCTTTCTTTTTGTTTTTTTAATAAAGGCATGTTTATTGCTGCTCTATTCACTATAGCTAGTAAATGGAAACAACCTAAATGCCTGTCAAATAATGAATGAATAATGAAAATGTGGTACATATATACTATGAATTGCTCTTCGGCTGTAAAAAATGAAACTATGAAATTTACAGGATGGAACTATTAGAAAATGTAGAAAATACTACAGTGAGTAAGTAAGGTGACCCAGACCAACGTAGACAAATCCTACATGTTCTTTGGATAACCAGAGTAATAGCAGAAACCAGGAAAATAAAAAGGGATCATGATTAGAAGGGAGGGAGCTCTAAAGAGATAACTAGTAGGATACAGGCACAATAAAAGTGAAAATGGGAAGAACAAAGGTAAGAAAGGGCAATACAGTGGGAAGGAAAGATAAATAACATGAAGGATATTTCCAAAAGTCACAGGGAAACATTTCATGATTAGTTGAAAATATATAAAACATAAATGTTTTTGTATGTATGTGTATATATATATATATATGTATATTAAATGCAGCTATACATTATGAGATAATATATTCCATGAGAGCTATAGACTGTCTAACTAAAACCATAGTATCAGACATGGAAAATCTCACTTTAAGATGTTGGTCAAAGGAGTTCAAGAGACTCCTGAAACAATATAAGCTATTGCAATTGTCCTTGGTTGCCTCTCAGATTTTGAAGTCAACACCCTATTGCTAGAGACACCACACACTTCAGACACATGAATTGGAGGAATGTAACAAGCAATGACCTGGAAGCCATGAGAAAAAGAAAATCTCATATCTAAAGGAGTTATACAAGTTGACAATGGGAAAAAGCAATTAAAAGTCCTATTTAGCTATAAATCACATGAACCACAATGAACAGTTAGTGTGCAGTAAGGATAACTTATATCTTGATCAAAACTAATAGACACCTAATTGAACTAAGTCCTACTCAATAGGAACTCAAACCCGCTACTGCAAATCTAGCCACTACCTGCAGCTTCAAGGCCATGAATCAAAAGAGAGTCAACTGCTGCCACTTTCCTAAACAATATAATTTCCAACTGCATTCTAAATATCTAGATAAGTTTAGCCCTCACTTCTTATCAAAGAAACCTCTTTTTTGCAGCAGCAGACAGAGATCATCACAAAAATCCACAAATGTTCAAAATCTAGACAACTAAACATAGGATTCTTTAGGAAGATTTTAAGATCCAGAGACTATCTCTGCTATGAGATAGTGTCTTCTGTATACTACAGAAAGGCTGCACCCATGAACAACATGGTTGCCTAAGCAAGCCCTGTATAATGAATGGCAACACTAGTTGGCATACCAACATGGATAGGGGAAATCTCACAAGGCCCCAACCCAGTGATGATGAGCTATAGGGAATTAATAGCTGCTAAGAGAGCTGCAATCAGTCTTCTCTACGGAAAACCCTCAATAAGTTATCCAATCCTAAGTGTTATATCTAAACACATATACATAGGAGCAACACTAAATAAATTACATATTATATTATATTATATTATATGTAACATAATAATTAAAAGAGACCATGAACCATGAGAATACAGGGATGCAAGAAGAGTTTAGCAGGGGAGTTGGGTAGTACTAGCATATTAAATTCTAAAAACAAATTGGAAGTTTAATAAAAAAAAAAGGCAGACAATGATTCTCACCTTGAGAATCTCATCATCTCACATTCCTCTGACTAGGATGACCCCAATGGGGTGAGGAAAGAGCTTGGGAGAAAAGAAAGGAGGAGAATTCCTTTCTGACTTTCATCTTCCTGTAGTTTGACATTTCTATTTTCAAATAAATTTGGCAAGAAACAACAAAAATATTGACAGATTAAAGAATCTAGAAGAGTTGTGAACTGAGATGGGTAATTTTATCTTTGAATATGTTGATGAGCACAATCATAATTTGAATTCAATAGTCTCCCCTTTCTTGGAAATTGCACATATGCTACACCCAGCTAAGTGGCCTATGATCTTTTTCATGTTATGATTTAGAATGAAACGAAAACTAAATAAAGTTCCTTTGCAAAGAGACAAGCCATATGTTTAAAAGTATTTATTGTAAAATTTCCCTAAGGATTTAATTATGAGTAGCGGACATCAAAATAGTAAAGGATCCCAGAATAATAAAATTATTGATAGAAATATAGTAGTCTTCAGGACAGGTAACAGAGACCCTGATGAATACAATGGGAAAATTCTATCCTAACAATTTATTTGGCTAACTCTTGGCAATGTTTTCAGGGTGATCACATTCAAAAGCAAGTTATATAGAATAAAAAAATTAATTTTTTTCCACATTAAAACAAAGCTGCAAAGAAAAGGTGGGAAATGAATACTACGGTATCAGAAAGTGACAGTACTTCCCCATGTTTCATTTGGCCGCCTCTGCAATAACTCTATAAGAGTTGTAAGTAAAGGAGGGTAAAGGAAGCTGAGGATATCCCAGAAACACAGCATTTCCAACACTTATTATGTTTCTCAGCATCATCCAGTTGAGCCCTTTTTCATTTTCTCAAATTGCCGATGTGGGTACTTTTCATGCCTCATTCTCCTAAGCAAAACACTAGGAACTATTCAGCATTGTGCTAATAACAGGGTGAGGAGACACAAAGCACAGAGGAGCTCACATTCCAAATATTATGGCAAGGAGCTTCTGCCTGAATTGTTAACATTTCGGGTTCTGAGAAGGAACAGCTGGGTCCATGTGCCGTTGGTATTAAAGGCCTTGCAAAAGGAGACAACACAAATGAACTAAAATGTACAGTCTATTCCTTGTTATAACACAATCAGGAAACTAGCTGATGCTTCCATTACACACACTTTGTGGGTTTTCAGTACGTTTCACCAATTGAATAAATAATGCCATAGGGGGAAAGATTACTTGGCAGAAACAAGGAAGGAAGAGAGGAGAAATAATTGACACAGAAAGTCATTGAATATTATCAGTTAAGTTCCAGCATTGGGGTTTTGAGGATAATTAAAAAAAAATTCCAAGACATTGGTTTGGAAAGTGTTTCTACAATCTGTGTTCTACTTCTATGGTGTTCCAATGAGTGGCATTCCAAATTATAAACACTTTGTTCAAACTGAAGTGTCTACAAATTGGCAAGAACTATAGCTTAATTGGATTGAAGAAAATCCATCTAATATTGAAGAGGATATGTTTGTTCTGAAAATTTTGAAGGAACATCTATTCTGATTTAGTAAAATATAAATAAGCCATAGTTGTGAATAACTCATTGTATAAGGCAGTTGTGTGATACACTTGAGGGTTCATCTACAAACTGTCATTTCTGTTGTAACTTGGGATACAACAGTTAAAGATATTATTGGAAGATGGATTTTTAGAAATCAAATATCCATTTTGTTCAGCTGGTCCTGATGGTGTATGTCTATGCTCAACCTCAGGAGGCTGAAGCAGGAGGGTTGAAGAGTTTGATGTCAGCCTGGGCTACAAGTTGAGACTCTGTCTGAAAAAGAAGGGGAATTTCCCACTGGTTTTTCAAGACAGTTTTTTTTTCTGTGTACCCTGACTGTCTTGGAACTTACTCTGTAGACCAGGCTAGCCTCAAACTCAGAGTTGCAGCTGCCTCTGCCTCCAAGTGCTGGAATTACAGATGTGTGAAACCATCACCCAACAGGTGGTAGTCTTTTTAAGTTAATGTCTTTTGCATTTGCTTCTGACACTTATTTTCTCCTCATTGAAATAAAGGTTTCATCTTTATTTTGTTTATTGGCACACTGTTTAGAAGCAGAGAGCAATGAAATACTTACAAACCTGTTTCAGTAACTATCATTTAGCAAACTGATACTCTATTACTAAATTTAATTTTTAAGACAATGTTTTTATCTCAATTTCTGAGATAAGATAGTAAAAGCCTGAGAAATAGACTATCTTGGTATAGGTTGTTTTTAGACCCATAAATGATAGATACCACAGCAATCTTCCCTGTGTGGAGTCTTCCAAGCTCTAATTGAAAGATGCTGACAATACCAATCATAAAGGGGACTATATCCTACTTCCAACTAAATATTCATGGAGGATGACTAGAACACTTAATATCAGAAGAAAATAATTATTCTTTTTATGCCTAAAGTCCGGATCCCCAAAACATCACCACAAGACCATATCCAATGCAAAAACAAAGAATCATTATTGCAAATTAACTCAGGTTCCCCCATCTGTCTCAAAGGCAGTAAAGGCACTGACAACAGCAGCATTAATAGGAACAGCAAAGGAGAGACACCCGCTCAGCAGCAAAAACAGGGGGTTTATATAGGGAAAGAGGCTTGGGGAATTGCAAGCCTGTGGGCTTGTGGTTGGTTGCCCTCGAACGGCGTGAGAGGAATTGCAGACTTACAAGCTTGGGATGGGCTGCCCCCTATGATGTAAGAATACTTCTAGGTATGAGGGAAATTCCAACTGCCAATAACTGCCTGAGGAGAGTTTCTGAGCCTCTAGGGGCTGTTTTCTCTGCTCAGGGATTGGCTGGTTTTGTGTCAGGGGCCGAAATGGCTCTGATTCTGGGGGCAAACTGTGTTTCTTTCTTTGATTCTTTTTACCCTTTTGACTCTAATTTTGGGACCAGGGCAAATATCTTTGGTATGCTCCGAATCTAAGAGCACAGTGCATTCTTTTGGTCCTGGTTTCAGGGTCCAGGGACTTTTATCTGTCTCTAGGTTCAGAGACAAATTGTTTCTTTTCCCTGGTTCTGGTCCCATTTTCAGGATGTGTTTCTTTCCCTGGCTCTCAATGCAGAGCCAGACTGCTCTGCTGTGCTAGGGCTACTGACTCACTGAATCTGTGGGGGCCTCCCACTCCAAAATCTTACAAATGCTTTAAAAATAATATTCTGGAATTATCCAACCTTAATCCTAAATTAATTAATCCTGTTTGTTGGATATTTCCTTTGTAGCTCCTGTTTAAGCCCTTGATGTCATTTCACTTTTTACTGACTTTTTGGTAAACATACAGAGCAAAGAATTTGTATTAACGTATTTTAATACATATGTGTCAATATACTTTTTTCCCACCCCAACTGTACCCCCATTCCCTTTGTCCTTTTGTTATCATTTAAATGAATACAGTGGCAAGTCCTCAAACATTCAAAGCATATACAAACTTTAATTTTTCATGCTTCCATTGAACTTGTATAGTATAGTAGTATACATAAGAAGGTGAGAACATTCTTTTCATTATCCTTGTATGTTTATCTCCTTACTTATAAAAAAATACTTAGTAGTTTATCATTGGACAAACTGAAAAAGAAAAGAGTGAAATCGATCAGAGAATAATCATTTCGCCACTGCTGTTTAGAAGTTCCATTGTAGTTCAGAGAAGATGCTGTGAATACTTCAGTTATGCATTGTAATACTGTATAGCCAACTTGTAAATGCTGAGTAAGTCACCTCATATTTCACAGGTATGAAAAGTGAAATTGAGATGTAGCTATCCCATACGTAAAAATGAGATGAAGACTTGTGCATCAAATTAAAAACCTAAAAGGGATATATATATATATATATATATATATATATATATATATATATATATATATATATATACACTTTTGACAGGGAAATTGGAAAAAAGAATATAAATAAATATTTTCTTATGTGCCTAAAATACATAATACAATATGGTGTCTTTTGTTTGTCCTTGGTGGGACCTCCAGATGAAAAGTTTCTGCATCTCATAAGCCTCTCTGCTAATGGAACAATACAAATTAGACCAAATCAGACCAAATTTTTAAAGAGCACAGGTTTAATGGATAAAAACACTGCCAGAAGAATTTCCAGTCCCCCAGAGAGGAGACAGGAAAGGAAGACCAAAAAACCATGCATCTGTTTTCTGGGGGACAGTTTCTGTAGGAGTGGTCTTGGGCATCTCTAAGGAAGGGGTTATCATTTGGTGGGTGTTCTGAGATGCATCAGGGTTTGGAGTAAGATGGGAGAGGGGCATAGGATGGAACTTTTACCAGAACATTCCAGACTCTGGGTATATGCATACCAGGAGCTGGGGTGAAGCTTTCACCAGAACAATTAGCACATATTTTAAAGAAGATTGTCAGATATCATTATAACTTACATAATTCTAAGATGACAATTTTGTTGAGGATTATACTGTGTATATCTTCCCTTTCTCAAAATATAATACCAAAGACTTTATTATGTACATTTAAATCCACTCTTTCATTTTTTGGCATAATATTAAAAAATATTTTACTATTACCTTTAAAGAATAAAAATGAGGTTAGATATTGTAAGAAATATGATAATAAAACATATAGATATAAAATATTCCAATTGTTTTGAAATCATACAGCTTTTCTTAAGATTTTGTTACTAACTTTTGTAAGTCTTTGTAAACATTTTATTTTTTATTTCAGAAATAGGATTATATTGCTCAATAGTTTGCTTTTATTTTTTACTAATAAATCATTCACATTCTTCTGACTAACACATAGCAGTATTATAATATTTAGTGACTAAATACTTCATAGTATAATAGTTTGTTCAGAAATTTCTATTTTCATAAATATCTTATCAATTTTTAATAATTTTCTTCTAAAAGTGATATAACAACAAATATTCCTCTTCTATTTTATACTGGTAGATTTATTTCTCTAGAATCAAGTCTCTAAATTAGGAACAAGAATAGATGCCCATGTTTAAATTGAATATTGCACAAATCAATATCACTTTATTCTTAGCTTAATATAGATATGCATGTCCATAAATAAAAATATTTATATAGATACACACAGTTCAATTTATAAACACGACTCTTTTTTTTTTTACTAACTGAGGGAGTCCAGTAGCACTAAGACCACCTAGCACCTAGAAGTAGGTTTCTAATATTATCTCCCAATAAAAAGATACAGGGAGCCTTTGGCAAATGTCTGAGCCTAGGTGTAGGGATAGGGCAATTACAGAAAGAGCCTGGAATATTTATCATGATCAGAATAAGAAAGTAGTGGGAAGAAAGACAAGTCATAATCACAAGAACATATCACAGGGCCATAGACACTAGGAAAAGACCTCCAAGTATCCAAAGGTCAAACAATTAAAGCAACAATGTACAGGAAGCAGTTTTGTATCATAATTCAAAGTATAAAATACCTAAGACTCCACCGTGATATGAGTAAATAATTGACTGGAGAGTAAGATAGCAAAAAAAAATCTCTCTTCTGTAAAACAATTACAAATAATTTATATGCATCAGTCACACTGTCCTTTTTAGAGATAGAGAATAATTCTTCACTTCTTAAGTGTGATCTGTATGTAAAAACTTCCTTCTCAATAATATGTGGAGAGGTACAAAAGAGCACCTGTAGAGTGGAGAAACTTGACAAACACAATATAGTCTGATGGTCAAGTCCATCACCAACAGTGAAGGTCATATGGTGGTACTTTATCACTAAGAACTGACTGTGCCCCGGCCTTTAGTACAGGAAATTCACCCAGACAGTCATTTAATGTCCATCACAACTGTGAGTTTGGTATTTTTCAATAGTACTTTTCTCTTAATATTGTTGACATTTATTCAATTGTTTAATTTTGTAATAATACTTACATGCTGTTGTGAAATATTTTATTTTGCAGTATAAAACAAAGAAGTAATCATGCTAATTTTGTTATAAAAAGATGTTCTAAGAAAAATAAAGTTGTAACTAGAAAATTTAAGTACAAAGCAGATATTGTTTGACTTAGTGATATTTAAACTATTTCATAAAATTTAAAAATATACACCTTATAATTGCTATCTAAGTTGCCTGGGAACAATGACTTTTCAGCAGAAATGCTCAGGTCCCTAAATTTTGGCATGTAAGTCACAATTTTACAGTGCAAATCACCACAGCTCCTTGAAGAGATAGTCAGTTCCAGGTCTGATACAGGGCTCTGTGAGACTATGTAGGGGTAAAAGGAAAACAAACCATCAAAGAAAAACAGGATGACTTAAAATGGATACTGGAATTAGCTTAAAAAGTTTAGTCTTTAGTACATAAAAAAAATATGAGCATTCACAAGAATAACTGCAGTTAAAGATCCACATTTCAGAAGTAATCATTTCAAACAAAAGTGTGGTGGTTTGAATAAAAATGGCCACCGTATAGGTATATCTAATAAAGATCTTGTTGACTATTCCTTAAGTTGGCCCTGGTAGCCTTGTGGTTACTGTTTTGTAATTGCCATCATCTGGTTGCACTTTTCAGTTTGACCCTCTATAGGAACATGGGTCTTTCATGACATCACTTCACAAAGCCCTGCCATGACCAGACTTTATCCATAGTTTATATACTACATGGGGCTAAACACTAAAGAGTTGTATTGCAGAAGGAAAAACAAAACCTGACAATGGCCACCATGCTGTAGAACTGTGTCTCCCCATCCTGATAACTCCTCATCTTTGTAAGGTTTTTGGGTCTTTTCTTCCCCATAGCCAACCTCTTCTAAAACTCTGAAAGGTGAAACCAGCTTTGGGCTTTCTGTTGGATGGATGCAAGTCTGGCCTATAGGGAAGAAATTATTGTGTAGATGGTTAGAGTCATGGGTTACCTTTGTCATCCCTGCCCCACTATGACTAAAGAGCAATTTTCTTCAGTGGGGATTCTAGCATCTATCTCCACCAACAAAATAAACCAGAAGTTCAACACTAGTATGTCATTTTTCTCCCGAGGCTCAAATATCCCGGGACTAATTTCTGTAATTAAGAGCCAGGGTTAGAATTCCAAGGATTCCTTTTATCCTGATTCCGAAGTCTCAGTGAAAGGAAAGCTGTCCCAAAGCATGTGACCTATGATGAACAGATCACCCTTGATATGGAAGGAGGGGAGAAGAAGGGGAGCAACCAGGATAGGTTACACTTCAACTCCTGCTACCCATTCAAATGGTTCAATTTGACCCAAGAGTTCCACTTTATCCTGTGTTTCATCTTGAAAGCTTAGAAGGCACACTGATGTACTGTGACCTCAGGGTAGGGGAGACTATAGACAGGCAAGGTATTCTCAGCTCTCATCTGAAAAAAAAATTTAATTTCCTCCAGCCATCAGAGGCTCCCTGCTGGCTTACTCTTTGTGTTAAGATAGACAGTTCACTCTTTCTCTCTCCCTGCTCCCTTCCTCCCCCTCCTTCTTTCTCTCTCCCTGCTCCCTTCCTCCCCCTCCTTCTTTCTCTCTGTCTCCTAGTCTGCCCATCTGCCTACCGTTAACTTCAGCTTTAACTTGATCCAGGATTCAGTCAAGGAGAGGCTTTGTTTTCTCTCATAGGACTGTCTCTCTCATAGGACTGGCCTCTGCCCCTGAAGGATCTATGTGGACAACCTTCTATCTGTCCTCATCTGCAGTGTCCTCAGATGACATCAGAGGCAGCGAAGGGTATGCAAGTTAACTGGAGACATCTCCAGCATCCTAGCTTCAGCGTTATTTCCTCAGGCTCCATTGTAGAACAAAGGACCCATCCTGGTTAACTGGCAATCCTGACTCAGTTCTCTTCGTTAGAGTTCTAGGAGCTGACCTTTATCCTCTACTCTTTAAGTTCGAGAGGTTAACATCTATTACCCCAACCTGTGATGATATACCTCTTTTTGAGGTTTTCCTACCTTTGTAACTAGATGCATTAGCTAGATCTTTTTAGATTCCACAGTGAGAATGCCCCAGTGTTGTTTTGTGTACACCTTCACTCATACGCGTGCTTGTAAAATTCTAAATTAAGGCACACTGTGACAAGGATTTACACTTCTCTGACTTCTTGGAGTGGGTTCCCTTGTATTTGAGAGATCTTTCTAGATTCTCAGACAGCAATGTCTGTGACATAGTATGGCCATTCATCTGAGTCACTATTCCTTGATGCTCTGAGAGGTCTGCTGAAAGGGGATGAGCTAGGAACACCCTCTTTGATTCCTTTTGTCATTTGAAATTTTATTTTCTGCACATGGAGATGATAATAATTGTATGGGATTATAATTTTGAGCATTTTATTATTTTATCAATACTTGGCAGCATCAAAACTAGGAAACCACAGGTAAACTTGGTGTTTCTGCCATCATTAACTTAAAATCATTTCTAGTAGTTGATGTTATCTTTCCTTCTCAAACCTGGTCCTGTCTGTAATTTTTCTACTTAGCCACTCTTCAATTGCTTCTAGAATCAGAGAAAAAAAACAGGATGTAATCTAAGGAAGATAGTCAGTATGACTCCCAGCTGTCCTTACCTTATATCCAATATTCTCCCCTGAAGCCATGGACAATAACCCTCATTCTAGCTCTGTTGAGCTGCCTCAGGCTCCCTCAAACCTTTGGGTTTCTTTTCTCTGCCTCTAGACCTAGCCCTGAGAAGAAACTATTTCCCTACACTGCTGCTTAACAAATGAGTCAGGATATGGTTCAGACCACGTGTCTAGGGAAATCTGTCTCCTTCATTAGCACTATTCCATTTTAAGGGAAATTTCCATGTCCTTATAACTCCACATGAGAACAGTACTGAGACCAGAACAGAGGCACTCAACAGACAAGTACTGAAAAAGTAAATGACTTCGCTGTGAAAGTTAGCATTATTTCACAGCCTAAATGAACTCAACCAAGACTTTATGCCAGACACTCTTTCTTCTGGTTGAGTGAAACATTTTGTCTCCGAAGTGCACTGGAATATAAATGTGAATCATTAGTTTATACTGCCTTGATTATTCAACAGCCCATATATGATAGATGTCTTGGCTATACAACCCTAGCACAAAGCAACAAGCACTTTCTGAAAACATACCCCAACAAGGAAGGGCAGCCAGTAAGACCCTGGTGGCTACAGACGATAATTCCGTTATGCTTCATAGCCTCCAAATTCCTATCTTACTTCTAAGTGATGAGGAATTTCAAGTCTCCAAGGAAAGCATATAACATGAGAAAACTTTTCAGGAAACTACAGGGCCCTGGGGCCAGAGTTTAGAAAACACTTATGCAGGTGAGGCCATTTTTAAGAAGTTTTGACTATATAAATTGCTCTTTGTCAGAGTTACCACATATTAGTCCAAGACAGTTATTACATTTTCTTCTCCTAAGCATGCATGGTGTTCTGCATCTGGCACACTTGCCAAATTGTAGATTTATTCCTATTTCTATACATCTGTTAAAAGAATGTGTATTCCATCTCATCAGGGAGTTACTTGAAGTCACAGGTTGCTAATCCAAATGAATAGAAACAGTGATTAATCTGAGAGATATCACTATTCATGTAACAGATGTCCATTATGATGAGTTACACATTTGTTCTATGTTTATACTAGAACATAAAAAAAGAAGATTCAAGTGTTTTGTAAAAGAAAAGAAACAGAAAAATGGGGGTAGGAAGGTAGGGAGCTACAAATACTTGAAAATGTTTATTCAGGTGCCAAGTTGGATGCGACAAAGACATGTAGTTTGTCTGGAGGGCGGCAGGTAAAGAGTTGAGAGAAGGTTGAGAGCCAGGGGAGAAGGGGAGATGCAGGAATCTATATTCTGGCTTCATTTCAGGGTGTGGATATTAACTCAGTCCATCTCACTTGGCTGACAGAAGTACTAACGCCAAAACCGGCAATTTCATCAGCATCGGTTACACAGAAGATGGGATTTCAGGGGAAGGCACGAGAAAAGGGAGAATGATGCATGTGATTCTATTCAAATAATTAAAAACAAAGTTGGTAGTCTATCTTCCTGTCAAGAATAATAAATATCAGACTATGGACTTGGAAGGAGAAGTGCAAGTGGCTTCCTGCTGCTCCAGATTAACTTTGGTCCAATACAAGCTTCAGAGTTGACTCTTTACACACACAAAAACCAGATCTTCTAAAAGATCTTCATATATGTTTTTCTAGCTACTCTGTGAGAAGAACAATAGATGAAGAGGCTATTAGCCCAACATAAGGGTAGAAAAGGACAGGTCTGGGCCACACTAAAGCTAAAGCGTACACCTGAGTTACTTCTTTATATCTACTGAAAAGTTTCTAAAATTGGTTTTATATCTTACTATTTGAATCTTGTTCTCATAAGCTCATGCACTAAAGCATGCCTTTACAAAGAAATGATAGACAGAGCACATGAATGTATACACAGAAGAAAATTAACAAATGAAATTGGGCTAGAACCAATGAACGAGGTGTTCACAGAGATATATATTATTAACCAATGGGTTCATTATCCTGTCTGTATGCTATATTCATAGTCAGTTGTTTTTCCATTACTGTGACCAAATACCTTATGTACTAAAGAAGCACAGGTGTATTTCAGCTCACGGTTTCAGTGGACTCAGTACATGAGTAATTCCCCTGTGGACTTGGACACAACACCATAGTGTACAGGATACACACAGGGGAAAAGGACTGAGAACAAAGTATAACTTTGAAGATATATCCCCATTGACTGACTTCTACTATCTAGGCCTCACCACCTAAACTTCCCATCACCGTCTAAGAAAATGAAACAAGTAGATAACCAAATGTTCAATATACAAGCCTGCAGGACACATTTATATTCACACCATAACATTCTGTCTTAAAAGGCTCATGACCATCTCAGTGTAAAATGTATTTAGTACATTTGTAAGAGTCCCCAGAGCCTTAGCCATCCCAACATAGTTCAAAAGTTGAAGTCCTGTCCCCACTGAGACTCAAAGCAAACTTCTAGCTGTAAGGTTCTGTTAAAATCCCAAACAAGTTAAATACTCTAATGGCACAGAAAAAAAAATCCCATTACAAAAAAAAAACAGCATGAAAAAACAAAATAGCATTGGTCCCACAGAAGAATTTTGGCCTGCATACATACTGAAATATCAGATTATATTGGTTTATTAAATAGGGTTACCAACAAATGGAGATGCAGATGTTGATATGGGTGTGGCACAATGGGGGTTGATGATCAAAAGCAGTACAGAATACTACTCTAATTTGCAAACATCTCTAATAAACTTTTCATCCAGTGATTTAATGGGCACAAGTAGAGGCGTTTTCTCAAGGCCTCCTTGAAAAGCCCCCTAATCCACATGTAACTGTGGCTAAATCTGAATATAAGACTTCATTTTTCACTTGAAAAGAATAGTTTGTGTTGTTCTCTTTGGAAAACTCAAGGTCACAGAGGGAAAGGGACTGAAGACATATAGTAGGCCAAATCTCTGCTGTAATACATAAGAACTCTCCAAAGTAGATGGTAGTCATACATGTTTGACAGTAGATAATATAATAAACAGCAGTTCATCCTTTGTCCAGACATCATCCATGTATAGCCCCTTGTTTTAAACTTTCTTACAAGGTGCATACTTTTGTCCTAAGATGTAACTATTTCTCACACATCCAGAATTTATTCTTCCCCCACCACAAGCAAAATCACAAAATCCTATTGTTATTTTTCCTATAACTTATTAGTGTGATTTGCCTTCTATTTCCCCACAATAATTATTTGTTATCCTTCAATTTAACTGTTAAAATATTGTTTTAACTCACCCATTATAATACATAGTGGACAAAAGTAAGAAGAAATCTTATAAATATAAATATGCACGTCCTTACCCAAACAAGTAAGAAAATACACATGAAAACCTCTACGCACATTTCTACAATGGACTGTGTGCCAATGCTTGCTATTTATCACTTTCTTATCAAGAATGTATAGTAATTACAAATACCCATAATACCCAAGTAGGGTCATCATGTGTTTGGAACACCAAACTCAGATCTACTATCATCATCACTTGGTCTCCCCTTCTGTAATTTTTTTCCAGCTCAGAATTCTCCAATATCATGAATTCACAACAGAGACCAAAGTTATTCAAGTCATCCACTACTTGGCAACCTCTTTAACTCAAGAGCGGCATAGATATTGGGAGTGTCAAGGAGAAGAGCAAAGCCCATCTATGTTGTGTTTTCTTATCTGTGTATTCTTTCCATTTTCCACCCATTCCATATTTTAACTTTTGAAACTAAATCCCAGACCTTCTGGTTGGCATAAAATTTAACTTTCTTTCTTTCTTTCTTTCTTTCTTCCTTTCTTTCCTTCCTTCTCTCTCTCTCTCTCTCTCTCTCTCTCTCTCTCTCTCTCTCTCTCTCTCTCTCTCTCTCTCTCTCTCTCTCTCTCTCTCTCTCTCTCTCCTTCTCTCCCCTTGCCTCTCTGTCCTTTTCTCCCACTCTCATTCCTCCTCCAATAGAGTTTACAGTGAATATCTTCATTTAAATTATCCCTAAAAGGCATGCATTAACTTTCTTTGATCTAAGCTGGGTAGCTCAGATGATTATAGACTAGGGTTGGCAGATTTAGAGTGTTCATGAACACATTTTGTCTTGGACTGAGGAAAAGCCTATTTTCAGAACTTCAAAGTCGAACCCCTCCCAGTTAGCCAGTTGTCAATGGTAAGTATAATAGATATGATGGTTCACTGCAATCTTTTCCCATGACCCCAAAACAATGGGGAGAACGTTCCTCCTTTAATGACAATCTTTAATGGGTAAAAGAACATAAAATTCTTTTTTATTAAAAAGAGAAAATATGACCAAGATGTTAATATAATTTATATAACCTTAATTTAAAAAAACAGTATTAAAACATTCTAGAAAGAGGTAACCACTTTGTAGGTATTTTTCCTATCTTGCATGCAGATACACATATCACACACACACATACACACACACACACACACACACACACACACAAACTTCTTAACCTCAATGCAATGAAAATCTCAGGATACTATTGTCAAGTATACTTGGAATAACAAGTAAAGCATTTAGGGGTCAGTGTTACTAAGACTCTTTTAATGACAAACATCAGTGACATATATATATATATATATATATATATATATATATATATATATATATATATATATATATGTCTTCTGTGGAAATTCTGACTTGGTGGAAAGGACGGAGTTAAGCGCTTCTATGGGAGAGCTTTAGGAAAACAGACAGATTTCTGGACTCAGAACCCAGGCACAGAAACTTTCTATGAGTGGGTTCAAGAAACTTTGGGTCTAAAATGTTCTTTGGGGTATTAGAAAATTTAAACCAACTAATTTAGTGTCTTCTTTTGGAGAAACAGCCAAGATTTTAGGATCAGTAGCTAGATTCTAACATTCATAAGCAAAAAGTCACTGAAATTCAAGCGGAGTTTGGGTTTTTCAGTAGATAGAAACCACAATGAAGGAAAGATAAAGAATAATTACAGTCAGACATAAGAAGACTCGCCCTATTTATTTTTTTTAATCCTCTACTCTTCTCTCCAAGCTGGCTATAGTCCTATTGGATTATCTAAGTAGTCAGCCAGGCCTTCAAACACTTCCCTTCGCCTAATTAGCCAGCTATATACTTCCGCTGGAGATGTCACTTTCAATTTTTTAAGATAAACATGACATTTTTCTCTTGGGATTTTATTTTGACTTTCCAAATTTCAGAAATGTTACAGGAATGGTAAAATAAAATGCCATATGCCCAAATCCATCCCTTGCTAATATTTGGTCTCTCCCCCAACTCTCCCTTTGCTCTCTTGCATAGTTTGGACTGAGACTGGCATCACAGCCCTCTGCCCTAAAGAATACAGCAGATATCTCTTATGAATGTAACCGCGTGACCATTTTCAAAACAAAGAATTTGATACTAACAAACCCAACAGTATTTAATGTTATGTTAAATGTTTCAATGTCACACTGTTCAATGCAAGTCTAAATTTATCCAAATTCTGCCCATTATAGCCTTTTTTTTAATCACCCAGGATTCAGTGAGGGGTTACTTATGCTTTGATACTAAGAGAAGTTATTTTTGAGGTCATCTTAGTACTCTGCTTACCACAAAGGACATGTCTTTCCCTGGTACTACTCTGCCAAAAAATCTATTTTGTCTGAGATGAAGGTAGGCACTCCAGCTTTCTGAGTGGTTTTATTTTTTATCCATTCAATGTGATACTCCTTAATGCCTTCAGATTCCAGGGAGCATGTAGCTGAATTGTGCATTTATATTTACTCTACCAATCTTTGATGCTTTTGTGAGTATACATCAATAGATATGTGGGTAAACACAAAATATTAAATTTCTACTTTGGGGAGCATATACTGCTCTTGCAGAAGATCTGCATTTGGCTCCCAGGAACCCTGCAACTCTGTGGGGAGCAGAGGAAGCCCTGAGTGAGTAAAGTCCTGAGTGGATATGTTTATTGTTAACATGAACCAGCCATGTCAAGTACCCCAGCCTCAGCCCCATGGGGAAATGGTAAAACCTCCCCTCCCCTAAAGGGTGAAGCATGAATGAATGGTAAAGCTTTCCTCTACTCTGAGTGACAATGTTGACTGTGTGTGCAAAAATGTCTACGTAGCTTTCTCCCCCTGAATATTTACAGCCTGAAGACTGCTAGCCTACAGAGACAGCTCCTGTTGAGATTACCTAAACTTCTTGTTCATCTGTATTTAATAACCCTGGCTCCTTGTTAAGCTGTATGTAATAGCCCTGCTTCCTTGTTTATATGTATGCAACAACCCTACCTTTCTGCTCAACTGTTTATAATAAACACACTGATGTTACAGGTGCTGCACTTTCTTCATCCCAGAACCCAGTCTACCCAACCCCAGCTTTCCTGTGTCTGTCATTTCCTCATTCCCTCATTGCCTCTACTGAGATCTATCCCTGGATCTGTAGTGTATGTAGCATAACTCCCTATAACTCCAGCATCAAGGTATCTGATACTTTGCTCTCTCACCTCTGTAGATAACTTTACTCACATGTATATATCCATGCTGAGGTACACACAGAGATACATAATTAAAAAATAAAATGAAACATTTAGTTCCTGCTTTTTAGTTACACCATTTAAGACCATTTATGTTGAATATAATTAATTACTAGTGTGATCTTGTTAAAAACATGTCATCTTGCTATTTGCTGCTTCTAGTCTTTACTTTTTTTTCCTTTTACCAGCATTTTGGTTGTTTGTTGTGATTTTGATATCTTTAATTTGTATATTAACTAAAATACTTTGTTTTAAGATTTGTATGGTACATTTGCTACCCTTCTAATCTAGGACACAAACCATTTCTTTCTTGTATAGCATATAAAATTTCCATTAGTACATTTCTATTTCTTCCCTTGAACGCCTTGAACTAACAATGTGATTCGTTTATTTTTCCTGCAATACACACTTGACATTGTAACTATTTTTGTCTAAATATTCAATGATCGCTAAAGATATATAAATAGAGCTGGATGGTGGTGGTGCACGCCTTTAATCCCAGCACTCAGGGAGGCAGAGGCAGGTGGATCACTGTGAGTTTGGGGCCAGCCTGGTCTACAGAGTGAGTTCCAGGACAGTCAGAGATACACAGAGAAACCCTGTCTTGAAAACAATAAAAACAAAACAAAAATACATAAATAGTAAAAAAAATATATATCTATTCATATAGTAAAAATTTCCAATGGCATTTTTCTTAGTGTATTTATTATTCAAATTGGTATAAACTTCCTTTTGCCTGAAAGATTTTAACTTTTATTATGGTGTGAGGGAGCTGGAGATAAGTTCTTTTAGATTTTGTAATTTTGAAAAATTATTTTTGAAATTATCATTGGGTATAGAATCCAAAGTTGGCAAATTCTTTGTTTCCTTAGTCCTTTACAGATTGAAAATCTATTACTTTATTGCTCACATTGTTCCAAGTAAGAGATCCCTCATCTTTAGGTTTTTTTTCCTTTGTATGTCTCAATTTCTCTAGAAGCATTCATGAATTTCTCTATGATACATATAGACGGCAGATCGGGGTGTCATTGTTTTCATGCTTCTTATACTTTGAATTTACTAGCTACTTGGATATGTATTATAATTACTATCTCATAAAAATTAGAAATATTTTTGGCCATTTTTACTGAAACATTTCCCCTTTAATTTACCCTTTTCAGGAACTCCACTTACACACAGGTTAGGCTACACATATTAATCCAGATCATTGACATTTTGTTCACTGAAAAATTTTCTCCATATTTTATTTTATATACATTATATTTTCAAATTCACTGATCTTTATTCCACAGTACCTACTCTGTCGTTGTTTCTCAGCAGTCTATTCTTGGCACAAATTTGATAGCTTTGCTCTCCAGGTGTTTTAATGAAGCCTTCCTGTATGGTCCATGTTTCTGCTTAATGTTTCAATCTTTTTGTCTTGGGATTAAGGTCTATTAGGCAGGACCAGACCTTTATTTAATTTATGAAAAACTATAGACCACCAGTGAGGCAAGCCCCTTCTGAATATTGAATATTATATCCAACACTCTATGAGTGTGAGGTTTTCCAGGCTTTCATGGTGTAAACAGGCCCGACTTCCATCTTTGTGGAAGTGCTGTTTTTTTTTTTTTTGTACCTTTCCAGATAATTCTTCCTCTGGTCCTGGGTAGTTTCCTCTAGTGCACACCGATTAATACTTTACCAAATATTCTACACCTCTCCAGTGTTCTTTCCCTGGGAAGTGTTCTTCTCTCTCAGGATTGTCAGCACAACTCTCTGAATCCAAACAGCTTATTGGGCTCTAACTTGATTCTCTTTCCTGTATTGTGGCCTGGAAACTCTATCCAAACAGTAAGCTTGAGAAATTACAGTGCTTCCACAAGTCATTTCCCATGTCTCAAGGATCACTGTCTTAAATTGTCTGATATCAGTTTCTTATAAACCAGTACTTCATATACTTTATGCAATTTTTAAAAAAATATTTATGGCAGGAAGCTAAGTCTGGTCCAGGCTAGTCTATAAGGGTCTGAAGTGTAAGTTGATTATTTCTTCTCTTGTTTTATTTTAAACAATAAACAGAAATCTCTGTTTTATTACTTTATAAATAATACCATTCAAAATTTCTACTTCCTCCCCCTCCTCCCACTTGCCTCCTGCTCCCCGCACTCACCCTCCCTCTACCCCTCCAGTCCTAAGAGAGGGCATGATATCTTGCCCTGTGGGAAGTTCAAGGTCTTCCCCGCTCCATCCAGGCCTAGGAAGGTATGCATCCAAATAGAATGGGATCCCTAAAAGCCAGTACGTGCAGTAGATACAAATCATTGACTTCTCAGTCTGCCCCAATTGTCAGCCATATTCAGAGGGTCCAGTTTGATCCCATGCTCATTCAGCCCCAGTCCAGCTGGTTTTGGTGAGCTCCCATTAGCTCAGGCACACTGTCTCAGTGGGTGGACCAACCCTCGTGGTCCTGACTTCCTTGATCATATTTCCCCTCCTTCTGCACTTCATCTGGACCTTGGGAGCTCAGTCCAGTGCTCCAGTATGGGTATCTATCTCTATCTCCATTTATCACTGGACAAAGGTCCTATGGGGATATTCAAGATAGTCATCAGCCTAACTACAGGACAATTCCAGTTCAGGCACCCTCTCCTGCATTGCCCAGGGTTTCTTGCCAACCCTAAAATGGCTCCCTCAATTAAGATATCTATCTCCTTCCCTGCTCCCATATTCGTCCTTCCTCCATCTCAACCATTCTACTCCCCCAAGCTCTCCCCAAACCTCCCCTTTTCCTTTCTCTCTCCCTCTCTCTCCCGCCCAATCCCACCCCCATGCTCCCAACTTTTGCCTGGCAATCTTGTCTGCTTCTAATTTCCAGGAGGATCTATACATGATTTTCTGTGGGTTCACTTTATTACTTAGCTTCTCTAGGATCCCGAACTATAGGCTCAATATCCTTTGTTTATGGCTAGAATCCACTAATGAGTACATACATATTCATATTTTGGGGTCTGGATTATCTCACTCAGGGTAGTGTTTTCAAATTCCATCCATTTGCATACAAAATTCAAGATGTCATTTTTTTTTACCACTGAGTAGTACTCTAATGTGTAGATGTGCCACACTTTAATTATCCATTCTTCCATTGAGGGGCTCCTAGGTTGTTTCCAGGTTCTGGCTATTACAAATAATGCTGCTATGAACAAATATTTTGAAGTATGATTGGACATCTCTTGGGTATATTCCAAAGAGGTAGGTTGACTCTAATTTTCTGAGAAACCGCCATACTGATTTCCAAAGTGGTTGCATAAGTTTGCATTCCCACCAGCAATGGATGAGTGTTCCCATTACTCCACATCCTCTCCAGCATAAGTTATCATTGGTGTTTTTGATTTTAGCCATTCTGACAGGTGTAAGATGATATCTCAAAGTTGTTTTGATTTGCATTTCCCTGACAGCTAAGGAATTTGAACATATCCTTAAGTATATTTTGGCAATTTGAAATTCTTCTGTTGAGAATTCTCTGTTCAGTTCAGTACCCCATTTTTTAATTGGGTCATTTAGAATTTTAATGTCTAGTTTCTTGAGTTCTTTATATATTTTGGAGATCAGAACTTTGTCTGATGGGGGGTTGGTGAAGATCTTCTCCCATTCAGTAGGTTGCCTTTTTGTCTTAGTGTGTGTCCTTTGCTTTACAGAAGCTTCTCAGTTTTAGGAGGTCCCATTTATTCGTTGTTGCTCTTATTGTTTGTGCTACTGGGGTTGTACGTAGGAAGTCATTGCCAAACTCTTTTTATGAAGCTACAGTTACCCTGAAACCAAAACCACACAAAGACTCAACCAAGAAAGAAAATTACAGACCAATCTCATTCATGAACATCGATGCAAAAATCCTCTATAAAATACTGACAAACCAAATCCAAAAAAAAAACATAAAAATAAAAAAAATCATCCAACATAGTGCTTGAAGTTCTAGCAATAGCAATAAGACAACATAAGGAGATCAAGGGGATTCGAATTGGAAAGGAAGAAATCAAACTTTCATTATTTGCAGATGATATGATAGCGTACATAAGGGACCCCAAAAAATCTACCAGAGAACTCCATAAGCAAGTAAATACCTTCAGTGATGTGGCAGGATACAAGATCAACTCAAAAAAAAAAAAAACAGTAGCCCTCCTATACACAAAGGGTAAAGAAGCAGAGAGGGAAATCAGAGAAAAATCATCTTTCACGATAGCTACAAATAGTATAGAGTATCTTGGGGTAACACTAACAAAGGAAGTGAAAGATCTACTTGACAAGAACTTTAAGTCTTTGAAGAAAGAAATTGAAGAGGACTCAACAGAAGAAATTCAAACGGCCAAAAGACACTTAAGGGCATGCTGATCCTCCTTGGTGATCAGGGAAATGCAAATTAAAACAACTTTGAGATACCACCTTACACCTGTCAGAATGGCTAAAATCAAAAACACCAATGATAGCCTTTGCTGGAGAGGTTGTGGAGTAAGGGGTACACTCATCCATTGCTGGTGGGAATGCAAACTTGTGCAACCACTTTGGAAATCAGTGTGGCGATTTCTCAGGAAATTCGGGATCAACCTACCCCAAGATCCAGTAATACCACTCTTGGGAATATACCCAAGTGATGCCCTATGATATGACAAAAGCATTTGTTCAACTATGTTCATAGCAGCATTATTTGTAATAGCCAGAACCTGGAAACAACCTAGATGCCCTTCAATGGAAGAATGGATGAAGAAAGTGTGGAATATATACATATTAGAGTACTACTCAGCGGTAAAAAACAATGACTTCTCGAATTTTGCATGCAAACGGATGGAAATAGAAAACACTATCCTGAGTGAGGTATCCCAGACCCAAAAAGATGAACATGGTATGTACTCACTCATAATTGGTTGCTAGCCATAAATAAAGAACATTGAGCATATAATTTGTGATCCTAGAGAAGCTAAATAAGAAGGTGAACCCAAAGAATACATATAGTCATCCGCCTGGATATGGGAAGTAGACAAGATTGCAGGGCAAAACCTGGGAACTTGGGGGTGAGGTGGCATGGGGCTAATGGGAAATGGGGTGAGAAACATGAGAAGGGGAGAATGGGGAGAGCTTGGGGGAATGGGATGGTTGGGATAAAGGAAGGGTGGGCACGGGAACAGAGAAATATATATCCTAATTAAGGGAGCTATCTTAGGGTTGGCAAGAGTCTTGACTCTAGAGGGGCTCGCAGGTGTCCAGGGAGATGTCCCCAGCGAGTACCTTGAGCAACTGAGGAGAGGGAACCTGAAATGATCCTATCCTATAGCCATACTGATGAATATCTTCCATATCACCTTAGAACCTTCATCTGGCGATGGATCGAGACAGAGACAGAGACCAAATTGGAGTACCGGACTGAGCTCTTAAGATCCAAATGAGGAGCAGAAGGAGGGAGAACATGAGCAAGGAAGTCGGGACCATGAGGGGTGCACCCACCCACTGTGACCGTGGAACTGATCTTTTGGGAGTTCACCAAGGCCAGCAGGACTGGGACTAAATAAGCATGGGATGAAACCGGACTTTCTGAACATGGCGGACAATGAAGGCTGATGAGAAGCCAAGGACAATGGCACTAGGTTTCGATCCTAATACATGAACTGGCTTTGTGGGAGCCTAGCCTGTTTGGATGCTCACCTTCCTGGTCCTGGATAGAAGTGGGAGGACTTTGGACTTCCCTCAGGGCAGGGAATCTGGACTGCTCTTCATTCTCCAGAGGGAGGGGGAATGGAGTGGGGGGGGAGGGGTAGCGGAGTAGGGGGAGGGGGCGATGTGTGCGAGGAGGGGGAGGGAAATGGGAAACGGGGAGAAGGCGGAAATTTTTTTTTATTTTTGCAACAACTAAAAAAAATAAAATAAACAAAACAAAAAAAAGAGAAAGAAATTGAAGAGGATACCACAAAATGGAAAGATCTCCCATGCTCTTGGATTGGTAGGATCAGCATCGTAAAAATGGCAATTCTACCGAAGGCAATGTATAGATTCATGCAATCCCCATCAAAATCCCAACAAAATTCTTCACAGAACTTGAGAAAACAATAATCAACTTTATATCAAAAAGTAAAAAACCCAGGATAGCCAAACAATCCAATACAATAAAGGAACTTCCGGAGACATTACCATTCGTGACATCAAACTCTATTACAGAGCCACAGTAATGAAAACAGCTTGGTATTGGCATAAGAACAGAGATGTTGACCAATGGAATCGAATTGAAGACCCGGATATTAGTCCACAAACCTATGAACACCTGATTTTTGACAAAGAAGCTAAAATTATACAATGAAAGAAAGAAAGCATCTTTAACAAATGGTGCTGTCATAACTGAATATCAACCTGTAGAAGAATGAAAATAGATCCATATCTATCATCATGCACAAAACTCAAGTCCAAATGGATTAAAGACCTCAATATAAATCTGAACACACTGAACCTGACTGAAGAGAAAGTGAGAAGTAGCCTGCAATACAAGGGCACAGGTATCTCTTGAAGACCCTTAATGCGCATTCATGTCTTAACCATCTAATCTTGACCAATATTCTTTTAAATAAACCCATAAATACCATTTAAAATGTGTATTATTCAGAATTTTTTGCTATTGAGTAATTCGTCAAAATGGTGAAGTTTTGCTATAATACTTCACATAATCCCATGCAGAATGATACAGTATCTTGATTAAGCATGAACTAATTACAAATAAATCATACATGTGTACTACAACATTGTAAACAAAATCAATGAGTCACAACACTATGAATTAATTCAGTATTCCAGATCCCTGGAATTAATAACATAGTTCCCATATAACTTTCAGTGTCTATTTTAAAAGAGGCTGAACTTACTACAATCAGCATCAAATTGAAGAGGTGGGAATGAAATCAATTCAAACATTTGTGGCTTTTTCTCAGTTTTCTTCCCTCAAGCCTCAAGTCACTGCTGCCAAAGTCAATCTCCCTCCTTCATTTTTAGCCTAAGACAAATCTTACTTAGAGTCTATCTTTAGCATAATTACCTACATCCTTCTTTATCTACGCCCCCCTACAGTCTGGTTTCCTTGCAAACAATGAACCAACCTTCTAGTATACACATGTTTATTAAAATAAATAAAACACAATGAAATTCCTGATCAGACAAAAATTTACTGTACCTGATACCAGCTTGCAACAAGAATTATAGTGTATTTGATTGTATTGCTAGTAAATGCTGATCTGATTTTATTTAAGCAGTATGAAGTACATAGTAACCTGCAAATAAAATGTTATGGGACAGATCAATGTGGATTTTTAACTTGTATAAGGGAATGATTGAAGTTAAGCATCTAAAGTACATGGGTTCCACTTTTCCTCTATAATTCTGTGATAGCCTTATTATGTTATTCACCATTTGAAAGCATCAATTTCCTCATTAGTAAAATGTAGATAATTAAAACTTTGTTAAGAACAATTATCCAAATTTGGGCTAAAGTAGAACCAGGAGATCTTTAAAAATCTTATTAAGGTAGTACTTGTCCTTCCTAAAAACTATTTTATTATCTAGTATATATACCCATGATATGACTTTCTGTTTTATGTCTAATTAGAATTCAGATATTCAGGATCAATGTAAATTCAAAGATTTCCATCTGATAAAAAAGAAAATTCTGAATACTGTCATTTCATTACTCTGAAAGATATTAATAAATATTGACTGTTTTCTTAAAAAACTTTTTCCAAAACTTTTATTCATCAAAATGCCTAAAGTACCAAATTCCTCAAAATGCTCCTGAAATTAGTTTAATTCCTCATGGTTCTCATCATCAATGAACTAGATAAATATCTGACATGTGTTCATGTTCAATTTGTATTTGAATAGTATTTATATTTTTAACTCCTTCTTCGGTATCTATTAATTTGACCAACTCTGAGTTTTAAAAAGTGAAAAAACTGCATGTGTACTAAGAACATATGGACATTTTTGTCACTAGGCTCTAAGCAATGCAGTTTATATAACAATTATATATGTAGCATTTTTATTCTTTAATAAAACGGAGATGGCTAAACCGTAGGGGAAGATGTATTTTTGCTGCATGCAATGTGACACCATTTGATATTAGAGATGAGCATCCACAGATTTTTTTGACATCTATGGGGGTCTGGAACCAATCTCCCATGACTATAGAGAAATACATTCATGTACATATGGAGTTGTCTGGAAGCATAAGTATGTCTGAGAACATCAGAAACATTTCTGACCCCCACATATTATTTCTTGATTTTTTAAAAATTCATTTAACTCTCCTTTGGTTCCCAGGGACTGAACAATAGCTCAGTGTATTTAATCTGAATTTCAGTCTCTACATTCTTTTGTTTGCTTTTTCAAATGAGTGCAGTAGGTTTCTGCATTCTACTTCAATGTTTGAGACATTTCAAAATGATTTGATGATCCAGGTTCTCTGTGGTTTTGTGTACTGTGCAGAATAAATCCAAGTTCCACTTAGTTCTCTTATATGTGAAAAGTTTGGGCCCTTTCTTTCTGTGGATGCTTTTTTAAAAGAATTATTTTCAGACATTGGTGTAGAAATGAATTGCTTCTGAAATGCTGCTTCAACATTTATTCAGTTATTCAATTGATCCCTCAGTGCCAAAGCTTATTTTACTCCTTTGCTAGTTTCTATAAAACAAACTCAGAAAAAGAAAACCTAAAATCTACTGAGTTCTATTTGAGCAATGGCTCTCAACCTTCTTAATGCTGCAAAAATTTAATACAGTTTCTCATATTGTTGTGACCTCACCATGAAATTATTTTCGTTGCTACTTCATAACTGTAATTTTGCTGTTACTAATCTTAATGTAAATATCTGATATGCAGGATGTCTGATATCTGACCCCAAGGGGATCATGAACCACCAGTTAAGAGCCACTTTTTTTGAGGATTTATAAACTGAAAAAATTATTTGAACATAAACAGCAAAAAAATTGCTAATGAGATTAGAGACAATGATCTCACTAAAATATTTATGGATTTAATTGTGTGTAAATGTTTGTGAACCTGGATCAGGCAGCAGATCTCTTGGAACCCAAGTTAGAGACAGTTGTGAACTGCCACGTTGGTCCAACAGGTGAGAGCAATAAACACTCTTAACCACTGAGCCATCTCTCCAGCCCAGAGAAGAGTTTTTTGAGGAAAATTACCACTGTTTTCAAGTGATAAACTACATGAAGGAAAACAGAATGGCATAATTATTAAAATTTTTTGCAAAAATAAATAAATAATAGGGTTCAGGCAGTGGTGGTGCCCGTCGTTAATCCCGGCACTCTTTCATATGGCAGAGGCAAGCAGATCTCTGTGAGTATGAGGCCAGCCTGGTCTACAGAGCTAGCTCCAGGACAGCTAGGGCTGTTACACAGAGAAACCCTGTCTCAAACCCCTTCCCCCCCAAAACAGGAAATAAAACACTGAAACCCTAAGAAAATAAGATGAAACAGTAAAAAGATACATTTTTATATTCCAAGTTTTAATTTAAAAATTAATAGTCAGTACTTTTAAACATATTTGGAACAATTTGTACAAATGCCTATAAATACAGATCTAATATTTCTGGTGAAAATTTAGGATACTAATTTTAAAAATACCACAATTGTTCGTTTTTCTCCCTCTCCTGATTTTTGAGACAGGGTTTCTGCTAGAACTCACTTGGTAGACCAGAATGGCTTCAGGCTGACAGAGATACACCTGTCTTTTTTCTCAAGTTCGGGTATTAAAGGCATGTGCTACCACCACCTGGCAAAATTACTATAATTTTAAGATGTGTACCAGATCTTAGGCAAGGGCCTACCACCCTCCGTGGGAACAGGCAAGACCCGACCAACCTCCATGGGAGCAGGCAAATCCCAACTGACCTCAGTGGGAGCAAGCAAGGCCCAGAAAACCTCTGGGAGCACCAAGTGACCTCAGGGAGTGCCGAGCAACCTCTGGCATGACCTGAAGCGTGGCTCCAACCCTACCACGAAGAATAACCATCTGAACCTTGTATCCACTGGCATGTGGAATATTTATCACGGAAAAGCAGTACCAACTATACCAATTGGAGGAAAAGATGGGTAGAAAACACTGTAAGAACATACTCAACAACACAAAAAGAAACACAGCATCACCAAAAACTAGTGGCTATACAACAGCAAGACTTGAATACCCCAACATAGATTAAGTAGAAGGAAACAACCTAAAAAAAGTTTTGGGAAAATGTTTGAGGAGGCCCTTAAAAATAAAATGAAAATTTTCATCGAAGAAGTGGAGGAAAAGACAGACAAAAAAATGGAAGAAATCAACAAATCCTTTAAAGAAAACCAAGAACAAGTATTCAAACAGGTGAAAGAAACGATTCAAGACTTCAAAAACTAAAATAGAGACAATAAAGAAAACACAAATCAAGGGAATTCTGAAAACGGAAAATATGGGGAAAAGGATCAGGAACTGAAAATGCAAGCATAAACAGCAGAATACGACAGATGGAAGAAATAGTATCAGGCATTGAAGATACAATAGAGGAAATAGACTCATTGGTAAAAGAAAATGTTAAATCTAACAAAATCTAAACACAAAATATCCAGGAAATATGGAACACCATGAAAAGATCAAATCTAAGAATAATAGCGATAGAAGAAGTCCAACTCAAAAGCACAAAAAGTATATTCAAAAAATCATAGAAGAAAACTTTCCCAACCTACAGAAGGATATACCTATGAAGGTACAAGAAGCTTACAGAACACCAAAAAGACTGGACCCCCCAAAAAAAGTCCACTCACCACATAATCAGAACACTAAACATACAGAATAAAGAAAGACTATTAAGAGCTGCAACATATAAAGGCAGACCTATCAGAATAACAGTTGACTTTTCAATGGAAACTCTGAAAGCCAGAAAGTCCTGGGTCAATCATTATGCAGACATTAAGAGACCATGGATTCCAGCCCAGACTTCTAGAGCCAGCAAAACTTCGATCACCATAGATGGAGAAAACAAGATATTCTATGACAGAACCAGATTTAAACAATACCTAACCACAAATCCAGCCCTACACAAAGTGCTAGAAGGAAATCTCAAACCCAGGGAAGTCAGCTCCACACAAAAACACACATACAACAGATGATCTCACAGCAGGAAATTCCAAAGAAACAAAAAGCATATACAATAATAACACCACAAAACAAAAACTAAAATATCAGTAACTAACAATCACTGGTCATTAATATCCCTTAATATAAATGGATTCAACTAACTTATAAAATACACAGACTAACAGATTGTATATGAAAACAGAATCCATCCTTCTACTGCACTACAAAAAAAAGGAAAACTTAAAAGAAATGGAAACTTTTCTAAAGAAATTTCACTTACCAAAATTAAATCAAGACCAGATAAGCAAATTAAATAGACCTATAACCACTAAGGAAATAGAAAAGTTATCAAAATCTCCCAAACAAAAAAAGCCCAGGACCAGATGGTTTCGACACAGAATTCTACCAAGATTTTCAAAGAACTAATTCCAATACTCCTCAAATTGTTACACATAATAGAAACAGAAGGAACATTGCCAAACTCTTTATACAAGGCGACAGTTACCCTGCTACCCAAACCACAAAAAGACATTACTAAGAAAAAGAATTACAGACCAATCTCATTCATGAACATTGATGCAAAAATACTCAATAAAATACTGGCAAACTGAATCCAAGAACACTTCAGAAAAATCATCCACTATGACTAAGTAGGTTTCATCCAGAAATGCAGCAATGGTTCAGTATATGAAAATCCGTCAATATAATCCACCATATAGACAAACTGAAAGAAAAAAAACCACATGATCATTTCATTAAATGTTCAAAAAGTCTTCAAAAAAATTTAACACCCCTTCATGATAAAAGTATTGGAGAGAGCAGGGATACAAGGAATGTACCTAAACATAATAAAGGCATACAACAAGCTGGCAGCCAACATCAAACTAAATGGAGAGAAACTCCCAGTGATTCCACTGAAACCAGGAGCAGGACAAGGTTGTCCACTCTCTCCATATCTATTCAATATAGTACTTGAGGTCCTAGCTAGAGCAATAAGACAACAAAAGGAGAATAAAAGGATACAAATTGGAAAAGAAGTTAAACTCTCACTATTTGCTAATGATATGATAGAATACATAAATGACCCCAAAAATTCTACCAGGGAATTCCTACAATTCATAGACACATTCACTAATGTAGCCGGATACAAGATTAACTCTAAAAATTGTTAGCCCTCCTTTATACAGATGATTAACAGGCTAAAAAAGAAATCAGAGAAACACCCTTCACAATAGCCACAAATAACAAAATATCTTAGGGGCACCTCTAACCAAACAAGCGAAAGGCCTGTATGACAAGAACTTTAAATCTTTGAAGAAAGAAATTGAAGAAAACCCTAGAAAATGGAAAGATTTCCCATGCTCTTTGGTAGGTAGAATTAACAATGAAAATGCAATCTTACCAAAAGCAGTGTACCGATTCAATGCAATGCCCATCAAAATCCCAGCAAAAGTCTTCACAAACCTTGAAAGAACAATACTCAACTTCATATGGAAAAGCAAAAAAAACCCAGGATAGCTAAAATAGTCTTGTACAATAAAGCAACTTCTGGAGGTATCACAATCCCTGACTTTACAAATTCTACTACAGAGCTACAGTACTGAAAACAGCCTGGTATTGCCATAAAAACAGACAAAAGGACCAATGGAAATGAATTGAAGACCCAGGTATCAATCCACACACCAGATTTTTGACAAAGAAGCTAAAAATATAAAATGGAGAAAAGAAAGCATATTTAACAAATGGTGTTGGCATAACTGGATATCAACATGTAGAAGAATGAAAGTAGATCCATATCTATTGCCATTCACAAAACTCAAGTACAAATGGATAAAAGACCGCAACATAAAATCAACCACACTGAACCTCATAGAATAGAAAGGGGAAAGTACACTTGAACATATTGGCACAGGAGATCCTTTCCTAAATATAATCCCAGTAGCACAGACACTGAAAGCAACAATTAATAAGTGGGACCTCCTGAAACTGAAACGCTTCTGTAAAGCAAAGGACACAGTCAACAAGACAAAATGGCAGTCTACAGAATGGGAAAAGATCTTCACCAACCCCACATCAGACAGAGGACTGATCTCCAAAATATACGAACAACTCAAGAAATTTGATGTCAACAGAACAAATAATCCAATTAAAAAAATGGGGCACAGGCCTAGGCAGAGAACTCTCAAAAGACAAATCTCAAATGGCTGAAAGACACTTAAGGAAATGTTTAGTTAGTATCCTTAGTCATCAGAGAATTGCAAATCAAAACAACTCTGAGATTCCATCTTACACCTGTAAGAATGGCCAAGATAAAAAACACTGATGACAACTTATGCTGGAGAGGTTGTGGGGTAAAGACCTAACAAGCCACACAATGAGGTGATCAACTATCCTGGTTTGCTCAACATTGACAATTGTTTGGATTTTAACACGAAATAATCCATAAATTGGGCAGGTGGCCATCCTATTTGAGGGAAGTGCATTCCTAACAAGCAGTCCAAGTGGCACTCAAAAGTAGTCATAGGAACACGACCTGTGATAAATGATCTCGAGTAATTTTTAGTGTTATTCTTCCTATATTAACCAACTGTCCTACCCACAAAGAGCCACTGAAATTATAGGGTCAGTCAGCTCAGCACCTGATTAGGCACATTAGCTTACTTAATCACATCACCAAATTGTTTCACTCCATTTATAAACATGAAGAAAGAGACTGCCTTGGTAATCCTGGTGGGAATGTTTACAAAGTCTGAAATTTAACAGACACCAGGGAGACAAAGTAGCCATGCGGCACATTATGCTAGTCCTGTCTTTAACCCAGGGCTTGAATCTGTTGTTTGCTGTCTGACATCACTCTCAAAGTTTCTTAACCTCTCTGGGCCTCAATTTTTCATATACAACGGATGAGTAATTGATATCTACACTAAGAGGTAGCCATGAGAATGAATAAAATACATTACATCTGACAAATCTCAGTTAGGGATAGTCTACAATGTTCCTGACCTAACTGTCAATGTCATCAGAAACAAAGAAAATCTGGGAAACTGTCACCACTGAGAAAAGCCTAAGGAGATATGATAACCAAACATAAATGTGATATATTAGATGCAATTTCTATTAGGTATAAGCACAATATCCAGAAGCACAAGAGAGGGGAAGGAAAGTTTATATTGGCTCACACCTCCAGAAATTTCAGCTCATAGTCAGTCTTGTCTTCACCGCTTCTGCTCTTCTGATAGAGCAAAACTCCATGGCTAAATTCTAGTCACCTCTTAGTGAACAAGAAGCAGAGAAAGCAAATGCCTCCAGGAACAAGGTATAATCTCTGAAAGAAAGTCCAAGTGACCTGCTTCACGCACTACGTCCCACTTCCTAAACTTTCCCCAAGTATAATGTCCTTACCTAGTGACCAAGTGTTCCACAGATTAGCTCGTGGGGAACATTGTATGTTCAAGCCATAATGAGGATCCCGAAACAGATAAAGACCATTTGGTAAACATCTATAGCAGTGTTTCTCAACCTGTAGGTCTCGACTCCCTGGAAAACTCCTATCTCCAAAAAAATATTTACCTTATGATTCCTAACAGTAACAAAATTAGAGTTATGAAGCAGCAACAAAAATAATTTTATGGTTGGGGGTCACCACAACATGAGAAACTGTGTTAAAGAGTTGCAGTATTAGGAAGGTTAAGAATCACTGACCCAAAGACAGTATCGATGGTATATCAAAAACTTTACTGCAGCCTGGAAACATGGAGTGCATTTGATATTCATATGGGATAAACTGACTTACAGTCCCAGTGTTGGAAAATAACAAAGCAACAATTTAAAAAATAACAAAAATAGTTATTGCTTGAAACACATGCACTACCCTAATGTAAGTAATTAACAACAAGGAAAAATGTGTGGGAGTACATGTGGACTCTGCGTATCTGCATCCATTCTGTAAATCTCAAACTATTCTGCAATCCAAAGTTTTCACAAAAATAAAATGCTTTAAGTAGTAATGCCCAGCCCAGAACTACAAAGTTTAATATATTAGGATTGTTGTAAACCGTATATTATGAATGGCACTGATATGATGAACATCATATTAACACATTGATTCAAGATGTTCAAGACATGCTGGGAGTTTCGAGCCATGGCGTTTAGAGTGGAGTAAAGAGACTGGAAGGGAAGGTGAGGGAGAGATCCAGCTCTTCTTTTTCTGCAGCCTGCAAGCTTGTTAGTTCTGTCAGTTTTCTTCCTGTAATGACTTTATCCATTTGGAGTTCTGAGCCTAACTTCTCCTTTGCTCTAACACATCAGCTCGCTGGCGGTAGAAACCTCACTTCTTGTTGTCATTTCTTTATTCATCTTACCTGCTCACAGTACTGGCATCACATAGAGACTATGTGAATTTACCAGTTGAATAAATGACCAAGGAAGCATAAAGAGAAAACACACTACTTGGACTAGAGTTGGAATTCTTTCTTGTTAGCGTCATCTGTAATAAGTTTGCTCATCCTGGTCTTCTCCAAGTTTCCCTGCCTCTAAAAGAAAAGAAAAGAAAAGAAAAAGAAAAATAGAAGCAAGCAAGCAAATAAGCACATACATCACTCTATGACCAAGTAACAACCCTTAGCAGAAAAGAGACTGCATCACTTAGATCCAGGTTTGCTGTCTTCCATGGAAGGCAGTATTTGCAAATATAAGAAATCAAGTAGAAATAGCTTAGTAATTATTTCTAGTATATCACACCACACGGGTTCCATTTAATTTAAGCCTTGGGATTTTGTTATTATGGCAGGACAGCTAGATTTGTCTGTTTTGTTTTATCTCCATTTAAAGCATTTTTTAAGAAGAAAAATTAAAAAAAAATTTTGGTGGCCTCAGAATCCACACAGCTAGTGGAGAAGTGCATTAATTTGTAGGAGTTGCTTAAAGTGCTACAGCGTGGACCTGTTAAAGACGGAAATGCACCATGCCAAGCGTTGCAGAAGCTCAGAGTCCAAGAACAAGGTGTAAGACAGGTTGCTTTTTGGTGAAGGCTGTCTCCTGAATGTCCCATGCCCTTATACGGCCATTCCTCTGTGTGTGTGTGCAGTGACAGCCACAAAGAATGGAGGAAGCACATTCTCTGATGTCTCTTCTTCTGAGTACACCAGTCCTACGATCTCATTTAACCTAAATTAACTATGTAAAGGTCAAATCCAAGTCCTGTCACTTGATGGGTGAAGCCTTCGGCAGTGGCACAGAGCAGCCGTTTCTAGGAATGATCTCTGACTAGGGATAAGAAGGTTAAACTGGCAAGACGAGAAGAGAAGAACTAAGAAGTAAACAGCAGCCAGAAAACTACAATCACCCGGCCAAATCCACGGACTGTTTTTATTGGCAAATAGACTTTCCTGAAATCCCAACCATATCTATTTCCTATTCTTTATTCCTTGGCTGTTTTCCTGCTTCCGTGATAGAATTGGGTAGCTTCCTCAGAGACAATAGCCCTTACTCGCCCTTCCCAGGAAAGGAGGATTGTGGGGGTGGCAATTTCTGAGGTAAATCAATGTGTGATTGTCTCTTTTATCCTCAAGAAAATGTCAGGAACTCAACATTCTGATCACTTCACTGAAAAAGAACCATGTACTAGCCACATCCACACAGCTGGCAGGAGGAAAACCCAGAGCAACAGCTTAATGATGCTCACCCTTCATGGCTGCTCACACAAGGCCTAGGGCTTTTCTCCTAGGCCTCTGAATTGTATGCCGTGCAGCTGTCAGGCCAGAGCTCTGAGTAAGGCATTTGCTAGAAATGATAGTGTCTTACAGTCTCTTAGCCTTGAAGGCCAACTATTGTCACTCAGGTCAGAACATCCCAGTGGCACCTTCACACAGGATCGCATTCACACCTTTATCAGCAGGACCTATAATTATTATAGGTTCTAAATTCCTTCACACAGGATCGCATTCACACCTTTATGAGCAGGACCTATAATTATTATAGGTTCTAAATTCCTTCACACAGGATCGCATTCACACCTCTAAATTTCTTCACACAGGATCGCATTCACACCTTTATCAGCAGAACCTATAATTATTATAGGTTCTAAATTCCTTCACACAGGATCGCATTCACACCTTTATCAGCAGGACCTATAATTATTATAGGTTCTAAATTTCTTGAAAACTGGTTGCATTTCCTTTAGTGCTTTCTGCCAGGGCATGTGTTTTATATGACTAAGATTTACACAGAAATCAGAGTTCTTACCTTAAGTGAGCCTTGCAAATAATTATGTAGACCTTAAGGGATTTCCCGGGATCAGTCTGAGACTCTTAATCCCAAATGTGATTGTTGGTCCTTTTCATTATTGCCTAGCGTGGTCCCTTCTTGGTACTCAGTATTGAAATCATGGTACTTTTCCTCGTGTAGAGATAAAAGTGGCATGTGGCCACAATGTACATTTCCATTTATAAGCAGTGGTGAACAAAGGAATCTTTCCAAGACCCATTTTTAGATTACTAGAGGCTTTTCTCAAAATAATTACCTAAGAATCCAGAACCTTCTAATTAGGCCTATAATAGAATCCAAGGAAGCAAAACTGCAATTTTATTATTGACCAATGCATTACTTATTAGACAGCAAGTTTACCTTCCTGTCCATACAGATGAGGGCGGTTAAGCTTGACTGTCATCCTGTTTGGATTGGGAGGCACCTAGGAGATTAAAAAAACACACTTCTGCATGTGTCATTTCCAGAGAGTACTAACTAGCATGAGAAGAGCAGGCCTGAATGTGGGCAGCACCATTCTCTAGCCTGGAGCCCAGCTGAAATAAAGAGGGAAAGGAGAAATAGAGCTACCAAGAACTTTCTCCTTCTGCTTCCTGGCAGCTGCAATTTGAGCCGGTCTGCTCTGCCATGGCATCCTCACTATTATGAATGGAAACCTCTGAAACCATAAGCCCAAATAAATGCTTCCTCTTTTAAGCCATCTTTAAGGGTATTTTATCATAGCAACAAAATTCCTAACACGATGACAAGTTGTTTGCCTACAGATTCCGGATGCTCCAGTCCAGCTGGCCTATGTTCTTCTGAGGAACATCCTCTCTGTCATTTCATGTGACGAGATGTACTATCAATCACTGTTATCTATATTTTGCTAATTATATTACTCTTTGTTCCATAAACACACTAGCTGATCCAGCAAGGGGAAAAAAGGCGACAGGATCAGTGAAGTCTCCAGAACACTTAAACTGCTGGGAGGGAGTCCTTCTAGCAATATGGTCTTGAACTGATGCAGACAGCCCTAGACTGTCAGGGATATGAACAAAAAATTCCCCTTTTCTATTTAAATTTGCTCAAACCGGATTTCTCACTCAACCCCAAAATGTCTTTACTTTAGCTGACAACTTGTACGTCTATGGATGTCCTTTAGCAGTATGTATCAACAAGTTCCAGAACACAAAATAATAAGTACAAGTTCCATGGAGCCTCATCTTAGATGCAATCATTGAAACCTTAGTTCAACCCATGCCAGGAGGACAATAAGAAATGTACAGCCTGGGCTGCACGGGATGCACCATGATATCTTGGATCTATGGATGCCTTTCCTTAGGCACAGGAGTACATTCTAGACTTCATTTCATATTTCTGCCTTTTGTCCTTCTTGGAGTGGAATCAGGACAAATCCTTGTGCTGAAGATATTTTCTTCATGAAAATCTTGAAAAAGAAAAGAAGATCAAGTAGGATTATTAGTTGGTCCTCTGACACTGATGTTTCATGGAGTGTGCTGGCTAAATTCTGGTGCCAGAGCCAGACTACAATTCTGACACCTATTCCTAGTACAGCTGAGTAAATTTGGAAGAGGAAGTAAAGTTCTCAGAATTGCATCAATTGGCCACAAAAATTATTCCTGCAGTAAAGATGTATATTTTTAAAATTATTTATGCATGTGTGAGCCTGAGTGCTTGTTTCTCATCATATGCAGATGAAGAACAGAGGACAACTTGCAAGAATTAGATCTCTCCTTCCATCCCATGGGTCCTAAGGATTGAAGAATGCATGCTGTTGGGCTTGGTGGCAAGTGCCTTTAACTGCTGCGCTAGCTTGCCAGCCCCCTAATTTTTGCTTTGTTTTTCATAGGGTACTTTTTTGAACCTGCCTAATTTCCCTTTATTAGAATTTGTAAATGTCCCAGAAGTGTTAACTATCACTCAGAATTCCTTATGACAAACTCTGTTGCTTCCCTACCTTCCCCAATGCAGTTACCAACTGAGGTCCACACACAGCCGCCAAGGCCCTGTTCCAAGTGGTGTCTTAAAGGCATTTAAACTGAACTCAGCGTGTGTTTTCAAGTAATTGTAAATAAGCACTCTTCCGTGTCCTCCACTTCTTTGCAGTGTAAAGCGACTTCCCTTGTTTCAGACTGAAGGGAACTGAGGGAAATTCTAAAGACCTTCAGGGAAGGCAAGTTGTTGTGTTGAAGGTGGTCTCCCAAGGTGCTAATTCTAGCCTTGGTACGTTCCCCCCGCCCCAGGACTCTGTTTCTCATCCAGGAACTGCCAAGAGCATAGTGGTTCACACGTCCAAATTCCAACTTTGAATAAATAAACCAGCTGAAGTGCTTGCTTGCCTCGAGACCGGCACGGCAGTTTCTGAACTTCTATCGCCCCCAAGTGGCAACATTGGAGATTTTTCTTACTGCTGAAATTTAGGTTCTGGTTCTCCTCTCCAAACGTGTTTCTTTTTCTTTCTAGTTCTCCCAGGTGACAAGATGAAATGTTTCTGTGGAGGTGTGTTAGTGGTGTGGAATGAACATCTATTGACTCATGGATGGAGCACATATAGTATATACTTTCATGGTTTGCAATATGAAAGGTTTTAAATCCTGTCTCTATCGTGACATTCAAGACTCAGAAAAGGGTCCAATAACCAAATCATTAAACCCTTAAAACTCTCGTTAATAGCATCAAAGGAACATATAAAGCCAAGATGCATAGAGTAGAAATACTAAGCCTGCCTTCCAGTGCTAGTCTGTATCTTCTTTGGAACACAAAACATACATCCTGAGAAATTCAAAAATGTATTGAGCAATATAGAGTGTTTTTGTTTCCTATCCACAAAACACTTCTATGGCATGAGAAAATCACAAATTCATGTTAAAAAAAAAAGAACATTCAGTGAGTTTTGTAGCATTTAGGCAAAGAAATCCAGAATACAAGAGTTATCTTCAACTTCAAAAACAGAAAGTGCTCAACATTCAGTCCACAATAGGGTTGATATTTAAGTTTATTTTTTCCAATACAGCAAATCCCCTTGGTTCATCACCTGCTATGCTCCCACACCCTGCTTAAATCCCAAGCTTGTAGTCTTCCAAATAGTTCTAACCGGTTCTGAACATTTGCCTACACACCGAGTATTCTTGCCAATGCTAAATCCCAAGGGGAAGCAGATGTCTTTTACCTTCTTTATTTCAATGCTTTTCCTGTTAGAATGGTCTTCATCTGAGGCTGCTTACTCATGTCCTCTCTGAAAGTCATTTTACTTTTTGATGTTGTTGATGAGATGGAAGCTCACCATATGTCATCCCAGCTGGCCTCAAATTCCTAAACTCATGTGATCTTCCTGCTTCAGCTACCTAAGTGGTTGGGACTACAAGCATAGATAACGAAGGCCCGATGTGAAGACAACTTTGAAATCAGTTGTGTTCAAAGGTTATAAACTCCAGTCACTTGGATCCTCACTATCGATGCCAGAGTAGGTCTTTCTCTTTCAGTGTGTGTATAGCATAATAGCTTACAAATGGGAGATATTCAGAAAAAGCAAAGGAGAGGAGAAAGCAAAGAAATGAAGATGGAAAGAAAGCAAAATCATTCTTTATAATAAATTTTGGAGATCAGTCCTTATATCAGATGTGGGGTTGGTGAAGATCTTTCCCCATTCTGCAGGCTGTCATTTTGTCTTATTTACCACGTCCTTTGCCTTACAAAATTGAGTATTACTTAGCTGTTAAAAAAAATGACATCATGAAATTCAGAGTCAAATGGATGGAACTAGAAAAACAAATCCTGAGTGAGGTAACCCAGAAAGACAAACATGGTATGTGCTCACTCATAAGTGGATACTAGCTGTAAACTATCCTTTAGGATAACCAGATTACAATCCACAGCTCTAGAGAAGCTAGGTAACAAGGAAGACCCTAAGAGAGAAACATGGATCATTATGGGAAGGGGAAATAGATGATATCTCCTGGGTAAACTGGGGGTGAGGGAGGTGGTAAAGGGAAGGGGATGGGAGATGAGAACTTGAGGGAACAGGATGGTCGAGGGGGAAGAGGGATGGAGTAGGAGAGCAATGAAAGAGAGATCTTGGTAGAGGGAACCACTATGGGGTTAGGGAGAAACCTGGTGCCACGGAAATTCCCAAGAATCCATTTTTCATCCTTAAGAAATGTCCAAGGTACATTTCTAAAGCTCTTTGTCAAGATTTTTATTTAACAAATACATGTAACCTATTATGGTCAATAATATCTTTCACAATAGTTCTTATGATATTCTGTGGGTTTGCACAGAGGTTTCCCCGCTTAAAATACTTGTCTGCCCAGGATTAAAATCATCAATTATCATACACATGTAAATGAAAATCACAATGATCTATTCCTTAATACTTGGTTAAAATGAGCATCATAAGAAAGTCAAAAGATGACAAATGTTGGTATGAATGGAAAAGAAAACCTTGGTGTATTGTTAAATTAATACTACCATTACAGAAAAGAGCTTCTTCCAAGTGATGGAATCATATTTTAACTTCAAAAATTAAAATAAAAAGAGAATTTCCATATGATCCATCAATTTCATTACTAGATGTATAGTCAAAGGAAATAAAATAAATAATTAAAAATATCTACTTTTCCATATTCACTGAAGTGTTGGTCACAACAACCAAGACTGATGCATATATAAGGAAGTCATGGTTTATATGCACAGCAGAATACTGCTAAGCTCTTAAAATAAGGAATCCTGCAATTTGTGACTATTGAGATGAAACCAAAGGACATTGTGGCAAGGTATTGGCATGGCAAGACAAATAATACATGATCTCACTTAGATGGAGAATCTCTAAACTATATGAAGAGCAAAAGGGCGATGACCTGAAGTCAAAGGGTAAGTGAAATTGAAAGATATGGTCAAATGGTACAAATGCTCAGTTATAAGAGGAATGCATATATAGGAGTGAGAGTATATGCCTATAATCCCAACACTCTAGAAATGAGGCAAATTCAGGGCCAGCCTGGTCTATATTGACTTCCTAGTTATCCATTTGCTGAATAGTAAAAACCTGTCTCCTGCTAAAATCTGTCCAGGGAATTTAATGTATAGCATGATGATTAATATGATGATCTTAATATGCGGCATACTTGAAAAGAAACTATGTGAGGTGATGTATATACTAATTATATTATCATGGTAATCATCCCACAGTGTATCAATCATCTTTTGTAATCCTCAAATAGATTCTTGTTCTGTCAGTCAGTCCTCAGTAAACCTGAGAAAAGTCAAGACAAATAGGTAACATTTAAACGTATACCTAACTACCAACATTTAAACAAAACTTGTTCCTCTTGAGCCAATCATCTCAATTCTAAGAATTACACAAGTGCTGACATAGTATGAGTGCTGTTAAAAATTAACCATTATACTATTATTTTTAATAGGATGGTACTGGAAGTTCATGACTAAGAGGCCAGTTATGAAACTATAATAATTCTAACAATCTATAACTGGCATAGCATACATTTATTAAGTACAAATGAAAAGGAACGATATATGTACTAATATGAAAGATATTTTAAGTGAAGAAAAACAATGCTAAAATGCTGTCATTTGTGGTTTTACAAAATGAATCCAGGGAGACAGTAGCTGGTCTATAGCATCTAGAAAAGTTTACTATCCAGGAATAACCCCTGCATTAGCCTACAAAACTTAATTCATTGTGATGTGTATATAATACTGTGGATAGACTTAAAGCCACTGAATTGTTCAATCATAATGGTCAAAACTGTAAAATAAAAATGAAAATTCTGTGTTGGAGAGATGGATCTGTGGTTACTTTTGCAGAAGACCCACGTTCAATTTTCTGAGCCCACATTGTGGTTCACAGCTATCTATAACTCTAGTTACAGGGGTCTGACACCCTCTTCTTCTGTTTTTCCTGGGCATGAAACATATTCTCTCTCTCTCTTCCCTCCCTCCCTCCCTCCCTCCCTCCCTCCCTCCCTCCCTCCCTCCCTCCCTCTCTCTCTCTCTCTCTCTCTCTCTCTCTCTCTCTCTCTCTCTGTCAAAAGATCCATGCATGTTGCGAGGAGGTCATGCTTGTTTGCTCCCAGCTGCCTGGCTAGCTTAGCCCTGAAATAACCACACAGAAGCTGTATTAATTAAATCACTGCTTGGCCCATTAGCTCTAACTTCTTACTGGCTAACTCTTACATATTTGTCTAACCCATCTTTATTAATCTGTATATCACCACAAGGTCATGTCCTACCAGCAAAATCTCAGCATGTCTATCTCTGGCGGTGGGTCCATGGCATCTCACTGACTCTGCCCTTCTTCCTCCCAGCATTCAGTTCTGTTTTCCCTGCCATTTGGAACAGAATAAAGATGCACACTACATTTTCTTTATACTCCAACATATTTTTTATAAATCAACAACAAAAAAATGAAAGTATGTGACACTGTGTCTGTCTTGCTACCTGGAGTATTGATGAGCAGCAGGAAATATCATCCATGCGTGCCCTGGCCTCAGAGTATAGCACCACATCTATCACATGTCAAGAATTTAGGAGATGTTTGTCTGCAAGCCTGCCCCCTAAAGGTGTTACACTTGCTGGCCCCCATAATGGCTTGAGCCAATCCCTATAATTTATTTTAAAATACATATGTGTACACATGCATGTGCACATGTATGCATACCCACACATAAATGGTTACAAAGAACTCTGAAATAGTTGATAAAACAGATCTGGAGACAATAGAGTGTTCCTAAGATAACCTCATGGACGATGCTTCCCAATAACATTGTTACCTCTCTTTCAGAAGTAGGACAAGAACTATTGGCACATTGGTGTAACATGAAGGGGTCTGCTAGTTGTTGGGGTTTTCTGTCCCGCCCAGTACCCCACAACTGTTTAGGCTACTTCCAGCTGGTTGGGGGCACTGATAATCTTATGGGGACCTAAAGAAAATTTAGAGTTATGATCAAGTCCTGACTGAAGTATCCTGTGAGTCTTGATCATCTCAAGCAGCAGTCTTTAATCTGTTCTGGATGTAAAACCCAGACAGCCAGGCCATCTGTTCCTACTGGAGATTTCTCAGGTGGTCTTCCTTGATCAAAGCTGATTTTTCTTAACTCTGAATAAGTCCACAGCCTCTCATTTTCTGTGGAAACAAAAGCAAAATCTTTTCTCCAAAGTAACATACCTTTTGACTTCAATTTTGAAGCCAAGGTATTTTCAAAATACCTATCTTGGATTAATTCTGCAGCATTTATAAGCAAATATATTTTAGCAGCTGTTGCTCCTTCCTCAGCATTCAAATAATTTAAAGAGAACATAACAGCATACAGTATCAAGAGTCTCTGTGTATTTTCCATCTTTACGTGGCTTTATTTTAACCTCTATTTCTTTTATTTTTACTTTTAACTTTTGGCTTTTTGAGACAGGTTCTCTGTGTATCTTTGTCCTGGAATTCCCTCTGTAAACCAGGCTATCCTTGAACTCACAGAGATCCTTCTGTCTCTGCCTCCCAGGCTACTCTCTTTCTTTCTTTTTTTTTTTTGAGAACATTAATCTTTAGCCTGTATATATTTTTAACACAATGTAAACCATTTAGAGGTTTTGTTACTTTCTGAATCTTTCTTTACTGTATATCTCTCTTTTTCTGACTACATGGGGCTTTAATTTGCTAAGGAATATGGAGAGGTTTTTTTTTTTGCCACAACTCTGTGGCGTTTTAAGGTCCTTGCCAGGAAGCAAGCTGCAACAGTGTGTAAACAACACTGAAAAGCTCCTATGGCATTTCAAGGTCCTTGCCAGGAAGCAAGCTGCAACATTGTGTCCAGAGCTCCATAGTCTGGACCACCTGCTTGAAAGAGTCAGAGTTTTCCCTGGCAGGATGGGCAAGAAAGGCTGCAGTTTAAAAAAATCTCAGCTTTTTTCCTGCTACGGCTGAAAATTGAAATGCATTACTCTAGTCTTTACCAAGCTTTGTCAGGCTTTCTGTGGATGTAGTTATCCACATGGGCGCCATTCTGTAACATGAAGGGGCCTGCTAGTTGTTGGGGTGTTCTGTCCCGCCCAGTACCCAACAACTGTTTAGCCCCAAAGAAAATCACGCATAGGTCTCCATAAATTAGCTAACTCTAACATCTTGATTAACCCATTTTTCTGATCTATGGTAGCCATGTGGCTCAGTACCTTTTTTCAGTGGGGCAGATCACATCCTGCTGCTTCAATGATCTGGGCAGGAGTGGGAGGAATCAGCTTCCTCCTTCCCATAATTCTCCTGTTCTCATTATATCATTTCTACTTCCTGTCTGGTTTTCCTGCCTATATTTCCTGCCTGGCCAATCAGCGTTTATTTAAAACATGATTGACAGAATACAGACAATTTTCCCACACCACATTGGCAGAAAGTTTCCAGAACAGAAGGGGAACTGGAATGTCTTAGCATTTCTTGAAACCATTTCATATATCATAATTTACAATGCATTATTTTGAATATAAAGTGTTATATTGCTATTGCTACCATATTGTGTGTATGGGGGAAGGGAGAAAAAGGGAACAGACAGAGAAAGAGGGGCCATTTGCTATATTTTGATTCTATTTTCCAAATACTTGTACCAATAACTTTTCACTTAAATATTGTATATATATATATATATATATATATATATATATATTACTGCAGAGAATCTACACAATAGAATAATACCACAAACATCTGTGTCTATGAAGATTTGAGACTTAAAATATGAATTTCAATATCTCCCAAAGTTCATTTCTTCGGAAACCACATTTCATGTGGCGGTGGTAGAGAATGGCTTGTCATCTTGTCTTCTGTGGCTTTAATTCTTCGATCCTGCTTTAGAGTGGAGTGACTCCAAACCACTGGAGCACCGTCTCCTCTTTCCTCTATAGCAAATTCTACCTCACCTTCTCGATTTTCCTTCCACTTTAACTTCTCTTCTTTCCAATTTACTAATTTACAGTGCTTATAATAAGAGGTAAAACCACCAGAGAAAAAAAAGATATATTTAAGTTGGCTAGTGATGCAGTTTTTTTTTCCTAATAGGGAAACCAAACTAAAGTCATAAGGTTCTTTCGAATATGGAATGAAAACAAAGAAGACCAAAAGCCTTGAAGGATGGTGCCATCCATTCTTGTGGCTTTAGCATCCAACCATATGTGATGAGTTACATTTCCTTATCTGTAACCAGTTGCATTCTTTTGAGTTCCAAAGGATATTATGAGCTGCTCTTCATATTTCTCAGCAACAACTACTGTTACAACTTTCATGGACTACTCAAACCTGATCTCACTCCACATATAAATCTATTCAGTTCTCAAAATTAGCAGTCAATTGTTTTGCTCCTTTCACACTATTCCACTCTTAGCTCTCTCATCTTTTCAAGAAGATTATAATTTCTGGCAACTGTAGTAAACTACGATGGTTCATGTCAAAAGAATAAGCGAGCTTACTGGGAGGTAGCCACTGAAAATTCACAGCATCAAGACTGTCCCTCTTCTCGTGATCATCATTGAGCACTAGCAAACCTGATCTATCACTAAGCATATCCTCAGTGACAAAAAGATTGGATATCCACTCCTCTAGGCAAAACTCTACTATTATTTCCACTTGGAGCAAGGGAAGCTTTAGTGGCTCTATGAGGTTCTCTCTGAAGCAATGCTTACTACATCCACTTTTACCGGTCCTTTTACCATGTTTTCCCACTCATATTAAATGCTGCCACCCGTAAAAAGCTCATGTGCAACAACAAATGAATCCGCAACTTCATCATAAGGACATCAATATTAATAATCTTATTCCTAACCTACATACCATTTGTTGCCCATTTCAGTTTCATGATGACTGTTATAATAGAAATAAGTTAAATTACCCCAATGTAGTTACCTAGTGTTTTTCTCTGTCTCTGTCTCTGTCTCGTCTCTCACACCCTCTCTGTCTCTATCTCTTCCAACTGTGAAGGTCTATACTTCAGCTGTCTGTTTGGGTCCATGGATTTCTGAATCTAGTGTTTCTCCACACTGACACTGTTGACATTGGACAGACAAGGACAAGGGTACAGTGAAAGCCCTTTTTTAGTGAAGTGACTGTATGGAGGAGTCTCTGTAAATATTAAAGCTTGCCATCTGCTTATCAGCTGGGCCAGTTATAGAACAGAAAGGCGGGGCAGGAAGGAAAGATGCTGAGTTTCTTTTTTTGGTCCACAGTTGGCCATTGCTAGGAATAACCAGCAAATTGTCAAAGAATGTTAGGTAATCCATAAACATCTTTGTTCTTTGAGATGAGGTTCTCACTATGCAGCAATGGCTTGTTTGGAACTCACTATATAAATCAGACCAGACTGGCCTTGAGCTGGCTGAGATCCACATACCTCTGCCTCCTGTATGCTGGGATTAAAGGGGATTAAAGGCTAGCTCTCACCACACCAGGGGTCCTTTCCAAGGATCAGGAATCTAGGAAAATAAGCTATAGCAAGTTATGTAGGTTCTGGGGTGATTATTACTGTGGTTTCATGAAACTGACATCATTTTAATAAAACTGGAGGAACTTTTCAAAATAGCCATGGTGGTGGCTAATAAGCACATGAACCCAGATACTTCTCTATTACAAGATCTTTTCTGTGTGCTTTGCGATATTCAACAGTATCCCTGGTTTCTTCCCACTTGATGCTACTAATGACCTCTGTCACCAGTATGACCATTGAAAATGTCTCCAAATATAGCCAAATGCCCCAATATAGGAGCAGCAAAAAACTTTCAACTGAGAAGACCTACCTTAATGAGAAGCAGAACTTTGCTTATTATAATCTTCATATGTGTAGATTCCAAAAAGGAAGTTGGGCTTTTCCTTGTCATTTATCAGCAAACAGCCTTCAGCTTTCAGAATGGACCTGAGTTCAACATTAGCATTGATTAGTATCCACTTGTAAGGTAGACCTGACTCAACAAATCTGTGGTAGGGTCTGATGTTCTGAATTTGAAATAGCTCCAGCTAGAAATCCCCTCTACCTAGATCAAATTTTCAATAGTGGTGTCTCCCCCTCAGTCTCTGTCAAATAATATTTCAAATCAAATAACGTGAAATTATATCTGTTTAGATGTATTTTATTGTTAGTTGACCTATAAGTTACTTAAATATAAATTCCTGAAGAACAAATCCTTTGCTCGGCATTTTTATATTCCTAGCAATTTTTACAGTACCTGATATGTTATATGTTCTCCATAATTATCATTGAATTAGGGATATTGTTAAGGATTTACTGATTCTAAACTTCCAGATAATAGACTTAGTTACTGGTCCACATTTAGATAGGAATCTTGTACTAGGTAAAAGTCTCCTATATCACTAAGCCCTTGCTAGGGATGACATGTTTCATAGCAACACATTTGTGATGAAAGATGTAATCATTTTAAGTGTAAGCTCCTATCTCATAGGAGACTGATCATAGAGTGTAAACTATCACTCCCTGGTGGGACATATTTTAAATATAATTGGCAGGATTTAAAAGCTTAATAAAGATACATATTCTAACTTCAGTAAACCCACATGCAGGTAAGAAAATTACACTTAAATGGAAAAGTAGAATTTTCTTTGTCAAGATTAATTATAACTAGGGCATGCTCCCCTTTATGAGCTCCTCCTCACTGATGCAACTTTCTTTTCCATGTCCTCATACCCAGGCCATATCATTTTTCTGTTCTCCGGCCACGATCCTGTGTGAGGTCTTCTGCTGCCTCTAATCTTGGAAAACTCTGGAAGTTCAGGACCCAGGGAAGGTGATAATCTTGCAATAAATTGTGAAAGAAAAGTAAGAACTGCGGGCGCTAACAGGAAATGGTGGTGAAGAGCTTGTGAGAGAAGGCAGAAAGTAAGAGAAGAGAGACTGGTGGAACAGAATGGATTAGTGTGATACAACAAAGAATTTCAAATAGGAATGTGAAATTTAGGAAGGGACTAGGGACCTGGAAAAAAAGAAAAAAAAATATTCTGAAAATGGGAAACTAACCATGTAAAATGAGAGAAGAAAGACTTGTAGAACATATGGAAAATCTTAAAAAGATATAAATATATGTTATATAAAAGTATAGTACATATTATCCAATACAACATGATTAGACCTGAAACCATTTACACACAAACTTCAAAAAAAGATTTGATGGGCTGGATTTTATATACACACCTTAGAACAATGGTTCTCGGTCTATGTACAAAATGTTACAAAAATGTAACGGGTGAAATAACTATCCCCCATCTTCTGGTTTACCACACACAAATCATATGAAAACTTATTTTACTTTATATGAAATATAATACTTATATGAAAACTGTAATTCCTTGATTACATGGAGTACACTCACAACAGCTGCTGGAGTCCTGAAAGGATTAGGTAAACAAAGTTTAAGCGCAGGTACTGAATTATAGTATGTTATTCCGTAAATCCACACGAATACTATGCGTCCATTAAAAGATACAAACTGACCTTTCAAGAACCTAAAGACAGTTGCTTGGGGGCAGTTTTAAAATATTGCCCCCTTTGGGGGAAGTATACCGTGAAACCCATGCCACCATCTGGTGACACTTCTCCAAGAGACTGGAAACACGTAAGGACGCGCATTGTGACAGTGAAAACAAAAACAAAAACAACCCCCCAGCAATTTGACAACTCCAGGGCGCCCCCTCTGCTCCCTAAAGCACACACGCACAATGAACAGAGTAGCTTTCTCCGGCTCCTCCGCGGCTTAGCCGCCAGCCGAGTTGAAAACACCGCCCAGACCTTAGAGGCGGGGTCAGAGAGAAGGCGCGGACGGCTATAGGCCTCGAACCGGAAGGGGTGGGCCCCATCCTCCCTGACTGACAGGGCTTCTTCTCAGTCGGCGGTCTGCCCCAGTGCATCCGGAAGTTCCGCCTTCGGAAAAGGAAGTCAAGGGCGCTCGAGAAAGCCGGCTGTGACCCGGGCATTAGCGGTGACCCCCTTTGGAATAAAGAGGAGGAGGAGGCGGCTGCGGCGGCTGCTGCGGCTGCGGAGGTTGGTCGCTGCCGTGAGTATCCGGCTTGGCGGTTCGACGCAGTGGCCGCCCGGGCCAGTCCGAGGGAAGGCTGGGGTGCTGAAGGGCGTGCGGTGGGCTTTGGGTACGGCGGACTGGTTCGGGTGGGACGCACATGGACAGGTGGACAAGATCGATGGCGTGCTGCCCTTCTTCGGTGCGTCTTGGCCTCCCAATTTGGTGACACTCCCCTGTTTTTTGAACCTCCCCGTCTTCTCTGAGATCGGGGCCCCCGAGGACAGGGGTTCGAGTCCGGTTCCGTATGCTTCGTCTCCCGGGCCCGTGTCACCCCTCCCCTTCACAGGACCCCACCACCAGGTCTAAACACGTCTAGAAGACACGGTTTCACCTTACGTGTTTCCAGTCTCTCAAGAGAAGTGTCACCAGATGGTGGCATAGGTTTCACGGTACTTCCCCTAAAGGGGGCAGTATTTTAAAACTGCCCCCAAGCAAGTGTACTTTCCCATGGGATGGGGAAGAAGAATGAGGTTCAGCCAGTGTCAAAATGACAAGGGGCTGATAGTCTGGTTGCTAAGCACTGAAATCGGACTTATTGCTTTGGCAGGTGGAAATTTGAGACCGGGAGTCATCCCTGTGGTTCCAGCCATGGGTTCCTCCACATCTACTCCTGCTGCTGCAGTGAACACCTCAGACGGTTCAGATCTTCAGCCCCATTTACCGCCTTCAGGATGCCCGATGCATGAAGCCCGGAGGAGGAAAGGTAGTTTGCTTGTTGGCTAGAAATTTGAAAGAGAGGTAATGGTTCTAAAGGAAGAGGCCTGTAGTTTGCCAGTGAGGCTTGTAAGCCTGGGAGTAAGGCACCCTGGGACTGATCCTAATTTTGCTGCTCTTTAGCCATTATCATAAACAGCTTCTCTGTGTCTTAGTCTGTCATCTGTAGGTGTAATGTAATATTTTTCACAGGATTATGATGATGGGTGTCTGAGATCATGCCCGGAAACCCAGCAGCTGTTCCACAAAACAGCCTCTCCAAAGTTTCCCTGTGCCTCCATCAGGGGTTTTTAGTCGTGGATGAGGAGAGCCATCATTCAAAGGGGACGTTTAATAAATAGTTTGCCTTTTCACAACTGAGACATATAGTGGGGGTGGGACCAAAGATGCTGCTAAACATCCTACCGCCTTGGACATGGATGGAATCTTTGGTTGCTAAATAATAAGAAAGCCAGAGCTGAGAAAGCTCAGTCTAGCTATGTCTCAATAAACTACTCCCGTATCAGCTGTAGTCTTCATCTAGGTCAAAATAAGCCTTCACCAAGTGAATTTATAGACCATTATGTCAGTGCAAGGTTGGAAGCATTAAAAGTTCTTTAATTAGTGCCTGTCTGCTTTTGATAGTTCAGATTGGGGCAGTCGGTATGCTTATTGCATATTCATGTTTCCTGCATGCTCACGGATCCTGTGCCATCATTCTTTCTCTGGGTTAGCCAGCCTAACTCCAAGAGGTCAGCACTTACTCTCTCTCACAAGCAATGCTGGCTTTTGTTTCTTGACTGAGAGAGAAACAGCAATGCAGATTGTAGACAAAAATCCTTTGCCTGATAGGGCTTACATTCTCACCTTTATAAACCTGTATGGGGGATTGATTTTCTGTTTGTTTTATAGTCAAGGAAACTAAAGCTCAGAGAAACTAACTTCTGTACTCCGAGTCATTTAGCTAGTAAGTGCTGAAGTTGGTGGTTGTGACCTTGGACAAGGACAGGTCCCATGCTCTTCCAGTATTCCTTCTTCTAGAAACTGAGAGAAAGCAAACAAAGCAAGTGTGGCTTGGCTCTGAGCTTCTGTTCTCTAGTAGTCCTCTTTATTATTTTATCTACCACAGAGACTTGTGATCCTGCTTTATTTCCATAGTAAAGAATGTGAGTCTTTCTAGGTTATATAATTTGGGAAGTATAGCACTGTTTTCCTTCTGATAGCCACCTGGGATCAACGCTCTGGGAAGATCAGTGTTTTACTGTCGTAGAGAGGGCTATTGTGGTTATGTTCTCACCCCTAAAGTGACCTGCTTGGGGTCTTGGAGAACGGAGGCCTGGGAAGAGAGGCTAAGGAAGTGAAAGAAACTGTCTTTTCTATGTATGACATCTAGCATTCAGCATATTCTGTATTTCCTACTGGTGCCTGGAACAAGGGAGGATTCCATGACAGAAGCAGCCATTATTCTGGGACATAGATCTTTAAGTACCTTCCTGATCACCTGATGTTTAAACAAGCTTCTCGGTCCCCACACCTGCCTGGATCCGCTCCCTAGGAGCTTGGGCATTGACTGCTACTTGTGCCCCTCTGTTTATAAGACTCAGAAGCATGAGTCTCTCATGGTATATTTCCTTACAAGTCTGCTTTCTTGATGAGCTTTTATATCCGCTGACAAGGACTAGACCTCAGATGAATAGGGATTCTTCTGTGGCTTACTTGAGTCTTTGAACAAACAGGAGCAGAACGGAATGTTTTTCTTTTAGTCTTTGTAAAGTCTGCTCATTTTCTGCTCCTGTGCCCAATATTTGAGGGGGTGTATCAAGAATAGATGCTTACATAGTGGCTGCTACTCTATTGACTTGTCAGGAACTAATGGCTGGAAGTCAGAGAGACCCAATAAAATATGGCCAGCTCTCACTTAGGTTCCTCTGTCAGCTCCCAGCTGCTGGTCCAAGTAGGAACTTTGTAGGACATTGCTAATAATATAATGGGCAACACCCACTGTTGAATCTGCAGAATGATTTTAGCTTATTTTTTGCTGGGGGCATGATAGAATTAGAGAATGTACATATTTTTCTCTTAAAGGGAAAGTATATTTGTAGCATCTTGTCATCTTTAGAAAGTTAACTGGCTTAGTTCTTGGCATCTTTAAGTAGAAGAAACTTAGTTTTTCAACTGTGTTGGTCACAATTTTAGCTCTTTAATGTCTTAACTAATAGTACCTTCTTCCACTGTTGGTATGTTATCTTAACAGTGATTGTTTTTTAATACTTGATTATTTCAGGCTGTCCCATGACTGCAGTAGCATCTGAACCAACCGGTGAGAGCAGAGCACACTCTGTGCCTGCCCACCAAGATCGGGCCTATGAGTACGTGGAGTGCCCTGTTACTGGTGCTGCAGCTAAGAATAAGGAGAACCTAGATCCTTCAAACCTGGTAATCTCCACTTATCTCTTCCAAAGGCATTTTATGTACCCCTGCATTCTCCACCATGGTCAACTGTGTCTTCTCAAACTATGAGCTAGATAAATCTTTCATAAATTTTTTTCTTGGTGGTTATTTCATCACAGCAACAACAACAACAAAAAAGTAGTATGACCAAAAATGTCAGAGGTTGAAAGTCTGATGTTGCTGGTTTAATGGGAATTTGTACTTCTTATATGGTGAATAACTTTCCAGGGTGTACTGACTATTTTTTGGTTTATATCATCGTACTGACCTTTAAATACAATACTGATTTTCCTTAGATGCCACCGCCTAATCAGACCCCATCCCCAGGGCAGCCATTTACTTTGTCTACCTCAAGAGAGGAGTCATCTATTCCAAGAGCAGACTCCGAGAAAAAGTGGGTTTACCCTTCTGAACAGATGTTTTGGAATGCCATGCTACGGAAAGGGTAAGTGAGAATATTATTTAGAAGATAATTTGCTTACTACATTTATCTCAGAGTTAAATGTTAACGTTTTTTTTAACCTCCAAAAATACAGTAATTTTTAGTGAGTTTATCAGTTTATAATAGAATTTTCAGAGTTATCAGAATATAAGTACAAAGCTAGTATTCAAGGTCAATGTTTTTTAGAAAAACATAAGTAACAGGGCAAAGGGGTGGTGGAGTAGGGGTGAAGTGTTCAGGAAGACATTTGTTATAAGGAATTGGTTCCCATTATCATGGATGCCAGCAATAAGTTCCAAGATCTGCTGTCAGGTATTGGGAGACCTGGGAAAGCCAGTGATGTGGTTAATCAGTCACACACCCTGAGAACCAGGGATCTGATGCTAGAAGTTCTGGTCTGAAAATTGGGAAGCTTAAAATCCAGAAATAACTGATATTTAAGTTCAGGTTGAAAATCAGGTAAAGCCTAATGTTGTAGCCCAAGCAAACATTCAGGAGTTCCTGTTTGCTTATGGAAAGGACTGCACCTTTTTGTTATACTTAGGCCTATAACTGATTGAATGGGCTCTACCTGAGCCGGACAATCTGTTCAATTCATATCACAACAAATATATTTTTAGAAATATAAAAAGAAACTCTGTTATATAAAGTGCCAGGAAAAAGTTGGTAAATCATTTATCAATGGTACTAAATTAATAATGCTTTGGTGAATTAGTATGCTTGGAGAATTCCATGAAATAAGGTTAAGATGAACCATTAATCTTTGATTTCAGTGTGTAAAAAGTATAAACCATTTTATGAATACATGAAGTAACTATTTTGGCTTTATTAATGATATTTGATAAATTTTGGCACATTCTTTCTTAGGTGGAAGTGGAAGGATGATGATATTAGTCAGAAAGATATGTATAATATCATTAGAATTCACAATCAGAATAATGAGCAGGCTTGGAAGGAGATTTTGAAGTGGGAAGCTCTTCATGCTCAGTAAGTATGTTATCTAAAAAAATTCCTGCTTCTTTCTTTTACTGCATATCAACTTTCCTACAGTGTTAACATTTAAATAATTTGTTAGTCATTTGTGTAATAGTGATGATTCTTATAGTGTAGACCACACTTTCTTACTCCCTGAGCTTTATGTTTATAGAGAATTTGAAGCAAAGATAGCTCAGCTGTGCTCCATGCTGACTTAGGCCTCAGATGATCAGGACATGATCAGAAATGGCTGCTGCAGAGCTGTGGGCTAGAGTTTCCTGAAGCCATGACCCATGAACCCCCATCTAGCAAAGGGGTACCTGCTCACAGTCTCTAAATGTGGCTGTCTCAGCTGCCTTACCTCACAGTGGCTAGGTTCCAGAGGCACCAAACAGAAGCCAAATCTCCTTTTCTGACATAGCTAGAAAGACTCAAGTGTTTCAAGCTTGACCAGATTGAAGGGGTAGGTGGAGCATCATCTCTCAGTGAACGAAGTATGGTAGGTCAGTCATTGAAAGCAGAACAGAGCACATCAGAAACGAGACTGAATTGCTTTGTGATCCAAGGGATATAGGAAAGAACTTATTTTGTTCCTTCACTATTTTGAATCCTTATAAGGACTGACCTTAAAGGTCTATCTTCACATGGGCCCCCTTTCTCAGAGAGAATAGGTCAGTTGAAAAAGTAGTGGTTCTCCACATCACCTGGAAGTTTTATTGCAACTCTGCCATCTGGACTTATTTTGGGGTGTGACCTGGTCCAGAATTGTCATAGGCTTGATGTTTATGGAATGATGTGACCATCACCTCCAGAAATGAAGCAATGGGGAGTATCTTCACAAAGAACAATGTCCTGATGGGGGAAGATACAAAATGATACCGCACTAGTTCAGAATTACATATAATACAGGGTTATTTATTTAGGGGAGACTTACAGATCACCGTCCTAGATCACAGTCCTCTGCACAAATGGGAACAAGAACAGACTCTAACAGCCGGAAGTGAGAGCCGGAAGCAAGAGAGCCAGTGCATGCTTTACAGCTGCATTTATAGTCTAAGAGACCATGCCCAAGTGAGCTGCTATCTTAAAGGCTATTGGCTGAAGGAGCTTTCATAGCAAGGGCCTATCATAATATGGCTTACATTTCAAATTCCTTCCAAAGCATAATTAATAAGTTTATTTTTAGAGAAAAGCCACTTGCTGTTTTATTTTTATACTAGTCTGTTTTTGGTATTTGTACTGAGCATTTCAGTATGAACTCTACGTGAGTGTTGCTAGCTGGATGCCAGTTGGATAGACTTTCCTGGTGGTAAGTAACCTCTGACCTAGAGGAAAGACCTGGCTGGCTAACTCAGATGTAAGTAGCTGTCATAACCTAGGTTAAAAATGTACTCTAATTAAAGCCACCTGCTCATTACTTGCAGTGTGATTTTAAAAACAAATAAAAGCTAAAGAAATTTCAGCTTGTCAATTCAATTACCTCTAGTCATTTTGCAAATATCTGTCAAAATTAGCTAGGCCATAAAAGTTCCCTCTAATGTCTTCAAAAGAAAAGTTACATACATTGAGTTACTGCTTTACCTGTTAACCTCTTGAGAAGAGATACTAGAAAGTCCACAGTCTGGCTTTGTTGTACTCTGGATATAGATTCTTTTCTTCTTTACATGGTGGGATTATTAGCTTGTTTTACCAATGGGAGCAGCTAACAAAATTAGTGGCTCCTGTCTTAATGGACCAGTCCTTCAGCCCACATCAGGGAATCAGGTTTGTGTCAAGGGCAGCGTCTTGAATATCCTCTGTACTCTTGTGTCAGTAGAGGACAGGCCCTTAAGGGAACTCAGTCATACTAACTAGGACACTGCCAGTGATCAGTTTACTTAAAAAACCGGCTCAGCAGTACGTACACTGGTTCCTAGAAGTCAGTCCCCATTCTTTTTTGCTTCAAAAAGTTTGTTAATAGGTTAAAATGAAACAAGGAAGTACCCCCACAATATTCTTGGATTGGTTCCAGGGCCTCCGAAGATAACAAAGCCATGTATACTGAAAGTTCCTTATATTATAATTTCATTGCATTTTCATATAATGTGTAGTGTACATCTTCCTACATATTTTAGACAGTCACTTATAAATGACTAAAATAATGTAAATGTATTGTAAATAGTTGTACTATTTATTCAAGGAACAACGAAAAGGATTAAAAATCAGATATGCTTAGTGTAAATGCACAGTTTTATGTTTATTACTGTTTTTTTTTTGTTTGTTCAGTTGGTTTTGAGACAGTCTTTGTTTTTGAAATAGTCTTGTGTGGCCCAGGGAGACCTCTATGTCACCTTGAATTTGTAATCCTCCTTACCTTCACGTCCTGAGTGCTAAAATTAAAAATATACATCACAGTATCTGATTTATGTGGTACTGAGCATTGAACCCAGAGCTTTCTGCATGATAGGCAAGTACTGTACCAACTGAGCTATATCCTCAGTTTTCAGGTATAGTGTTTTCCCAAGTGTTTTTAGTGTATAGTTGGTTGAATCTGTGAAGGTAAAGCCCATACACCCAAAGAGCTGATTGTATATAGCAGCTTCTGTTGTTTCTCTGCAGAAATCCTAGCTGCTCTATGCAAAAGAGAAAGAATATACACAGTACATCACAGTTTTTTCTGAGAGTGTGCCTGTGCCCTTTTCTCAAATGAGAAGGTCCTTTCTCCCAAATTTCGCAGGAAAGCCAAGCAGATGCCTAGAGAGAAACATATACAACCTAAAAGGAAAGTGAAATGTTTCCAACAAATAGGACCAATTTACTTGAATTCTGTTAAAAGTTACTGTCCTCTGTAAATGTGGTAGTATAGCAAATAAATATAGGGAAAAAAGATATTACTATAAAACTGTAACATCATTCTGTCAAAGGAAAGAAAGTATCTTTAATAGACTGTTCTTATTTGGGCATTTTCAGTGAGTGTCCTTGTGGCCCATCATTGGTCCGATTTGGAGGCAAAGCCAGAGAATATTCACCAAGGGCAAGAATTCGTTCCTGGATGGGGTAAGTATCAGTATGCAACTGCTGTTGACATTCTCACCACCGAAACTAGAGTATAAGAAAGTGGTTCCACTTGTAAAGTATATCCAGCATACATTTCTTTATCTCATTGAGTTTACTCATAGATGGGCAGAATTATGAGGGTAGAATGGCTATCTTCCTACTTCATTCTCCAAAGATTGAATTGTGCTTTTTGGGGGGATCCTTAGAACTGTCCTTTTACTCCTCTTGTGGTCTTTATCTTGTCTCATTCTTCCCTTGTCTTTTGTGTAATTGGGTTACTTAGCATCCTAGATTTCTCCAGCCTTTTAGCTAGCCTTCTGGCATGGGTCTCTTTCCCATGAACCTTTTTCATTTATAGACAGATGATCTGACATAGACTCATCATAGTTCTTCAATGCCACATTCTCTATGCACCATAGGCTTATTGCCCACGTCTCATATCCCCCGCTAGGCATTTGCATGTGAGATCAGGCATCTGAACATGTGCTATTTTTCTGACTGTCTTTCTGCTTACACCAAGAATCAACGCAGACCAGCACTTAGCATTCACTGTTGTGCTTTCATTCCAGGTATGAGTTGCCTTTCGACAGGCATGACTGGATCATCAACCGTTGTGGCACAGAAGTTAGGTATGTCATTGATTACTATGATGGTGGTGAGGTTAACAAGGACTACCAGTTCACCATCCTGGATGTGCGTCCTGCCTTTGATTCATTCTCAGCAGTATGGGACAGAATGAAGGTTGCTTGGTGGCGCTGGACTTCGTAACCACTGTTTTGTTTGTTATGAAAAAACTGAAACTTTTTTTCTCTGAGAAAGATGTTAAAACTAAATGCATTCATAACGTCACCATGGGTACTTTTCAAGTGTGTAATCAAACTTGATCTTTCATGCAAAGATGCTATGCTCCATTAAATTTTGAGCCACATTTTCCATTGTAGTTGATAGGTCATTAAATTTTTTTCCTCATTTGGTGTAAGAGGAAAGTAGTCGCTTAGTTTTCCCATTAACTGTGGTATTTTGTGTTATTCTCTATAGACAGTCTGAAAAAAGAGTTCTTAAAAAAGCATAGAAAGCTGTTTTTGTCCTTATTGTTTTCTCAGGAGTATTTGAAAATGTGATGATTTTACCTGCCAAATATTTTAACTATATTCATTATAAAAGAAGCACTTACTCTTGTTTTAAAAGTAAGCAATATTTCTTAAATCCCTACAGTCTAAGTAACAATCTTGAAAAAATGCAAAAGTATGCACTGAAAGTACTCTGTAAGACTAAGACATGCCAAGTTTTTTTTTCTTCAAATTTGACCTTGATAGAAGTTTCAACTAGATGTTACATGCAAATTTCGAAATAATTTGCTCCTCATTTCTGTTCTAATATATAACTATTAAGGAAAAAGTCATTTCATTGTTCCTGAAGGTTGACAAATTACCTTATGTTATCACATCCCAAATCCATTCTCTAACCAGGAGCTTGTTTACAGTAGCCTAATGTAAACCTGGAAATCCTGGCTGCAGTCACAGGGCCTGCAATGTCTCTGTGAAAAATAAAGTTATATTGGATAAGTGTAAGAATTCACAAGAAGTGGGGTTTTTTTTTGTAGAATGTTTGCATCAATTCACCATCAGTTTTATCTTTGTTTTAAGCAAGACTAAGTTTGCTGCTGAAAACTTGTTTTAATTTTAATTATAGCAGCATGTTAGAAATAACTTGTTTTCTTAAGTGCTGATACAATGAAAATATAATTTATCCTAAATACTGTAGTATTAAATTAGTGGATGGTGTTTGTATCTTTGAGTTACTAATTTGATGTAGATTTCTTTGTTATATGATGCTTAAAATCCAACATTTAAAAATATCTGTATTTTTTAAATAAAGCTGACAGTTGAAAGATTCTGAAACATCTCAGAGTGACTTTATAGTTATTTCTTTTTCAGGCACATACTTCTCTAAATGCAACAGTGGTCTCATGTGTTAATCACTTTTAAACTGCATAAGAATGTCATCACTGTTGGTCCTTTCCACAGCTGCAGTTGTTGGAGTATAGGATAAAGTATTTTGACAAACAGCATTATGACTGGAAACTGAAAGTTAAGCTGCAGGCAAGGATTCTTGCTGTTGCAGTGATAAGGTATTGTGAAAGTCATTTGTCAAGTAAATTACAAGATAAACAGTTTTATATACACTTTTTTTACCAGTTCTAGAAAAGACACCTGCTGAACACTCAGAGTTGCTTTGTGGCTAGATTACACGTGAGTCTATCTAGGGAGCAGAACTCTGCTCTGATATGTTTTATATAACTTGAGATTCATTTTGGATCTTCTCCAATATTTTAAAACCTCTTTTGTCTGTGGGAAAGTCATTTAGAATCAGAATATACTTTTGTATCAGGCAAAGTATTAACAGAAAAGGTAAGTTCAAACTAGGTTACATATTAGCATTTAGTATTCCTATGAATTCACTAGCTGTCATATGTGATGTTGATGTCCACTCTACATCACACCCAGGACAGATAAATCTGCCTACAGAAGCCCAGTATCAGAGCTCATTCTGTAAACAAAATTATGGTATGGTAGAATTCTTATGTAAAGAATTCACTATGGGCCTTGTGGTATTGTCGCATGCCTTTAATCCCAGCACTCGTGAGGCAGAGCCATGTGGAACTCTGTGAGTTCGGGGCCAGCCTGATCTACAAGAGAACCCTGTCTCGAAAGCCCCTCCCCTTTCCCCCACAAAAGAAAGAAATAAAAAAAGAGAATTCACTATGGTTCTAAATGGGTTAGGGATACACATAAGTACTTTTCAATATATTTAGTTACTGTGACGATTAGTGTAGTCAAGTTGACAGAATTCAGAATCTCTTGGGAAAATGGGACTCCAGGCATGCCTGTGGGGGACTGTCTTGATTGCATTAATTGAAGCAGGAATATGTAGCCATTGTGTGCTGCATGGTTGCTTCATTGGTATTCTGTATTGCATAAATGAAGAAAGTGAGCCAAACTCTAGCAACTATGCATTCACCTGTTTCTAGATTGTGGGCACAAGGTGACCAGCTGCTTCAGGTTCTTGCTGCTTTGACTTCCCCACCATGATGGAGTGCCTTGAACTGTGAGCAAAAGCCCTTTCTCAAGTCACTTTTATTGGGCTATTTATCACAGCAACAGGAATAAAACCAAGAAAGTTACCAAATTCTTTGGTCCCTGATGTGTTTACCTTCTAGCAGAGTTATTGCTCCCTATCAAAATGAAAACATTCTGTATTTATCTCTTTTCCACGTGACTGTCAAAACGATGTTCAATCATTTGTATTGCTGTAGACTCGAGGTTTTTGTTGATAAGAGGGCATACCGTGAAGGCTGGTGGCTTGTTTGAGTGGTCTCTACCTTGCTTACTCTGTGACATTTCTGTCTCTGGGCCTCAGTTTTCATGACTACCAAATGAGCAGACCGAGTTGTTTTGTGAAGCAAGTTCTGTGAAGTGATGTCTGAGTGCTCTTGGAGCAGAGGCCTGGGTGGAGAGAACTCAGTACCAGCCATCCCCACAGTTGACAGAGACAAAGGAGAAGTCAAGTTAAGCTTGACTTAAGGCTAAAAGTCAAGGTGCTGAGATACTGCACAGGAAGAATCTGGCAAGATCAGGAGGCTCTTCTGATTTTAAGTATTACTAGGTAGATATTTAAAATGGCTAAAGGAATATCCTTTTAATAATACATAGACCTAAGGAGAGACTTGGTTAGCTTAATATGCAAGTCCCACAGGGCAAGCATGATTAAGCTGAACTTCCTAATATAAAATGTAAACACAAACCAACTTCATAGATAGAAGTTCAGTACATCCTACAAGAGAGCCACTCAGAATGCTGCCATGAAGATGAGAAGGACTGGGAAAATAATCAGAGAAATTAGAATTCTTTCACAGTTTTGCTGGGTTTTTTTCTTAAATTCCCTGCTACAAATTGAACTGAAATAGTCAGTGATGTATCTTGTATATGGGTCATGTAAGGAAAAAAGGTTTGCTGGCACACATCACCCAGAAGAGCCAGTGGCCTTTGCTCCTTGCAGAAGGATGAGTGGATGATGCTGTTTATGGACTTTCAGATAAAATCTAACATGTAATCATTTTATAATTTGATTTTAGCTGTTTTTGAAGTGTGGCATGAAATTATTTAAGCAAAGTAGTACATGAGGGCATTATTTGAGATTTTTTTTCTGCTTTTCCCATCTCTTGTCCTTGTGTTCTTTGTCCAGCCAGGCTGTTCTCAAATTTCTGGAGATCAGAATTCCTTGGAAAGCTTGTTAAAATGCGGGTGCCTGGGCTCCCACCCAGGGTCCTTTATCTTGTAGGCATGGGACAGCTGGGGATTTACCTTCCTAACAACCTCTCAGGAGATACTGATGCTATTGGTCAAGTCACCATGTGGACCTCATTTTTCCCTGGCATCTTTTGGGCTTCCGCCCACTCCCAACTTTGCAACTGTTTTTCCAACTGCTGCCTATTACCATAGTCATGTGCCAAAGTTATAAGAAGGAGATGCCAAAGCAAAGGTTAACTGGAAATACCAAAAATTTCCCATTTTGCTTATTCACCTTTTCTTCCCTGAAGCCTGTCTTGTTCTCAGTTCTGAAAGGTGCTGCATTTATCCAAGTTCTGTTTTAATAACAAGAACTTTTCCTTGGAAAGTATCTCCCATGACTTGTAGGTGATCACACCAAGGCAGGATTACAGTCGGGTAAAGGCAGTGCACCAGACTGATGCAGAAAGCGCTGTCCTGCTTCTATGTGAATTGGTGGTGACCACTCCCTTGAGCAGGTGAAATGTTTGCTCTTGCTCCTAATTGTCTGACTTTTGCTCACCATCTTAGTTTGCTAGGTAGCCATAACCAAATGCCACATGATGGAGCACCTTAAACAGCAGAAATTATTCTCACAGGTCTGAAGGCCAAAAATACAAGGTCTTGTTCCCTCTAGCAAAAGCAAAAGATTTGATCCATATCTTGCTTTTAGGTTCTGGATATTCCTTGGCTTGTGTAAGGGTAACACCTGTCTTCATATATATTCATTCATTCATTCATTCATTCATTCTCTCTCCCTCTCCCTCTCTCTCTCTCTCTCTCTCTCTCTCTCTCTCTCTCTCTCTCTCTCTCTCTCTCTCTCTCTCTCTGGTACAGAGAACTCTGTTTTGGGAGAGATGTAAATATATGCCTCCTTATAAGTCTCCAGTGACAAATCAGAGTGCTGTTCCACTGAAGGCCAGACTCTGGTGAACCAAAGAAATTTACTGGGCCTACAGGGCATGGCAGAGGGGTTATTTATAGGGTATAGGTGACCCACAAACAGCTGAAAGTCTCATTTCAGTGTGGATAACTTCTCACAGCTGTGTAGATGGAATTACCCACTTAACCATCTCACTATCCCTTAATATTTCCATCCGGAGCAGAGCGGCATCATGGGTCGCTTTCTTTCACTGTCCCATATAGCACAGAGCTAGGGTGTCAGGAGTCTTTGCAGGGCAGTGTTTCTTTTTTTCTTTTTTCTTTTTTTTTTTTTGGTTTTTTGAGACAGGGTTTCTCTGTAGCTTTGGTGCCTGTCCTGGAACTAGCTCTTGTAGACCAGGCTGGCCTCGAACTCCCAGAGATCCGCCTGCCTCTGCCTCTCGAGTGCTGGGATTAAAGGCATGTGCCACCACCGCCCGGCAGGGCAGTGTTTCTTAAAAGATGGTGTCTCCATGTTTGTCAGTCCCTTCTCAAAGCTTTTTCTTTAGAAAATGTGCACCTGTGTCTGCATTTTCAAGGAGCTGATGGCCTTGCATGGTTTGTTTTACACATAGCAAGTGTCTTAAAAACAACATGCCTATGTTCAGAATGCATGTATCAAACATATCCCAAAAAGATGTCTTATCTCTGCCTAGTCTAAAATGTACAAAACTCACAAAATCCCCATCCAGTTTAAAGACCTTCAGATAATGCTACAGACCATAATGCTAATGGGTAGTGATGCTTGACTGAAGCCTGTGCAAAGAGCCAGAAGGATCTTCTATTGATGTATTCATGACATTTTAAGCTAATTTTATTCAGAAAATGATGTACAAATAAATAGGATGGGTGAGGAAGAGCATTTGAGGCCTATGGAAGAGAAATGTGACAGCCATTGTGTCCTGTTCGTGAAAATGGGGAGTTTCCTGTACATATGTAGAGTATGGGTTTTTACACTACAAAGAAGTGAGAGTCTGCAGACGGATGAGCCCGAACTGTGGAGGGTTGTTGTGGGATGTTTGTACGCTCTGTGAAAATGCATTGCTGTGATTAGTGTAAGAAGTTGAATAGCCAATAACTGGGCAGCAAGAGGCTAGACATTACTAGAGAGGACTGGAGGAAGAAGAAAGGCAGAGTGGCTAGCCAAACGCGAAGGAAGCAGGATAGGTAGACAGTAAAGGGAACAAAGCCATGTAAAAGAATGTGGATTTAAAAAATATGGCTTTAAGTTATAAAACTAGTTAGGAAAAAGCCTAAGCTAAGGCCAAGCTTTCATAATTAATAAAAAGTCGCCTTGCCATTTTGGGGACCTGGCTGGCAGGAAAGAAGTCTTTCTCCCTTAAATTGTGTCTGCTGAGTGTTTTGCCACAGTGATAAGAAACATGACGAATAGACCAGGTGAGGCTCCAGGCACAGAAGGAAGGAGCTCTCTAGCCAAAGATGTGGGGTGATACAAAGTGAAATTGGAGTTCAGGGTAGCACTAGAGATATATAGCTGGTCCTTAAGACCCGTTGAGGCACTGCGGGACATTCAGTGAAAATTCAAGCAAAGCATTGGGAACCAAGAATGATGTTAAGGTGGCCAATGAGAGCTGATGAGACGCCAAGGACAATGGCAAGGGGTTTTGATCCTACGTAATGTGCTGGCTTTGTGGGAGCCTAGCCAGTTTGGATGTTCACCTTCCTAGATATGGACGGAGGGGGGAGGACCTAGGACTTACCACAGGGCAGGGAACTCTGACTGCTCTTTGGACTGGAGAGGGAGGGGGAAAGGAGTGGGGGGAGGGGGAGAAGAGTGGGAGGAGGGGGAGAAGGGTGGGAGGAGGGGGAAGGAAATGGGAGGCTGGGAGGAGGTGGAAACTTGTTTTTTTTCTCATTTTCTCAATAAAAAAAGATTTTAAAAAAAAGAATGATGTTAAGGCTAGAGATTAGAGATGCCGTCAGATAAACATAGACATTCTTTTTAATACAATTATATCTCATATAAAGCTTCAGGGGATGAGCCATTATTTGAATATAAGTATATCTCAGATTTTAAGGGGACATACTAAAACTAATGTGATCTATTGTTAAGCCTTCAAATTGAGTAGACTCTATCTCATTTGGTATGTGGACTTGAGAAGTCCCATGGTCAAGTGTCCTGTGTCCTCAGCCCATCTGATCCATTCAGATGGGAAAAAGCAAGGGCTGGTTCTAAAGTTTGGGGTATTCTAGTGCTAAACATGGCACAGCTGCTGCAAACTAGGATGCGTTGGAATCTTAAACTAAAGGGATATTAGCTGGCTTGAGCTTACTGAACATTGGTTGACCGACCCTTCTGCCCCTTGGCAGATTGAGGGCGTGTAAGGTGGGGATTCTCAATGCCAGTTCAGAATCTCTAGGCTGCCATCCTTGATGAGAACTTCTCTTTGGTTTGTAGGTTGTTGGCTTTTTTTGTTGTTGTTGTCCTGAAGAACACTTGCTGCTGTTTTACAATTCTGTCTGGTCAAGACATCCTGTTTGCGTCTCTTTTTGACTCTTCTGCAGACAAGTCCTTTCTTCTTGGTTCAGTGAAGTCTACCTCCTGCCGTTTGCTTATCAAACCAGCAGACAGCACAAGCATCCACGTTGTTCTAGTATCTCTTTATATTCAGTCCAAGTACTGCTTCTCTGCCAAACAGATGTGTATTAAAATGTGCATAAGAAAAGAAGCAAGCTGGATTTATTTATAAATTTCCTCAATTTGCACACCCCCTGTTGGCATCAGATGGTTGTTTTTGCTATCAAAACCCACAACAAACATATGTTAATAACTACTTAGCAGGATCAAGACAAATGTGTATTTGGCTATTTCTATCATCACCATTCTGGCCCCTTTGCCAAAGACACAAAAACAAAGTGATTGAGGATTTATAGACAGGGAGGCATCTGTGGCACAGGGCAGCTTTCTTCTTGCCCCTAGGATCGATCACTTTCCTCCTGAGGAATGAGTGGCCTGAACATCCTAGTCAAAGTGTTTTCTCCAATTTGACATTTGGTTTCCTTGGCAAGCATCATATCACATTTTATACAGTATTAAAAATGTCCTCACTGCACAGGTTTGGGGTCTCCTGTGCTTTAAAAGATTTGTGTGTATGATGTGTGTGTTGGGGGTTTGTGTGGGTCACAGTGCATATAGGAAGATCAGAGGACAGCCTTGGGTGTCAGTTCTTGCTCTCCACCTTGGTGGAGATTGGGTCTTTCTTGACACTCACTTCTGTATAGGTCAGGTTAAGCTGGCCCATGTCCTTTCAAGAATTCGCTTGTTTGTACCTCCCATTGCCAGTAGGAACACTGGATTATAGATAGCTGTGCTACTGTCTCCAACTTTTATGAGTTCTGGCACTTTGCTCACTGAGCCATCTTTCGAGGCCTCCTGTGTGTTTGAAAAGTGGCATATTTGCAATGAGATAAAGGCATCGAAGAAACAAACTTTCATCAAAGAAGTGAAGGATGTGGGCACAGAATAGAAATGAACAAAGAAATAGGGACATGACTATTGAGCTCTTTTCTTCACTGTCAAATTTCGATCTAGTAACTGATGGATATACCTTTCATATATGTGTATGCATGTATGTATGTTCATTTGGTTCATTTGTTATAAAGGATTTAAGTGACATAACTTTGACAGTATAAACATGGTGAGAAGGAGGTCCAGGTATCAGGAAGTTCACAAGCGGAGAAAGAATTTGTCAGGCCGTGATCAAATTCAAGGGTTTGGAATAAAGGTGAGTGGCATAGAAAAGCTTCAAGAGTGCTACAGTCAAGTAGCATTTGCTGTAAGTCCTATATTTATCTTTGGTCTTAGTGGAGTCTATAAGGAATAACTGAGATCGTCAGACAAATCTTCCATGTTCTGAACCAATACCCAGTGTGCTGAGCCTAGTGACTGAGCCCAAAAATCATTCAACTTGTCCCCAGGTACGTAGCACCACACGCCGTATCTGGAACCAATTAGGTATCTGAGTCCTGTAGAGCAGACACAATTTTTAACAACCATGTTGAGATACACCTACCCAGGAGGCACACAATCCAAGTTTCAGTCAGGTATGAAATCACTTTCTCTGTGACAAGAAAACCAGACTTTAATTGAACTTATCACTATAGATTTCTACATATTTCCATATCACCGACTTGATGTCCCCAGGTTACCAGCTATTTCAAAAACAAGCTCTTATGGAACTGCCAACATGTAACGCATTTGAACTTGTGAGTAGTGAATTATCTGTCTGAAATGGGTGAGTTCCTTCATTAGATTTAAAGGCTGGTGACACTTTGCTTAACTTTTTTATTCATCATGGCACAAGATAGAATTTTAAGGAACACCACAGAAAAATTTCATTGCCAACATGACAATTAAGAGTAACACGTTATATATATATAACTCTCTTTGTTAACATCGTACACTTGTCTGATGTGAAATGAATCAGAAAATACTGAAGCAAACTGCCACCTGCTGGTCAAAAGTGGTTTTGCAGTTGTAACACTTCAAATTGCTGAAGTAAGGTAGTAGTAACACGTTACAATACACATAAAATTACTGAAGACACATTTTTCAGCCTTTGGCATATTGTAAGCGCGAATATGTAGCTGTTTTTTGCCCCCTCCCCTGATAGGATTTAATTTACAGAGAATTGTTTGTAATTGAGCTAATATAATAGGGCAGAGGGGGGAATGAGGTTGTATAATTTGAATGTGTATTCAGATTTTAAAACTTTTTGTAGTTAGATTCCAGTTTGTAGTTTTGAAAAATACATCAAAGTTCCACATTATAAATATGTATTATAAGTGGCCTATGAAGAATTGAATTTGATCTAGAATGGGATGGACATGTTCTTAAGTACTGTTAGGCACTGCTTTTCTCTCCTTTGGTTTGCTGAGTTCTTTCTAAACAGTTTCTAAAAATATATTTCTCAACGTATCAAATTTAATATTTCCTTAAAACTTGTTCACTATGAAAAAGCATTCAGTGTCTAAAACTTTTGTTTCTCAGTTCCGTACAAAAATATGGCTTCTCAGTTTCTGTTCTGCTTGGTTAGTATTGTTCTTAGGCATTGAAGGGAGGACTGTCCCGTGAAAAAGCGATGGCAAAAAGCACAGAAACCCGCTTGTGCATATTCTAGAATATTCTATAGAATTTTGCTGCTTAAATATATCTCATGGTGTAATATAAGTGCAGTGATTTTTTTTTAATTGTTCTGTCTTTTCGGTGAATATATCATATTATCACATCTAATCTGTTACAGAATACACAATAGTCAAAATTGAAGACACAAATACAATTAAGCTATATTGAAGCAAGAGTTTGACCTTATATAGAGCCAATGTGGGTAGTTTTAAGGTTGGGTATTGTCGTGTTTGTTTGTTTGTTTGTTTTCCTAAGGCTGGCTATGCAATAGGATTTTACAATAAATGGTAAGGGTAGGAGGGCTTCTCTGTAAGTGGACTGACTTTCTCTTGTGTTGATTTTTCAACGTGTGGAAAAACAAAAAGAAAAATAAAAATGAGTAATTGTCCAATTGTCCATCGGCAAGTTTCCCGGGTCTGGTCCGGAAAAGGATGGTTTTTGGAGGGTGGGCTTCAGCTGCTGGCGGGTGGGCTCATACCAGGGTTTCTGGGAGGGCGTCGGGATTGTCAGTTGACAGGAGCTCCCAAATCTGCCACCGCTCTCGCTGCCAGTCGAGCCAGCTGGCCTCCTCCAAGTTCTGTTTGTCCTCCTGCTCACTGGCTGAGAGGGAATAGGCGCTGCTCAGTTTTTTTGGTCTGGCCGGATGCTTTCCTGAGGCCTGTTGGCCTCCTTCTGCGGCTGTTCCCGAATCTTCATGCCTCTGGAGCCTCCACAGGGGAGGCTCAGAGGGCTGGTGGGCCGAGGTCATGGCAGGCTTCCCTGATCCCGGGTAAGGAGGAGGGGGGCGCCTGTCATCTCTGCCACTCTCCTGAGGTCTCTGGTACACAGGCTGAGGTCTCTGGTACACTTCCACCTCGCCCTCGGCCATGTCTTCTGTGCTGTTTAGGGACAAGAATGGCTCAGACCTGGCTGCAGGCCGCCTGGACCCTCTGCCACCACCCAGGATGTGGGGAGTGCTGCAGACACGCGACACAGGAAGGTGGACACTGCACTGTGCCACAGTGGTCGCCGTCTGAGTCCTCCGAATGACCTGAGTGCTATTGTCCAGCCCTGTGGGGCTCCCTTGACATCGAGGCCAATTCAGGGATAGGTTCCCTTGAGAAAGGGAACAGGGCCTCGGTCGCAGGGAGCTACTTTCAAAAATGTCTCCATAGGAACCTGGAACCAGAAAAGCAAGAACTGGGGTTAGTTTGGACAATTGCCTTGAGCATTAGTGCCTTGCTCTTTTCTTTTTCACTGCTGCTTCTATTGCTGAAAAAGTACAGCAGACTCTCAGCTACCTGGGAAGAAAATCTCCCTAGCGAGACCAGTGGCAGGTTCTTGTTGATAGTGACGCCTGTTTGTGTGGCCACTCCTAGACTCTCCCAGGCTTAACTGAGCTGTCGAACTACATAAACTGCCCTGTTGACAATTTAGGCTTCATGAAAAGAAGAGCAGTGGATTAGTGTCCAAGCTTAGCGATTGGGGAGGAGAGCCCAAGGAGAGATTTTTTTGTCCTCTTTTTCCTCTCTTCAGTATTTTCTGAATAGTGGTTGGCAAGCAGTTACCACGAGAATAGCAGCTAAGAGTTAGGGATGATCCTTTTCTTAGGTAAGTGCAATGAAGTTGAAAAACGGTACTTCACCTGTCATTCCGGGGTCCTTGGAGCCACTTTTTAGTGTTGAGTGCCAAGTTCCCCAGATATTGAAAGGCTCCTCAGACATATCTAGGAAAGCAGATAAAAGGGTGCACAACAGAAATAATTAAGCATGAAATCAAAAAATAATATCATTACATTTTCGGCACAAAATACCATATTCGAGGCTGTACTAGATGCAAAACAATCCTATGTGGGCTGCCTTCCGGGAAGTTTGTTTCTGTTGGAGATGGACAAAAGTGCTCTTTCTACATCATGTTTCTGAGAAACAGAATGAATATTCACTAAAGAAATCTATACCGTAACCCCCAGAACCTTGAAAAATAAACTTTGCGTACCCCCCTTGTTCTTGAGGATTACTGGAGGATCTGGGCAGCTCTAATATCATCAAAAGGGGTGCCTATAAGAGGGAGGCGAGAGAGAAGATGCTGCTGTGTTGGTGGCTTCAGACATGGAAGGAGCAGGCCTGAGACTAGGCCTACAAAAGCTAGCAGAGGGCAGGAGACAACAATTCCTCCCCAGATCCTCCTGAACAGAAGGAAGCCCTGTTCACCCATCCTATTTCTGACACCCCAAATCATAAGAGGTCTAATCTGTGTGTTGCTCTCATTGTGAGTGACAATGGTAGTAGGGAACTCATCCATGGGGGCACTTGGTGATAGCCACATGGGCTCCGGCTACAGGAACAGACGTTCAGGGACGATAGTGCTGGTTTCTGAATCCCCTTAGGGACACTACCCTACTGGCATCAGCAGATTGGTTCCTGTGTGTGTTTTTTCTCCTCCCTTTTCCCCCAACCAGGGCATATGTAGTTATGGAGCAAGATGCTCTAGTAGATGTCTTAGCCAGCTCAAGTTTTCCTCCTTCCAAGGCTATGCTGGAACTATCATTAGGACTTGGAATCAGAGGTCTACTGGATGTCTCCACATGTTTGTTAGTTTCTGGGAAGTATGCCTTGTTTCATTCCTTAGAGGAGATCATGAGACAGACCAAATGCATAGTAACAAAATATCAGAAGTGCCTACAAGGTTAGGGCCCACAGATTAGCCAGGGATTATTCCATGCTAAGTGTTGCCATAACAACTGCATGTAGATTCATTGATGAAATCCAATACATGAGATCCATAGGTACCATTCTTAGTTATCAGGAGTCCATAGGCCTCCGTGGAGACTGATTATTCTTTCAAGATCCTGCAAGCTAGAAGTGGCAGGACATTCCTTTGACTTTTAGTCTGGGGTTTTCGTCACTGCCTGGTTCTAGATATTGCATTGTTATGTGATAGGGTCAGAACCTTTTCTTTATGAAGGTGATAGAAATCAATTGAGTGACATCGTAGACCAGCAGCTATGCAATGCAAATCCACCAGCAGGGTCGTAGACTCCCCTGGATGTTAAGAGGAGAAAGGAAGTTGGGAAAATGAGTGGCTCCTTTGGGCATTCGCTCACTTGACAGATATTTGAGATTCGGAAGTTGTATAGACCTTCTGCAACAACATCGGGGCCACCATTCTTTTCTCCTATCTTGAGCATGTAGCAGACACTCAGTAAATGTTCTTTGAATTGAAGAAACATCAAACAAAGGCCCAATGAAGAAGGTCCAAATTGACCCACCCCATGTAACATGCCACAAGAGGACAGATATTTGAGCTGTCACAGCCAGGCTTCAGTTACCTTTTCCAAGCCTTGGTCCTGGAGAACTTTCTCTTGACTTCGACTTTGGCGATGGCAAGTGGCCCACCAATGTATACTGCTCTGGCACTTTATAAAGTTTCTCCGAGCCCCCCCGGGCCCTGTCCTCTTGCATAGCCAGCAGGGAGCGCTCAGACAGCACTGGGGAGTTGTTGTCATAAGGGGAGATGTCTCCGCTGGAGGCCTTGTTGGAATCTGTAGATGAATGCCTCCCTCCCATGGAAAAGGAAACGTCCTCCGACTGCAGCATGTCAGGGCTCCTGGCATAAGACAATTAGAGGTCTGTAAGCATGGTCAGATTGAAACATCACTCAGCTGCCAATGGCAGATTCAAGGACATGGACATGGAGGCTGAAACAAGAAGACTTTGAGCAATGCTCCAACACATCTCCATCAATAATGTGAAAGCGTTTCCATAAGATGACCACACGATGGCACTAAAACACAACAATGTCAGCCTGCAAACGATGAACTAATGATCTGCTGTAGTTGCCAAAGCTCAACCAGCAGAGAGCAGTAAAACCTAACAAATGTTAGAAAACAAAGGTCAACTAGAAGGGTGGAGACACACAAGCCTGTGTTCGCCAACACTGCCTGCCAGTAGCCTTGGCGAATAAAATGTAACAGCGATAAAATGTAACAGATTTAACAGAAACAGGACACAAACAGAGATGGAGCCTTGTCAACACCTTGCATTGCTACAGCGCCTAAAACGGAGTGATGCTTGATTAAAGTTAAGAGTTAAACCCTGGGAAGGTCACTATCTATTAAACAAGGAAAAGAAAAATAACCCAGATGACTCTTTTTTTGCCTTTTTCAGTCTCTGAATTAAAAATAACCCAGACTTACAGTTTATTGTGGTTTTAAGAAAAACTTTTCTTTTCCTGCGGCATATTTAAAAAATCAATGTATTCTTCCTGTGATGAAGGCAGCGATACTACGGGTGTGACTATATGTTTTTGTATGAAAAGGCGGCTAAAAATATAAATACATGGCAGTCATTAAGAACCCAGTGTATTTAAATACACTGAACAGGAATTTGCAAGGCAAGAGGATTTCTGCTGAATAATCTATGGCATTATCTCACATACTATTATCATATGCACATATGAGTTGTCATAGCAACAGAAATAACAGTGAACATGTAAATGGAACAGGAAAATGAGAATACCAGGAACATGTGAACTGGGCAAAGTCTTACCTGGAACCATCTTTATTTTCTACCTTCCTCAAAACAGTGGCCCTGACATCTTAAAGGGAAATGATCAAAGATTGATTAAAAGTTTCACAGTGTGCTTCTGCCTCCCCCTCCCCACCCTATTTGCTTCTCTTTACTGCTCTTTGCTTTCCATTTGCTACAGTTATCAAAACAAGTCCTTTGTGGCCCTAAAGAAGGTAAACACACAGTGCAATCCTCTCCTAGCCAAAATGGTTTTTGTCATGCAAAATAGGAAGTGGATTCATAGGGACCTTAGCTTTAGCTTAGGCTGCCAGCAAGGGTGAGTACCCAGGGGAAAAACATCCTGACACTTGTGATATGTCATGCCTGTCACCAAAGTAGCCAGACTCTGGCACTTTTGCTAAGGACATTTCCTACCCACATAGACCTCTGCTTTCCTTCTCTTTGAACTGATATCACACAATCTTATGGGCAGGAGCCAAAGGACAGCCATGAGGATAATTTTCCAGACGTGTGGGCCTCCAGTAAATTTGAAGGGAAAAGCAATCAGAAGAACTTAACTGTTTCTGCTGGAAAGGGGTGGTGTACACTAACAACCGCATATAATTAAAGGGAAAAATATTTCCTTAATTCTAGGTAGGGGAACACAAATTCAAACAGACTGGACAGTTGCTATTGTCATGAGACGTGGCTCTTCTTGGGAAAGGCTTGTTATACACATGAGAAGAAGTGAATGCATTAAGCTAACACAGACTTCAGCTCAGAATCAGAAGAACTATAGATCATATTATTCAGCTGATTTCATTAGTTTCCATTGCTTAGTTGATATTTTCTTTCCAGCCATTAATGAAAATGTCTTCGTTCTATTCGATCAGAATAAGTCATGGTTGTATACCTAATAGTGGAAAACCATAGTCTTTTTTTTTATGGGATATTTTAAGGAGTGTCCAAGTTATTGCCTAATTCACGAGCCCAACTGAAACAATGTATAATTTGGATTTTGCCTCCTCTTATTTGGAGGAGAGTTTTGGAAGTGGTCACATCTTAATTCGCAGATACCATAAACATTTGGGCTCAGGTCTTACACATATCTTCCCAAAAATGTAGAAGAGAAAGATCCAAATGTTCATTCAGCCAGGAGTAACGAGCATAAAGGAGAGAGCACAGGGAAGTCATCTCTCTCAAGTCTTCATGTTGGGACGATTATAGGTTTCCACAGTAGGAGTGGGTTTTTCTTTTACCCTGTGTAACCATGAGGTCCTAAGAAATAGTGCATTTCTGCCTGCTGTGAGGGTTAAAAGGCTCGGAGGACATGGTGCCCTGTATGAGCTGCCACATGGACACTTACAGGGCATCTGTATATTTTATACCGCAAACTAAGCTTGTCGCCCTTCCCATTGTTTTCCTTCTCACCACCTCTCAGATTCCTTCCGAGGACGCTGTTCCACTATACATACTTTCTCAACATGCCTCTGACACTGGTAATGGACCTGGCGTGCAGGCGGGAATTATACTTACATTGCTTTTGGGGGGAAGTGCAGAACAGGCAATATCATGTTTAATGGTTTGGTGAAAAGAAAACAAGGGTGATCAAGAATAATTGAAACATTAGCTCCTGTTACTCTACCACTGTTTCTTCCATGTTCATTGCTTTGATCGGATCTGACCAGATCAAAAGGAGAGGGGCCTTGTCCCTTTTTGGTTTACCCCCATTGGTACATTCCAGCCAGGGAAGTAGGTACCATAGAGGAAGTGGGTACATATGGGAAGCCCCTTGTAAAATACATGGTGTACTGCTTTGGACTGTAAAAAGAGTAACATCTATTAGAGTTCCTTATATGGAAGGCCTTGCACGTAGGGACTCTAGACTGTCTTTGTTCCTGATCTGAGACCAGAAACAACCAAGAGCAACAGGTAGTTGGCAAAATAGCTTTCTGTCGAGTAGTCCAGGCAATAAGGTTTGGACTCCCTGTAAAATTTATTAAACTCATGCACTTGGTGTTGCAGATTAATAATAAAAGGCTATATTTTATACTTTTAGTTAATGACCATGTTAAATGTTTAAAATATCCTTTTCATTTTATTTTCTCAGCAGAAACGAGGGAGGTGTAGCCAAATTTGCTTAAGAACCCACCTCGAAAGAATTCTCAGATTGAGACAAACACCCTCCTCTTTGGAATCTCAGAAACAAAACGAAAGGGCCTCAAAAGTCTTGTCTCTGATTTGCATATAGGATCTTCACCTTTAAGAGAACTGTTCTAAGTAAGATAGATGTGCATTTGTTTACAGAGAAGACTTGCTTCCATGAGGGTTACAGTTGCTGAGGCATTGTCTCTGAAACATGGTGTGGCCTTTCTATGTTCTTGAATCTTAACAGACTGTTGGCTGGACAAGTTGCTAAGTGATGTGGTTTTTGAATCCAAATGTGTCTAGCTCCTATACTTTTCATAGTTAGTGTATAGCAGACTGAGGTTAGGGGCTTTGAGTAGATGGGTTGCCAGACAACATGGGTTTGTCTCTAAGCTGCGAGATAATTTAATTAGATAATTAAATCCCAGGACCGACCCCAGCATGCATGGCCAGCCCTAGCTAACCAAACATGACATGGACATGGAGAGGGAATCAACATTCTCACCCTTAGCTGCTCCCTCCAGGTCAGGGTTTAAGCAGGCCGGCCGGGGACTGCGCGCACGCCTGCGCACAAGCCTGCGCTGCAGCCGGCTTTAGAGAACTGGTTCTGTGAATAAAGGAAGAACTCCAGTTCAGCCCTCAGTGTGCCTGCCCAACCCACTGCTGAGCTAGCTCGCTGAGAAGCACAGAGATTTCAAATGTGTTTTGTCTTCATCCGCGGCTCAATCACTCAGTCAATAATCCTCAGACAGCTTGAATGCAAGGTTTGTATTCATCTCAGAAACTTATTAATTGCCCCAGGAAGTAATCCATTGTCACAGAAGCCCTGAAATTATGGAGATTCCCACATCAACTGTGCATAGGGCTGCAAAGCTTCCCTTGGGATAAAAGCACTGCTCCAAAGAGGTGCTGATACAAATCTCTCCTCTCTACCAGAGGGTAAAGTCAGTACTGGATGATAAATACCAGGTGATACCTCTCCCCCCTACTTTTTTTTTTTGAGGCAGGGTTCCTTTGTATTTTTGGCTGTCCTGAAACTCTAGAGACCAGGCTGGCCTCGAACTCACAGAGATCAGGCTGCCTCTGGCTCCCGAGTGCTGGGATTAAAGGTGTGTGCCACCATGCCCATGCGCTACCATCTCACTTCGTTTTAAATCCTTATTAATATCCATTGTATGGTGTTATGGTGCCTCAGTGACAAGTGAAGGTACAATAATGCTGTCCATATTATTTTTAGTTAGAGCATGCCTGACAAGGCATCTTTGAATAAATATTTTTTTTCAAAGTGTAAAAAGGCTAAAGTAAAGACATTAGGATGATGGGAGGATGGGATAAAAATCTTCTTCCACCCCAGATAGCTCTATCCCTGAGACTTACTTCTATGTTCTCAAATCCTTCATTGGAGAATTTCATATTGCACTAAAAAATTTTCCCTAAAACTCTGCTGGAACTCTGCTGGAAAAAAATATGTGGGAGAAAGAGGCTTAATGCTTCACAATTTCCAGGGCACTAGAATGAAGGGAACATTGAAGTCACTGGCTACTGCTAGACAATAGAATTCTTTGCTGTAATGCCACAGGTAAAGTCAGATTTTGGAGCATTCTGATTCAACAAATTATAGGAAAAAAAGGCAGAAATCATAACCCATTATGTGCCAGCTCACAGACTGGTAAAAGATGACCTTATTGGGAACACTGATTGGTTAAAATGAATGATCCCCATGGTTCTGATTTGATAAGCTGAACAAAATACCACAAAAGAAAACTCATAACCCTTTCTTTTTATTGTTTTTATTGAGCTATATTTTTTTCTCTGCTCCCCTCCCTTATATCCCCTCTCCTTCTGCTCTCTCCTATGATCCCCACTCTCCCAATTTACTCAGATCTTTTCTTTTGCTACTTCCCATGCAGATCAGATCCATATATGTCTCTCTTAGGGTTCTCATTGTTGTCTAGGTTCTCTGGGATTATGAACTGTAGGTTGGTTTTTTATGTCTAACAGCCACTTATGAGTGAGTACATACTATATTTGTCTTTCTGGGTCTGGGTTACCTCACTCAGTATGATGTTTTTAGCTCCATCCATTTGCCTGCAAAATTCAAGATGTCAGTTTTTTCTGCTGTGTAGTACTCCATTGTATAAATGTACCACATTTTCCTTATCCATTCTTTGGTTGAGGGGTATTTAGGTTGTTTCCAGGTTCTGGCTATGACAAACAATGTTGCTATGAACATAGTTGAGCACATGTCCTTGTGGCATGATTGATCATTCTTTGTATACATACCTAAAAGTGGTATTGCTGGGTCTTGAGGAAGGTTGTTTTCTAATTTTCTGAGAAACCACCCTACTGATTTCCAAAGTGGCTGTAATAGTTTGCACTCCAAACAGCAATGGAGGAGTGGTCCCTTTACCCCACATCCTTTCCAGGATAAGTTGTCATCAGTGTTTTTGCTCTTGGCCATTCTGATGGGAGTCATTTGCATTTCTCTGATGGCTAAAAATGTTAAGCATTTTCTTAAGTGTCTTCCAGCCATTTTTAACAGATTCTTCTGTTGAGAGTTCTTTGCTTAGGTCTGTACCCCATTTTTTATTGGATTATTTGTTCTTTTGATGACCAATTTTTTGTTTTTTATATTTTTTTGGAGATCAGCCCTCTGTCCAATGTGGGGTTGGTGAAATATTTTCCCATTCTGTAGGTTGCCATTTTGTCTTGTTGACTTGTATTCTTTGCCTTACAGAAGCTTTTAGTAAAAGGGAGGTCCCGTTTAATGGTTTCTCTCAGTGTCTGTGCTACTGGGGTTATATTTAGGAAGTGGTCTCCTGTACCAATGCTTTCAGGTATACATCTCACTTTCTCTTCTATGAGGTTCAGTGTGGTTGGTTTTATGTTGAGGTCTTTGATCCATTTGGATTTGAGTTTTGTGCCTGGCAATAGATATGGGTTTATTTTCATTCTTCTACATGTTGATATCCAGTTATGCCAACACCATTTGTTGAAATGCTTTCTTTTTTCCATTTTGTATATTTTGCTTCTTTGTCAAAAATCAGGTTTTAGTTGGTGTGTGGATTGATATCCATGTCTTCAATTTGATTCCATTGGTCTTCCTGTCTGTTTTTATGCCAATACCACACTGTTTTCAGTACTGTAGCTCTGTAGTAGAGTTTGACCTCCAGAAGTTCTTTTATTGTACAGGATTGTTGTGGCTATCTTTGGGTTTTTATTTTTTCATATGAAGTCAAGTATTGTTCTTTCAATGTCTCTGAAGAGAATTTTGCTGGGCATTGCATTGAATCAGTGGATTGCTTTTAGTAAAATTGCCATTTTTACTATGTTAATTCTACTTACCAAGAGCATGGGAAATCTCTCTATGTTCTGGTGTCTTCTTTATTTTCTTTCTTCAAAGATTTAAAGTTCTTGTCATACTGGTCTTCCACTTGTTTGGTTAGTTACTCCCAGATATTTTGTTATTTGTGGCTATTATAAAGGGTGATGATTCTCTGATTTCTCTCTCAGCCTATTTATCATCTGTATAAAGGAGGGCTACTGATTGTTTTTTAGCTCATCTTGTATCCTGCTACATTACTGAAGGTGTTTTTGAATTGTAGGAGTTCCTTGGTTGAATATTTGGGGTCATTTATGTAAACTATCATATCATCAGCAAATAGTGAGAGTTTGACTTCTGTTCTGATTTGTATCTCCTTGATCTCCTTTTGATGTCTTATTGCTCTAGCTAGGACCTCAAGAACTATAATGAATAGATATGGAGAGAGTGGACAACCTTGTTTTGTTTCTGATTTCAGTGGGATCATTTTCAGTTTCTGTCCATTTAGTTTGATGTTGGCTGTTGGCTTGGTGTATATTGCCTTTATTATGTTTAGGTATGTTTCTTGTATTCCTGCTCTCTCCAAGACCTTTATCATGAAGGGGTGCTGTATTTTATCAAAGGCTTTTTCAGCATCTATTGAGATGATCATGTGGGTTTTTTTTCAATTTGTTTATATGGTGGATTACCTTGACGGATTTTCGTATATTGAACCATCCCTGCATCTCTGGAATGAAGCCTCCTTGGTCATGGTGGATGATATTTCTGAGGTGTTCTTGAATTCGGTTTGCCAGTGATTCGTTGAGTAATTTTGCATCAATGTTCATGAGTGAGATTGGTCTGTAATTTTCTTTCTTAGTAGTGCCTTTGTGTGGTTTGGGTATTAGGGCAACTGTAGCCTCATAAAAAGAGTTTGACAATGTTATCTCTGTTTCTATTGTGTGGAACAATTTGAGGAGTATTGGTATTAGTTCTTCATTAAAAATTTTGTTATAATTTTGAGCTGAAACCATCTGGTCCTGGGCTTTTTTTGGTTGGGAGATTTTTGATAACTTTTGATTTCCTTAATGGTTATAGATCTATTTACTTTGCTTATCTTGTTTTGATTTAATTTTGGTAAGTGATATCCAGAAAATTGTTCATTTCCTTTAAGTTTTCCAATTTTGTGGAGTACAGGTTTTTGAAGTATGCCCTGATGATTTTCTAGATTTCCTCAGTGTGTGTTGTTATGTCCCCCCCCCCTTTTTCTTATTTTGTTAATTTGAGTATTCTTTCTCTGCTTTTTGTTTTCTTTGGTAAAGGTTTGTTTATTTTGTTGCTTTTCTTGAAGAACCAACTCTTTTGTTTCATTGATTGTTTGTATTGTTTTCTTTGTTCCTATTTTGTTGATTTCAGCTCACAATTTGATTATTTCCTGCTATCTAGTCCTCCTGGGTGAGTTTGCTTCTTTTTGTTCTAGAGTTTTCAGGTGTTCTGTTAACTCACTAGTGTGAAAAATTTCCAGCTTCTTTATGTAGGCATTTAGTTCTATGACCTTTCCTCTTAACACTGCTTTCATTGTGTTCCATAAATTTGGGTATGTTGTGCGGTCATTTTCATTGAATTTTAGGAAATCTTTAATTTCTTCCTTTATTTCGTCCTTGACCCATTGATGATTTAGGTAAGCATTGTTTAATTTCCATGTTTTTGTGGGCTTTCTGGAATTAGTGTTGCTGTTGAATTCTAATTTTAAGCCATGATGATCTGATAAGATACATGGGGTTATTCCAATTTTTGTACCTGTTGAGATTTGCTTTGTTACCCAGTATGTGGTCAATTTTTAAGACGGTACCATGAGGTGCTGAGAAGAAGGTATATTCTTTTCTGTTTGGATGGAATGTTCTATAGATGTCTGTTAAGTCCATTTGAGTCATAGCATGTTAGTTCCCTTATTTCTCTGTTAATTTTCTCTTTGACAGACCTGTCCAGTGGTGAGAGTGGGGTGTTGAAGTCTCCCACTATTTGTGTGTGGAGTTTAATGTGTTATTTAAGCTTTAAAAGTTTTTCTTTTACATATGAGGGTTCCCTTGTATTTGGGGCATAGATGTTCAGTATTTGAATTTCCCGTTGATGGATTTTTCCTGTGATTTTAGTTTGAAGTCTATTTTGTTAGATATTAGGATAGCTACACGCACTTATTTCTTAGGTCCATTTGATTGAAAAAAATTTCCCAACCCTTTGAAGTGTGTTTCTTGTGTGTAACAGAAGGGTGGGTTTTGTTTTTGTATTCAATCTGTTAGCCTGTGTCTTTATATAAGTGAGTTTAGTCCGTTTATATTAAGGGATATTAATGACAAGTGATTGCTAGTTCCTGTTATTTTAGTTTTCATTGTTGGTGATAATATTATGTGTGTTTTTGCTTTCTTTAGGATTTGCTGTTGTGAGATCATCTATTGTCTGTGTTTTTGTGGATGTAGCTAATTTCCTTGGGTTGGAGTTTTCCTTCTAGTACTTTGTGTACAGCTGGGTTTGTGGCTATGTATTGGTTAAATCTGGTTCTTTCATGGAATATATGTTTTGTCTGTCTAGGTGATCAAAAGTTTTGCTGGGTATAGTAGTTTGGGCTGGCATTCATGGTCTCTTAATGTCTGCATAAGACTTGACCAGAACCTTCTGGCTTTCACTGTTTCCATTGAGAAGACAGATGTAATTCTGATAGATCTGCCCTTATATGTTACTTGGACTTTTTTCTTTGCAGCTCTTAATATTGTTTTTTAATTTTGTATGTTTAGTGTTTATTATGTGATTATTATGTGGCAAGGGGACTTTTTTTTTTGGTCTAGTCTATTTGGTGGTTTGTAAGCTTCTTGTATCTTTATATGCATATCTTTCTTTAGGTTAGGAAAGTTTTCTTCTATGATTTTGTTGCATATATTTTCTGTGCTTTTGAGTTGGACTTCTTTTTCTATCCCTATTATTCATAGGTTTAGTCTTTTCTTAATGTTCCATATTTCCTGAATATTTTGTGTTGAGCTTTTGTTAGATTTAATGTTTTCTTCGACTGGTGAGCCTATTTTCTCTTTCATATCTTCAGTGCTTGAGATTCTCTCTTCCATCTCTGCATTCTGCTCTTTATGCTTGTATTTGTGGTTTTCCATATTTTCTTTTTCCAGAATTCCCTCAGTTTTTGTTTTATTTTCTCTATTTCAGTTACAAGTCTTGAATTGTTTCTTTCACCTGTTTGATTGCTTTTTCTTGGTTTTCTTTAAGGTATTTGTTGATTTCTTCTAATGTTTTGTTTTCTTTTCCTCCATTTCTTTAAGAGAATTTTTCATTTCCTCTTTAAGGGCCTCAAACATTCTCCTAAAGTTATTTTTTAGGTCATTTTTTTGGGTCATCTGTATTGGGGTGTTCCGGTCTTGTTGTAGTGCCACTAAACTTTCGTTGGTGTCGTGTTGCTCTTTGTGGTGTTGAGTATGTTTTTACCTTGCATACCCATTTTTTCCTCTGATTTGTGTAGTTGGGTCCATGTCTCTGGTGATCAAATTTCCAGATGCCAGTGGATCTAAGGCTCAGACGGTTGCTCCTCAAGGTGGATTCAGGGCAAGGGTTCCAGTCACCTCAGGAGGTCACTCTGCATTCCTGAAGGTCACTGAACATTCCTAGAGGTCTTTTGGGCCTGCTACTGTGGAGGTTACTTGCTTGGGCCTGTTCCCATTAAGGTGGCTCACTTAGACCTGCTTCTGTGGAGGTTGCTGTGTCAGACCTGGTCCTATGGAGGCGGTTGGCTCGGGCCTGCTCTTGTGGAGATCACTGGATAGGGCCTGCTCCAGAGGAGGCCTCTGGCTCGGGCCTGCACTGATTCAGGTCTCTGGCTTGGGTCTGCTTCCACCGAGGTTGCTTGCCTGGGCCTGGTTCCATGGAGGTCGCTGGCTTGGACCTGCTCCTGCGAAGGTAACTGGCTCCCCAATATTCTTTCATACTGCAGAAAATGGATTTATGATTGGGGCTAACTTCCATCTATGAAGAGCAAAGTTTGTAACTATTTTCTTTTAGAATAAATAGAGGTCTTCATCCATAGTCTTGATGTACTTGTCACTATTTTTTTAATTTCAATTACAGCTTTGTGAAAGACACTAATAAAATTAATCACATTGAAATTTAAAGATAGATACATATGGGCTTGGTTCATTTGTGTCTACTTTCTCCCAAATTACAGTTAAATTTGGCTTGCTTTCCTCTTGTTTCCACATGTGGGTAGGAATGAATGCTCTGTCTAGTTTGGTTTAATTACTATTATATTTCTGAGACACCTATAAGGATAGGTAGATGAAAAGAAAAATGTCTTTACTGTGCTTTTTTGTTTGCTTATTACTTTGAGACAAGGTCCCATGTAATTTGTGGTGGCCTCAAACTTACTTTCAAGGCAGGACTGGCCTTGATGTTCCTGATCCTCATGAGTACTGAGACTACATGTCTGGCTCCTTAGGTTTTCTGAAGGCTGTATTTTAAAATGACAAGAACTATTACAAGAATTAATTTCCATGCCACAGATAATCCTGAGCTCTACTGGGCTCTCTCTCTCCTGAACTGTATGTTGATTTACAGATCATGTTCACACTGATTTATGCTCAGTTCTACCAAGCATTCCTTACGCAGAGAGTCAGGGGTCTGAAGTACCTTTGTGAAAAAGAAAACTGTGCACTTTGATTTAAATAATTTTATGTAAGGTTAATTTCTCCCCTTAGAATGTTAGAGAAGTAAAGATACTACTAAAAATATGAAAAATAGGTGTATCGGAACCCTTAACACTGGATTAAGATTAAATGCATCATTTATACCAAACAATGTTATCATTATCTAGTTTCAGGTTAATTTAACTAAAAATAATTTCAGATTGTCACTTTGTCAACTGTCACACTTAGTAATAGTAAATTAAAAAGAGACAAAGACAGGGGAGGTTGTGAAACATGATTGATGGGCTGCGTCTATTTAGGCCAGGCCCACACATTTTGCTATCAACTTGGCATCTTCAGTGGCTAAGTATGACAACTCATCTTTAGAAAATATTTGTTTTCTGCCTTCTCATTTTCTGGGGGAGGCAGGGAATCAAATGTGATTTTGTAAACTATTACATTACAATATAGTATTCACGACTGAGTTCTTATTTCCTTAAATTTTGTGCCTAGGTATCTCCTTTACCTCACACTAGCCCTGACCCTGCTATGACACCTTTATTTTGTAGAGGTCCTCATTCAACCTACATTGTCCTTTTAGATCAGCTTTCTGCCATCTTCCCCTATATTGTCACATTCCTGAATCAGAGAGGCTGGTCTCTTTTAAGGACTTCTGAAGAAAAGAGCACATAATTCTAGCAAGACATGCTGTTCAAAACTGGAAAGCCTGGCAACTTTGGTACTGAAAATCTCTTCTAATCCCCCTTTGGCATGCTCCTTTGGTGAAGGCTAAACCCTAAAGTGGACAAGCACATGAAAAGATAATGAATTCTCTCTGCACTCACCCAACTCTGTTGTTGCACACAGAAGGGAAAAAACAAATCAAAACAAACACCAAGTTCCCAAGTATCATGAAATGTTTGTTCTTTCAAAACAGAAATAATAATACATATTTTCTCGTTCTGGGTTTTACACTCTTTAGAAAATTTATTTCGTTTCCCCTCCAAATTAAATCTTGTGGCATTTCCACTTGGCCTCACAGGAATCTAAAGCTTTACTTGGGTATGTGAACTGGGGAATGGAGGTTTTAGGGGAAAGAAAATCAAATCAAAATCAAAAGAAAATCTCCAGGGCTGAAGGGGCACTGCTTTTAGACCCGATGATAGCTCATTCTTATGGGCTATATTTTGTGGCCATCTACTGTCTCATAGATGTTAAGGGACACAGTCACAATGCCTCATATACAACAAGTCTCAGGTAAGTAGTTGTAAATGAGGTATTTGGTGAACTTCACAGGAACACAATAGTAACTGCTAAATCTCCAGTTAACATATGAGGAAACCGAGTCAGAGAGTCATCGATGAGCATACTCCATGACAAAAAAAAATAGCAATAGGGGTGAATTTGGACATAGGAGATCTTGATCTCAACTGGAAGCTAGAAAGCGGTGTCATAAATTAAACAGACACAACTGATTGATGGTTAATTGATATGGGTGCCACTGTAGCCGGCACCATCTGTCACTTTGGGGTACTATAATTTACAATCTCTATAATCTATAATTACAGGGTTATTTTGTCACTGTATTCCTTTATCACTACTTTCTGATTTAAATGTCACCTCAGCTTACTCCACCCTGCTATTTTAGGACATCTACCTAACTTCATTATCCTGTGCCCAAAGAGATGGTAACTTTGCTGTATTGACCACATCCAGGACTAGCTATCTGAACCACCCAGACTCAGTTACATCTTTACTCAGCTTCCAAGTGCACTGCAAGTCTTCCTTCCCCCCAGAAGCCATTATGAGACTGAAAATGACATCTCCCTCCTTTCTACAAACTCCATGGATTTATAAGCCAGAACATTTGTTCTGCTCCTTTATCAACACAAGGACACATGTAAAAGGTCACAACTCACCCCACCCAAGTCCCCATGGGATTTTAAATATAGAGAATCCAAGTGGTAGATCTGAGTCAGTCCTTTGGAGTTTGGGTTGCTTATTAGAATCATGTGGAGAGCTTTGCAAATCCCGATGTCTGGACTGCAGGCCAGAATAAATGAATAGGCACCACGGTGATGGGGAGACTCACTGCTCTTCTTTACAATCCCCAGGGATTTGTATTGGGCAGGTGAGTCTGAGACCATGTCTACTACCTGCCATTTTGCATTCTGCTGTACACTGAGTAACACACCTCTGCCATCAGGTCTGAATGCACATAAAGTCAAGAAAATGTTTTGTTTTGTTTTTAAGCTTTCTTACTCCAAATGTGGATCATGGACCAGTAGCAACAATACTACAGGGAGCTTGTCGGAAATAGAAATCTCAGCCCATCTCCCAATCCAGCTGACTCAGAAGAAGCACCTCCCCAAGATTTGAAGAGCTCCATATACTTCAGGAGTTCAGGAAAACATGTTTATGGCCCAAAGTGACTGCCTACAGATCAAGCCCCAGAAGGCCACTTTAAAAAAAAACAAACTTTTTTTTCATAAATATCTATAGTTTACTTCATGGAATTACTAGCTACCTTTTGGACTGTTCTTTGCTTGTACCTAGCAGAAAAGAAACAAAAAGAAAAACAAAACTAATCTTCCTTCTATTCACTTCCCTAAAGAGTCATTCATACAAGAATAAGGAACAAAAGAGGCTAGAACAATTGCACAGTTAGGCGTGGGCTTGATACGTGCGTTTTGTCCTTCCTAGGAGGAGAGAAAGCAAGGTTCTGTTCTTACCTTGGCATTTATATACCAGAAGCATGCTTGCAAATGGCATTGCATTCCTGCTAATGATTCTTTCAAGAATAAAATGTACCAATCTAAATAATGCCACACAAAATAAGACATTTGGACAGTCAAAATTTCATAGTTTTTTTTTGGGGGGGGTATATGTTTTCTATATTTCCTACCATACAGCAACAAAATGTTATAAACAAAGAGTAAGGAGGAATTTACAAATAGAAACATCACTGTGTTTCTTGCCCACAGGAGAGACACAAGTACAATTATATGAATTCTCATAGCATATGACTGTTTGGGGAAAATGTGAATTTATACCTTGATGAGAGTTAGAATGTTAGGGGAAAAAATAAGTGCACTTCCAATTCCCTGATATAAAACAAGACCATGAAATGCAGGTCCATTTGTATTTTTTATGTATTTGCATTTACTTATATTTCTTGGAATTGAATCCAAGCAAAGCATCTTACTTGAACCAGAAATTGCCTTGATATTGATTGGCACACAAATAGTCTTTTCTTAAAGTGCATTGAAAGGGTGATCTGATTATAAGACCTTCCCTGGACTACTGGAATGGGAAGGAAACTGAATTCAGTAAGGGTCTTAATGCATTAGCCTGGAAAGAAGGGCATTAAACAATGTGGAATTCCTTTTCATTAAATTTCCCTAAATAGTATACTTTTAAAATCACCTGAAATAATTTAAAATGAAAAGCAACCACATTTGTTACTAGTCTATGGAAATAACTGAACATGTCTTGTTTCTAGGTTACATCCAAATAAGCCCTGTTTTTTAAAAATTTATGGCTGAAAAAGAAAAAAAGTGCTATGAATTAAGCTTAGGCATGTCATTGGTTATAGGATTAATATCACTTTTGAAGTCATTAGAACATGGACGAATGCATCCTAGACTTAAGTCTTGAAAGCATAGCACAATGATACTCTTGAGAGAGAACAGCATCAACTATTCCTGTCCTAAATTTAAGGTTGGGTGTTTGTGTGGCCATGTGCTCCTGGCTAATGTGGCAATGTCATTCCTTTACCTGGCTTTTCCAAATGTTATAGCACCATCAAGCACTCTGCCTCTGTAGCAGCTGCTGGGACTAAACATAAAATCTGAACAACGAACTATTCTGCCCTCCTTTTAGGGCAAAATGGTGGCAAGTCATAACTGAAAGCATGCCTTGCATGTGCCTCACTGCAAACTTGGCTAGTATGCATTTTTTTTCGAGACAATACAAGATGTATGTAATGACAGAGCTGGCAAAGTACATACTTCTCATTGCAAATGGGCACTTAGGTCTCAGCAAAGGTTGCTCTTGTGGTTTAGAGATGGATTGCTCCCTCCTGCAAATTTGCACAAGGAAGATGCTCTCCCTGCCCTCGCCCCAGTGCAGCCTCCAGGGCATTAAGTGTTTACCATGACTCTTAACAGACATGCTTAGACTTTTAACATTGTGACACAATATTGTCAAGGATGTGATCAAGAACTGTACAATTGAGTTATAAAGAAAAATTGTTATAACATTTTTATGAAGTTTGTGATTTTTTTGTTGGGCTGAATTCTTAGATATTGTGAGGTACATGTGGCCTATGGTCTACAGGTTAACATGCCTAGACTCACTTATCCACATTTTACTCCTCTGAGCTTCTTGCTAGTAGTTTAGCACTTTTTCCCTGTGAACAAAGTCAGAACTTCCTGAAGGTTCTAGAGAAAGTTGAAAACAAACAAGAAAAGTCTGGAGAAATGGCTTGGATTTTGGGAAGTCAGTAAGACGAAAATAATTTCTACTTGCGTGGATTGATCAGGACTACAAAAAAAGTTGTCAAAATGCCACATGGGTCACTATGTATGCAACGATAATCACCACACAACTTCTTTAGAAATGAAGCCAAAGAGAAACATTAATTACCAGTGTGACTCTAGGAGCCTAAAAACGGGCATACTCACGAGGATTGGGAAGCCTTTCTTCTGAGCAGATAGTCCACGACATCTGGATCTGTCTCCAGGAGGCTGATCAGCACTTCGTTCTGGAGATCCGGGGAAACCTGCAAAAGCCAGTGGTTGAGGCCTAAGCAAAACCTTCTCCCGCCCCATCAAAGATGCAAAACATGACCTCAGCCACTTTATGTCAGCATATACCAAGCCTTTGGATCCTTAAGAAAGCAAACTAACCTATTAGTTCAAACCAAACCTATACCAACACATATAGCATGTTTAATTCTCAGGATAAACTAGAAGATTATCAAAGAATCACATTCAATTCAATTTGTCATATATCTGAAAATCCTGCCTAGTAATTTGGATGCCTCTGTTGCACAGACTAGATTTTTTTTCCTGGTTTTGAGTAAGCAAACAATCATGGGTAAGAGGAATAATGTTCAAAATTTATATCCAAATGAGGATACTTTCTAGAGACTATATTTGAACTATGCTGAGAGAATGGGCATTGATTATGATGTTCTGGGCATACAATAAACTGATTTAAGTGTTTATGTCCTTGAGCCATACTTCTTAAATCCTAGCTCCACCATTTTAGTTTTGGGACTTTAAACATGATACATTAACAAGGATGTGTTGGTCTCAGTTTCCCCATCTGTACATTGAAATAACAGTATAAATGACTCATTTTTCTGTTTCTGTTTTCTTTTTTCCTTCCTTCCTTCCTTCCTTCCTTCCTTCCTTCCTTCCTTCCTTCCTTCCTTCCTTCCTTTCTTCTTTCTTTCTTTACAAGGTTTCTCTCTGTAACAGCCCTGGCTGTCCTGAAGCTTTCTTTGTAGACCAGGCTGCTCTCTCAACTGACAGAGATCCACCTCCCTCTGCCTACCGAGTGCTGCGATTAAATGCATGTGCCACCACCGTCCAGCTTAAATGACTCATTTTGTGTTCAGAATTTGTAACAGTACCTGGTCAATGATAAACACTCCAAAAAAGCAAAAGCAAAACCAAAACAAGCAAACAAAAAAACCAAAACAATGCTGATACTTTTCTGCACAGGCTATGATGATTCAATGTCTGTCCTTCATTTCTTATGTCCAAGACCTATTAAATTTTTCTTGTTTCTCAATTCCATGAACAATAACAAGGGCACATTACACATGAGTACTACACTTCTCCCAGTCTAATCCATAATGCATTCAAAGAGAGCTTAAGTCAGTCATGCAGAAATGTTCTCTGGGAGAAGATTGAACCCAGCTCTAACGGACAGTTTTCTATTCCATAGACCCTGCTAGCTCAAGCAAAAGCAATGCAGACTACTGGGAGAAAATAAATTTTCTCACACGTGAGTTCCAAGAGAAGAGTTTTCAAAACCACAGAGACAAGTCTTCTGAGAATAAGTGGTTGGTAGAAGAATTTGCCTTCTGCCTCTTGCAGTATTCAATTGTTCTTGAGTTTGAGAAGCTGGAAACAATCTTATTAACAAAACTGGTGATGAGAAAGCAAGAGAACGCCTTCCTTCTCTTGTAAATCTGTTTCTCCTAATTCATCCCGAATCTTCATGAATGACATTGCCAAATTCTAGCCACATAGCTCAAAATCTCCAAGGTGAAAGCAAGCCTATGTCCCGTCCACTCCCAGTCCTCGGCAGGAGGTCAGCTTGACTTCCTCTGTTTGCTACTTCTTCCCTTCTCTTCCATTCCAGCTGCAGGGTCTGAAGTTCAAACCTTCATTACCCCTTGGTAGTGCTCAGCTGTTAGCCGTTAGCACCCTCCATTCCCCTCTTCTAGAAAAGTTCTACCCTAACTCCTCTCTGGAGAACCAGCTACTCTCTAAACCTTGGCTCAAGGGTGAAATGGATCTTAATTTAAGTTGACCAATCATTCTATTTCCTGAGCAGCACATCTGCCTGAGAAATAGGCAAGTGGCTCTACAAGAGTTGACACAAAGCCATGGTACTCTCTGAAAGGCTTCCGAGAGAGACCAGAGACAGCTCCCACAACCACATTTAGCCTGAGCTTTGCGCTGCTACTCGAACAAATAATGGCAGGGGCAATAGGTAGATCTTGATAGCATTTGAGTTCTGGATTAAGCTATACCCAAAGTCACACTCAACTTGCATCTATACAGTCATCTGAACCCTCAAATTCCTTAAACTTATTTGGGTTGCTAGAGCAAAAGACATATATACACTTGATGGGCCTTTCATGTGGTAGCTCAATAACTTGAAACCTATTTCCTTAAAATGTACATCCAAATTCTCAGCATGGTTGGAAGATATTTACTCAAAATTCATTATATGCCACCCCCAGCTGAAGCCACATCTTGCTTGCTTTCCTTAATAAATAGTTCCCTCCAGAAGTGGTTTAGATATGCTTTATTTCATCACCACTGTTTCTGTCTCTGGCATTCTCACAGGACCATTCTTTTCATTTATTGCATTGGTATTTGTTCAGTTCTTACAGAATACCAGGAATTTAGGAATTCAGCTACAAACCAAACAGATGAAAATCCTTGTATTTGTGGATCTGGTAACAAACAAAGGAAGATGGGCATTTAAAAACTACCCAAGGAAAGCATAACATGAGGCCTATAGAGAACAGCAAACACAGTGACAAATAATGGTGAAAGAGGTGCAATATTAAATGGGATGATCATGTCATGAGAAAATGAAATCTTAAAAAAAAATCAAAGTTGGAGAATATCACACAAGGCAGGAGAAAAAAATGTTAAAATTCTTGAGTCTGGAACAGTGAGAGTCTAGCAAGACTGCAAGAGTGAGGAAGAAGTGGGTGGTAAGAGGGAAGCAGGTAGCCGGGCCAGATGTTGTCGCATCCTGTGAATCATGATTCAGACGTCTGCACTTGTTCAGAGTGAGTGGGGAGCCATTAGAGACCTTGAGCTGATGACTAACACAACTGTTAGCACTTCGACTTGTCAGTGAAGAGTATATCAAAAGGAAAGCGAGGGCTGAATCAAGGAACACTAATGGGGCAATTGATGCATTCCAACCAGTAACTGTGCTGCTGAACCAGGACAGCAAGATGCTGACAAATATTTAGGTCTTGAACACAGTGAAGACTCAGGTGGCAATGCAAGTTAATTTATTGCCAGGAGAGGAAGAGTATGAGAGGCAGAAAGAGAAAAGATGGTTTCAACGTTTGTGCCTTGGGAAATGAGGATGGAGAAGCTGTTGATTGAGATGCTAAAGGAAGAGAAGGCTGGGTGAAGTTCAAGAGTTTGGCTTTGATATAATAATGATGGCAGGTCTGTGAGACATCCAAATGGAAGTGTCTACTGTGCAGCCAGAAATGAGGACTTGGAATTCAGTTTATAGATTCTGGCTCGGCATAGAAATGTGGAAGACACATATACATAGCAGTTAAAGCTCTATGATAAAAAGAATGATCTAGGAATTAAAAGGGAGAGAGAAGAAAAAAGGGTGGGGATTTTATTTTATTTATTTTTTTTAATTTATTAATTTATTAAGGATTTCTGCCTTCTCCCCACCACCGCCTCCCATTTCCCTCCCCCTCCCCCGATCAAGTCACCCTCCCTAATCAGCTCCAAGAGCAATCAGGGTTCCCTGACCTGTGGGAAGTCCAAGGACCGCCCACCTCCATCCAGGTCTAGTAAGGTGAGCATCCAAACTGCCTAGGCTAAGGGTGGGGATTTTAGAAGAATGATAGACTGCATTTTCTTACTATAATAGATAATTAAGCAATTAAAAATTAATTTATCTTAACTACATGTTTCAATTACCATAGTCAAGCAGTCATACATTACATCTATTTTTAAAGCAATACATAAGTGGTAAAATGAAAAATGGTTTTATTTATTGCATTTTTATATATTCAGTTATTTAATGTGTGTGGGCATACATGTAGAGGTCAGAAGACAAGTTGTGGGAGCTGTCTCATTTCACTACATGGCTCCTGAGATTTGCACCTTTACCCACTGAGCTGTCCTGTTAGTCCTAAGAGAGAATATGCATACACACAAATGAATGTATAAATAAAATGAATAGCAACTTGGCATTATGGAAGGTATCTGTAATCCTAGTACTTGGCAGGCTGAGGCAGAAGGCATAAGTGTGAGGCCAAATGTGGCCTGCATAGTAAGACCCTTCATCAAAGAAGCAAGGAGTGGAAAAGCTCAGTGGAAGAGCGCTGGCTTTGCAAGGGTAAGACCCTAAATTTGATTCCCAGCGCTGAAAAAAAAAGTTGAGCAGAGCAAAATTAATATAAGCCAAAAACGTATATCTTGAACTTTTAAAATAAGAAACATCGAGGGGCAAATTAGGAAAATGCTTGCATATTCATATAGTTAATTCAATTTTAAAATTTGTTACGCTTTGATATGTAATACAAGTTTTGCTCCAAGCATCAATCTGTTCCCATCGAAAAATAAACATGAGTGCATGTCCTTTGGAGTGATAAAAAGTACTTCAGTCCTAATTTCCTGACACTCTATGGTTTATCTAATTATAAATTATCAATGTGGAGAATCAGAATAACTTGCATTATTACAATAGGTTACAGAAAGTGTTAGTGTTTAAAAGATAAGTTGCCATACATTTGGTTCAACTATCTTGCATTTTTAAGTTTTTACTTATTCAACTAGGCTCAACTGCCAAGAAATTATAATTGTTGAGGGCTATTTTATGTGGTATACGTGACTTTTACTTGGTAACAAATACACATAAAATGGGCCAGGGCTATAAATCTATATATAACTTCTTTGTGGAAGTCCCAGGATAGCATTTTGGCTTGGAGAAAAGATTTAAATATACATACAATAATATAGTTAAGAATGTGGATCCATGACTTAAAGGAATATTCTCTTATGTATTCTGACAAAATTCTCCTATGTATTCTGCAAAACTAACTTGTGTGCATAGAATTTATTAACTGCATTATTTCCTTTAAATCCCAATTTTGTTTCAGAGTGATTTAAAGAACCTTCCAGAATTCATATGATAATACCACATTTTATTTTCTCAGGAAAAAATGGATCTAGTGGGGAAAAGAGGTAAGAAGGTAGAAGTGATGTCTTGAACTGATTTTCAAATGCTCACATTACAAGCTGCAGCTAGCATTCTTTCCAGTGACTCCTCATTTTCTATATTTGTACCATTCAATAGCTATTATTTAATAAAAATATTTAAGCTACAGGCTCAATTCAATTGGATAAACATTACTTTGCTATTAATTTAAGGATGTAATAGAGAATCAGAAGCCCAGTAAATACACTAACAGGCAACATTCACTTAAAAGAACAGTGTGATACCCAGCCTCCCTACTCCTGGAAAGGAACACACAAGGCAGTGCCATTTCCTATCAGTTTATTTACTGGACTTTTGTTTATCTATTAAGTCCCTAAATTAATAGCAAACAAACATTCGTTCAAGCTAGTCACTTTAACCCACTTGCACAGAGGTGGAGTTGCTGTCTAAGAAGTATCTGACTCCACATCCACTGAGGTCTGGTTCTGGCTGTGTTGCTTATAATTAAGGCAAACTGGGACATGTCAACTGCCTTCCTTAGAATCCTGTGCTTGCATCTGCAGCTCTGGCATGCTCACCATACTAATCCTGTTTTCCTTTAGGAACAAGTCATCACCAAGGCTAACACATCTGAAAACACTATATTCATTGAATAGAGGGCTAGTAGTGAAAAGGCTTCATTAGAAATACACGAAATAAGCTAAATATTTATATGAAAAGGTACATGCTGATATCACAAAGAAGAATAACATTTGTTCTGACATTGTCTTTCACTCTTGTGGGTATGCGTGTGCATGCTAGCATGAGTGCAAAATTATGATTGTGTATGCGTGTGTGTGTTTGCGTGCGTATGCGTCTCTCTCTCTCTTTCTCTCTTTCTCTTTCTCTCTCTCTCTCTCTCTCTCTCTCTCTCTCTCTCTCTCTGTGTGTGTGTGTGTATGCTGGAGGAAAATCTCAGGAGTAATTTCTCCGGAGCTGTTCAGCTGTACACTTTGTTTTGTGAGACAGGGTTTCTAATTGGCCTGGAGCTCATTAAGCAGGCTAAGCTGGCCGGCCCGCAAGCCCCAAGGGTTTTCTTGTCTCTGCCTCCCTAGCTCTCTAATTACAAATGTGTGTTTGCACTTGACCTTTTTGTCTTTAACATGGGTTCTGGGGATTGATCTCAGGTACCTCATGCTTGCACTATAAATACTTTACTGAGTGAGAAATCTCCTCAGCCCTCCCCCCGCCCCGCTTTCGTTTTGACTAGCAACTATGAATCTGTCTGTGTTTCTCCACTTGTCCACATAGAAGAATCCCTCTCTTCTTTGCTTAACTAAGTAAGGAGACTTTCTTAGAACTTTTGTAATTCCCACCCATGACCTCACAGCCCTGCAATTGCAGTGATGTTGAAGCATGTACTTTTTTTTTCTCCCCCTTACATTGCTTCTCTTCCATCATACCATGTCTTAGTTAGGGTGTCTGTCACTGTGACAAAACAATATAACCAAATTCAATTTGAGGAGGAATCCAACTGAGGGAAGTTAGGGCAGGGATTCATGATAGGTACCTGGAGGTAGACATTGAAGCAGAAGCCGTGGAGGAGGGCTGTTTACTGGCTTCCTCAGTCTGCTTTCTTATAGAACTCAGGACCATGGGTCCAGAAGAGGACTGGACCCTCTCACATCAGTTGTTAAATGAACCACACGTCATTCTGGTGGGGTTATTTTCTCAATGCGGTTTCTTATTTTCAAGTGACCCTAACACGTTTCAAGTTGACAGAAAAGCTAACCAGGAGAGACCGTAGGACTTTCTGCTGGGCCATCCTGAGATGGCATGTCTCCTGATATCAGGGATTGTCTCAGCTCTACAATGGTACTGAGACAGGCTCTGTTAGCTACTCTTGCTCAGCACTAGGGAAAGATCATGGGTACAATCCTGATCAAGCTCCCGAAAGCATCAGCTTCTGGAAAAGGTTTTCCTTTATATGAAAACTGATATATGAGAAAAAAAATGTTCGTCTTCATCAAACAATTCTATATGTTGAAATAAAAAACAAAACAAAACAAAAAACAACCAATCAAATAAACAAAAGACCAACTAGTCCAAAGTGATCATTTAATTAATTCATTGTTTGCCATCAAAATCTCAACTGGATTTTAGTCAAGGATTTGGTAATTTTGGACATTTTCTAGGGGTACCATTTATGGTTGTGTTTATCTGGAGACTGAACTCCTTAGATTTTAATGTGTTATTTCAAAGCATAATGTTATTCCAAAAATCAAAAGAACTTTGTACTCCCTTGCTTCAGAGAAAAATGTAAACACTGCACATATGAAGGAATAAAACTGTCACAAATAAAATCTGCCCTATCAAATTAAAAATGAAACCTTGAATGATCGCCTAGAGTATAACTGCTATGAGGTAGTTTATTCCATAAACCACTGAGAGGGGAAAAAATGGTACAAGCTTTTTCTCCATAACAAACTATTAGGTGCTCTCTGAACAGCAGTTCCCAGGACCCAGCCCTACCATCTACTCCAGTGGGTGTTCCGCAGCAATCCACCACTTTGCCCTTGACCAAGAAGAATGCTTTGGCATTTCAGATTTTCACCACTCCCGAGCAAAAGTAAATGCCACTGGAAATCATGACGGTACATTTCAAGCTAACACGCTAAAAGGAATCACTTTGGCTTGTTAAGGATTGTAAAATGTCAAACAAGGTCAAAAATCAACCGGAAACCTTTTGTGTGGCTCTTTTGTGACAGAAAGTTCTTTATTTTAGGAGGACCTGGGTGTATGTGGAGGTTCAAGAGGAAGTCAATTGGTAACGATTCCTTTGCTTTTCATTTTTAAAGACAAGTTCTCAGGCTGCATGTAGCTCAGACTGGCCTGGAACTCACCATGTAGTCCAAGGTGACCTCAAACTCATAGGAATCCTCCTGATGCAGTCTTCTGATCCACAATGCCCTAACTCCAAAGAATATTCCTTGAAGTTTTTGAGGGTAATTGAAGAACTTTAGTGAACAAATACAGTGGAAAATCCAAAGGGTTTCTCTGAGGATGACTTAAGAAAAAAAAAAAGGAGGAGGAGGAGACACCTGCCTGTAAATGATGCCAATTGAAAAGTGTTGTGGCTTTGCAGATAAAGACAGGTAAGCAAAGCACTAAGGAACTCAGACTAGCTACTGGACATGCATGCTGGCTTGAACATCAAGTTGGAAGATACTGCAACTAATTTAGAGATATGGAGATTGTTTAGGGTCTCCTGACTCCCCCACGGTCCCTTTCTTAGTCTACAAATGGCCTCCCTATCCAACATACTGCATCTCCAAGTACCTCTGTTACTTTTCCCCTGTGGGGAAGCATTATGCTTTCAAATAAGCTACTTGATCATGGCCTTCCTTGGGCACACAAACTTGTCTTACTCCTCCCAGGCCGTAATAGCTAGAGAAACTGATGTACCTAGCTTAACCCGTGCCACATAAACAGTGATTGTTTAGTCTTCTATTAGCATGGGAATGGAAAGCATATATAATTAGAGGTATCCATGGCTCAGAGTGAGTTTTTGTTTGATGACTTGGACGACTGCTTGACCCGCTTTGAATGGCATACAAAAGAGATTCAAAAGAAAGGCAATCCACACTGGGGAATGAAGGAAACACAAAGCACAATTTGCCTCCCAGCTGAGCTTGTGCAAATCTCACAATAGCTTCTGATCTTTTTTATTATTTTTTTCATTTATTTTGCATACCAACCACAGTTTCCCCTCCCTCCTCTCCTCTTGTTCTCTTCCCTGACCTCCCATCTACAACCCCATCTATTTCTCCTCCGTCTCCATCCAGAAAGCTGACCTTTTTTAAATTAATTCTTTCATACGATATATTTGAAAACTATGGCTCGCTTCATAAATTTGCATGACTTCTGACCTTTGCTGCCAGTGGTGCTCATTTGACATTTCTCAAGTGCCCTTACTGGATCTCCAGCTCGGGCTGCCAAACAGTGCAATGAGTATATGCTTCCATCCCGCATCCCCACTGCGCCCTGGACCTCTTCACTACCTTCATGTGGTGTCTTCTCTTCCTTGCCCCTTTCCAGAAAAGCTGTGTGATGAACCATGCAATATCAGCCCTTAGCACAGCTGACAGCTTTCTCCACGCCACTCTGAAACTCTCATTAATTCCAAGGGTAAGGAGTTATTTTCCCTGAGAGTCCACCATCACTCACAGAAGAGACAGCTTGCAGACCAATTAGTGCGTCAATGATTTCCACAGTGAATTCTTTGTTCTTGGAATACCAATCTACAAACAAATGATTCTTACCTTCTAATTCTGCTGTTTTCAGAAAGTATCATTTTATGCTAACCAGTTTTAAAATTGTTGTTGACAGAAATGGAAGGTCATGATTTAGAAGTATGGGAATTATAGAGCTATGAGCGCAGAACCAAAACAGCAACAAAAATACATTTTTTTCTGGCAGTATAGAGCCACAGTATTGAAGACATAATTACTTAATTTTCTTATGTCAACTTCTTTCCATATGCTGTGGGTGTCAGTGTATAGAACAACCTAAAATCTCTCTTTTCATCAGGTTCAATAGTGCATGCCTGCATTCTTAGCACTGGAAAAATGACACAGGAGGAATGTGAACTTGAGGCTAGCCCAGAGTATGTAGAGATACACTATCTCAACAGGTAAACAAACTCCCCGCCATTATAAGAATTGTATTCTATTTGGTTTCAATGATAATAATAGCTAAGTTAACTATGGAATGAGTTAAAAGGGAACCAGTTCTACGGAAAGAAGGAAAAGAGGAGTGAGGAAGGGACTAGGAAAATTTGCACATGCTAGCTGATGACAGTATCATTCACAACGGCCAGGATGGGATTTTTATCCAAGGCAGCACCTGGATGTGTTTGATAAAGGAGGAATCATATTATTTGAGTGTCATGATAGCAATTCACTTTTTGTGCCCAGTATATGTTAGTCTTGTGCTACATGCCTTTTCTAAATGACATATGTTACATGGTATTTCCAAGTTTCAAAACAGTCATACAAAATGGGTCCTTAAATGTCTTTTTTTTTTACAGAAGAAAAGCTAGGGCTCAGAGAAGATAAACATAGGGTCAGAGGTCATATTCCAAATAAATAGCTTGGAGGGAATCAGGATTTTGATAACTAATTCCAAAGCTCATGGTCTTTCTCCCCAATCTGTGTTTCCCAATCTGTGGTTTCCCTAGGCATGATAGGAATCTAGTTAAAGCTTCTGAAGGGATTCAATAGAAAGTGTGGATTCCTGGGCCCTTTGCTATTCAGTTCGCTCTTCTGGAGAGTAGTCTAGGAATCTAAATGTCCAACAAATTTCCTCGTAAACTCTGCTGCACAGTGAGGTTTGAGAACTACCATTATCATCTTTTTTCTTGGTATTTTTGGGGAGGCAGGCTTAGACAGAGTCTTAAACTATAGACCAGGCTGACCTGGAATTCACTCTGTAACTCAGGCTGACCTCTAGTTCCCTGAGATTTCTTGCCTCAGTCTCCTAAGTAGTTGGATTTTAAACATAAGCTACTACAAGACCATTGTCTTTGCCTGTGACCATGAGGGTTGTTATCAGGATCTATTTCCAGTTGTAAGATTTCCAAACAAGTGCCTAATCTGACTCCCTAAAGAACAGTTCTCATGGTTTAGGGGATAGAATCCAAGACCTCATACATACAGGGTAAGAACTCTCTCACTAAGATATAGCCCCAGATGCTAGTTTGAATCTTGAATCATGTTATCCTCTGAATTTAGGTGCCTTTTTAATACTGGGCCAAAGCCAGGTTCTTTCTTGTCTTTTCCTATTTTCCATTAACTCAGATTATGGTTAGAAAATGAACATCATTAAGAACAATGTTGAGATCATTGCTAGGCTTCTTGGGGTTTCTAAATTTTTTCCCACCAGTTCTTCTGTGGAATGACTGATTCCAGGGTACTTTGTGCTTTTAAGGAAAAGCTCACAGTCATTGCTGCTAATAAGTCTTCATTTGTAGTGTCTGTCAATGGTAGCGGTTTATCTCCTTTCCAGCTTAAAAACCTTCCTAGAGACTATGAAGAGACCCAGAGGCTAACTACCTTTAGTCAATTGGCAGTTTCCATCTGTCTAGGTTCATCACTCTTTATTTGCAGTAGTAATTATTCTATTTTATTATTATTTTTTTTTGGTTTTTTGAGACAGGGTTTTTCTGTGGTTTTGGAGCCTGTCCTGGAACTAGCTCTTGTAGACCAGGCTGGTCTCGAACTCACAGAGATCCACCTGCCTCTGCCTCCCGAGTGCTGGGATTAAAGGCGTGCACCACCACCGCCTGGCTTAGTAATTATTCTAGAAGCATCTTAAAAATGAACATACTAAACAAAATTTTACACACATAGCTGAATTTTTACCTACCCAGATGCATGAGCTTCCATGATACCCGGTATAACAGAAAAGATTCTGAAAGGCTGAACATGCCCAGAAAATAAAAAATTGTGATGAAATTAATTTTTTATATGCTTTTAAGTAATACAAAAGTCAGTTCTGAAGCACTGAACCACACAGATGTTAGACTTTTAAAGGATCTTGGATAGCATTCACTTAAGACTATTCCATGATAACTAAAGAAATGGAAATCAAAGATGAGACAGACATAGCAGAGATAGATTGTAGTCAAGTTTTTTGGTTCCACTTTAATTTTTCAGAGTCTGGTTTGGGAATCTCTGTCTTTCTCCCCTTCAATTACTTCCACTGTTTTTTTCTTTTTCAGTATAGTTCCCACAGTCCATCTAAGGAGAGCAGACACGATTACAGCGGTGGTTAACTTATGCTCAGAAAAGTATACTTATTTCCTGCATGCCCTAACTTTCCCCACATGTAAGAGTAAGGACTTGTGAGACAGAAATCATACATCACACAGCTACTATCAAGTCACTCATGAATCTAACCAATGTTTATCTTGTTTCTACCATGTCATTGGCACAGTAGTAATGAATGCATGGACCAGAAAATAACACATTTTGGTGAGGAGAAACATAACTAAAAAGAAAAATTAGCAAAATTCTCTATTAGTAGTGGTGAATTCTAAGGAGAAAAAGAACAGAGTGTGAATATGAAGTGAGAATGTGGTGTGTGGTGTGGTGTGTGTGTGTGTGTGTGTGTGTGTGTGTGTGTTATCAGGAGTAGTAGGAGTCATAGCAGAAATAGTAGAGTGAAGTCAGAGATATTAGATTTTAGACAAGGTCATCAAGATGGGCTTCTTTAAGAAACACAAACCATAACTTGTGCACATAAATATTTGTTAGTGCACAAGAGAATCTCAACATCGACCTCTACAGAGAATGATAAAAATAAAGCCAGGTTTGGAAAAGATCACAAGAGATAGAATACTGATGTTTTGCTGCTCTTCTAACTATTCCAGGTGGCAGGAAGTAGAGAGAAGAGGGATGACATAATTACAATGACCTCTGCCTTTCAAGGAGATCAGGAAGCATTTTGTTAGGATCTGAGGTGAAAAGAAATTCCTGATGGTTTGTGGTTTCATATAAAGGAAAATTTTGCGTAAAATACAGAATTTAGAGAATAGAAGATTGATGAGAGATATTATTTTGATAAAAAAATCCAGAGAACATGAAGTAATGCCAAGACAACTTGGCAAGATGATATGTGACTTAAAATTCGATGAAAATATTGAAAAGTTCAGACATTTGATTCATCCAAATATGTAATTAATTATGAGAATTTGGACTGAAGTGTGAATTTATATAGTTGATGACTAATTCAACATTTTTGAGAGCTTTCCATGTACAACACAGGGACAATGCTTCAGAGACATAATAGGGAACAAAATGCCACTGTTAGTCACTGTGGTAAATGCATTTCCTCTTCCATCTGGGCATCTAGCCAAAGTATAATTCCCAGCCTCCCTTGCTGTTGGACAATGGTCTGTACCCTGTCAATTGTATTTTAATAAAACGCTGATTGGCCAGTATCCAGGCAGGAAGTATAGGCGGGGCAACCACGCAGGAAGTATAGGTGGCGCAAGAACAGGAGAATTCTGGAAAGAGGAAAGAGTCAATCTGCAGTCGTCATCCAGACACAGAGCAAGCAAGATTTGACTGCCTCACCAAAAACAGTGTCAAGCCACATAGCTAAAACAGACAAGTATTATGGGCTAATATTAATTCTAAGAATTAATAAGAAGCTTAAGGTAATAGACCAGTCAGTTTATACTTAATGTAGACCTTTGTGTATTTCTTTGGGACTGAATGACTGCAGGACTGGGTGGGCAGAAACCTCAGTCAACAAATGGTGCCCATGTGGACAACTGCATCCACAGAAAGCCTGAGAGAGCTTGGGAAGTAATTTTAGACAGAAAAGAATAGAGTTAAGCACAACTTATTGATAGCAGCACTTTCTCAGGTGGGCTCTGTTTGTTAGAGGCAAGCGCTCTCATTTATGAGAGGTTTCTTGACTCAGCTTTAGCTGTGAAACCTTGCAGCTCTTTTAAGAGGTCCTGCCATGAAACACTTAAATGGTATTGATGAATAGCTGACCACATGCTTTTTGGTGGTGGCAGGGACCTTGTAAAGCCATAGAGTTGTGGCAATAAACATGGCTCCAGCCAGTACCTCTGCCATGAGGCTAGAATCCCAGAAAGCTAAGGACTGGGCTGAATATAGCTGTCAAAGCCATGGCATTAATCCTAGCCATGTCACTTAGCAAATTAAAGACTCATATTGTCAGAAAAAGAAAGATACAGTAAAGATAGACAAAAAGCCTCTAAACAATTTATAGTGTGTTAAAAAATATATGTAGGTTTGTGGAAAAAAGAGAAGGATAAAATCCTTAAAATAAAAGAGAAAAATAGAAAGTAGTTCAGTGTGGTGGCACACACCCTTAATCCTAATATTTGGGAGGCAGAGGCAGACAGATCTCTGTGAGTTCTAGGTGTGGTGGCATGTGCCTTTAATCCCAGCACTTGGGAGTCAGAATCAGGCAGATTTCTGTAATTTCAAGGACAGCCTGGTCTACAGAGTGAGTTACAGAACAGCCTAAGATACACAGAGAAACCCTGTCTCATAAAGCCAAAAATTAAAAATAAAAAATAAGAGAAATAGAGTTCAAGATAAAGCCACGTAAAGATGAAAAATACACAGAGAGTCTGGATACTGCATGTTATTGTGTTTTTTTTAAATTGTTTGATGGTTGAGGAAGGAGTAAAAGCTGCTAAAAGATACTTGATTATAAATGCTGCTGGATTTTTGCAACATATATATTTTAAAAATGCTTTCACTTCAAAATTTAAGTCTAAAGATATGTTACTTTGGAGAAGAGGTTTTGCTTTTGTTTTCACAGGAAATGAGAAGCTGTGGATTCATTCTGAGTTAAGAAAAATCAGGTTGGATCAAGAAAGACCCCCTGAGAAATTTCTGATAGAAGCAGATGGCCCAGATGTCTAAGTTCTATATCCAGATCAGCCTCAAGACTGCTGGCTAAGATGATCAAACCTCACAGAATATTCCAGCCAGGACTTGACCATAATTTTAAATTTTCTTTAGGTCCCCATAAGATTATCAGCACCCCCAATTAGCAGAAAGTAGCCGATAAACTACACCCACATTCCAAAAAAGTGGATTATGGATGTTTGCCTTTGTTTAGAATGTTGATTACAAGTTGTTATGGATAATAGTCAGGAGAAAAACTAAAAGGAGATTCAATTCAGAGTTCTTGTTTTTTTTTTAAAAAAATGGGGGGTAAGTGCTGTGGGACAATGGTCTGTACCCTGTCAATTGTATTTTAATATAACACTGATTGGCCAGTAGCCAGGCAGGAAGTATAGGTGGGGTGAGAACAGGAGAATTCTGGGAAGAAGAAAGAGTCAGTCTGCAGTCGTCACCCAGACACAGAGGAAGCCAGACATAAAGCAAGCAACATGTGACTGCCTCACCAAAAAAGGTACCAAGCCACGTGGTTAACATAGACAAGTATTATGGGCTGATATAAGTTATAAGAGTTAATAAAAAGCCTTAGTTAATAGGCCAACCATTTTTTTCTCTTTTTTTATTGATAAAAGGACAATAAAGAAAGAAAAAAAACAAATTTCCACCTCCTCCCAGCCTCCCATTTCCCTCCCCCTCCTCCCACTCTTCTCCCCCTCCTCCCACTCTTCTCCCCCTCCTCCCACCCCTCTCCCCTTCCCCCCACTCCTCTCCCCCTCCCTCTCTAGTCCAAAGAGCAGTCAGGGTTCCCTGTCCTGTGGTAAGTCCTAGATATGGACGGAGGGGGGAGGGCCAACCATTTTATAATTAACGTAGACCTCTGTATATTTCTTTGGGACCAAATGACTGTAGGACCAAGTGGGACAAAAACACTCCCTTTCAGTTAAATATGATCTGTGGGTAAGTTCTGGCTATAGAACTCAGTGCATATGATGGACACACCTTTTCAGTATACAGTAAAAGCCCAGGGATAGCATCTTATAGTACAAGTATTTGAGGTTCTAAAGTCATCACCTGTGAGGCAGTCTACCAAATGTCTGATAAATATGATACCTATGTGTCTGGTGTTAAAATAGTGAAATTCAAGGCAGCCCATGTTGCCAAGCTAATGTAATTATTAATTAGCAATTGGACAGATATTTCTGGTCTGTATAACTCATTCTCATAGCAAATTATTCTATCATAATTTTAAGAATTAGATTTTTTTTCATTTTACATGAGTCAAATTAATGCTTATGGGATATTGAATTACTTGATCGCAATCAAATTGGTAAGATAAATGGAGAAGTTATTCCAAATCATTGACATTTGAATATCCAAAATAAATGAGTATAGAACAAGCATGGCAATAAATCTACTACGAAGAATTTGATAAGTATAGATAACTCTAAAGGAGATTCAGAAGAGGGAGCTAGCTAGTATTCTAGGTTGAAGTAGCCACAGAAGGCCCCAGTGTAATATGCAGGCTTTATTGCATTTGCACATGATAAGAGAAATATCAAAAGAATCATGGAGAACATTTCTGTAAAAAATGATGTGCAATCCGGGTAGAAAAGAGAAATAGAAGAAAATTGGCATTTGTTCTGTTTCAAGGGAAGTTTGAGCAAGCAATGCAGTTTTATGAATGAAAACAGGAACTGGTAATTCAATACAAATCAAAAAATATTTACTGGACGCCTAACAAATGAAGGACCTTCCAGAAGTGTACAGAGGATACGATGAAGCAATACCAAGGACACAGTCCTTGCTTTAAATGCATTTATAATCTACTAAAGGAAATGGCCGTACATGATTACAACACAAGGCTGAGCAAGATAAACATAAATAGAATGGTCATGGGCTTCAGGGGATAGATAAATGGCATGGGAAATGACGTGGGAAGGGCATAGGGCAGAAAGGTGAAATTTCATACAGGAGGTGCAAAGTATAGACCTTGGAGAAATCATGTCACCATTGTTGGTTATGAACATGTGAATTTACTAAGATTGCAGGATTCCAAAGAGGTGTTTTTATTAATATTTTGAACAAGAACTCCTGCTCCATAGGTAACTAAATCTTAACATGTAATTATTTAATTAATTATGTGTGATTATTACTATTATTAACAAAATAAAATTTATACTTCTGATATACTAAAACATGACACCAGAGTATTTTGAACAAAATTGCCTGGCTTCCAGTGAGTTCACTTATGACCAGCACAGAAAACCAGAAAGTGGATAACCTGAGTTTCATTTTATCAGCAGAGGCAACCAATAAGAAAATCATCGAGATGTCTCAGTGCTGAAGGGCCACTTACCATGAACAGGGTTTCATAGTTTTCAATCATCTTCTGTACCACTGCGATGATGGCTGTGCTCTCTTCAGCTCTGGCTGAGCTCTGCACGGAATATTCTTTGTCTGATGACTTCTGTTTGTGGAGCAGGTTGGGCCCAAATATGGTGGCCAAGTTCAGAGATGTCATTTTGTTCCCAGTGATCTATGGGAGAAGAAAACACAAGGACTATTCTTAAGTTGCTTTTTTAAATGCTGGGAGGTTCAATAAGCCATGAAATATTTTCATTAGTAATGTTTCCTTTCATGGAAAGTATCGCCTTTATCAGAATCAAGGAGGATGTGGTAATATGCTTTTGCTTCATATTTTGTGTAGAAGATCAAAATTCAATGGTCATCTCATTAGCACATTGAATAAAATGTTGCATTTTGAAGTGTTTATTCCCAAACTCTTACTATTCAACATTTTCAGACAATTTGTACTTCAAAAATTTACCCTCAGCAATACATATATCAATGTGGCTGTTCACACATCAATCCATAACATCTCCACTGATCCATCCACTCAGCATATTGCTACTTGATATTTTTCATGGGTCAAAATTATTTTTAACACTTCCAATGATAATCATTAGAGCACAGTCCTTATTTCAGATGGCTTACATTCTAGGAAGGAAATACACTTCCCATTCTCAGGTCGTGAGTACAAATAATGGACCTTATCCATTCCAGAGACCCTAGAATTTGGAGGTAGCAATATTGACCATACAATCTGGAAAGAAAGAAAATGTTATTTCTGGTGCAAAGCAGAGTATCTTTGGTCAGGACCATTTTCACAGTGGAGCACACAAAAAAAATGTGGAATATATTTAGGGCATCTGAACAAGAGGATTTTGTATGGAAATGGAATGATTTGCCTGTTAGAAAGAGCACTCTATGGCCCCAGAAACGGCAGTGGTGTGCCAACACATGGGAAGGGCACACAGTCTAGGTTTTAGCAGCTAGCTTCTGAACTATAACAGAATAGGGGGTAAAGCATAGTGTTCCAATTGTCATGTAGATTGTCAATGGCGAGAATGAGGGCATCATGCTGCGGGTGAGGATTGCATGTTTAACTAACAGTAAGAGAAACCGATTAGGAATAGACAAGGAATATGAAGGGTTGAGGTGGGTTGAACACCCTTAAGGAACAGCTGATAAAACAGACCAAGAAGGGGCCAGATATTTGGAGAAGAAGAGGAACATGTGCTGGGAAGGAATGCTAGGAATGCTAGGGTTGTTTCAAGTGTGTGATCTCCTGCGACAGATGTTCACAATGGCATTCTACATGCCCCTCTGGGTTGGATGTGAGGGTGGTCTGATGATCTAGATCAGAGCCTTTGCAGGGTTTCAGCAAGCAGTGAGCACAGTGAGTGCAGATGCGTCTTCAAACACTCTCACAAACAGGGATAAAGAAGAAAGACACAGAGTGGTCTGGGCTTGGCACTATCAGGAAGCACAGAATGAAGGCAGCGAAGTATTCTTTAGGTGAAAATATTAAAAAGGAAAAACACACACACATGTTCACTATTTTAATGAATAGAAAGCATGGACAAGCATGGAAAAACGAAACAGCTTTCATCTATCACTCCCCAGATCCAATTGTCCAAATGCTTTCTTAAGGGCCTATTTGCACAGAGACGCATGGTACAGTTTTTTTTTCCCTGAAAGCTAGAGTCTCACTCCATAAGCTATTTTGTAACTTGCTTGTTGTCTCTTACCAACACGTTGCATTCATCTCCCAATTTCAAGCAATTCATCATCACTTTTTCTTGGCCATTAGCAACCGTTGCATAAACTGATCATGGTTTGCTGTAAGCACAGCCAAATGACACGCATTTGTGTCGTTTTCACTCTTCTCTTGCTATAAATAATGTACAGAAATAGCTACATAAAGGCATTTTATGTGATTGGCTGAGCACTGTTTGGGGAGTCATTTCTCCAATTTAAATTGTTATAATAATGAATATGAGCATGTTTAAAAGCTTGGTAATCCTTTTACTTACTTGCCTTCTTCACACAGGAAAGAAAGATTGGCCGAATATTTCTAAACTAGTGTTTACCATGGCAGTGGTGAAATTTGTGGCTGACTATTCTTTGCTGCGGGGACTGTCCTATGCAGAGTAGGAGAGTAAGTGGCCTCACATCACTAATTTCTAGTAGTATCCCTCCACACCCAGTTGTGCCAACCATAGATATGTCCACACAGGGCTCTGTGGACCTTGTAGGGCAACATTTCCCACAGTGAGAGCTACTGGTCTGTGTGAACTTTGATTCCTCATGCTGGCATTAGCTGAGAATGCTGAGGACTGTCCGGATAAAAATGCACCCCCATCCCCAGGAAGATCCACACCATCTTTGAGACAGTATGTGGCTGCCTAGTGTAGGATTCAGGAATCCTCACAGAATAGCCGAGTTGAATCCCTCCAGTCTCCCCTTTACCGTGGGAACCTCTGAGCTGATGGTAGTCTTGCCCTGCAAGCTTGCTGTAGAACTAGGGTTTCTTTTTTGTTGCTAAAGGATGAGGCTGTTTTCAGATAAACAAGTCAACACCAGGGGAAAGTATTATTCCATGTGGTAAACTTTCCAAATAAGAGACAGTGCGTTTTCTGCAGGACCTTTAGTTATTCGGTCTTTGTCTTATTTTGTTGACACGAAGCTCCAAAAGTTTTCATTCTATTTTCAATCCTCTTCCTGGAAATTTATAGTTACGGGGAAAATAAAATATGGGTCCTTTTCCAATTCCTCCATTCAGAACTTGAAGGCATCTGGAAAGCTTCCCCAACCCCCTTTAAAGTAAAATTGGAGTTTTCTCCCTTTTTTAAGCATGAAGAAACTGAAGATTTTGTTTTTACTTAAAAGAATGTTTAGTACAATGACAATCCAGAGCTCTGTTTCCGCTCTCTCCTTCTCTGGTTGCTATTCTGGGAATGCAATCCTATCCGTCTGTGAGATTGCACATGGATTCCAGCTGCAGCCCAAGCTGCTCTGCTTTGTTCCCATTTTATGTTTTGGTTTGCTACTTGTTCAGTTTGGAAGAAATCTTGTTCCTGGACATCTCCCCACCATTGCTTCCCCATGTTTTAATATATACACATAGGCCATTAGTTAGTTAGTTAGTTAGTTAGTTAGTTAGTTAGTTAGTTAGTTAGTTAAGTATGTATGGCCTGTCTAGGTGCTAGGGACACTCAAAACTGGCAATGACTGCATGATTTAGTTAGCCAGTCAATTCCAGAAAATCTTCTCTCTTCACTAAGTAAGCCTCCCAGATAATTTCAAAGCACTGTATAAATAGCATGTGTTAAAAGTCCAGCGTTTCCAGACATTAACTAGGGACTTTCCATAGACTTTTAGAGTTCTTTCTCCAGAAAAGCTTATGTGGAAAGGAGTTGCTCTCATGGTCATTATTTTATACATAGTGGGGCAGTAAGGCCTAGAGCCAGGAGGAGGTGAAGCGATAGGAAGTAAAGTCATACAGCTGTGCTGGTGCCAACCTCTTTGTACATCCATCATACGGGTGTACCTCCTCCTGTTCACTCTTGGTTGGCAGACCTTATAAGAGCAAGCAGAGATAGGAAAATGGCTCTAAATAAAGACTGGAGGAGGCTGAGAAAAGGGAGGCAGGATCCTCCTGAAGCTCTAGAGCTAAGGTAAGGTAGACCATGCCCTAGAAGCAAGCACCTCCTCAAATGGATGCATATACTTTTTAGATCTATCTTCATGATCTTACTAATGAAGGGTGCACTGAGTTTTTAGCACATATCAGAAAGGACATTATGCTTTTACTTTGCAGATGAGGAAATATAGGCCTTTCTCAGCCTCTTTCATATAGACAAGGCTCTGGCAAAGCTTTGTGAGCCTCCAGGCTTATTATTATTATTATTCTCTAATCAGAGTCAGTTTTCTTCCACGCGGCAATCCTTAAGGAAGTGACGGCCTAACAGATAGATAGGAGAACTGGAGAAATGCTCTGTTATTTGTCCATAATTTCTAATGTAGTATTTTGCCTTTCTCTATTCTTCTGCCCATTCTATGTTCCTTCATCCTACTAAAATATTTTAAGCAAAGACCCTTAGCTTCTATTAGAGGAGTTTAGCTAACCCCTAGTTCTATGCCATGTTTATGTAGTCCGTCTACTCAACCTCCTACAAGGCTTTGTTTGGATATTCTCCATGGTGCTATTTGCAGATCTTTTAGCTCATGTCTATCCCTTCTTCTATGAATGTCTGTTTGCCTTTTGTCTTCATTTCCTCCACCTCTAGATTCCTGTTTTCTCTACTGTCATTGATACAAAAACTTCATAATAATTCTCAATTCTTTCTTTCGTTCGTTCGTTTGTTCGTTCATTCTTTCCTTTTTCTTTCTTCCTATCTATCTATCTATCTATCTATCTATCTATCTATCTATCTATCTATCTATCTCCCTCTCTCTGTATGTGAAATTAATTTACACCATAGATTATATAATCTTTTTTCTCTGTGCTCCCAAAGTTCATATCTTAGCAGGATAGAGATTCTACCTGCAGACACTTTCAGTATTCTATGAACATGGCACAGTTTCCTGCCACCCCCTCAGTACTCTCTGCTCTATAGCCTTAAGTCAAACATGGCTGCTTGTTTATAGTTGCTTCTAACATGTACAAGGAAGTGATGTTGTCCTCCCATTTTCCCTACTGTTTTAACTGAGTAATTTAGACTGGCTGTAGTATGAAGAACAGCTGCATATTCTCTACTTGCAGAATCCATATGATAACTAACCAGTATGGTGATACATATGCATTGATGAAAAGGACCCTTCTGCAAGAGCTTTTTACTGTTCCTTCAGGGTTACTCTACTAATGACTTTACAAATCTACAGTGACGAGAGGGTATACAGTGCCTCTCCAGAGTTGTAAACTCTACAAACTTGCCAGTTATATTGTCATAAGTAGAAGTTCCCTGGGGGACATGGCTAAGTTACCTAAGCATTGTCTTTCAGTTTCATTCCATGAAAAGTGGGCACAATAACATTTGCCTTGCCTATTCAAAGGATTAGGTACTATGGCACAAAACCAACACATGATAGAGTCATAAATGGTAGCTAGGATCCTGGCAGGCTAAGATAAATCTGCATTTTCATCTAGGAATATTGTCTTCTTTGGAGCTTGAGTAATGAGGCTTGTTGAGCTTTGAACTGAAGACTTGGTGTCTGGAAATTTTTCCCCAAAGGTAATATGGTAGCAAGTTGGACTGGACTTTTTGCTTTCCTCAGTGCCTTCTTAATCACCCAAGATTCAACTTTCTCCTTCTCAAACAGTACTTAGCAAACACCAGAAAGGCAATTGGCATACCTTTCAATCAGGGCTCTGTTTTCACGCAGCCACAAGGCTCTACAGCTTCCATTATCTCTGTAGTCCATAAAGGCTGACACCCAGACGGATAATGTAACTATGCAACAATTACGAGAATTATAGTATACCAGTGGAAGAGCTGAAGTAAGGTGTCAGTACCATATGATGAAACCTGAAGCTGGGGGGGGGGTTAACTAATTATAACTCCTACAGAGAAAAATGGCTACCTTGGGAAAGTTCAAGTTCCATTCTCACACTCCTGGTGGGAAGGAGGAGGAGAAATGCAGAATTGCTTTTCTGAACTACTTAAAAAGGAATTACATATGTCCATGCCCTGTGGGAACTAAATCTGACAAGCACAGAAGTTCATCATATAGCTGAGCTCTGCTTAATAATTTAAATAGCAGCATATGTGGTTAAGTAAGATTGGAACACCTCTGGCTCCCTTTCGTTGATTTAAAGTACATACTAACCTATTAATGGCTCTGAGGCCTCTTGGGAAAACCAACATCAGAGAGAAGTACGGCTGTGTGAGATCAAAGAAAATGGGGTCCCTTGTGAGACTGAATATTTAATAGGGTACCAGCTAGCAGGCTATGTCTTTTGACCAATGACGAAACTCTTAAATATTTGAAAGAATGAGTATGACTGAAGAGAACCATAGCTCCAAATCTCATGTGGGAGGAAGGATAATACTAGCCCTGAATTGGGACCAGTTTCAACTAGAATATACCTAAACAATCTATAGAACTTTAGCAAATGTGCCTTTAACAGCTGATCTTCAGTTTCAGTAGCATTGCTATATAACAGCAAAGACCAAAACTTCCAGTCCCCTCCATACTCGACTTAAAAGCAGCAAATTCAGCAAATGCCTGTTTTGAAGAAGTGATTTAAGGAGTGAAAGGAACTCTCTACACTGAAGCCAATGAGATAAGAGGAGCTGTGATATTTGCTTTCCAAGTCAGCACAAGAGATTTGGCCAGTTACAACAATGGCATCCTTCGCTCACTCTGCACTCTATTTTTACACCTTTTCAAACTCTGCTGTAGCCAACTGTCTTATCTCTCCCTCCCAAATGGAAGTTTAGTCTTGAGCAAACCGTCTTTTTGGAAAATGGGAGTTTCATTTTGAGGTGTCATTGAAAATATCAAGAAGATCAACAGTTTTCATGTTTTCAGAAACCGAGCCTCCAAGAGATACAACTATTACATAAACATCTACGTCAGAGAACTTGTGATTGGATTTATAATGACTAGGAAAACAAATCTCTCAGCATGTCAGTGATGTGTAATCTACACTAGCTGGAGGTGGGAAGACCCATTCTAAATGCGGGTGATGTCATCCCCTGGCCTGGGGTCACCACTGAATGAAATGGAAAAAGTAAGCTGGCTGTCAGCAGTCCTCTCTCCCCTCTGTCTCACTATAGACACAATGTGACCACTTGGTGCTTGTTCCTGGCACCATGACTTGTTTCTCATGACAAACTCCTCCTTCCTTATGTGGCTTTCGTCAGGTATATCGATGATGTCATGAGATGAACAACTAATGCAGATGGCGAGGCATTAAGATTTCCAGCGAAATGTGTGATCACATTGATAGTTTGTGCTTTACCAGCTAGAACAACAGACAAACAATAGAAAAGAAGTCACTCTATTTATGGCAGCATACCTCTTGTCCATCGTTGTTGACACTGTCATCGGCGTGGCTGGCCACAATGGAGAGGAACTGTAGGAGGCGGTGGAGGGTGTCGCAGTTGCAGGGAGGTAGAAGGTAAACGAGGAGTTGCAAGGTGCCCAGTTGTTCCTCTGGCTCCAACACTACATATGGCAGAGAGAGGTACTCTGAGTAAGACTGGCGGAGCTGACACTGTTTGGGCACCGAGGTTGGGTTTTTTCTCCACTACTTTAAGAAAGAAGTTACCCAAGCCATCTCTACTTTGTGACTTCCACCATTTTCCCACTACTTCAGCAGCTTAGCCACAAAAATCTATGAAACGTCTAGAGAACAGTTGGACTGCAAGAGAAATCATAGGAAAGATAACCCATTTCCCTTATTTCCATCAGCCTCCATTCTCTTATTTTATTACTCTGACTTAATGGGTTTTAGTGCACACTGGTAAATACCCACTAACAGTGGCTGGAAATTGGTGAATGGTATGAAATCTTTTATAATGTGTTTAAGGGCCTTTCTTCTTGAACAATATACAAGGTATGGATTTTTATTTTTGGCAATACCTAAGGCATGTAACAAACACACTGTCTTCTTTCTTAGCCACAATCCCAATGGAACTGGTGCTTTGTAGGAAGAAACGTGTGCGGACTCATACATCTCTGACATTTTCTTCTTTCCTCTCCCCTGACCTTTTCTGGGTCTGTGCACAGTCAGGCACAGCTCCTTTCAAAGTACTGGTACTGGGCTATGCCATTTGACTTCCACTGAAAATACTGTTGCCCACTTTCTTACTCTGGGTTTTTTGGTTCCCTCCTTCCTGATACCAGATGCCAGGATTAATTTTTAGGCACAGAATCAATGCAAGTTCTTGCCAGCACTTCAAAGCATCAACTTATAGCACTTTCTACTTTCCTGGGGTCATTGGAAAACATCTGAAATTCTTGGCTTTTCCCATTTATTTTAGCCGAGCTTTTTTCTTGCTAGTTTCCCCCAGGGTATATCTCAGAAAATCCCCCAAATAGCCCATTCATTAGAGACCAATAAAGGCAAAAGCAGTTATCGGGAAACACACGCACAAGATTTTCATGAGTGCGCTGGACATCCTGCTATTCCAGGGATGCTTTCCCGCAAATCTGGCTTTATTACGTACAGAGAGTGTTGATGAATGCTGTGTAGAGCTCCCTGGTGAGAAGGGGGTCAGGCATGTCCCTAAGGAACTCCTTCAACAAGGCTGCCACATCATGAACACTGTGCTCCTCTTCCAGACAGACATCAATCCCACGGTCAAATTCCTCACGCAGCTGGAAAATCAAAGGTTCAAGTATCAGTTACATAAGATTCAGAGGGTTAATTTGACAAGAAGTTTCATATAGTCAACGATACCTTAGAATCATCTAACCTCTGTGTTTACCGATCTCCCCCCAAAATGTTTTTGATGGACAACATCTGGTATTAAGTCTGCACAGATCACAAGAAGGGAAAAAAGGAAACAGAATGCATGTGAACATGTGTGTGCAGGTACACACCTGTAGAGGCCAGGGAATAATGTTGGGTGTTTTTCTTTATTACTGGACTTTTCATGCCCCTGAGGTTAAGATCACTCACTGAACTGAACCTAGAGTTTCCATTTGTTGGTTAGGCTGGAGGCCATCAAACTTCAGGGATTTTTCTATCGCTGCTTGCTTTCCTTCGCCCCTAGTACTGACTTCATAGGTATGTCATCATGCCAGGCTTTTTATGTGGGTGCTGGGGACCGGAATTCATGCTTACACACCAAGAGCCAATGTCCCAGTCCTAGCTCTTACTTTCTAAAGAAAAAGTGCAGGGTATGTAAAAGTTACATAAAAACATAAAATAGTGAGTGAGTTAAAGCATATTTCATACTCAAATCTAGTTCTAAGTTACCACTAATTACATCTTATTGAGTGAGTAATCCTTAAGTAAAACCCTATGCAAAGATATCTCCCTTTTTTATGGATCCCCAAAATGTCAAAGGATAATTGCTGGAACTCATCATCTGTCCACTTGATGAAAATACCAATCACTGTCCTCAATTGCTCACTGATTTCAGACAATTTTCCATCAGCATTTACAAGACAGCCAAAATGAGGAGTTCACACACGGCACTACTGCAATCAAGCTAGTTCAGACACACCGTGATTCTTTCCTGAGCACACGCAGATGACTTAAAACACATACGCAAAAGACACACACACACAGACAGAGGTGGACCATTAAAGGAGCTTGTTTAATCACAAGATAATGAATTAAATTTCTGAATTTCTATAAGCCTGAAAAGAGAGCGGTGAAGGGGACTACAGCTGGAGGGCTGAGTCAATAAGATATTATTATTAATAAAGATATCCCTTAATTTTATATAGGTGTGAAGCCTAGAAGATAGTTTACATTTTACAGGTGTCATGGTGAATTGTTAAATGCTGTTCACTCATTTTGTGTGATTATTGAGAATACACACAAACCAATCAGGAAAAAAAACAACTTTGATATTTTTTTATTTTAACAATGAAAAACATACATGATAGGGTATTTACTTCAACATATAAATAAATAATTCTTTAACTTCAATTAAAATTTTTACCTGGATTAACTTCTAGATTGTAGAGTTTCTTATTTCCCTCTGTTTCAATCAATAGGAGAAAAATGACATTGCAACCTTCTTTTGCTAACAAATGGGTTCTGTTTGTTAAAGGATGGCTTGCCTTTTATGAAGCCATCACAACCTATCTGATCAAAGGAAACTACCTTGGCAATCTAATATCAAATTTCTGCCAGAAGCATGTAGTGCAAGGTTGGCAGGCACACACACACACACACACACACAAAATCAAGAATTACAGTTGATCATGAAAAATTAATCTGGAACCAATGGTTCCATAGGATCTTATAAAGCATTTATTTCTGCAAAAGTAAATAAATGTAGCACCAGATTAGATGAGAGTGTTATGGCATTTTACTAGTACATTTGCATAAAACTGGCCTCAGTGAAATTATGTTCTATTTGCTATCACTTGCTGATTAGGCATTTTTCTGAATCTTCCACTTTTCCAACTTCAGTGATATCTTTATCAAATAGTTTCTTTCAGTGGAGCATAGAATGGACACGTCCAGATCCATTCTTTTCAGTCTTTTCACCCCAACTCCACTTTTCTAACCTTCTGAGTTCTTTTTCATTTCCTGGGCTTTAATTATACTATAATCAGATGGTTGGGAAAATATAATCAAAGGGGATTTACATAAACTTGAATTTTCCCTCTGGTAATTCAATGAAATGTCAAGGGAAACAAACAATATAACCTTCATTTTCACTTACTTGTCTCACTCTCTTTTTTGAACTTCCAACTCGAAATATCCCCACTGTCTGGAGGCCTGTAAATAAGCAAACAAAATCAGCAGGCTGTTGTTTTTTTAATGCTTGAGACTCTGAGTGAAATCAATGTAGAAACAGTGCAGAATGCTTGTACTGAGCATGCAGAACAGCAGTGACTTCACAGTGTTCGGTGGCTCTTTCATATACTATACCATTCACCTTCCTCAGGTACATAATTGACCCTTTCAACTTCACAATTATTTGACATTAAATGTTTGGGGATGAGATATTTTTTTCCTGGTGTGACTACTGATGTTATAGGTCAGAGAGATTGTTTTTATAGGCTTGGCCCTATAATTCTACACCCATGACATGATTCTAAGATGATCAAAAATGCTAACAAAGGCATGTACACAGAGGAGGTCAGAGTAGGACCATTTATAACAGAAAAAGTTGTTTATTTGGAGCTAACTGGGGTCCATTCACATGACAGACTACTTGGCATCCTTTTAAAATGATATTTATGAAACATTTTTATAAACATGAAAATTCTGTGGCCTACCATCCATTTAGAGCAGTGACATTCTCTTCATATATGCATGCACGCATGTATGTATGTATATATGTGTGTGTGTGTCTGCATGTAGTATCATTTCAAATAAGTGATATATGTATATTTTTAGGGAGTTTTAAATGCTAAGTAGAAATAAACAGAAATTTAAAGTGATTGTTTCTTTTTTGACACAGGGTTTCACTGTATAGCCTTGACTGTCCTGGAACTCACTCTGTAAACCTGGTTGGCCTCAAATTCACAGAGATCTGCCTACTGCTGCCTCCCAAGTACTGGGATTAAAGGTGTGCACCACTACCACTCAGCTGTGATTGTTTCTTATCCAGTGTTTAATTGTTCTACATTATATATATTTTTTCCTTAAGAAGTATATTTTCTTTATGATCAGAAAAATAAACATATCTATTTCAAATTTGATAAAGAGCAAAAGTTCCTATACAAATCATGTTTTAAAATTATTTAGAATATTTAAAAAGTTATAATATATTATTCCTTGTTGGAAAATTGAAGGTGAAGAAATGGCTCAGTTGTTAAAAGCACTTGCTGTTCTTCCACAGGACCCTGGTTTGTATCCAAGCACCCACATGGCAGCTTGCAAATCCTTGAACTTCACTTTTAGGAAAATCAACAGCCTTTTCTGGTCTATGAAGATAGCTTCATGCATGTAGTGTACAAGGATAACCTTAGACCCACACACAGGCATAAAATTAAAAAAAATAAGTCTTTGAAAAATTGGTCTTTAACAGTGGTTACCCGTCCACTGGGGTGTGGCCTCTTATACTACATAAGCTGATGTAGAACATGTGTCCGCTCTCATTTTCTGGCAACGGGATTCGGTTTCTGATCTCCATTCAGAGGATTCTGACTTGTGAGTCTACCCCTAAATAAATATCTATTTCTCAATTCTGAGCTAGTGTGGGATTTCTTTTAATTATCCTTCTTCATTTGGCACCCATGTGGATTCAGACTCGGGACTACTGGGTGGATGGCCTAAAGACCTAGCTAGGCCACGGCCCAGGCACTCAGTCTCCCAACTCTTCCCACTTTGCTTGCTTTTACTTAAGCATTTTCTTTTGTAGAATCCCTGCCACAGTGGAGTTTACTGCATGTGGCAAGTGGAAATTTCCCAAGCACAAGCATGACTGCTACATTCCCTGGGTCTATTCCTTGCCGCATGGCGACTTCTGCAGCTTCTGGTTTCTGCTCCCTACCCATGAGTTCTGATTTTTTTGCTCCGTGTATGGAATTGATTTAATTGCTTTTAATTTGTCAAACAAAGCATATTTCTCAGTATTTAACCAGTACCAAGGCATGAAACTAAAGTGGCTTGGAAACTAAAGTATCCCAGAAACTAAAGCGGCCCTGGACCATTCCTGTCGCCACCAGTTGCATTGCTTCTAGTCGCAACTCTGCAACCATGACATCTGCTGGACAATAAAGATTGCAGTTTACCAGATCACATAACAGGTAATTAATAAATCAATAGGGCAGACTTAATTAACATTGTAACTTTTGGTAAATTTTGCTAATACTATGGGTTGTATTATGTGAGGCTTATATGGTTATGGTGATATTTCAATTTATTGGGTATTGAGACTCAGTTTTCTTCTCCATAGTCTATGATTAAGAAAGAATATGGCACTTTTAGGAATGATACAATCTTTACAGACTAATAATGAACTGCTAGTTGACAGGATTAATACCATCAAAAATTAAAAGTTGCCTGAAAAAATAATACTATTAAAAAGGATAACATTAATTTGATAGACAAAATTGAATCCATATCTAAGGATAATAAGAAGTTATTTGAAAGAATTCATAATGTTGAATTTGACAATCAAAATTTGTCAAAAAGTTATGATAAGTTAGCAGATAGACTATCTCTCCAGGATGGCAATCGGCATGCTATTCATGTAATGTCCAAGGATGAGATGTTATCTTTAAAGGAGAAACTTCAGACCTTGGAATTGCATGTGCAGAATGAGGACCAGAGGCTAGGTGCCTCAATAAAATCACTAGAAATATATACAGGCCAGGAGATTCAGGCATTACAAAAGACAATAATAAAAAGATTTGAAATAGTTGAGGAAATTATTGGACTGATGAACAGTGAAAGAAGGCACAAAGACAGGATTCAACATCGCCAGTAGCTGTCAAAGATGATTTACCCAGGGTTTTAGCTTCCTACCCTGTAATCTACTCTGACACAGCATCAACTTCTAAAGGCCCCAAAGGATCCAAAGAAGGTAGATAGATACCTATAGGAATGAATGATCTAAAAGAAATTAAGCAAGCTATTGTAACTTATGGCTTGCATTCTGCATTTATAAAGGAGATGATGAAGTCATGGTCTTCTAGCATTAAAGCAATGCCACATGACTGGATTCAGTTTGTTTCAGGAGACCTGGATGATAGACCTTAATTAATGTTTAAAATTTATTTCAGAGAAGAGCAAAAAGTTTGGAACAACAGGGAAAAGCAGAAGGTCTTGAGACTTCCCAAGATCAAATTCTTGGTAAAGGCCCTTATGCTGACCCGCAGGTTCAAGCTTTTCACAATGAACAAATCTTGTCCTTATGCCACAAATGCTTGGAACAGGATTCAAGAACTAGGAAAAATAATTGAATCATATACCAGGGTTAAACAGGACCAGAGAGAACCCTTTATTGACTTTTAACAAAGATTAACTAAGGCTGTACAAATAGGAGTAACAGACCCAGATGCTAGACAAGTACTTATTGAATCTCTGGCTTTTGAAAATGCCAACTTAGAATGCAAAAAAGATACTTGGCCTTTAAAGATTTGATCAACACCTACAGATGAATGAATCCTGCATACAATGAACATTGAGACATTTGACTATAATACTGAATCTTGGTTAGGAGAAGCAATTTCCAAAGGAATGAAAAGACATCAAAATGCCAAATGTTTTAATTGTGGTAGAATAGGACATCTGAGAAGGGATGTAGACAAGGAATTCCTAGGAATAATATTATAACTTTTTCAATATTCTAAATAATTTTTAAACTTGATTTGTAAAGGAACTTTTGCTCTTTATCAAATTTGAAATAGATATTCATTAAAAAAAAACATAGATGCTGATAAAGACTTGAATAGTCCCAGAGAATTAATAGCTGAAGTGGAAAAGGAACTGACAATTGTTGAGGAGAAATTACAGGAGGCACATGTGGATAAGGTGAATCTAAATCTTAATTGCATTCTAGTCATATTGCATTCCAGAATTTCTCCTACAGGAATTTTAATGCAGAGGGACAATATTACCTTAGAATGGATCTTTTTACCACATAAACAAAGTAAAAAATTAAAAACTTATGGGGAAAAAGTCTCTGAATTAATTATAAAAGGTAAATTAAGACTTCATCAATTAGCAGGTATAGGCCCAGCAGAGATTATAGTGCCTTTCACTACTGATGAAATAAAAAAGTTATGGGAAGACAATGAACCATGGCAAAGATCTTGTGCTAATGTTTTTTTGGGAGAAATTAAAAGCAATTATCCTAAAAGTGATAGACTTAATCTTATAAAGAGAACTTCTTGGATTCTTCCCTGAATTGTATGTGATGCTTGAATAACTTGAGCCCATACCTTTTATACTGATGCAAATGATCAGGGAAGGCAGGATACAAATCAGAAGAATTAAGTAAGGTGGAACAAAGCCCTTATAATTCTGTCCAGAACGCAGAGTTATATGATATTCTCATGGTGCTATGGGATTTTAAAGAACTTCTTAATATAGTTACTGGTTCACAATATGCAGAAAGAGTTATTTTGCATATTGAAACCACTAAATTTATACCAGATGATACAGAATTGACTTCATTATTTATCTACGTGTAAGACATAATCAGGAATAGGTTTTGTCCTATATATACAATACACATCCAATCCCATATGTGTCTGCCAGGTCCTCTAGCACAAGGCAGTGCATAAATTGATCAATTATTTATTGGAAGCATGTTGCAGGCCTCAGAATTTCATAAAAAACCATCATGTCAATAGCAAAGATGGTGTAGGAGGTTCTTCTGTTCATGTCTTGCTTTAACTGGTTAATGAATAAAGAAAGTACTTTGAGCCTGATAGGGCAGAACTTAGGTAGGTGGAGAAGATATAACTGAATGCTGGGAAGAAGAGCAGAGTGAGAGATGCCATGGATCTCCTGCCTGAGACAGACGCTGGTTAGAATCTTGTGGGTAAGCCACAGTCATGTGGCAATGCACAGATTAATAGAAATGGGCTAAATTAAGATGTAAGAGTTAGCCAATACGAAGTTAGAGCCAATGGCCAAGCAGTGTTTTAATGAATACAGTTTCTGTGTGGTTATTTTTGGGGCTAAGCTAGCCAGACAGAAGGGATAAACAAGGGGCCCCACTTCTTGCAACGCAAAGGTTTAAGGAAAAATTTTCTATTACAAGGAAACATGCTAAGGAGATTATAAAGAGATGCCCTACTTGCTCTATCTATAACCAAACACCGCTACCTGCAGGGACTAACCCAAAGGGCACTCAAAAGAATGAAATCTGGCAGATGGATGTGTTCCTCTTTGCTAAATTTGGAAAATTAAAATATGTACACCACACCATTGACACATATTCAGGTTTTCAGTGGGCAACTGCTTTAAGCTCAGAAAAGGCTGATTCAGTAATCACACATTTATTAGAAGTTATGGTCATCATGGGTATACCTGCACAAATAAAGGCAAATAATGGTTCAGCTTATGTCTCTAGGAAAATGAAACGTTTTTTTGCTTATTATAATATTAAGCATATTACAGATATACCATACAATCCTACAGGCCAAGCAGTCATAGAAAGATCAAATCGAACTATAAAAGATATGTTAAACAAACAGAAAGGGATGGAAAATGCCTCCAGAAATAGATTACATAATGCTTTATTAACCTTGAATTTTTTTAATGCTAATGAGAAAGGGACAACAGCAGCAGAGAGATATTGAGTAATAGAAAAGTCTTCTGAATTAAATCAACCAGCTTATTTCAAGGGGGCTGACCTCACAATGGAAGCCAGTAATACCACTTCTAAAGGATGCTCAATCGTGCCACAAGGACATGTGCTCAACTATGTTCATAGCAGCTTTGTTTGTCATATGCAGAACATGGAAACAACCTAAATGCCCCTCAAACAAAGAATGGATAAGGAAAATGTGGTACATTTACACAATGGAATACAACACAGCAGAAAAAAAATAACGACAGCTTGAATTTTGCAGGAAAATGGATGGAGCTAGAAAACATTATTTTGAATGAGTTAATCCAGACCCAGAAAGACAATTGTCACATGTACTCACTCATAGGTGGTTTTTAAACATAAAGCAAAGAAAGCCAGACTACAAACCACAATCCCAGAGAACTTAGACAACAATGCAGACACTAAGAGAAACGTACATAGACCTAATCTACATGGGAAGTAGAAAAAAGACAGGATCTCCTGAGTAAATTGGGAGCATGGGGACCTTGGGGGAGGGCTAAAAGGGGGAGGGGAGAGGCAGCGATGGGAGCAGAGAAAAATGTAGAGCTCAATAAATATCAATAAAAAAGGAAAAAAAGAATTGAGAAGGCGTTTGAAGCTATATATGAGTGAGGAGGGGCTGAGTACATAAATACAAATGGAACCAATGAAATTGTTCAAGAACCATTTTTGCAGAGGTGGGAAAAAGGGTCTCTGATAAACGCTTAAATGACTAAAGTGACAAATGTCCTCTACCTACTCTTTGCAAAAATTCAGGCAAATAAAGTGTTAGGGAAGAAATGCAGAAATGCTTTTGATGTTTGTCTCACATAATGTGACCCTGTGTCAAAGGAAAGCAAGAAAAAAAATGATAACGTCTAAAATACTTTATAAAATACTATCTTTGAAGTTTGGGGGTCATAAATCCGATATCATACATATCAATTTATACTATGATTCATCACAGTAGCAAAATAAAGATATGAAGTAGCAATGAAAATAATTGTATGTTTGACGGGGTCACCATAGCATGAAGAACCATGTTTAAGGGTCACAGCATTTAGGAAGGTTGAAAACCATTAGTTTAGAATATTAAAATTAATATCTATTTCAATTTGAATGTGTATCCTATTATTCTGGAATCATAGATATATTATATGATAGACATACATAGATATAAACTGATAAAAGTACTATGGACACTTGAAATACAGTCAGGACCTTGGATAATTGATTAGCATAAGCCTTGTCTTTAGGTTTAAACTATGCATTAAACATTCTGTGTTGAAAACAAAATCTAAGATTTAAATACATTTTTTTAAGTCATTCCATTATCCAGTAATTTTTACTTATATTGAATTAATTAATTTAAATGCATATTTAATATTTTTTCACAAAATTCTGTTCTTGTAATTAGGAAAAAATGACAATGTTCACAGTTTGTTTTATCCTTACTTTCTCTCCTGTTTTTTCTTCTTGTAGGAATGATATTTATCCTAGGACATTATGCTATATCAAAATGCATCTCTGACAATGTTACCCAGGTTAGCTTGAATTCACCTTGAACTTGAAATCTTCCTGCTTAGTCTTCTAAGTAACTGGGATACAATGTCTATATCAATAGGACCAACAGTTTCTTAACCTTTTTGCTTTAAAAGCTATAATAAAATTCCAGAACTTAGGAGGCAGAGCCAGGCAGATCTCTGAGTTCAACGCCAGCCTTGTCTGCAGAGTGAGTTTCACTACAGCTAGAGCTACATAGAGAAACCTTATCTTGAAATTACAAGACAAAACTAAAAAGTTTGATGAACATATTATCTATAGAGCAAATAAACAATTAAGGAAGTTTCCCCAAATCCATAAAGTGTGTGGTAAATCTATATAGCAAATGAAGATATGTGATAGATATGGCATTTTATGAGCCAAATATCTAAATTACAGAAAATAATTAAAGAATTACTCATCATATGATAGTCATCATGTTAAAAGAAATTGAGCTAAAAAGAGTTAGCTACAGTCATTCAGAGTAGGGATTCCCCAAAAAGCAAACCTTTGCTTTTGTCAAAAGAAATGTTGTAAGGAACCTCAATGTATAAAAACATCCAAGGGACTTGGTTCTGTTTGAAGGGGGTTCTATTCCAACACAAGTGATCCTTTCCTAAAATGCTTGGTCAGAGCCTCCTCTGAATATTCTTGAGATCTGAAGACTCCAATAGCCTCATACCTATTAGTCCTATTGATCCCAGTAGCTTCTTAAGTCAACACTTATATTGGTACACTTTATTTACCCAAAGAACTTTGGTCTAGTTCTTGCTCAAAGAAACACATAATTGAAATTGGGTACATAGAGGGATGATACTTGGATCATGGATGGCTGATTACAAGTCTACTTACCATATTTTTCCAGATGCTGGCAGCAGCTGTCCACCAGCCTGGGGACCTGCCTGTAAATAGGATTCAGACTCAGCCTCTTATCTCTGGCCTTTTCTTTTTTACTATGAGCGTCAGCAGGCAGGGAGAGTTGCAAAGCTTCGAGGAGTCGAGAGTGGTTGTCATCCAGATCCGTGATGGAATCCACTGACATGGCACCCTGCAAGTGATATGCAGATTTGAAGATCACAGGCAGCAGAAAGAAAAGCAGTTGCTTGCAGAGGCTACCCAGTACATGTTCCTGGAGGACTATTACTCTCAAAAGATACTGCTGCTAGATTTTTGTTATGTAGTTTACAGATGTTTATTGCTAATGTATTCGGAGGAAAGAGTAAATGCCTTTTGAAAAAGCTAGAAAATCTCTACAAGTATTGTTAGTTATGATTTCAATACATATACTTTTCCTAATAGAAGACAAGATATGGGAAACATATAATTAAAATAGTTTGATTTAACCATTTCACTTTTGAAACAAAAAAATGAATACTCAATGAATGAGGTAAAGTCATAGAAGTCTTTTGAATAAAACAAATCCTCAAATATAGCTCTGAGAAGTAGACTTTATACATAGGAAGATTCAAACTGGGCATGCTGGCACATGCCTGTGACCCCAGCATGCAGGAGGGTAAAGCCATCCATCCTGGATGAAGTGTGTGCTAAGAAGTCAGCTATTAGAGTCCTGGTAGGGCCTGGACAGAGAAAGAAGTCCACTGCCTAGGTCCTAGATAACCAGAAAGCTCAAATTTAGAGCTTAGGTGTTACTGATATTGTCTAAGACAATTACAGGCTTAGAAGAACAAATTCATCTGGAAAATACAAAAATTCCTTAATTTTGTCATTTTTCCACTTTGAATCATAGTCAATACCATGAAAAAAATAACAGGGCTTTAGGTCTTGCAATACCTTGGAAGAAGTCCTGAATGCTGATAGCTAAAAAATGAGAGTTATAAATGGAGGTTTGGTTGTATATTTAACTAGGACAGTATTTCGTGGCTGGATTGGCAAAGATTTCTAGCCCAAAGCTTAGAGAAAGGGACATAGGAATTCTTAGATCTGCTTTGCAGTGACTATGCTGACTCCCATCCAGATGGCCTGAGAAATGTAGTTTTCTAGATTTGGACACATAAGAGCACAGGACCTAGAACATAGTGCCCTCTCCATCACTGGCATCATATTGCTATCACATGAATATGAAAGAGAGTGCATACAGGATTGCACAGCTCTATCTGAGAAATGACAAGTGCCATTGATAAGGAAAAGCTAAATTGTTCATTGAGTATGAACAACTGTGGCTAATTCACTGATCCAGGCACATTCTAAGAATGACACTGAAAAAAAAATTATCAGAAACACTGGACATTGGCCTCAAAACTCAGCTTCTAGCATAAGGGTGTCTAACCTGCAGCCCATTTGTGCAATATATACATATATATACATAGTATGTGTGACATTGGGATAGTATGATGTCATCTATAAAGTTCATGCTATAGAGCTACACAACTGAGTTAGAAAACAAAAGGGCCAAAATAATTCTCATAATGTTCTACATAAGTTTACAGATTTGTGTTTTGGCATGTTCATAGCTATCCTGTTATGCACATGGCCCATAGGTTGAAGGTTGGGCTTTTCTGTTTGAGTAGGAAGTCTAGTGAGATGGCAGGAGATAACAAGAGACCAGCATCAATGGCAGTAGTGCAGAATATTTGAGCACCAATTTAACTAGGAGGGAAAGGTTGGAGGAAATGCTAGCTGCCACATGCACAGTACTGGTTATTGCTGAGTAGAAGAGATATCTACTATGTGTCCAGGTTTCATTTTAATAGAGACTCAAAGGACAACCTTACTAATTTTCAGTTTTCTCAGAGTCAGAGAAGATCTTGGCCAACTCACCCTTCGCCTAACCCGAGGAGCCGGTTCCGGAGTATTAGGTGATACGGACTCATTTGGTGTTTCTGAGGTTGAGCTGAGAGATGAGTTACTGCTTGAGAGTTCTTTGTTTTGTCTTTTATTCCCATATGGAAGGAGGAAAGACCCAAACTCAGATGTATCCTTTTGCTCCTCCCTCTGCATGTCTTGTTTTAGCTTATATGCGCGGTCATTAGCAATGACTTGGGATAAGGGCATCCCAAACGCCTGTGGAATAAATTCTGCAAGGAAAAAAAAAAACAGATATTTACATTTAGAGAAGACTCAAACAGGAGAGGATGCTCATTCATATCACATCCATAAAAGCAGACATAGTCAAATTAATGATTCCTTAATCAGCTACTGAGATGGTTTTGTGTTTTTGAACAAAATGTCCCAAGTTACCGTTTTTCAGTAAAGGAAGTTAGTAGGTACAAATACACATTTTAAAAATGTAGGTCTCTAATCTTTTCCCATCTGCTGAAGTCTGTTTTAAAGGAAATAACTTTGTAAAAATAAGTATGATATTTGGACAGACTACAAAAAATACTTTATGCTCATGATCATACATCTTCATAAACCATTACTCTTCAATTTTTATCCTTTAGAAGTCTTTGAAGGCATGAGAAACCACAAATATCCATTCACTCAAGAAATATTTATTGAACACCTACTAATTGCCATGTCAACTTTTATAATGGAGGGAGCTATAAAAAAATCTCAAGTTCTTTCTCATGAGATGTGGTGGGGATGTGCAGAGTCAGACATGTAAATAATTATAACAGAGCGACTCTCATCTGAATAATAGAGAGATGAAGAAATCCAAGGATGAAATTCAACTGATATACTTTAAAGATCCTAATAAAAGAGGCAATATAGGAAGTAATAACCTAAGGGTCAGAGGAGCAATTTAGGAGCACCTTAAGAAGAAATTTTTACTTTTTCTCCCTTTTGTTCTGTGTTTCTACTGCCTATCTCCAGCTCTCTGGGTTACACATGCCTCTTTTTTTTAATTTATTTATTTATTAAGGATTTCTGCCTCCTCCCCGCCACCGCCTCCCATTTCCCTCCCCCTCCCCCGATCAAGTCACCCTCCCTCATCTGCTCAAAGAGCAATCAGGGTTCCCTGACCTGTGGGAAGTCCAAGGACCGCCCACCTCCATCCAGGTCTAGTAAGGTGAGCATCTAAACAGCCTAGGCTCCCCCAAACCAGTACGTGCAGTAGGATCAAAAACCCAGTGCCATTGTTCTTGACTTCTCAGCAGTCCTCATTGTCCGCTATGTTCAGCGAGTCTGGTTTTATCCCAGGCTTTTTCAGACCCAGGCCAGCTGGCCTTGGTGAGTTCCCGATAGAACATCCCCATTGTCTCAGTGTGTGGGTGCACCCCTCGCGGTCCTGAGTTCCTTGCTCGTGCTTCGTCTCCTTCTGCTCCTGATTTGGACCTTGAGATTTCTGTCCAGTGCTCCAATGTGGGTCTCTGTTTCTGTCTCCTTTTTATGATCTATATTCAGGCTCTCTGATGACCACATGCAGAAATGGGCTTGAACATGATATAGCTTGTGGGAAGCCCAGGGTAAATTTTGTTAAATCTATTTTTTTAAATTAGGTACCATTTGAGGAAGAGACAGAACAGAACTTTTTGGCTTCATTAGGCAATATATATATAGTTGCTTCCTGCATCATTGTGATCCGTGTATGTTCGTATATGTTAGTTCCTCAGAAATAGACATTTTATTAGCAGCATTTTAGATTTATGCTGAAACTATTAATAATTCAATTAAGTAAATTATTCTTGTTAGACTCAAAATTACATCTCTTAGAAGTCACAGCATTTAGCCCTTGTTTTTTCACAAGTCCTGTGAATGAATCTGGAATGATCAAGGGAAAATAACTCTAACATTATTTGTTCTTTGAACAAAAAAGCTAACATTAAACCAGGTAGAAAGAGGTTTTAAAAGGTTTTCCTGCTTGATTCGTGGCAACATTTTAAACTAGGCTAATAGCCAAGTCTCCATTAAAAGCAGAGACGGTATTTTAAATACCTCTGGTCCCATCAAAAGATGCAATTTTTTTTGAAGTATAAAGTTCTAAGTTCATCTGGGGATTTTTCAGAGGTGGTTGCTCTGCCAGTGAACTATGGGACACATGTCAGTCAAAAAGTTCTGCTTTTCTCCTTTGAGGTTAGACTAATACTGTAAAGAGCAGTTTCAGGTTATAGTTGTCCACTTGAAGGATTTCTTATAAGAATCAGGACATAATCAGATGTTCTTCAAAACGTTTGGACATACACATGGCAAGACTGACAGCCACATAGAATATACAGGTATGTGTGGGGATAGTAACAACAGAGAGAACTTTGAAATAGATCATGTGATATAGGTCGGCTAATGTAGGCACATATATGACAGGGACTTGTTCTATACAATGGTGGCTCTTCAATCCTCTCATAGCCATGTTTCTATATAAAAAAAAAACCCAGACTTATTTAGAGATTTCCAGTTTCTCTGAAGTCAACAATTTAAAATAATATTTCTTTCATCTTTAATTATGTGTAGGTGTGTGTCTATTTGTAGATACATGCATGTGTGTGTGCAAGTGCCCACAGAAGCCAGAAGAGGGTGTTGGGTTCTCTGGAGTTGGATTTACAGTTGGTCTTGAGCCATCATGTAGGATCTGGGCACCACAATTGAGTCCTCTGGCAAGAGCAGTTCTCCATCTCACCCTAATCCAGCATTTTTTAATCCTGAAACTCCATCAGTGTTTGTAAACTGTAATAACCGAATACAAATTAAAGAGGAACCATATGGATTCATTATCTCCTACTAAGAATGGGTTTCTGTTTCTCTCTGGTATGGTAGGCTTCTGTTAGGACTGAATTTATTATTTCAAAGCAAGAGTTTCAATGGGTTCTCTTTATTTTCTTGCTGCTTTTCTCAAAGACTATTACAAGCTTCAGAACGTAGAGTCCTCTAAGCTCCAAACATCGCATGTTGTCTTGAGGTCTTTATAATATTCTAGGAAGGATCCCTGTATATTTTTTCTTCTTAAAAATACAGCTATTGTGAAATCAAGAACTTACCAAATTTCTATTGGGCAAAATTATCATTTATGTGGCAATAAAGTGTTGGGTGCATATGCCCCTTTTCTGTGAGGGGGGTGGGGTCACAGAAATCTAACAATTCTTTGCAAAGACAGAAGCTAATAAACTTGATAATAGGATTTTTAAATGACAAAGATATTACCTAAGGCTCACTGTGCTATGACTAGGGACAACTAGTAATGTGTTCTGATCAGAGCCATGTGTTCCACCAGGATATTATCAGTGGTTGTCTTTACCTTGTCATGAAACACAGGGTAAAAAGGTGATGAAATTTCTTCTTAGCTCCCAGCTGTTCCCTTTAGAGCCCCACTCTCCCACCTGTGGCAGAAGCTTACCACCACAGGCTTGTCCTTGTCCTTTTCTTGGTTGTTTTCTTCTATTATTGTCCTTGAATCACCATTAAACCACCAATCTCACCTAAGACTTGGTGACTTGCCAGTCCATCTTAGTGGCTCACATGACTCTCTCCTCTCATGTTTACTCATCCCCTTTCTCTCTTCTGACCTTTGGCTGTATGCCACCTTTGTCACTTCCTTAGTCCCATGCAGTACCTTCTTTCCCCCAGAATTTATACTTGATTTCCATCTCATAGTTCTCATTTGTCCTCCAAGCATGAGCTACTTCTTGTTTCTTTACAGTGGTATGTTACTAAGGCATGCCTCATTCTAAGTCTTTCCTTACCACATCTTGCTTGGATTGCTAGGGGTGTCTTGCTTCATGGGCTAAATATGACATTAGACAGTCATACATTAATACTTCTTTCCATGCATCATTTCTATTCCATCATCTTGCCATACTACCCTCAAGTTATTTTCTGTTTTTGATCTATTTCTCTCCGCCTCTGCCACAATCCTCATTCCATGGTACCATTGCTTAGCTCGTGGATTTTCTAGCTTTCAAATGGCCCTTCCTCCACTCCTTTGTGCTCGTGTCGGTTCTACTCCAAGTTCATATAATACAGTGTAGCACGGTAAAGTATTTGAAAACATCATTAAGTCATTCCTTCTTACTCTATTTTGATGATGTCTCAATGTTGTTATCATGTAGACCAAAAGTTGTGTTGTAGTCCACAAAGTAGTCTTTGAGCTAATCCAAGCTCCTTCCAACCATTGGAAAGTGATACATCTTAGTCATTCTCTTTTCCAGTAATGGCTTGTGTGTGTGTGTGTGTGTGTGCGTGCGTGCGCATGTTATGTGTGCATGTTCATGTTACGGGGCTCTTGGGGATTTGGATTTGCATACGCACATGAGGAGGTCAGAAAACCGTGATTTCCCTGCTTAGGTACTTACCACCTTTTATTTGAGATCAGAAGTCTCATTGGTTTGGAATTTTGCCAAATTTACAGGCTAGATGGTCAGGAAGCTTTCAGGGATCCACCTGTCTCAACCTCCCATTTCATCCTTTCTGGGGTTATAGGCACACACCACTAAATCTGGCATTTTTATGAAGGTTCTAGGGGTTTGATTAAGGTTCTCACAGTTCTGTGTTAGCTACTTTACCTACTGAATGATGACCTTAGCCCATAATGTTGGATTTTTATGATACTATTGAATCTATCTTCTTGGAGAATGTCTACACGTAATTAATTCTTAATTTTTCTATTACTACTTAATGTAAAATAAAAATGGAAGTTGCAGCAAATAATCTTTTGTAGTTTTACTTGAGAGCTCCCATATAGTGACCTGGACAGTGAGTAACCATAAGACACGACACAGGAATTTGATACCAAAAAGGGTACCACAATTGAACTAATCTTCTTTTCATGTTGATACCCTGTCTGTGTCCTGGTGGAAAGTTATGCCATAGTAACACTTTGTCCCAATGTACCTTCATTAAGGAAACCATGGAACTAGATCAAAATGGTTTTTAAACTATTTATTTATTTATTTATTTAGCTTTTCCACAGACTGCTTTGTTTTGTTTTTGTGAGACAAGAAAGAAATTTTCTGAATTTCTGAAAGTTACTTTTGTTTGCCAAATAATTAAACTACAAGAGACTAGGAACTTGGAAATCTTTTGTTTGAAAATATGTTTTGCAAACCAATGTCAATCTTGAATTAGTTTCCATATGGCAACCAAAACTTAGATGAGCTTTGTTTAAGTAGCAGCCTGGATGCAAGAATGTCACATAATTTGTTATATATTTTTATATCAAAAATTAAATATCATGCAGGGTATGTTTCATGCTGATGGAATCAATTAATAAGGTAGCATATCAAAGATTTGTGAATCATTTTTTTTATTGGGAGAGCAGGTCAACCGTGAAGAGCTGCTCTCCTTTATTTTTAGATGGCCTAACCTAAGAGGTCATTCAGAGTTTCCTGTTTTCCTTCTTTCCCTCCTGGATTTCAGAACTGACCGTTTTTCACATGTGCCTCTGTTGTGAAGGAAAGAATGTGAACTGATTACAAATGTGTCACACCGGCACACAGCCATCCCCAAGTTCCGGTTCCCAAGATAGACTAGTAATGGCTCCCCGTGTTGACATGGATAAGGCTTTATGTTTTGAAGAGTTGTCAAGAAGTAACTCTTCAGTTAAGCCTAGACTGCCTTGATTTTTACCCACTAAAGCGAATTCATGCAGAGCAAGCTTCATACAGTGAAGCTTGGTACTTCTCTCCTTAGATAGATGGATGGTCTGCCTTTTCATTGGAATCACCAAGACCTTACTTCATTTCTCCACTCATCTTCTCTTATGTCAATACTGAATACTGTCAAGCTTTTACTGGGTATACATTAGCATGAATTGGTCTGAACCATTTCTATGTCCCAGAGGACACTAATTAGTTTCTTACTTGCTGACTCTTACTTCCCTATTAACTCATGTTCTTTCTTTCTGATTTCTTTATATACAATATGAGTGTATGCGCAGATGAGTGTATATACACACACACACACACCCATCCACCCCGCATCCCCCACACCAGTTTTAGAAAATACAAACATCAATTTTCACATGCCAAAAAATAAAAATTCATTCTAGTACTCTGAATTGGTACTTTCTAAAGAATAGGCTAACATCTTTATTGTGTTTCAAATCCTAGAGTAAAGCAACTTGAAGCAGTAACTAATTACTCGTATAGTTGTCTTCACTTTTAAGTGTTCAGTTACTCACAGAAAACTGTAGTAAAATTAAGTGGAAAATTACCAAATAAGAAAGTCATATGTTTTAAATGGTTTTTATTACAGCATATTATAATTATTGTCTTATTGTCAATTATTTTGGTTAGGCTTCTATTTTGCCTAATTTATAAATTATATTTTACCATATGTATGCATGTATACAAAGGGAAGTATACTGTACATAGATTTACTATTAGTCAAAATTTGAGTCATCCATGGAAAGTCCTTGGATAGATCTCCCATGGATAACTGTGGGACTGGTGTAGGTAAGAGCCCAACCTTAAATGACTCATCAATTTTACCCCCTCTAAAGTCACGGGGACATTGAGAAATGTAGTAAGGGGACAAGTTAGAAAAAAAAAAGGATTAGCAGGAAGAGATCAGAGGAGGTGAGAGGGAGTGGATATGATCACAATACAATATACAATATACTATAATATACTATATACAATATAATATAATACATGATGACAATATAATATACTATAATACATATTCATGAAATTGTCAGAGATAAAACACAAAAATTAAGGGTTATAAAACATCGGTTATATATGTGTAATAAAATTTATCAGACAGTGGATTTGCAGCTAGCCCACCCTTGGTCTTCATTATTCTAGCAACAAATTCTGCTGAAGTTGTTCATATTCTACTGAGTATCCTGGTGAATATGATCTCAGTTCTCATGTTAGAATGTATATAGTGAGAGTTTTTATTTGTAAACAACAACAACAGTTCATGCCTGAGATATTTTTGCCTAACAATATTCAGATTCATTGCAGTGAGGATCTGCCAATTAGGTGTTCTTTGGTTTGTATTGGGGGGGGGGGATGCTGGGCACAGAACGATTGATCTTGTGTATTCTGGACAAGTATTTTACCCTTGAGTTACATTCCACAGCCTTTCGGCCTCAGGTTATTTAAATATTACAGCTATAATTCTTTCTTGCAGCTAGAGGTATGGATTCCTAACACTTTTATCTCTGTTTTGCCCAGCTAGAGGTATACATTTAGAAGGCTGAGCACAGTCTGCCTAGAGGCAATGCTGCTAGCATTTAGCAGGGGCTAAGGGTGCTGCTAAACTAGAAACGGTGCTACTGGCACTTAGCTAGACCAAGAATGCTGCTAAACTAGAGGCAGGGCTACTGTCACCTAGCAGAGGCCGAAGATGCTGCTAAACTAGAGGCAGGGCTACTGTCACCTAGCAGAGGCCGAAGATGCTGCTAAACTAGAGGCAGGGCTACTGTCACCTAGCAGAGGCCAAAGATGCTGCTAAACTAGAGGCAGGGCTACTGTCACCTAGCAGAGGCCGAAGATGCTGCTAAACTAGAGGCAGGGCTACTGTCACCTAGCAGAGGCCAAAGATGCTGTTAAACTGGAGGCAGGGCTACTGTCACCTAGCAGAGGCCGAAGATGCTGCTAAACTGGAGGCAGTGTTATAGGCACTTAGTTAGTAGAGGCCAAGGATGCTGCTAAACATCTCACACTGTGAATTACAGCATATGTCACAAAAATTTTCCAGTCTACATTGCTACTAGCACCAAGGAAGACAAACACCACTGGAAGGGAAGTAAAACAGTGAGTTTCCATTCCTTATGTCCAAATGTCATGAAGCTTAAAGCACACTTGAAGCTATGTGTGTGTAAACTGGTGTCAGTGTTGGAATAAGGCTTGTCTAGTACAATTCACGATGCATTTATTTTAAAAGTCATTGTTTTCTACTGCAAGCATAAATGCAGTCACTAGATATATGAGAACGTCAAAATGAGACATGTGTCTTTCTTCATTCAACTCTCACTCATCACGGCACATAAAATGAACATGCATTCACTCAATCACACCATTCAACAATCAGTTCATATAATTCAATAACAAGTCATAAAAATTACACTGTGTTAATGGGGTCCAGGTGACCCTTACAACTAAAGAATACAAATTCAAATTGGCCACAAATGTCTCTGAAAGACTGACTTAAGTGTCATTTCCCTAAATAGCCATAGAAATAGACACAAATCAGTATGATGAAAGCCAGTCATTGCCAAAAACATTTGGGACCCAAACCAAGCATTCTGTGATCTAAAAAACTTGCTGAGGATGACCTATCTTCAGTAAGCCATGAGATGAAGATTGTTTCTTTTCTGTATTCATAGTGGATGAATCTAAACTCTTTTTCATTTAGTTAGTCCTGCTTAATTGTCTCCATTTACCAAACAGCTGGTTAGTATTAGGCATGTTGTCCATGGCTACTTAACCCTGGTCGTCTTTAGACATAGCTGATTGAACAGAATAATTGGAACCATAACATTGGCTATAGTTGCCCACTGCTCAAACCAGCTGAACTCATCAGTTCAGCCTAAGGATACTAAAACACAGAAAAGTAGACCTACACCAGCTCTCAATGACATTCCATTACAGAAATTCCGTTTACATAATAGAACCCAACCCTGTAAACTGATGTAATTAAAAATCTCTACCCAATCAAACCAGCATGCTCCCTGCAAGATACATTGGTTTTAGTTATTTGGCCCTTTACCTTTGTCTTTGTTCTTCTCCTTCCCTAGGGAATCCAGTTTCTTTCTCAATGATTTCTTTCTCTTTTGTCCATCTGTAAATATTAAAAGAATAAGAAGTAGTAAAAATTAAGTACACCAATGATTTTCATATTAAAAACAAATGATTGCAGTTGACTTCTGTATTGACTCATAGAACTCAATGGTGTAAACAGAGAAATAGCTCTGTGAATACTAGAAAAATCCTCACCTTGTGGCACATGAAACCAGCCTTAAAATGCGCTCTGAAATGTTCTTTCAATCATGGGAAGAGCTAGAAACAGCTCTCATTCGTATGTAATTCAGTTTTGACATCCAGATGTGTTTGTTTTGCTATTACATAAGGCTTTTCTCGTTTTATGTGGTTATATAAGTCACCATTCATCTTGAACAAAATCTCCATGACAGAATCAACTATACACACATATAGCTTTGACATTTATAAGCTACTGTAATGTAACTGGAAAGGGAAATGGATTTGGCAGCTCACAGAATTCAGGCCTTACTATTACGATACCATTTACAACCTGCAGTGCTTTGGTTAAGACTCAGTGGTTTTGCATAAATAGTGAGAATGACATGATTTTGTCATAGGAATGAAATGAAACAGTGTATATAAAATGCTTAATGTGGAGCCTAGTAGAAATCCATAAATTCAGATCTTCTTTCTTCCTGTGGCTTGCATGTTATTCTACACAATGACTGTCCCATAATTTAAGTATTCATCCACTGGTGGATGTTGGAGTTGTATTGGATGTTCACTAAAAGTGGAGAATATTCCCTTTTGCATCTAATACTTCTAACAAATGTACTTAGTATTCTGCTTAAATCACCAAATAGTAAACATAACACTCATATCAGTCGGGAGCTCCAATCAAATTCCTGGGATGTCATCATAAAATATTGGCATTTATCATTGCCAGAACATGCTTTGGGATTATTCAGCTTAATGTGTAGGGGATGTAGAACAGGATGCCACACTGGGTTCAAATAGAAAAATTTTTTTTCATACCCAAGGGAACTGTTTAAAAAGTGGATTAAGAATTGTCTCTCAGGATATACTAAAACATGTTGTAAAAAGGCAATACCACAGAATAAAATTTACAAAACAAGACTCTGATAGCAGTAAATGACATAGTAAAACCTCTAGATGAAATGAGATTCCTGGGATCCTCTAGGGGCTACAGTTGTTCCCAGCTCCTCCTCTGCCGTGAAGTCTTGGAAGTGCAGAAAAACCCCAATATAGTTAACAGGCACATTTAATACTGCTTCCCTTCCGAAATCCCGCCCAAACCACTTTTTTCCCACAAAATGAAAATAGTAGGATTTTCTGCCTTTGGAGTCATGAGATTTGTAAAATGAGAAAACCGTGTAAATCAATTGTACAGTGGCCAAGAGCCATTAATCTCTTTCATCCCTGGTGTGTTCATATCTTAAAATCTAAGAGTTGATCTAGCTACTAGGGACTGTTGTGACTTATTATATATATACACAGATGATAAAACTCACTAACTACACAAGATTCTAATCTCTTCTCTAAATAGAATTGATGGTGCTTTTACTTTGTAATGCTTTCTTTATTGCTAGTTCATATCACCAAATGTGTTTGGTCAGTAATGACATTCCCTTCTAAAAAATCCTCTAATTCCTTAATTTATGTATTTGACTGAATAGAATAACTAAACAATACATCTTTAAAGCCTAAGAGATTTTTCTCTGGTGCTAGGGATGGGACCCAGGACCTTGCATATGGCAACCAAATGTTCTATCGCTGAGTTCATCATGAGAAGCCACAAGTTTTTTGTCTATTTTAATTTTTTGTATTATTTTGGTTAGTATATAGGCTAATGGATTTTACTATGATGGTTTCTACATATATTTCATTATACTTTGATTTCAAACATTCTCCTCTCCCACTGTTCTATCCCCATGCACAAATCCTTCTGGATGGTGGTCTTCCTGTCTCATTATGGGTATACGTGTTCTGCTCTAAAGTATATTCCTCAAGATAAGCCTTATATGGAAAAAATTTGACTTTGAATCCAAGCCTCACCACCTATCAGTTCTCTGACTTGGAGAGGTTTGTGCTTTAACTTTTTGATTCTCAGTTCTGGTAACTGTAAGATGACTAGATTTTCTGCGGATTGCATCATAATGCATATTAGATTATATTACAAAACATGAATTTTAGTGTCATATCAATGATGACTTGTGCTCGTCTTCACGACTGGTTAAAGGTTAAGATTATTGTGTACTTCCCCTACCTCTCTAACTTTCTATTACTTCGGGCATGTCAAGATATATGTCTGCTCTCACAGGCTCATCTTTCAAATAGGCACTTTATTTTTCCCCTGCCACCTAGGCAGATATGGAGAGTACTAGCTTTGACATTAGAGAGTTCTGTAACACAGGTTTTGAATTTACCACTTCCCACAGATAAAGTTCCTTAATCTCTTAAAATCTCAGTTGCCTCACCTATAAAATAGGAGACATATATAGTCTTGATGGTAAGAACTGTTGCCTGGCTTAAATAAGGTTATAGATACCATGTACTTAGAGAACAGCACATGCTCAATAAGTATTGATTATTCATTGATCTATGCACAGAGTAGAGGTGAAAAGATGAGATCACAAATATTCAGATATTCAGAAATGGTAAATAGACAAGAACTTTCTTCCTTACATCTTTTTTTTGTTAATTTTCAGTTTCATTTAGTTCATCTCTGAAAACATTAATGATTACTTATTTTCACAATACCTGGTGAAAGGAAGGTGCATGGAAACCAAACCTGAAAGACTCATTCCAAGAAACCTTTGATGGGGACATGTTGCCCAAGTTCCTCTTCTATGTAACTGCTATCTCTAAGATAGCATACACACCAGAAGTGTAGCCCTGCCACTGATTCTGTCACACTGGAAAAACATTTTTATAGATATGTATAATTGCGAGGCTTTATTTCTCTTAAATCCTGCTGAGACTTGATTGGGTGTTTTCACAAAAGCAGGTGTTGGGCCGGGCGGTAGTGGCATATGCCTTTAATCCCAGCACTTGGGAGGCAGAGGCAGACAGATCTCTGTGAATTCAAGGCCAGCCTGGTCTACAAGAGCTAGTTCCAGGACAGGCTCCAAAGCTACAGAGAAACGCTATCTCAAAAAACATAATAATAATAATAATAATAATAATAATAATAATAATAAAGCATGTGTTGGAAACTTAGTTCTGATTACAACAGTGTGAGAAAGTGAAGGCTTAATGAAAGGACCTGAAATCATGCGTGTACCCTTGTGAATGGATTAATGCCGATTAGAAATGCCTTGAAGCTATTCTTTCTCTTTCTCTCTCTATAATACCTTCCACCACACCATGCAACATAAAGACCCTCACTAGATGTGGCCTTTGATCTTAAACTTACCTCCTTACCAGTTCCGTATAAACTCCCATTGTTTATATATTATTGAACAAGCTAGGAATTACCTTCATCTCCACTTCTCTGCTTGATATGGTGTAAGCACTTTGTCTACTACATGCTCCCTACAATGTTGGTCTGCCTCATCATACGTTGATATTAGATAGGCCTAACATCATTAAAGTCAATCCACAGGTGGAAATCTCTAAAATTGTGTGCCTCTTTAAATTTTTTTTAGTATTTAAAAAAATATTTCTTTTTTTCTCTTTCATATATATTAGTGTTTTCCTTGAATGTATATGTACTGTGTACATGCATGATGACTGCAGAAGGTATCTGATCCTTTGGAACTGTAATTACATATAGTTGTGAGGCATCATGAGAGTGTGGTGCTGTGGGACAATGGTCTTTTATCCTGTCATTTGTATTATTTTTAATAAAGCACTGATTGGCCAGTAGCCAGGCAGGAAGTAAAGGTGAGGTGACCAGGCAGGAAGTAGAGGTGGGGCAATTAGAATTCTGGAAAGAGAGAAGTTTCAGTCTATAGTTGTGACCCAGACACAGAGGACACAAGATGTGATTGCCTCACCGAAAAAGGTACCAAACCACTTGGCTAACACAGACAAGAATTATGGGCTAATATATGTTATGAGAGTTAATAAGAAGCCTGAGATACTAGGCCAATCAGTTTATAATTAATGTAGGCCTCTGTGTGATTTCGTTGGGACTTAATGACTGTGGGAACCTGGCAGGACAGGAACCTCAGTCAACAGAATGGCCCCCAACATGGGGCGCCAACTGTAAAAATTAGCTTGATTCAGGAAATAACCAGGCTGGCTAAAGTATAAAACAATTATATTTTTATTTATTATAAGGGGAAAACTTATTAAACAGGAATGAGAAATCCAAGCTCAGCTGTGCCCCCATGGGAGAGAGAGAGAGAGAGAGAGAGAGAGAGAGAGAGAGAGAGAGAGAGAGAGAGCGAGCACCTGGGCTGTGCACCTGTTTTATTCCCTGTCCCAGAAAGCCACACCTTAACTTGGATCCACCTCTTAAAGATAATTGGCTAACAAGGCTTTCACATCAGTGCAGGAACTGAATCTGGGTGCCATGCAGAAATAACAAATGCTCTGAAATGTGGAGAAGCAGTCTCTCTGGCCCCCTTTTGGGTATTTGGTAAGAGTGATGAAAACTGACTAACACAAGAGAAGGGGATACATATACATAATGATGAAATGAAAGCAAAGAAAGTATTAGTAGGCACCTGCTGCCAGGGCCAAATATCTCCTTTGGTTCTATCACAGATATAGTCAAGAATATAGCTCAGTGGGCACAAAAAAGCCACATACAGTCCGCTACTGTTCACCTGGACACCAATGTACAATGATCTTTAACAGCTGAGAACTGCTGTAAAATCTGGGTTATTTCCTACACGGATCTGGAGTTTTAGCCTCTCAACAAAGGCAGAAAAGCTCTATGGCTAATATTCCTCATACCCAACTAAAGTCAGCATAGGCACCTGACCCTGAGCTATTACACTCATTTGTAGTATCTGGCAGGCACTGAAATTTTCAAACCCATTCGAGCCTGAAAAGGAGGTTCTAACTTGTTTAGTCCTTTAGAACAATTTCTGCTGAGAAAAATTTGGCAGGATGATTTTGGCACTACCTCCCTTGTTTCCCAGCCATAGCTGCATCACTATTTAGTTGAAGCAGAAAAAATATACTCTTAGAGAAAGTAAACCAAAGGAAGTCATAGGCAATGTGGATAACTTAGTGGGAAAAGTGAGGAAAAATCTAAAAAGAGACTTGTGGGTGGTAAAGTAAGAAGTGACCCTTTAGAAAGTACACATAGTCTTTGCCATGGGTTCTCAGTCTGAGCACCAGTGACATATGTAGCCAGGTAATTTTTATTGTTGTCAACTGCCCTGTGTATTATAGGGTACATTCCCTGCTCTTATTTACTAGCTGCCAGACCATCCACTCATATTCTATTGCAGCTACCAATGATGTTTCTGGCCATGACCACAGGAAACACAATTTCTGTGGCTGAGGACTACTGCTTTCTTAATAACTCTATGTAGGGAGCACAGCAATATACACAGACAATATAAAGGACACCTTTATGTTCTCCCAAACAAATGGCACCCAGTCTCTACTTCTGTTTTAAACAGAACCATATCAAAATATTTACAAATTATTAATGCTTTAACTATTGGGTTGAATTTAAGGAAGAAGAGCATTTCCCTTCCATTTATAAAGAAATGAGAATCTGCATATAGTTAGTGATCTTTGTACCAAATGCTTAAAGACTATAGGTTTTAGGATTAAAACAAGTCCCTGGAGGAAATAGCCTTCTAATTTCCCTTCCTTACTTGTGTAGAAAGATGCGGTGTGAAAGTACGTATGCATTGAGTGATGGTATGCTACTCAACTCCCAGGAAAAATACCATAGTGCTTTTTTCAAAACCACGTAATGCTATTTACAGAAGCTATGTGGACTGAGAAAAGTTGTTTATTTAAAACAAAGAAAAGATGCCCAACTCAATGCAATGCAGTGCCACGGATGCTAGCAGAAAACTGACACAAATATTAATCAAGCCTATCATCTTGTTGATGGCAATATATCAAAGTTGTTATACTATATTATTGGGGGAAACAGGCAGAGGGTCAAAATAAAGTGTTGTATCATTTTGTAACTTTTCGATTATGTCAAAAATTATTCAAAAAATTAAAATGGCCTTTAAAAGCCTTTTTTCTCAGATACCAACTGTTTTGTGTAAGGTCTTTGAGTAAAGGTTGAAACTTTATTTGTTAAGTGTGAGAAAATGGAGGTCTGGTCTGTTTCTTGAGGTGTTTCACAGAATTGGGAACTCAAATTTGTGGCAAGAAGGGAGATGCCTCACAAAGCCATAGTTCCTGACCTGGTTGAAACTATGGAAATAATCTGCTATTGCCATCTCCCTCATCTGAAGAAAAACACGTGTCCAAGCTGACACAAAACATTCATTGTGGCTTCTATTTTGGTGAAACATACTTGCTAAAAAGGGAGTGGCCAGCTAAGAGTCACAGTCTGTTTTATTTTTATGGTTCTAGTCCTGGTTTCATAGGTGGCTGACTAAACATACAAATGTTATCTTTTTCACATGTTCTTTTGAACTCCAATTTCTACAGAAATATTTGTAATCATCTTACATCTATACTGCTAACCAAATTATTGCCTTATATATACAAATATAAAACACATATATTTATGTATATATGGATTTGTGTAACTACAATTCAAGTGAGTTATATAAAATATGATATTTTCAAATATATTTAACACAGGCTGGGTGTGGTCATGCACATGTTTAGTCTCAGAACTTGGGAGGCAGAGGCAGGTAGAGCTTTGTGAGTCTGAGGCCAGCCTGGTCTATGCAGTAAGATCTGTCTCAAAATAATTGTCTAATACTGTTTTATTCCTTACTAACTTGAAAATCCATGGTTTCTTTTCCTCATGGTGTAGACCTTTCAAAACAAAGGAGAGGCAAAGACTAAAAGCTGTATTTTATTTACAGTGTGCAACAGCAGTATTGTTAAAGAAGTAATTATATTATTAGTGGTCCCAGGGAAACATTCATTGTATTCATGCTCAACATCTGCTACTTTCCAATGATGTACGTTATCCATGTAAGTTAAATTTTCCTGCTAAGTCCACGCTGGAAAACAGATAGGTGCTGATAGGAGCAGAGCAGCCAACATTCCAGGGAAAGTCAGAAAAAAATGAGACATTGGAATGAATTCCAAACTGCAACTTGTACTTTAAGTTGTCCTCTCTGTATTTAAAGCCCTTGAAAAGAAACAGAAGGAGAACATCTCTGGCAGCAAAGGGGAATCAGCTGCCCATGAAAGGGAGATTCCTGGGACCACTGGCCATGCTGTGGTCCAAGAAATGGCTTAGGGTAATGCCTAGATATTTAGGAAAAGAGCTAACGTAGAGATGTCTTTTCCATTTTAACATAAAAGTTTTTGTTTTAAATTTTCTCCAGGTTGATCCTAGCACATAATTAGTCTTAATGGCTTGGGAATATTATTTACGGCATAATACTTATATGTTTACATATCATCTTTTCTCTAGACAGCGGATTCATCATTCATCCTTTTAGTCACCCACCCATTCATCCATCTGTCCACTCAACAGTGATTAGTCACACACTGTTGGAGAGGCTGAATGCTGAGCTTTAAACTTCGATGTTCTTCTGAAGGATTCAAGAGTTTAGTGTCAGAGATAGAGCTGGGAAAAGCTGACTAAAACCAAACAAGGAAATGCCTTCGTGAACATTTAACTAGGTGTTACGAAGGAAGAGTGAAGGATGACCCCAAGTATGCCTGCAAAGGCTAGTGTTTACTCCCATCCTCAGGGGATAAAGTTACTCTTTTCAGGACCCCTTCAGTGTTGGTGGTGTTTTCCTCAATAAATCACATGGTGACTAAAGGGCTTAGGAAATCCTTTTATTTTTTCTGGTTCTCCTATTCTCTGAATGTTTTCATTTTAGTAATATAACCCTTATTTCAGTGGTTCTCAACCTTCCTAATGCTAAACCCTTTCATTCACTTCCTCATGTTGCGGTGACTTCCAACTTTGAAATTATTTTCATTGCTGCTTTATAACGGTAATTTGCTACTATCGTGAATCATAATATAAATATCTGATTTGCAGGATGGTCTTAGACAACCTTTTTGAAAGGGTCATTTGACCCCCCCCCCCAAATGGTTGTGACCCATAGTTTGAAAACCCCTGTTTTATTGGATAAGCCTTGTATTGGTGAACAAACATGATAATATAACAGATTCCAGAGTGTCGTGTAGCTCCTTCAGTGGGAACCAGAGTTCTGGAGAGTGGAAATAAAAATACTGGAAAAGAAAAACAGCCTACGCTAAAAATATGAAAAAAAAACATTTAAGTCCAACATAGCCCCACCATGTATTCAACATTGTCTGAAAACTGGGCATGTTTGTATGTGCCCAGGTATGGCATCATCAAGAAATTTTATTTCACAAGACATATCTTTCTCTATCATCCTATCTTCAGAATATCAATTATAATTTAAACAGAAGAAGGCATGTTGGAATATGGGCATGGTGTCATTTCTCTTGGCACAAATTCTACTGAATTAGGCTTTGTTTCTTCATCCTTATAGTACCATGTGGACTCAGATTTCCAGAATCTGTTTTCAAAGTGTCTCTATTTCCCTGGAGGAGGGAGTATTTTATGATATTCTTAAGCAATAGAGATGCCTCTTTTCAGAGTGCAGGCTCCCCCAAGCACTTGTGAAATGTACTGACCTCCATAGCTTACATGCTGAAGTAGTGGTAAAGTTAACAAATCTGTGGTCACAAAATAAGAACGTTCCGTGAGCTTCTTACTGCTGTAATGAGACTGAACTGTTGGAGGTCACCATGCTTTTAGCTCAATTAAATACTAAGAAAAGAAATCCTTTTCTGTTTTGTGTGAACTATTTTGCTAGGACAATTAGTTCTAAAATTTTTCTTTATAATATTCAAGAAGGACAAATAACTCCTGCAGATTCTTGGATCTCAAAGCAAGTGTTTTCCTATTTTACAAAATCGTTAAGAAATTTGAGTTATTAAGCATGTCTCCTCATTTGGTCAAAATGTGAGGTAGGAAAGCTGCTCTTAGGAGTTGAATGTCAGCTTAATAGCCCAGCTATGGTTTTTTCTTAACTAGGCATTCTTTGTAATTACTCCTTGCTTCAAAAAGTGGTCGTGATCAAATTATACCCTAGAAGGACCTTTTTCTCACTATCATTTTTTTTTACATTTAAATTCTATGAGTTTTAAAAAAAGATTTAAAAAAAAAACCAAAACGTCATATGCACATATCCAAAAGGAGAAGGCTTACTACTGTCTTTTCCAAAGCTGGGAGCTAACCTATTCTTTGCTGCTTCTCAATTTGCATCCTTTATCTCATTACCCTCACAGAGAAAAGGATACTTACTAACTTAGTCTAAGTAGACACTTAGTTTTCAGATAGAGAAGTTTCTAAACATCAAACCATTTCTTTTGGCGCTATTTCTTTCCTGGACTTTAAAAGAAGGGGCGTAGGAAGGAGACCACAAGTTAAAAATATTGCACTCATCTACAAAGACACCTTGAATTGTTCACTCAAGAGAAGAAAATCCAGGGGTAGGGACTGGGGATGCAGCTCAGTTGGTGACTAGGATTCATGAAGCCCTGGGTTTTGATCTCCAGCTAGTAGAAAACCAGACGTGTTGATACAGGCCTACAATTCTAGTACTTGGGAAGTAAATAGAGGAAGATCAGAAGTTCAAAGTCATCCTTGGTTATATAGGGAGGGAGACAAACCTGGGTTACATGAGACCCTATGTTTTTTTTATAAAGAAAAAAAAGAGCCCAAGTTATAGAATTTCACCATTATTTGTGTCAAAGCCAAAGCCTGTAGTTCACAATAATAAAATGGAGTCTGAGAGTTGTGCCTATTTGGAGTGTGATTTTTTTTTTTTTGACCTATGTAAGAGACTAATTCCTCCTACTTTGCTTTTGTTTTATAATGGACAAGCCAATCAGATATCCATAAGCCATGAACTTTAAATCTTGGCAACTCCTAAGAATTTCTGCCTGTTACTCCCATAAAAATAACTCTCTTAGATAGAGTAGCTGGAAAGATGACACAATTGTATAAAAATTTAGACCAATTTCTTCCCCATCACCTGGATGCAGAGCTAGATGATATCATTACCAAATCAATGTTTACCTTCTTTCCTCCACTCTCTCTAATTCATCCTTGCCCCATTTTGTTACTTCATGCCTCCTGGGATTCTTCACTCCAGCCTCGGCAAAACACTCTATAAATTCAAGCTAATCTCTACGATATAGTCCTGATTGCCAGTACCTAGTTAGGAACCTGAAGGTATTTCAGTTCTTGGGCGTAAGAAGGGAGAGAAGTCTACTAGGGGACAACAGTAGAAATGCTTCTCCCTTCTTAAAAAACCCCTCCCTGGAAAGTCAGTACCCTTCCAGATCACTTGATGCTCCTATAAGCATAACAATGCCAGAGGTTGCTACAGCCATTCTAAGATGATGAAGAAAGTCAGCTAAGCAGCAAGGGGCTCCACTGATAACAGCAAAGATAGAAAGCCACTCAAGACGTGGAAGTAGCTTATCCCTGGACTCTTCATGAAGTTAGATACTACTTTAAACGATTTCTAATTGAGCTTTTATAACTTGTAAATAACGAATCTTAATAGGGGAAGATCTTAATAGTGGGAGTTTTGTGAGTTTCTACTTCTAGGCCCATCAGACATGTCATGCCGGGTCTACTTACACAGATGTTTTGAATTTGTGTGTATTTGACATATGGTAGGTAGAAGGGGGGAGGTCAGATTGCCAATAAATCTAAATCTATAAATAAGCAACCCTTTTCAGATAAATGTTTCTATCTTGCCAGCCATAAAATCAGATAGTACTAATAAAACTATAATTAATCCATATTGGAGATTATCTTTTTATTAAAATCATCTATTCAACACACTATTAATATGTCTATAAATATATGGCACACTACTTACATATATATGAGTATATGGTGACATTAGTTGTTTAAGAAATTCATAAAACGTTATTTTTGTATTTAGTTTTACTAAAGAAGTGACTATCTCATTTTGGAAAAAAAATCTATTTACATGTATAAACACTAAAGTCTGAGAATATAAAGTTCTCACCATTCAAAACCACCCAATTACAAAATTAAATTCAAATAACGAAGAAGTTAAACTGAATAGGATAGTTGAACTACACAGATAGTAGCTATGAATTACTATATCAAGTTAATAGTAACAATTTAAATCAAGGGTTGTCAAGAATTTTCTATTAAGGTCAAAACAGTAAACATATTTTTTAACTCTGTGAGCCACCCAGTTCCTGTTGAACCTACTTAACTCCATCATTGTAGCCTTACAATGAAGTCACAGACAGTAAAGGAATGAATGGACATGTCTGGGTTTTAATAATAAAACTGTATTTATACAAACAAGCATTGAGCTGGTGGCTCATGAGCTATAGTTTGCTACTCTTAAACAACAAGTTTTAAAACTTATTCTTCCAGAGCTTTCTCTTTGTAAACATCTTGTAAATACTAAGTAAAAAAAATTAAATAATCTTGAGACTTTGATCTCAAATGTTTTAAAATGTTTAAATAGTTAAAGAAACAGCAATTAGTTTTAATGGATACTTATTTAATTTTATTTTACCCATGAACTCTCTTGATCATATTTCAAGGATGGCGCATTGTTTGCAATTATCAAGTGTACTGTAGGCAGTGATCACAATGTAGAGAACAAGGCAGCCTTAGAATCTTTGAAAGATGCCAGAATATTTTAGAAACTTCAGTGATGAGAACTTTGTTCAAGATGTCAAGACTTTGTCCAATGGTGGGTGATGCTCCAGCACACATATATAGATGTGTGTTATTGTGCCCAGTAGAGACAAAGCCTTGGTTGGAAAAAGATACTGTCTCAGAACATGAAAGACTATCTGTGAATACTAAAGAACAAAGCATGTGGCTTAAAAAATCAGGCACCTGCTCATTACTGGTACTGAGTCATACAGAAGCACGTACTTGAGAACTATATACGACATGACAACGGTCTTCAGCTCTTATGAAAAGCGCCCAAGAGGAAAGTTACAAAAACACCTTCAAGAAACTACCTGTCATTCTTGGCCTTTAGTGGAGTAGAGGGAAGAGTCAGCTTCTTTCTAAATGGGGCTTCTAAAGGCAATTTGATCAGAGTTAATATTTTAATATACTTTATAGATTTGCCTTTTCTCTGTTTAATGACCTGGGGCACTTAGAGGACAAGGATAGCTTTGGACATGGCTAGCCATATAGAGATATGAAAATAAACCTAAGGTTAGGAACATACCTTAAACAGCTAAGGACAATCTGTGGGAGTGATCCACCCCCCAGAGAGTTTTCTATACTGCTTCACTTCTTTCTTTAGTTTTCTATGCTGTCCACAGGCAATAGGTAAAGCCCACAGGGAAAGATATCCTTTACCCTCTCTATCTTAAGATACATACACACATACATGCATACATACACACATACGTGCACATATATGCATACTTCAAATACCAAATATATACAGAACCAACACTTCTGAAAATACCTTTTCATATATATACTGGGCATTACATAACATGTCTGCTAGACCTAAAAGTAGAAAAACACACCTTAGGGTAGAATCTGGATTATCTATTGTTAAAATGCGCTTAGATAAAAATTATGGAATTTCAATAAAATGGCTTAAATAAGAACTCTTCATTTACTTTATAAGTAACTTAAAAGCAGGCTAGTTTTATGCTTCATTTATTCTATGAATTTCCATATTTTATCGCTTTATCTTCAGTGGGTTACATATCTATCTCTCTTGGGCTATGTACCAAGCTTGTTACTACTAAAGAGAGTGGGAAGACATACAGAAAGTCTCCCAGGTATTGCTCCCACTGAGGGCATGGTTCTAGCCCTAGATTCATTTACCTAGCACTACAGAAATAAAATATTCCTTTTGGTTTACTAAGTCCCCTAGAATCACAGCAAAGAACAATTAAAATTTATTCATATTGATATTTTTTCTTATTTTCCTCCTGATTCCATGTTCTCCCTTCTATTTGCTTTCTACAAGTGTGTGATGGTCAAACTGTAGGGCATAAATCTACATTGAACCAGGAAAATGTACATTAGGAAGAGACACACAATTAAAGAGAAGTGGATATTAGAGAACTCTATAAGAAGTAAGTATTTAAGCTTATCTGTGATAGAGAGAGCACTGTTTGGTTCACGTGTTTCCCAGGATGAGATATAAAGTGTATTTATTACTCAATGTAGATTTTAGACAAATGTTAAAACTTTCTGTTCCAAGAGCATAAACTTAAATCTTTGGTTCATCATCATCATAATAGACTGTTATCTAAATGGCTTTCTTCTTTTATATTAGATAGTATTATAAACCATTTCAACAGTGAGATAAGTAGGCACCAGGAAACTTTGAGACTTTTTTTTTCAATAAAGTAGAAGCTTCATGGTTGATGATTACTCTGGTGGTTTTTAGGTGTGATAGAACAGTGTAGAAATCCTGAATTAAAGAAAGCAAACATAGGCTCATGACTATAATTAAGATGAGATATAGGGTTGAGGGCAGATGCATGACAAAGTGATAGAGCAATGTTGACAATGATAATTATGCTGATGGAGATAGATAGCTTTTATGGAGAATGTATGAGATGCCAGGAGATGCTTTCAACTCATTATGGTTGTTACTACATTTAAACCTCACATTAACCCATGAGACTATCAATTAAAGTTGGAAAATGAGTACAGGGTGAAGCTACAGGAAATCATTAAGGTAACTTCAAACCCATTCCTGAAGATATTAGGGAAGAAGAAAGAAGGGTGATGGATTTTGTTTTTTGCAAGGGTAGGGAAGAGTAAAGGGATAAGCTTAACTTTAAAGAAGAGAATTCACACGCTCACTCACTTCTCACAGACTTACAGGTGTACTGTGCCCTGTATCTGGTGTTCTAGATTCAAAGGGAAATGATACATAGTCCAGTCCCATGAGAAGTAATGTGCTTCCGTGGGAGGACCACAGAAAGGATGGTGGACACAAAGAAGGCACCATTAGTTCCAAAACTCCTTGCAGCAGAAACCCTCTTTGAGGACTTCCAAGCCTAGAAGTCATACAAATTTGGTAGTGCTGATTCCTTTGGAATTTTTTTTTTTTTTTTGCAGATTTTGGATTCTGGTCCATGATACAGGTTGGTTTTTATGCACACCAGAAATTTCTACAGGGAGATTGAACACATCACACCTGGATGTTTCCAGCAAAGATAGCATAACACAGAGCAGGAGACCTTTGCTATCTAGATTACTACGTGACAAGCTAAGCCATTGGTTCTCAATGTTCCTAAGGCAGTGACTCTTTAATATGTTTCCTCATGTTTCAGTGACTTCCAGCCATAAAATTATTTTTGCTGCTATTTCTTGACTGTAATTTTGCCACTGCTATGAATTGTAGTATAAATGTCTGTGTTCTTTGATGATCTTAAGTAACTCCTGTGAAACGATTGTTAGACCCCTAAAGAGGGCACAACCCATAACTTGAGAACTACTGAAAGAACTTTGCTTCTCTTATCTAACCATGTTACTCTAACTTTCTAAATCAACATGTAAGTCACAAACTGAAAGCAGCCACGGTATTCTTGGCATACCAAGAACACACATTTTTGTTGTTTCATTGAGTTGCTTATTGGGTTTTGTAAAGGATAATGACAAAGATATGCTTCATAAGGTGGCCAGATAATTGAGCCATTTTGAGGTGTTACGGTGCTTTTTAAAAAAATTTGGAACACTCTTTATTAGACTATTGTCTTCAGATTCTTAAACCATTAACTATTTAATACCATTTTTAAAACTCATAAGCAAAATCTTTCTCAATTCTTATACCAGATATTAACTGAAACAAGAATGAAAGGAAATAAAAATTACAAATTAAGGAAATTAATTTAAGAAAATGAATATGCAATTTATTTCTTATGAAAGGATTTCTCTTTAAAGACTTAAATACAATGAGGTTAAGCCACCCCGCCTACGGTAATATCCTATACTGATTGTGGAAAAAAAAATCACCTAGTTCCTTTCATCTTACCTTCAACTAAGCATCAACATTTTTTTCCTATAAAGGCTCAAATAGCCATTATTACTGCACATAAGATATGGTTTTGTTTGATAATAGTATAGATTACTTGTACAAAATAAGGGGTTTCATTTTGCTATTTCCATACAAGAACATTATATACTTCAATCATATTTATCAACTCTGCTATTTTAGTTTTATTTTATTGGGCTTTTCTTAAAGCTTGGTTTTATTTTTTAATTAATTTTTTATTTTCATCCTGGTCATAGTTTTCCCTCCATCCTCTCCTCCCAGTTCCTCCTTACCACCTCCCGTCTACCCCCCCCATCCACTCCTCCTCCTCCATTTCAATTCAGAAAAGGGCAGGCCTCCCAAAGATATCAGCAAAACATGGCATATCAAGTTTCAGTAAGACTAAGCACCTCCCCTTGTATTAAGGCTGGACAAGGCAAACTAATACAAGGAATAGATTTCCAAAAGTCAGCAAAAGATTCAAAGGCAGCTCCTGCTTCCACGGTTAGGAGTCCCACAAGAAGACAGACCAAGTAACACAAATGTCACAAATACAAGTGTATTGTCAGAATCTGCCAATTGTGTGTGTGTACCCACAGAGGCTAGAACAGTGGTCAGATCCCCCAGAGTTGGAGTTATAGGCACTTGTGAGCTACCCTGACATAGGTGCTGGAATCTGAACTCAGGTAGTCTGAAAAAGCAGTAAGCATTCTAAGCCACTGAGCCACCTCTCTAGTTTTTATTATAACCTCTCAGCTGTGATGTGAAGTAAAAGCAGTCATGCATGCTATGTAAATGAATGAGCACGTCTATTTTCCAATATAACTTAGTTTACAAACCTGAGCTGTTAGGTTGGACCCACTCTAGTTCACTTGACAAATCCTGCTTTGACCACTGCTACTAAGAAGCTATCAAATATTCATTAAACGTAACATACTACATGGTATTTAAAATCTTTCCACATATGCTTCCTGATTCTGATAGTGAAATCTGTGTTATTTATAGACTCGTTAGTCTGATTAAAGAGATCCCGCAAATGTAGTGATCTGAACAGTCAGAAATCATTCCTGGTTGCTTCTATAGTGGCAATCCCTCTATGTCTGATAGAGAAAAAACCTGATAAATATTACTGCTGCTGGAAACTCTCTGATGAAAGCCACTAAAGATTTCTTTATGTTCTCTAGGCTGTTTTAAAGCTGCTGCATCTTAAATATTATATTTAGAAGCTGCAATCTCATTTTTATAAAGCTTATGAAAATGTACATTGGTTATTTAGTATTTTTAATCTCTACCAGGTCAGTAAATATAAGGAAGGGACAGGCCACAGGATGCAAGAAGCCTGCATCTGTGTAGCTGCGTGGAGCAGAATCAACTTTTCTTGTTTCTTTGACAAATCTCCCTTGAATGATGCTTGAGCAAAAAAAGACATTTTTTGGAAGGCATCATCAGGCTGTTAGCCTCGCTTAGCTAATTCATTGAGTATATTAGATGCAACCAATGTTGTCAGAAGAATTGATGTGCCCTTTCAAATTGGAATGTCAAATTGGAATTCAATATTTTACACCCCTATCAACAGTGTATGAAAAACATCCATTTACCTATGAAATACAGTATCCAACTTTTTGGATCTGTGACAGTTTGAGAAAAAAAATGTTACTGTTGAGCTTGTATGTCTCCAATAAATATAATGGTGCCTTTTAATTCTTTTATATTTATTGCCTTTTTCTGTGAGCTGCGTGTAATTTATTTGCATTTTATCTAGATTTTTTTCTTCTTTTTAAGTTATCAGTTAACATCTAATTCAGCAAATGTGTGATGAAAACTGTATGTATTTATTTGGCACACAAATGATTCTATTTTTAAGAGAAGAATGCACGTGCAACTCTGCATGCACATGTGTATGCTCGTATGTGGAGGTTAGAGGTCAGCCTTGAGCATCTTTCTCAACCACTCTCATCCTTATTTTACTTTTAAAATACAAGGTCTCTTTCTGAAAATGGAGTTCATATTTGCCTAGATTGACTGGCTAGAAAACTCCTAGAGTCTTCTTGTTCATGCCTCCTCGGCATTATGCCTGACTTTTATATGGGTAGTAGGAGTCAAATCCAGGTTTTCATGCTTTTGAGGCAAACGCTTTACCTACTGAACCATCTCCCCAGCCCTCTGATTTTTATGTTATGGGTTTTATTTCTCTCTGTGTTTTCTGAGTGGTCCCTTTATAATACAACGATATTCCCTAATGTTTTCTTATCCATTTATACTTTCAATTTTTATATTCAAATCTTTCTTTTACATCAACTCATTCTGGTCACAATCCAACTTTATTTCTTCAGTGATTGTCTCATTGCCTCAAAATAACACCATTCTATAAGTTCCCCCTAATAATAAAAATAATACATGCTTGTCATATAATAGAATCTCATACATGTTTTGATTCATTTTAACTGTTATCTCGTACTTACTTACCACTTTTTGTGCATTAGTTGTAGTATGTTTTTAACTGCTTGAATTTCATGGCAAACTTTAACAAATGAACAAGGATAATCTGTTAGGTTGATTAGATCACCCTGACTGTATTTATACAATTAGAGACTTCAATTATCTTCAGACCAATTTTGTGAAAGTTCCAAAATTATCAATGGTGCTACTATTTGAAATCACATTCTATTTATAGATTATTCATGGAAGAGTTGGCATGTTTATATTATTGATTATTTATTTCAACAAAAAATGTTTGCTCTTTCCCTGTTTTGATTCAGGAGCTTGCTAGGTAGCCCAAGCTGGCCTTGAACTCACAATCTTCCTACCTCAGACTTCTGAATATTGGTATTACTGACCACAGCAAACACCCTAACTTCCATTCATATTCACTTAAACCCCACTGTCTCTTATTTTTTTAAGCAAGGAATATGAATGTTTTTATTTTTTTAATTTATTTATTTATTAAGGATTTCTGCCTCCTCCCCGCCACCGCCTCCCATTTCCCTCCCCCTCCCCCTATCAAGTCACTCTCCCTTATCTGCTAGAAGAGCAATCAGGGTTCCCTGACCTGTGGGAAGCCTAAGGACCACCCACCTCTATCCAGGTCTCGTAAGGTAAGCATCCAAACTGCCTAGGCTCCCACAAAGCCAGTACGTGCAGTGCACCCACACACTGAGACAATGGGGATGTTCTATTGGGAACTCACCAAGGCCAGCTGGCCTGGGTCTGAAAAGGCATGGGATAAATTTGGACTAGCTGAACATAGCGGACAATGAGGAAGAATGGGAACTCAAGAACAATCGCAGTGGGTTTTTGATCCCACTGTCTCTTATTTTAATGATTCCCTTGGATAATATTTTGGTTTTCTAACAGTGCTGTAACAAATGACCCCAAACTTAGAAATAAACAACTCCAATTTATTGCTTTGCAATGCTGGAGTTAAAAATCTGAAATGGATCTCCGTGAGCTAAAATCAAGGTGTCGGAAGGACTGAGTCCTTTGGGGCATTTGAGGAGAGTATGTATTCCAATGACTTTTTCATCTCCCAGGGCCACATATGTCCCTTTAATTACGGCTCCTTTGTTTCATCTTCAAAGCCAATAGCATTTCACTTCTCTGACCTTTCTTCCACAATCCTTTCCTTCCTAACTACGACTGGGAAAGTTTCTTCACTTACAATTTTTTTGTGTGATTAGTCTGGGCCCTTTCAGACAAGGTCAGAGAATTACCTTATCTCAAGGATGCTACTGTACCACATTTGCAAGATTCTTCCTGTCCTGTGGGATACTATGTTAATCATAGTTTAAGATGCAGGCATCTTTTGAGTGTCATCGTACTGTAGATTATGCACACATTTTAAATTAGTTATGGACCTTTCTCCTTTCATTAAACTCCATTCTAAAATTAATTGAAGGAGACTTTGATTAACTAGGGCTAAGGGATTTAAATAAAAAATGAAGTATATTTATTTTAACAATGCTTAAATGTCAGGAAGTTTGTTTCACATTCGAAATTTCCAGCTACTAATTGCATATGGATCTTCAACTTCTCTGAAATCCAGCATTATTGCTGGTCCATTAGAGAACCCATTTCTTCCATTTTTCTTTCTCTCTCTGAGACTTCTAAGACCTCCTCTCCATCTTTACTCCTAGATAAAACTGCATCTGACTTCATTGGAAGAGCAGAAGCAAGATGAACTGAAATTCCAAATGGTCCTCTCCCTTCTTCTAACTCACCTGAATATTTGCCCATATAACCAATGTCTAGTCATTATGGCTCTAGCCCAAGGTAAAATTCTCCACTGTCATTCATTGTAGGGGATTATCTCAGTGTCTCAGTGACTTCCCAACCCCCATGAACCTCCATTTCTTCCTTCTTTCTGATGAATTCTAAAGTTATAGAGTATGCCAGAGTATCTTTATCTGAGACCAGGAAGCTGTAGTCTCTACAAATCATCTTACACAATCACCCCCAAAAGTGACAGGAAACGGAAATGTGAGTTTGAATGGGTTTTTATGCCCAATGAGTCTCCTGTCTTATCAGGAATGGTATTATTTCTTTTGGTTCCAGACACTGGATGCTGTGTTTATTTTCCTTGGGGAATTTATCCACACAGTGAATCTGACACTGTTTAGAACTTCTGTTTGGGGGTTTGCCTAGGGATTAAGAGGACACATTCATCCTATAGATGTCATCATTGCATAGGTTAACCTACTGGTAAGTGTCAGAGCCCTTGGGATCCAATCACATTCCTAAAACCATACCTCAGCAATAAGGATAAAGCCTTCAACACATGAACGTCTGGGGAACTTTAAGATAAACTATGACACACATGTATTCATGGATTTATTATCTAATGGATAAATATTCACAACATGTCTATCTTTCAGAAACTTGCTGTCCTCATTCTGCTTTTGCTTTTATTTCAAACACATTAGTCAAAACTCCTTATGAGAAAGCTTACTATAATCTGCATAATGAATTATGGATTCCATTCTGTATTTTTTTTGCTTCATGCAAATATAAAAACTGCCTTTACAGATTACGACAACCATTCAGAGAGAGACTTCTATGAACTACAAGACACTGGAGCATTGGACTGAGCTCCCAAAGTCCCAATAAGGAGCGGAAGGAGGGAGAACATGAGCAAGGAAGTCAGGACCACGAGGGGTGCACCAACCCACTGAGACAGTGGGGCTGATCTATTGGGAGCTCACAAAGGCCAGCTGGACTATGACTGAAAAAGCATGGGATAAAACCAGACTCTCTGAACATGGCGGACAATGAGGGCTGATGAGAAGCCAAGGACAATGGCATGGGGTTTTGATCCTACTTCATGTTCTGGCTTTGTGGGAGCCTAGCCAGTTTGGATGGTCACCTTCCTAGACATGGACGGAGGGGGGAGGACCTTGGACTTTCCACAGGGCAGGGAACCCTGACTGCTCTTTGGACTGGAGAGGGAGGGGAAGAGGAGTGGGGGGAGGCGAAGAAGGGTGGGAGGAGGGTGATGGAAATGGGAGGCTGGGAGGAGGCTGAAACTTTGTTTCCCTTTTCTCAATAAAAAAAAAAAGAATTCAGGTGTCCCATTCTCAGCTTTAATGGGAACCAGGCCCTATGTCAAAACACTAGCAAGCAGGTGTGCCTGTGCTCAAGTGTCATAGCAGCAAAGTAGTGCCCAGGCACACCAGGAAAGACTGGCTGCAAAAGGAGTTCACATCCCTGCTATCCCTGATTCTCTGTTTGCATGAGCTCAAACCTGCAAGCTTAAAAGATCTGAGGCACTCTTCTCAGATGTTCATTTTGAAATCAAACTGAGATAGGCCCAGTTTTTCCTCCAGACCTTTTCGTTGATCCCTCTGTAAGCTTTCTCCTTGGTTAATGTCAAGCCACGAAGACTTTTGAGATCTTCTCAGTTAACCGTTTTTTGTTTGCTTGTTTGTGTGTTTGTTTGTTTTAACTAGCTGGCATGTACACTGTCCCGCTTGGACATGTCTTTCCAAACAGACAGGGATATAAGCCTCCCACCAAGAAGCTGTACTTTCCATTCTGTGTTAATGCCAGGCGTGAGAGGAATCTGCAGCCTGTGGATTCTTCAGAGCCCCCACAGAAAGGCAGAACGTGTGAACAGGGCCTTACCTTTGGGGATGGTGATCTGACAGCCCAGGTCACTGTCCTGTTGCAGCTGAGAATAAGCCACTTCCTGCAGCCGTGCCCGCTCCAGCTCCGAGAGGCTCTGGATGGGGACTGACCTCAGGCGCACGCTGCGGCCAGACATGCTGTTCCAGGTGAAGTCACCCTGCAGACCGAGGGAAAACATGAAGCGTTACACAGTTCCCTCATTTGTCACAGACTTCCTTCTCTCCTAGACAGTGACAAAGGCAAACACATTTCACATTTGTGTTCTACAGCTGGTTCTCTTGTCCCCAAACCAAGTTCTGTCTTAGCTTAGCATGAATTTACTTAGTTGGTTGCAAAAATCCAATTCGCTAAAATGACTCCTGGGTCAAAAACTCTCGTCTGAAGAAAACCACGCGGAAAGAGGTCACAAGGGAGCTATTTTTTTCTTATAGGTATATATAGAAACTGATTTTTTGTGTGTATTTTCATAACAGGAAAAACTGCTTGTTCTTGCTACCATGTGTGGCTCATATAGGGGACAAATGTGTTTTGAGAGAGTACTGTGTATCATTGTTTGTACAGTGTGTTTTTTAATCCCTCTACCAACTCACTGGGGTGGCCAACATCTTTTACTTTATCAAATAACATAATGGCAGCATTGAATAAATGATATTGCTAAATTATCCTATATAACAATATAATTTCTACTTAGTATCCAGTGGAATCTACTTCAGCAGTCCCCATGGATTTTAAAATATATAGATGCCCAAGACTTTTATTTTAAACTTTCAGTATTGCCATATATATCCTCTTGTATGATTTGAATAATTTCTAAATTTCTTTTCCTACCTAGCACAATTTAGATAATGTATAAATCATTGTTACAATAATGTATCATTTAGAAAATAATGGCAAAAGAGAAAGATTTGTACTGCTCAGTACAAATGTAAGATTTTTCATTTTAAAAAATATTTACTGCTTGGTCAATTCTATCTGTGGATGAAGGTCCCCAAAACACAATACTGGGCATTATTTCAACATTGAACACATATGTAATATATGCTTAAGGAACATTATATCACTCCGGTAATATAATACCAACAATTATAATATGGTACTGGCACAGGAGATGAATATACATCTCTTTACATATAGGTTGAATAAGTTTCACAAAATTCTAAGGAACAAGCTAAAAGTATATGACTTTAAAGTCTATGGCCAAATAGTGACCACCATTTCTACTTAGAGCACTTTCATGAGCCATGTTCTTTAACAAAATAAGTACAAACAGATGATAACTAATGATTCAACGTTATAGAGACATTGGATTCTAATGTGCTCTACACCAGTAAATGTAGGCATGTTTTCCTGCAACTGGAAGGGCACATTTTGTGTGTACTTACACACCTCTGCTGTCTGAGGAGAGTGGTGCCTCCTAAGCACACCGAAGATTGGGAGATTGTGATGACCCATGAAAAAAACTACTTCCCACTCCTCTGAAACTCACCATCCCTTGCTTCCAAAGAGGTTATTCTCAAATCATAGATAATAAACACAGTGCCATGTATTCAAAGAGGCAGCATTTCCTCCACAACCAAGAGGGCATTTTGTTGGTAGTAGTGGTTTTGACTTTTATGAAGAACGTCCAGTGGCTAGTAAGCAATCACATGTTCTCAGCAGGCTTTGAGAGGGTGATGAGGGGAGAAGAATAAAGTGGCAAATATACTCCCAAGAGAGTAGGCTACTGACATACCCGGTCAATTGATGAATAGTACAAGACCAGTATATTCTTTTCTTTCCTCTGTCTATTGGAACATGCTCAATTTTAGGCAGTTAAGATCTGGGGACTCAGGTTTTGGTTGTGCCCCTAACTCACATCCACAGAGGTGTTATGTTGTCTGTGAGTTGCATTTTCCCCAGATGAGGAATCTTAGATGAGTTTGTGAGATTAAATTTTGCTTCACGATTGTTTGCTGGCATGTGCGCATGCATGTGTGTGTACAGCCACAAGTGTGTCAAAGAATACATGTGGAAGTCAGAGGGAAACTTATGACGGTCAGTTTTTTTCTTCTATTCTGGGGTTCCTTATATTGAACTCATGTTCCGGAGACAGTATTAAGTGCATTTACTCCCTGAGCCATAGTGCTGGCCTATGTTTGTGCCTTTTAGATATGAGGTTTGGATAGCTAAGGAAACTGGTTTTGATCTAAGTGTCAAAATGAAACTACAGACCCTTTTTTAAAAAGTACTTAAAAATGTGACCTGTAAAGGACTCAAGTACCAATTAGCTGAGATTGGCAAACCCTTTCTGTCAGTGGTCAGACAGTAAATATTTCATGTTCTGTAGGCCATCTTGATCTTGTCTCAACAACTTAACTGCCTTTCGGGTATTTGAGTAGCCATAGATAATTTATAAAAGAATGCATTGCAGCATATTTCCATAAAACTTGTTTACAAAATTAGATATGCAGGCTGCATTTGACTGGTGGCCTACATACAGTCTCCCAATCTCTGAGCTATAGTTTCAAATGAAATTCACTGATCCCTGCTATCATATTTTGTTTTTATTTACTCTATCCTCCTGGTAAATTCAAACAATATTCAGAAGCATGTACTATATGGTAAGCACTGTAGTAGGCTTGAGTTTATTTAGGTGGCGGCACAGTCTTTGTCTTCAAAGAGTTAACTTTCATGTAAGAAGAACACAGTCTAGAAAGTACACAGATTGTGGTGTTAGAAATAAGCATCACATAGCACATCAAATGCAATGGGTGCCTGAGGACAGAGCTGTACCATCTGTCTGCAGATCAAAGAAGGATTTGTAGATAAGGTAATGTTTTGATGGAGACTTGAAAGTTGACTAAGAGGGATAGGGGTTTTTTACAGCAGAAAGTCAAATTTGAAGCAAACACTAGTTGCGAAGGTAATGAGTTTGAAGACACAAGCTTATTACAGGCATCTGGAAGAATGGCAATAGCAGTGGGTAAAGGCCAGCAGAAGACAGGGCGTAAAAATTCTCTGAAGCCTTCTGTGTGAGCAATGCATAGTAGATTCATTTTGTTTTTCTGAACACGTAAAGGCCAGTATATCAGGAACACTGACTAAAGAGGAACACAACCAGATTTGCAAAGGAAAGGATGGTGCTAAGAAGTTTCTTAAAGAAACCAAGGAGAGAACAAGTCAAAGATGAAGAGATAAGAAATGCAGAGATGTTGGGCATCAGGGCATGACGGTGCATACATGTCAGCTTAAAACTGGAAACATAGAGTCTAGAGGATCTTGAGTTTGAGGACAGCTTGGGCTATGTATATATTATCTCCAAAAGCCAAACACACGTAGAGAGAGGGGGAGGGAGGGGGAGTGAGAAAGAGAGAGAGAGAGAGAGAGAGAGAGAGAGAGAGAGAGAGAGAGAGAAAATGTCAAATTAGGCATTTTGATTCAAACTTGAAAAGACATTTTAATGAGCCAAATAGAATTGTTAGTATACAAGTATAAAAGATAAAAATGATTATATGTGATCTAGGACGACTTCATCTGTGGTACCCATGCCTACTCATCAGATCTCATGGAAAAAATAAGCACAAAACTCAGTGATAGCACAAAATTACAAAATCATTCCCAGAACTATTGAATGAAAAGGAGATGTGTGTGTGTGTGTGTGTGTGTGTGTGTGTACGTGTGTGGCACATGTGTGTGTGTTTCACTTGTATGTGTGTTTGATACCAGGAGGGACACTACAAATTATCTCCTAAAGCACAAAACACTTTGCCATAGTAAATGTCTATCTGATTCAAAATACTAATAGTTCAGAGGGTGAGTAACCCTGACAGAGTATACATTAGGCCTGCTGTTAAACTTAAATTACAGAGAATCCTCTTAAAATCATGGTGTCAGGAAATCCTAACAATCATTTATACATTTTGTTTATCACCAGAGGCACAAACTATATATTTTATGCATCTTATGTAGGACTCTGTATATTATGCACGTAAGTAAAACCTTAGGACCTATTTTTGAACCAGCCTCAAGAAATGCAAATGCCACAAACCAATTTATAAAAGGCAAACAAAAGTCTCAATAAAATAGAATTTTGATTAACTGGAGAGCAACTCACCAACAGCTTTAACTAGAGAGATATCTTTTTCATCAGAAGTGTATGTATCAACATTTAGGCAAAAAGAATCAAAAGGCAAACCCCAAACCCAATATTTATGTTTTATTCAGAAAGGTCGTTCTTCTGAGCCAGTCTGTGTGTCTTTACAAACAGACTTGATTTTTCCATGAAATAATATTGATTGAAATAATTTTGGTTTGAGCCTCCACCACACTGTTTTGTTATGTGTTTGGGTTTGGACTCTAAATTGGAGTATATCTCTTTAACCACACCCAAGAATAAACTGTCCAGACCAAGAAGGCCAGAAAAGGATTGGTGTAGGCCTGCTCAAAATATTTTCTGTGGACCCAGTATTTCAGAATCAGCGGGGGCAGATTTTCACTATCAAATTTGCACATTCTTCAGCTTTAAGGCAGGCTTCAAAATTTAAGGTACCAAGCCTCGGGGCCAACTATATATGAACTTTATGATAAGACTCTGAACATCCTTGAGCCTCATCTTTCTCAACAGTGCATGAGGAAAGAGGAAGAATTAACTCTCAGGCATGTGTGGATTGCACAAGACAATGTAAATGAACTTCTTGTGGAGGGCTTATTAGCTCCTGACAGGCTGTGAATAAGTGGTAATTTAAGTTATAATTAATATTAATCATCACTCTAAATTTGCATCTCCACCTGAAGCCTGGCAATTTTAGTGATATGAAAATCTCTTAAAAGAAACGTGTGCTGAATTTCTGAATAAGTAGTTCCACTATTTGTTGGAGTGGCTTTCTGTTTTCTAGGTGCCGGTTGAATCGTGGTTTCTTGAAGCCAGGAAGCCCAAGGTGAGCTTAGGAACTAAAGAATGGTCTGTCATTTAGATCACATATGTCACGAGTAAATCTTTCCCATTTTTCCTAAGGTGGTCAATGTTGTGTAATAAGCATTAGCAAAGGCGCTCTTCCTGGGTAATCACAATGCACCACTGAAGCATAGCGTAAGTTGAAATACCAAGCCCAATAACCAAACGCTTTCTGAAAAGGTCTGCCTTGATCTTTAGAACTTCAAAATAAACACACCACAATGACAGGAAACTTCCTTCTTTGTGTGCACCTGGGGAAAGCTGAGAGCGTTTGTATGATTGTTACACCCCTGGCTGGACTCACCAAAGAGACTGCTCTTTTATGTACTCACCAGGAAATCATCTTTCAATTGTCTTCTCCTGACTCTAGTTACTCCTCAACACACTTTTCGTTATGGGGCTTTAATACCTCTCTATGTCACACACTTTTCAAAATGCATTGAGACTGGACTTTTTAATAAAAATGTCCTATTTTATCTTGAGCAGGAATTTCAGAAAATTAGAAACAGTTTATAAAAACAGTAGCCTACTTTGAACTTTTGCCTTCATATATTACGGTTACTTGAGAAGTGTCCAAGTCCAAACACGCAACAAACCTATCTTGTTGCTTCAGCAAGCAGGAGCTGGGGGAATTATATAGGCCAGGAACTCTTCGAGGTACTTAAGATTCATTAGTGAACAAAAGAGACAGCTGATAAACACGTACAATGATTGAGTAACTCACAGGAAGTTACGAGATGATAAGCACTAGACAAGCAGGCAGGGCAGGGCAGAGGAAGGAGGATTACTGTGGGAGCTTTTTGGACATCTTGACTGGGAACACTGGATTTGAGAAGGCGCTTATGGAGATGGTAAAATAACCAGGCAGAATTCAGGAGCCCAACATCCCATTGGTTGACATGGATTAGTTGCTAAAAGCAATACCTTCCTAGACTTGGGTCCCAGTTTTACTGCTTGCCAGTCATGTGGGTTCTTAGCAAACAACTTTCACGCCCTGTCCTTCACTTTTCTCACCTGTAAAATGGGAATACTAAGTATTTTGCTTGTAATAAGTCAGGCAGGAATTAGCAAGCTGCTGCCCATGAGTCAAATCTGAAAGGTTTCCTGGAGCACAGCTGCCTTCACTCACTCAGGGATGGCTTAGGCCAATGTCCAGGCTTCGCTGGTAGGTCTGAACAGCTTGTAATAGAGACTGCTAGGTGCACAGAGCTGATTAATTTTATTTCCTAGCCCTTCCAGAAGACATTTGCTGACCACTGCATCAGTTTAAATGTATTAAGGTAGTTTATGTTTAGAATTAACCCATCGGAGCAACATTTTCTAACTCCAAGACTGCACACAATATTGTACAACTATTCTTTGGAAAATATCCCAAAGAGCCCGTAAAGAAATCATACAAGATGGTTATAGCTGAGATACTGGAAACATATAAACGGTAGGGCGAAATACAGGGGCCTTTCTAGGGCCATCAGCTGGTGAGATAGGTCAGTGGGAAAAGGCACTTGTTGCAAGCCTGAAGACGACCTCAGTCATTCTGAACCCGCATGGTATAAGAAGAGAACCAACTCCAACTGCATGTCTTCATACCTCCATGGGCATGCCATGCCATGTACAAGAACACATGTGTGCACACATATATAAATAAATATGTGAAAAAAGTTAAAAGAAATGGTCGTGTGTGGATTAGTGATAAACCCAAGGAAAGAAACAAGCATTGTCAAACCTGGAACTGCACTAACCACCATCTGGGAAAAATAAATGTCATGTACATATTTTCTTGCAGGAAAAGCCTTGCTAATGGCTAGCACAGAGGGGATACATTGACATATTCAATGCCCTTAAGCAAAAAGATGTCAGACCGAAAGGCCATTTTCACTTCTGAATCTCTCCAGTTGAGCCGTGAACTTGTCTAGTACCCATAAATTCGATTCTTAGTTTTAAAAGCTTTGCTCAAATGACGGAAGCAAAATAGCCTGCATGGAACACAGGCTGTAGAAATAGCAATAACCTGCATGGATTAGAAATATCTCACAACAGGGGTAACCTTCAACAGTTCTTCTTGCCTTTTCATAATTGAATCAGTTGGAACAATTGACCCTTAGCAATGAATTAGGCCTTGAAAATTCTGCTCACAGTATAGATGGTTGATTGGCTACGAAGTTCTTTATGTTATCTCACACAATGGTTGCAACACCCTTGGGGGGCAGTGGCACAATTATCTTTGTCTTTGTAGATGGAGAAACTGAGGCACAAACCTTATATAACTTCCCCAGATCATAAAATGAATAAATATCAGAGTTAGGATTTGAAGCCAGGTTTCAGGATGTATAATTTAGTCTGATAACCACTACTATACATCTATATATGCGTGCAATCATCTCTCAGAAGAAACCAGCCCAAATCCCTCACCTCACAAATAAGTAAATCAACAACTATTAGTAAAGTTACTCTTACAGCAGGAAAGTAGGACCCTGAACACTGGAGTTAAGCTGCCCTTCTTTTTACCACCAAGCCATGTGTCAATAGCAGATTCTTCTGTTTGTTTTGTTTTCAAGACAGGATTTTCTCTGTGTATCCCTGGCGTCCTGGAACTAGCTCTTGTAGACCAGGCTGGCCTGGAACTCACAGAAATCCGCTTGCCTCTGCCTCCTGAGTGTTGGGACTACTGGTGTTCACCACCACTGACTGGCTAGATTATTTATACTTAGCTAACCCAGACAGTGTTTCCAAATCCAGTAGCTTAAGATCTCCCTTTTTGATTAAGTAACATGCCGATTTAGCATTAGCCTTATTTCCTGTATAAATTGTTCTCTGAAGTCTGTATCTGTCTTTGCCTCAACAGGTAAGATGCTGCAGTACATGCAAGAAAGTTGAAAGTAGAAGGTAACACCTCTGGCTGGGAGACCTCCAACCAACTGGTGCCTGAATCTTAGAGCAATCACACTAATGATGCTGCACCCGTTAATTGCAGAGCCCTCCTTCCTGCTGCAGTTCGCATATTTCCCGCTGCTTCAGCATCATCAATCAGTCTGGAAACGAGCTGTGCTCATAAATCTCTATCGGCGCAAAGCAGTTTTTAGCAGCCACACATCCCACATGCTGATCATTCACTTTTCTTCCCAAATCACAAGCTAGGAATGACAGAATTGCTATCTTATCATAATCATCTTCTGCAAAAGAAATAAGAGTATAGATATATAGATTTGGTGCTTACCCATGAATCCTATTCTCGGCGTCTGTCCTGTCCTCTCTAATCTAACCAAATTTAGCTTAGACTAGGAACTTGACTCTGTTTTATTACAAAAAAATAACTTTTTGGTGAAAAAAAATGAATCTTCAGACAGAAGATCTTATCAAGTGTGAGAGAAACCACCCAGCTGGCCCTCTAATGACTCCGGGATCCTTTTTGTTGCTAGGGATATCCTCTACCCCATGAATCTTGGAAGAAAAAAAAATCTTTTTACCAGATCAGTGAGAAGTTTCTGCTCCTTTTGAACATAGATAGGCTGTGTCACTGAGTATGTAAGTGAAATTAAGAGAAAAGTAAGGAGGGAGGGAGGGAGAGGGAGAGAGGGGGAGCATGCTTGCTGGGGAGGAAGTGGGAGGGCAGGACAAAAAGAGAAATTGAAACTGGGTTTCTCCGCTTTGTATTTTAATAAGACTGTTTTGAAAAAAAATACTGGAATTAATAGAGGATTCCACTTTAATAATACCCTGTCCATAGGAAACTGCAAATGGTAATTGAATCATACTGCAGTGTCCTTATTAGGAAGTCATCAAAGAAAGCTGAATGCCTCTGGGAAACCCCCAAGAGCATGATAAAGCACAATACAGCCCATAGGATGCTTTCTCAGCTTAGAAAAACTTCTCAGTTGTTAAACTGTAGTCTAAAACCCCGACTTTTTCACAAGTATTAAAAACCAGAACAGATTTAGTCTCTTTTATAATGAAGCATAACACATACTTCTTTGTTTTATTCTTTGTGGAAACAAAACTCCTTGAGAAGTTGTTCACTTTCTGAGCAGAGGGGTGCAGGACCAAGTAACTGTACCCAACTGACTATGATTAAAACGGTACGGGAGCAGGGAAAGGTGAAGTGTAAAATCCATGGAGGGCAGAGAAAAAATTAAAAAAAACTAAAACATATCTTTTGCATATATACATATAACAACAATCCATTTTAAAAGAGGCCATAAACATAAAAGAGATTATGCAAAGGTATAGTGAGTGTCGGGAGAGAGGAGTAGGAAGAGGAAAATGATGTAATTATATTATAATCTCAAAAAAGAAAACAAAAAATTCCTTATCACTCAGTATCTTCATCTCAATGAATTCCACATGGCACCAAACCAAACACAGTTCAAAAAAGCATCTCTGTTAGCCTGCTGACATGACGTTGTAAATCTCTCATGGATTTCAAGTGAATTTCAACAAAACAATTGCAGCGGTTGTATTGGACTGAGCAATGATTTTTATGGATGGTCCTTCTGATTCCAATGCAGGAACCAGTGTAATTTTACTGGAATTCTGTAATGTTAATCATGGAAGGCACACACAGTCTCTGTTGGTGTTATTTATTTAGCATGAGGAAAGAATTTAAAAACAATAAAATGTCACCTGGTGTTCCTTATTAGAATGATTAAAGTTGAAGAGAAAACCAGGATAAAAACTACCTGTTCTTGTACATACATCCACCTCCATCAACTTCAAATCTCAAATGTTGAAAGTGCCTTTAATTCTGGCTATATGTTTCACATAATGGTAGATAATCCTCCATAAATGTTAGATGCACATTTAAAGTTGTTTAGTATTATTACATCACATGAAAATAATACATCTGTAATTTCATTTTTTTATCATTAGTCACCTTATTCAATTAATTACTTAATTAGTCAGATTGTGCCATGCACTGTCCTAAGCATTTCATGGCCACTAAGTCATTTACTTGTGAAATAAATTCTAAGCAGTAAGTTAGTGATACTTTTATTTCCCACCATGGACATAAAAAGAATCTCTGACACATTAAGTAACTTGCCCAAGGATTCACAACTCTTCAGTGATGCAGCTGTGATCCTAATCCCTATGGCGCTTACATATTAATTAGAAGACAGAGTCACTGTCTATAATCATCAACAGGAGAAGCTGTTTTATAAGTGTTCAATAAGAAATGGTGATTAAGTAAGGTTCAGCATTTAATGTCAGAGTGGTCTCTTAATCTATTATTATTATAGATTTATTTTTATTTTATATTTATGAATATTTGCATGAATGTATTTGTGTGCACCACATACATGCAGTGCCCATGAAGGCCAGAAGGGGGCTTATGACCCTCTGTAGCTAGAGTTATAAAGGCACTGACCACAATGCCTGTCCAATAGTGAAATCAGAAAAAGGCAATTTATTCAGTGTGGGTACACTGACAAGAGGGACAAAGCTACCCAACCCCATCCTCCAGCCAAGTCCACATTCATAGCTCTAACAAAAAGTTATTTTTAAATATGTGTATTGTCATGTCAGTGAATATGCCATAAGAAAGTAACTACTTTTTGAAGTGAATAATCTCATTATCAAGAAACAATATCTTGTGAAATCAAAGTTTATGGGTTGAACAAAATCAAGCTTTCAAAGGAAATACAAAAATGATGGGAAAGTTGGGTATTTGGCATTTTGGGATAATACAAAAGGTGAAGATAAGGAGTCCTCTTTAAAGTTTAAATATCACCACTTTGAGTAGAACCAGTAAAAGGTCTAAAAGCCTCCAACCAGCCTTGTAACTGAAAATCAGAAAAAAGGTAAAAAGTTTTGATTTGTGGGAATTTTGCTAATCAGAAAAATATGCTGCAAACACAACAGTCTTCTTCCACATAGTCCTTCATTGTCAACAGTGTCAATAACAATTTACAGCCTTGGAGTCCATGCATTAGCACTCATACTGCCTTCTAGGCTTTGCTTCTGTTTATACAATTGGTGACATTTTACACATTCATGACAAAACATTGTATGAACCACTTTCTCAAGCTTCTTGAGTAGGCTTCTGTTCATGCCAGTCTTTGACTTAAACTAAATTCCTCATCATGACAGCCAAGAAAATGTGTGTTGACTTAAAAAGAATTCAAAACAACAAATCATCATGATAGCAGAAATTAACTGAGCATAAATACAAGACGGCAGTTGATTGTATCAAGCATTTCCTTACACAATTCCATTTGACAGAAGAGGTAATGGAAATCCAAATACAATGGCTGCTCACAAAAATCTGTAGCCTATAATCCATGAGAATTCCATTAGACTTCATGTCCTCGTCTTACTTGTGGTTAATAGTCATATGAGTGGGCTCTAGCCAGTGGAATATTGGAAAAAAATGTCTGGGACAGGCTTTATTTTCAGTCCTAGTTCCTAAAACCCTGGGCAACCCTCAAAGGCATGCATGGTACTCACAGGTATGGGCCACACCTCACAGAATGTTTGCTTGCTGTACTTCTTTGTCCTTCATTCCTCATTGGTCTTGAAATTTTCTTTAACTACCAAGATATGGTAGAAGGTGGTGCTGTGACAAGTCTGAGTCTAAGGTATAAGAATTCCCAACAAGTACCTTTCCTTTCTTAGGGCCCTTAAGTCTCCATAACATAAATCTAATTACTGTGTTGGAGAGAACACATCAAAAACAGCAAAAACTTGCTTGTCCCAATGTCTTAACTAAACCCAATCCTAACTAATCTTCCAGATGAATGAAGTCTTCTAGTGAACACTGTCAAGTACAGAAGAACTATCTCGTTGAACTCAACTCTTGGTACAGAACCAGTGGTGGATGCTTTAATCTGCTAAAGTTCGGAGTGGTTTGGTTTTTTTCATATTCCTACATCACCAAATCAGTAATAGCCTGTGTTGAAAATGGAAGAGTCTGTGCCTTTAAATCTTTTTGTCCCACTAATCATGATTACCTTTAGAACTGAAATGAGGAATAAATTTTCATTGAGAGATCTGGATATGTGTCTGATGGATCTAACTACTACTCATGCTGTTCTTTGTCCTCATAAATAACAGGCGTTTCTAATCTGAGTCTGCAGTAGCCCTTCCCCATATATCTTCCCCATGGGACTATGATGTAGCTCATTCCATCTCTTTTAGTATTTCCTTGGAAAGAGAGGTAAGTAGATAGTAAAATAGAAAGTGATCTTTATGCATTGCTTTCCAGAGCATGTGGGAAATCCTTCAGTGACAGAGCAGATAAATGTATTTTGGCATCCTTCAAGATTTAAACAAAATAAATTCAATTTTTAGAAATAGATAATGCTTTTATTTTTCAGAACTAGAACTGAATCCCAAATTGGTGTGATGAAATTTCATTTAGATTACACCAATTATATCTTTTGTTGGTCTGCCTAACCTCCTTTGACAGGCAGCATTCAGTTGCCACTTACTTCTGAATTATTTTAAGACTATTCCTAAAACTATAAATTGTGAAGGATATTTCCATTTATCTATTCCTTTAACGAGCTCAGTGAAAATGAGGCGTCTTTTTGGTTAATCCTCCGGATTGCTGAGAATGTCCAGAGGCTTTGTGACCAGCAAAAGGTCCGGAAGACTCTGCTTTCTCTCACTGTTGACGCTTCTTAAACTGTACCTGCTTGTCCTCTCCTCATTCCAGGCACCCCGACTTTGACCCTATTTCTAGTATCCTCCAGTGACTTATCTACAGGAAGAATAATGGTTAGCTGTTTCAGATAAAATATGCCATTAAAGTAAACCATTAGGTAGCTGGAACACTACTTAAGAACATGAATCTGAAAGTCAAAAGCACAATAAAAAAGCACGAAGTTTAGTGAATGTTTACCACCGCCATGAATATTTTACATTCTAGACAGTGATCAAACAGGCAAAACAAGGGGGAGATTTCTTCTTTTTTTCCCTGACAAGATCTCCTGAGTATATTGGGAGCATGGGGACCATGGAAGAGGGTTGATGGGGAGGAGAGAGGAAGGGCGGGGAGCAGAGAAAAATGTATAGCTCAATAAAATCAATAAAAAATGAAAAAAAGGCTTTTTTCAAGTAAATATTGGATCCTAGAAGGTCAGAGTGGCTTGTTATATTGCTTCATTTAAATTTTTTTCAAATGAGAAATTTTATATTTTCAAGAAGAAAAAAATTTATTTATTTTTAGCCAAAGGCAAATAGTTAACTTATTAAAACCCTTCTTGGCAGAGCAAACGAACAAGTAAGCATTAGAAGTGAAAATACGATGCAGCTATCTTTCTGGACTTCAGAGAAGTCTAGCTTTTTTTTTTGAGGCAGGGTTTCTCTGTGGCTTTGGAGCCTGTCCTGGAACTAGCTCTTGCAGAACAGGCTGGCCTCGAACTCACAGAGATCCACCTGCCTCTGCCTCCCGAGTGCTGGGATTAAAGGTGTGCTCCACCGCCTGGCTTTAGAAGTCTAGCTTTTTTAAATCCTTACTTACTCATTTTATGTGGAAGGGTGTTTTGTCTGCATGTATGTCTGTGCACCTTGTGTGTGCCTGCTGCCCACAGAGGCCAGAAGAGGGCATCAGACCACCTAGAACTGGAGTGACAGATGATTGTGAGCCATCACGTGGGTGCTGGGAATGGAAAACAGGCCCTTTTGATGCTCTTTACCACTGAGCCATCGCTTTAAGAATGCTCTCACAAGAAATTCCTAAAGCAAAATTTTAAAAAGTTGAAGCAAAAATAGTGACACATTTTCAAAGGGAATAAGAAATTCACATTTTGCCTTATGAACCTGAAAGGGTATTTCTAAATAAGGTCAATGCCTCCTGGTTTTCACAGAGAAACTTGGATTTGGATGTGATAACATTCATTCTGATAACATAGAAAAGGGCATTTCTTCTATAGCTGCTCTTTCCGATCCCTACTTCCATAACAAACACCTGAATCTAAGATTGGATTCTACATGATACTCGGGATGATGCCGATCAATGAAGGACACTCATTATGAATATGATGTCACATGACCTCTCTCTCCACAGAGCAGAGTACAGGGTACTTATTCCAATATGGGCAGATTAACTGAACAATGAATAAGTTTGGAAAAAGACTAAGAGATACAAAGATGCTGAAATTATGTTCCTTTAAACTTAAGAACCCAGTGACCAAAACAGGTATTTACCAATCAGCGTGAAGTTAAACAAGCCTTAAGCATAGTTGAATATCGTATCTTGGAGACAAAACTTCACCCTGAAAATTCATAAGTGAAACAAAACAGGCTAAACAAACAAACAAACAAAAAGGCCACTGAAGGAGATTCTTTCCCACCCTTTATTTTTAGTGGTACATTTGATGGCATTTTTGCCTTTACTACTTCACAAAAAGCCTCCTCCTGTACTAAGAAGTAAACAACTTCTTCAAATTTACATAAGATTTTAAGAAGCACTCCATCAACGAATTAATTACAGGTATCACCAGAAATACGAATTTCTATCGGTTCGAATTTGTTGCCTAAATGTGATCTATTGACCACACATCTCTTAATTTTGGTTTAAAATCATTGATCTTATTAAATGCTCTTAATTAAGTTACAGCCAGAACAAACAGTAACACTTTATTTAAAGTAAAAAAAAAAAGGCAACATTTGTAGTTGAAAGCTGGCAGTTAATTTATCTAAACTTCCACTTGTAGAGCAATTGACCAAGGGAACTTAAAAAAAAACCTAACTTTTTAACTTTTTATTGATACTTTGGGATTTTCACATCGTGCACCCCCAATCTCACTCATTCCCTAGTCCTTACACATCTGTCCTTCACCCTTGTAACCTCTTCCCCAATAGAAAATTAAAAAAATAAAATAAAGTTAAAAAGAACAAAAATATCAAACAAAACAGTCTACCAAGCAGTCTGGGCAACTATGTGCTCCTCTATCAAGCACAGACTTCTCTCATATGAGTCACAACACTCATGTATCCAGTCCCACTGTACTTGTGGCAGGCTGATGCTCTCTCCCCTCTCCATCATACGTTCATTCACTGTACTGGCACTGGAAGCTGTGGTGTGTCACACAGTATACCCTTTTGCCCAAACAACTTTACCCACCAATGTTCATTGCAGTAAGCCGTTGATCTGGTTCAAGGCCTCTGACTTCTGTTACAACATCAACACTGGACCTTCACTGAGACTCCTTTCATATATCCTATTGTTGGGCTGTGTCCTGGAGATCCTGTAGCTATTGTGCAACAGGGCTGGCCCCTTCCCATGCTCTAGCAGCTCAGAGATGGGGTAGATGTTGAGGTGGGCCGACTCAAGGCCCTGGGTCTGGGCCTCGGTCATAACTGAGTTGGTTAACCCAGGTTTCTGCCTGCCCCCCCATCTCCGTGAAAGACACAACCATCTCTCCAGCACCCTTGTCATCAGGGCCACTTCTCCCGTGGTGCCCCAGTAAGGGGTGGGTCAACGAGTATTTTTTTAAATTTATTAATTAATTTAGTTCTTTGACAGTTTCAAAAATGTTTATAATATTATAATGCTTTGCTTTCTTCTTCCCATCCTCCTTTATCTCCCTTTAACTGCTATCAACACCCATCTCCTCTTTACCTGTCCCTTTCCTAGATTCATGCCTTTCAATTGTCTTGTGTGATCCTTTTGGTTTAATTAAGGCCATCTGTGTGACCACTGGATAGGAACTATCCTTTGGAAGCTAATGGAGTCACTGGTAGGTGCACCCTCTCCCCAAATCTATCCATAGGAAATACTTCATCGGTGAGGGGAGGGCACCTTGAGTTCCTCCTTCATCCATGTTTGGTTGTTGATGGTCCCACTCCCATGTAAGTCCAGTGCATACATCTATAGTTATTAATAGCACATGATTGCATGTCTGTGTTTTGCCCAAGAATCACCTTTCACAGACAGTCTCCCTATTGTTAGGCTCATGTCTCCGTGACGCTGTCCCAACCTTCCAAATATGGTGGCCTAGTAGAACTTTGAATTTTTATGGATATATTTGTTATACTTACTTACTATCTGACAGCGTAGTTACTGGTTACTCATAATTGACAAGCATCTGAGATTGGACTAGTAAAAATTATTAACTAAATTTAAATTTTTACTTAAACTTAGTTGCTTTTTAATCCAAATAAGTAAAAGTAGCTCGTGGCTACTGTGCTGGACAACTCAGCAAATCAATCAGACTCCTTGGAATTGGGGATCAGGCAATAATAGGTATACCAGGCTTTCTTTTAATGCACAATCCAAGTTGAAAACCAGTGTAAAGGTTTGGATAATCACAATAACTATTGAAGGAAGTGAATTCCTTAAACCTTTCTGGGAGGTATAACTTATTTTCTAAATTTCACCAATTATTTGTTTTGAATTTAAGCTTCTCTTTGTCCAGCCTCTACGACTAACTTCTTGTACCCTTCCCCTCATGTGATGCGACATGTCCCTATGCATTCAGCGACTGATCTTGGCAAATTTTTCCCATGCTGTAGGCATAATAAGACTGACCTCACTTTGAAATTGAAAGCCAGAAACTCTTGCAGAAATAATTTAATGACACTACTAATTAAGACAAGTCCCTAAACTTACATACCCATAATTTAAGGTTTTTTTTCACATATGCAGGATCGCCCTAGATCTCGACCATTTCTAATGGTATCCATTAATCAATCATCTGCCATCTAATTTTCTCCTTTTAATTTCTTTTTTTTTCTTTTTCAAATGGTGCTGGGTTGGTTAAACGCAGGGCCTTGTACATACTGGCAAGTATTATACCACTGAGTATACTCCAGCCCTCATCTGCTCCCTCTGTGGTTGCTACTTGACTATGGGACTCATTTGTAGAACATGTTGCAAGGAGGGCTCTGAGGTCCTAGTTTCCAGCTTTGAATTCCAACTCAGTCTTTCCTGATTCATCTATCATTCTAATGGCCAGTTACTTGCTACATAAAATGTAGATAAAAATAGAAACATGCACACGGTTTTTATGGTAAGTGAAAAGAACTGCATATTCTCCTCAGTCCAGATTTTTATCTCTCTCCCATATTACACAAAATAAATAAATATATGTAATTTTAAAATTTAAAATAATAGTAAGACTCAGAATCTAGAAATAAGAATAATGGTTGATATTTAGGCATGCCATCACTTTATTGACATAGTAAAAATTCCAACTGTCACCCCTAACATTCCCCCATGATTACTACTGGCTTGTGCATGTACACATTCTCTGCATTGTTATTTGATGTTTTCCTTGTCACCAATTCATCCATGGGTACATTTTTTTTTCACGTAAGGAACAGAAACATGACAAGCCGTTAGTGCCATGAGGGTTTAAAGACAGCCTGACTATTCACAGTACGCAGCGAGGATTGCTCATCAGTGACTCATAGCAAGGGTAAAATAAGTGGAGGGCTGTGTATACTCCCAGGGGATTGAGATTTCTGGGGAAACAACAAACATCTTGAGCACAGAGCATGTACCCACTGTTATCCCTAGCCTTTACTGTGCACTCACAGCTTTCACCGCAAATCTATTTTACAAGGTGAAGTCTATTAACATTCTCTCTTTTATAGATGAAGAAATCAAGGCAAAGGAAGAACTAGTAACTTGTCCCCAGGCAGAATGTTTGAGACTTGACTAGGATTCAGATGCCTTATCCCACTATTCTCTGTTGCCTTCTCATGTTTTTCTCTCCTACTCAAGACAGTTCTTGAGAATGACGGGAAGTGTGAGGGTAGCTCTATGTTCACCTTCAAATCTGTTTCCCTTGGCTTTCTTGTAAAGTCAAATTCTAGTTTGTGATTTACCTCTATCATTAGAAATATGTCTAACACATAGACAGAGGCATTGGAATGGCAACTGTTTTCCAGTTAACAAGCTCCAACCCTTGCCCTCTCCATCCCAAAGGCTTTTGTGGGGGGTTGTTGTTGTAAATCAAGCTTTATTGGAATACAAATACACCCACTCATGTCTGTATTGTCTGTGGCTGTTTTCCCAATAATTGCAGTGTTAGGTACACAATAAAGCTTGTCTGGCTTGCAACCCTTTTGCTGACCTTTTACTGAAAAACAATCTAAAATCACCAGACATATGATAGAGGAGATGGATATTCACATTAGATGGCTTGTTTGACTCTTCTAAAAGCAATAGAAACCCATCTTTTAAAATTTCTATGTTCATAAAAGCAAAAGGGCTAATAACATTAAAGACTTGGGTATTTCATATTAGGTGACTCATTAGTAATCATTAGCTTTCATGAGTGGTCACCTATGTTGGAGTGGAATTTTCAATGACAGTTGCCTTTGAGTTATCAATGCTATTATAAACAACCCTAATAAACAGAATGTTCATCAAGCTCAACTTAGAAAGAATAATTTCATTGGCATATTTATTATTAGTGCTTTATCTCAGATAAACAAGCATTTTTTCATGTCTTCCATGAAAAAAAAATCATACATTTGTAATGTCCCTACAGAGGAACATTACAAATGAAACAGAATGGAGCATCAAATAAACAAGCAAACAATACTTTCTAGAATATAGTTATGTTTCCTTTAGATGCTATAAGGAATGAGTAAAAACATGGCCATGGGAATTCTACTTTGAATTAAAGAAGGTAAACTTGGTTTTTAGAAGTTCTGAAATTATAGGTCTCAAACCTAGACACAACATATGTAGACAATTACCTGAGGTGTCTAATTTTGGGAGGAAAGTGGAAGGCGGGGGATATTGAAGTGTCAGCTCTTTACCCAGAAGAATCTAACACCATAGATACCACCTCCTATGTAAGCATCACGTGCACTCCCAGTTCTCAATTTTCATCTATTTGCTCAACTCTTCAAACACGGGAACGTTGTTTGACTCTCCCAATCTGTGCCTTCTCTGCCTGGTCAGGATGGAGACTCACAAGGCCAGAAACAGTTCCTAGAAGCAAACAGCTTTTACATTTTGTGCCTTTGAAAATCTGTTAGTTGAAAGGTAGTTTGGAGGAGTACAGCAATTCTACATCTGGACAGAAAACTATTTGTCCCTGTTACATGGAAACAAGGCCAGCAGGGAATATTTGTATTGGGGACATTTGCTTCAAAGTAGCTAAAACCACTTCCAGTAAAAAATGAAAAAAAAAAATCCTTGCTTCCCAGCTTCTCCTATTAAATGTCAAACATGTAAAAGGGGAAATTGAAAAGAAGAAAGCAATTTACAGAGTCACACCAAACATCAGGTAAGACATAAAAACAAACTGGCTGGTTTTTTCAGTTGCTGTTTTTTTTTTCTGGGATTTTCCCCACAATATACTAGTTTTGAAATAATAAATTAAAATGTGTTTCACAGAGCTCCCTAAGCCCTTCTGTTTTGATATATAATGTATCCTCTGGGCAAGAAAATATGTTGCATGTTAGATTTTAAAAAGCAAACTGTAATAAAATAAGAGAGGGACTTGATGAGTTGTAATTAAACTAATGAAAACAATTTCTTGAGGTAAAAAATTACACTTTTACGTTGTGCAATTTACTGTCTTGTTAAGCATATTTAAAGATATATGTGAACAGCATCAATTCTGAAGCCCCTTCATCACCTTAGCGAGAAAGTTCATACCCATTATTAATCACTATTGATGGTTCTCTCACCCCAGTACTTGGAAAACATTAACATATTCACTATCATTATGCACCTGCCTAATTTGGGCACTGAATATAGATGGAGTCCTACAATATGTTTGCCCCATTTATGTCTGGCACCTTTCATAGAGCATAGTTTGAGACCTTTCAGTGTTGTACCATTTATCAGCCCCCAAACTGTTTCTTAGAGTGAAATAACATAGACCATATCTTGTTTATCTGTTTGTTACTTGAGGAGTTTTCCAGCGGTTGCCACTGCTTGGCCATTACGAATAACGCTATTGTTAATACTCCCAAACAAATTCTAGTGGAAGCATGGTTTTGATTAGTTTGGGATGTTTGATTATCTAAGAGTGGTATTGTTGGATCAAATAGTAACTGTACATACACCCCAAAACAGAAAGGGGGAAACAAAACTTTAAACAGCATGACTCTAAACATCAAATATTAAAACTATATTTTCTACATCATTGCTTGAGATGTAGAGATCATCAATATTGAGAAAACCCATAACGTCTCTACTTCATGTGTATTGGCCCCTAGAGCTCTAGCCAAACTAAGAGAATAAACAAAATCTTTCTGCTTCCTTTTGTTTTCATATACTAATGACCATGAATGACTTGCAATTTTAAAATATTTCTAGTGTCCACTTCTTTAAAAAGTGAGCTACATGTTGGGTACACTAAAATAACAGGTAAGCAACTTTTACTTTAACACCAATAAGTTGGTATTAAATTTTATAGATTAAAATGCAGTTCAATTCTAGCTGAGCTATTATTCTCTATATTGCTGCAATAACCTTGTTTTGTTTACTCTCCTGCTCTTTGACTTTATTGCTCTTTGAATGAAGGCAGAACTTAATATTGCTTACAAGATAATCATTTCATAGAGTGACGCCTGATAGGAAGAGAGTCAAACAGCAAAGGTAATCACTGGATGTCTGCCTCTGTGGAATATCACCAATTTTAAGAGATGTCAAAAACCCAGTGAGACAAATAGTGTAGAAGATATCTATGGGTGGATTCTCAGAACCTAGGAATCTAGGAATGTGTTACCTTGAACGGCAAAGGGGACTTGCATATGCTTCCATTTGCAACATTGAGATGTGGAGAATACACTAGATTATCCGGGTGAGCTCACGCTAATCACATGAGTCCTTCACATAGGCTAACCTTTTCCAGCAAAACACAGAGGAGAAGATATGACTACTAAAGCAGGATCAGACAGACATGATATTATTGGCTTTGAAGATGAATAAGGAGGTACAAGTCAGGGAATGGAGGCTACAGAAGCCACCCACATTTTCTGGTTTTCTGTTGCCTCATCTTATGAAAGTTAGACCTCTAGTGGGAGAATAGGGTATCAGGTAAGCTACATGCCAACAAAACCAAAGGCAATGTTTTCCATTCAACAATAAAAATATGGTTTCTTCAGCCTTGAATACACATTATTATTTAAAGTGAAAGTGTTTGGACAACTGTTTATTAGCTTCATATTATTATCAAGAGTAAAGGATTCTCTACAGTGACTGTCTTCCAGATACCACCTAATTCTGCTACTGAACACCATTTTCTACTACTTCTTCTTTCTATAAAATCTATTGTGTGAAAAATATAGATAGACACAACCAAATGCTGCTGTCTGTCTTTGGAACATTCAATAATGCTTTATTCTTACCATCTCCCCACACAATACAAACTGGATATCCCAAGAGCTCTGAGAACATTGTATTTGGAAATTTTTATACCCACATTTTCAAATAATTTTCTCTAATATGTGAGTATACTCTTCAGTTTTTTAAATAATAATAAGGATATATCACAACTAATAAAACAAAAGATTTTGTATACTTATTTAATGCCAGACCAGGCTAAGTGCTTCATGTTAAAAATCTTAAGAATCCACAGGGATGACCCCAGCTAAGACTCTTAGCAATAGTGGAGAGGGTGCTCAAACTGGCTTTCTCCTGCAATCAGATTGGTGAATACCCTAACTCTCATCATAGAGCCTTCATCCAGTAACTGATGGGACCAGATGCAGAGATCCACAACCAAGCATGAGGCTGAGCTCCAGGAATCCAATTGAAGAAAGGGAGGAGGGGATATATGAGCAAAGGAGATCAAGATCATGATGGAGAAATCTACAGAGACAGCTGAAGCAAGCTTGTGAGAACTCATGAACTTTAGACCGACAGCTGTGGAGTCTCCATGGGACTGAACTAGGCCCCCTGCATGTGGGAGACAGTGGTGAAGCTTGGACTCTCTGAGGGGTCCCTGGCAGCAGGAACAGGATCTATTCCTGGTGCATGAGCTAGCTTATTGGAGCCCATTTCCTATGGTGGGATGCTGTGCTCAGCCTTAATGCATTGGGGAGGGGTTTGGTCCTGTCCCAACTTAATGTGCCTGACTTTGTTGACTCCCCATGGAAGCCCGTACCATTTGGGAGGAGTGAATGAGGGTGGGCAGGGGTACGCAGTCAGGGGTGGGAGGGAAAACTGTGCTTGGAATGTAAAATGAAATTAAAAAAAATAAAATTAAAAAACTCATACAGGCATCTAGGGATATATGTATGTAACAACAATTTAATTTAAAAAGAGGTTATGGATTTGAAAGAGAGCAAGTAGTAGTATATGAGACGGTTTGGAAAGATGAAAGGGAAAAGAAAAATGTAATTATAATCTCAAAAAATAAAAAAAATATTTTCTAAAGGATCTCATTTACGGGCTGGACCTCAGGACCTGGGTTCAGTTCCCAGCACCCACATGGTGGCTCACAACTACCAGTAACTCCAGGTCCAACACCATTTGCCATCCAAATGTAGACCCGGGAAACTTATAGTGCTCTACCCTTAGATGAATAGCTACAAGCAATTAACACTGCCCATAGAAGAAGCATTAGTTTTTCCAGGGATGAGCTCCCAACCCCGACTAGTTATCCAATATCAAGTGATTGACCCTAAAATATATACATACAATCAACACTGAATTGATTCAGCAGGTTGTATTTATATGTTTATTTTTTATAAGTATATGTAACAACAGTGGTTAAAGGAGGGCATGAATATAAGACAGAGTGGGAGGCATGTATTGGAGGGGTAGAGGGAGGAGAGGGATGGGGAAATGATGTAATTATACCTAATATAATAAAAAGATGCCCTGGCATCTCAGATATACCATTAGGATGTTCTGCCTTTTTAGGTCACCTGAGAAAGGCACTAGTTCATTAGAGAATGTCAGAAAAGTCATGTAGAGAAGACAGTGATTTTCTCCTTATTCTTGCCTGGTACTTTAGAAGGCACACAACAGCACCTGTGCCACAGAACTACAGTCCTACCATAAAATTTAAGATATTTTCAGGTAGCAGTTTTGCAATGCTTACTCAAAATTTAACTCTGTTCTGTTTCAGCCTCCTGAGCGCTGGGCACTCTGCGTCCATAGACTCAGTGAAACTTAAGTCAAGCTTCTAGCCATAACACCTAAAAAGGCAAATGTACCACCTTCCATGCCGAGAAAGACATAATCAAGCTATGTTCTGTACAGCCGAGACAAGGCCTTTCAACATCTTGGTGCCAGTTAGGAGTAACGAAAACTACGTGAGCATACCACCACATGCACCGATCCTAAGTATTCAAGTTATAAGACTGCATATAAAATAGACAGGATATATTCACAAACATATTCACTTCAGAGTTAGCAAGATGGTTCAGAGGGCTAAAGCATTTGTTGCTCAGGACTAACGACCTGAGTTTGATGCCAATATCCTACATTGGAAGGGCAGAACTGACCCCAAAAATGTGTCCTCTGACACACACATGGACCGTGTCACACGTGTGTTCAACTCACAGATGCATCACACACACACACACACACACACACACACACACACAAAATGAAATAAAAAAGATGTTAACTCGAACAACATCTTCAGTAGTGAAAATATCAACAATTCCAATCCCTGTCTGCAAAAATAGATCCAAGAGCATCACTAATTTCATCCCTCCAAAACTCTCTTCTACTTTGGATAGCTAGTGAGATGCCCGTATAATGATGACAACAAAACATAAAGCCCCTCTCCTAAAAGTCAATGGAAATGTGTGCACGTATTCTCCACAAGATGCATGGCAGAATGTTCATAGCATCATTATTCACAATAGCCTCAAACCATAAACTAGAGAAATGTCCATCAAAATAGCAAGGATAAATTGTGGTCTATCCACATAACGGAAAGCTACATGGCAACGAGAACGAAAAAAACAACTTCAACCACTTAAACCAATACACATGAATCCCACAGATATCATGTTGACACCAAAGACAGCATATGAGGCCATAAATGCAAAGTTTCAAAATAGTAAAAATCAATCTAACGTGTGAAAAAAAACAGAATAGGGGTTATTTTTTATTGGGAGAAGTGACTGGAAAACTTTAGGTTGCCTTTTCATCTGAAACACATAGGTTCATTTTGTAGAAGCCATTTAGCTCATAAACTTGCAAAATACATGTACCTTATGTTGGGCATATTAAACTCTACCAATGTCTAACATACAGTACTAATACATGTTATAATAAATATGTTATATTTCATTACATGTTTAGAGATATCAGCAGTCTACGTGTCTATCAAGGTGCAATTAACTAAGTAAACTCTGGGATATCTATTCAATGTAATTCTGTGCAAGTATGAAGGCAAATTAAAGTCACTATTCCTGTATTCACTTGAGATGTCAACTACATATAAAGTTAACAAGGTTGTAAAACAGTGTAAGTTGTCTAGAACAATTCCTCACAATGATCAGGCATTATCTTCTCAGATATTAATAGTTGCTATGATTTGACAGTGAGATTCTTTGTTTGTTTGTTTTTTGAGACAGGGTTTCCTCTATGTAACAACTCTGGCTGTCCTGGAACTCACTCTGTAGACAAGGTTGGTCTCGAAATCACAGAGATCCGCCTGCCTCTGCTTCCCTGAGTGCTGGAATTAAAGGCATGTGCCACTACCACCCAGCTGACAGTGAGATTCTTAAGGGCATTCTGCCTAATGCTTTTTTTATATCATAAAGAGTCTATTTACAAACATGAATTATGTTTGTACTAAGAAATAAAAGCATACAAAAAAATAAGGACAAAAAATGTCCCAAGTTTGAGTTTCTTATTGTCTCATTTGTGAGGATTGGATTTTTGATGGATGGAGGAAATGACAATGGAATAAACATAGTGCCTTGCCTTCAGGGTTGCTAAGTGAACCCAGGGATAGAGGTCACATGGGTTGGTGGCTGGCAATCTTAACAATGGATTCAAATTAGCACTTGTTTGCTCTACATTCAAAACTAGTTGTGGTGTGGTCACCGCAAACAGGACTCCTGGCCACACAAAGAATGTGTCTACAAAATGGCAAAACAACTGAATTTGTTTGATTAAATGAACAAAACCATGTACTCAGAGGGAGGGAACAAAAATCAAAACAGCTACACCCAAAGTAACACAGTCAGATGGGTGGTTCATAAAATGCACCATTTCATTGAATCAACATGTTAGCAGTCTAACATGGACTGTGAGAAATCCAGTTTCAAATGAAATATTTCTAATAGACCAAGAGGCCGCGAAAGACACATTTTATCCATCACTCAGCAAATGCTGAGTGCTCCTTATGGATTTGTCATTGTGTTACAGGTCTGAAGATAAGGCACTACTTTCATAATCATCAATGATGCTTTTTAGATGCTCTTATTTTAATCGATTGCACTGAATGATAATTCATATAGAAGATTAAAAACATTGGCTTGGACAAGACTGATAGAAAGCATAGCCTTCCTTATGAAGTAAAGGTGTAACAGACAGAACAGATTGCTCACAATACATTGCCTTTATGAATCTCAACTCTGGATGCACATTATATTCAACAGAAACAAAAGTTCCAGAAATAACACCTAGTCATCAATATTTTTCCAAGCTCCTCTGGTTACTGAAAATTACAATAACAGATAAAACTGGTGCTTGGCTTAATTAAATGAGAAATTGGATGGAATGAAACCAAGACAAAAATGTCTTCAAAAACTCACCAAGTGGTTCTTAAGTGTAATGAGTATTGAAGATCATTACTTCTAAATTATATTAGAAGTCAAGTGCATAAGAAGTGCTTTGTAGAGACCCAGTGCTACCCAACTATCCCTTTGTTCAGTTTTGCTAAATATTCAACCATGTTTTAGTCTCATGTATTGTGCAAATTACCTAAAATGGTGTTATATTCTCTTAAGTTTATCATAATATGAAAGTATCATAAAAAAACTTTGATACACATAGCCTATAAAATATTCTAGCCCACCCTACCTTAAACATGTTTTAAACATCATCGCTAGCTGAAGCCTACTGGCTCATTTTATTCCTGGGCCTGGTTTTAAGGCTATGACTTCTAGGGCTGTTCAGTGTAGAACTCTTATACATCATGTTTGAAGCCCTAGGTTCCATCCCTAGCACCATGACAGGGGAAAAAAGGGAAAAGAAAAAACGAAGGGAATTAGAGAGAAAGAAAAGGGTAAAAAAAAAAGGAAAGGGATGGGGGGATAATAGGGAAGTGGGTGAGGAGCAAAGGGGAGAGAAAAGGAGGGGGAGGGAAGGAAAACTAAAATGAGAACATGTTCACACATGGACTTTCTGAAGTTTCTATGGCCCAAGCACTTCCTGCCTTTCCTCCATTCCTGAGACTACGTTAGATTAGGAGGATATGATCAAAGAGTGATTGCCCACTTGTTTTCATTAGCCACGGTATAAATCAAATCTCATGCTTCCTTTTGCTGTTCAAAGAGTGTTTATAGAGCAGAGAATGATTTAAGCTAAGCTCCTTTAAAGTTATCAGCACACTCTTACAGCTGTAGCATGGGAATGCTCAAATGCTCATTTAGATTTTTTGTTTTTTACATTATTGACACCACAGTTCCAGTCTTTTAAATGAAGTTAAAAACCACAGGCATAGATCTGCTTAATTCTATCTTAAACTAATTTATTTGTATATCTTTTCATTTAAAACTGTATAAGACTTTTGTTTGTTGTTTTCTTTTGTGTTTGCATGGACGAAGTGTGTGTCACAGCGCGTGCATGAGGTCGGAGGACAACTTGTGGAAGTTGCTTCTGCTTCCGAACATGTGGCTCTTGGGACCATCAGTCTTGGCCAAGTGCCTTTATCTTACTTATATCAGCAATCTCACCAGCCCCAATTCATTCATTTTAATTGAATCTTATTATTTTTCTGTTTATAACTTTTCAAAAATTGAAACTAATATTTGACAGTTTCATAATGCATATTCTTCCCATCCGTACCAATCCCTAAACCCAACAATTTCTCTGTTTTTTTTTAACAGACTGAAGATGAGATGATTTTTATATCTCAGGTAGTTTTTGAACTTTTATGTCCCAGGTAATTTTCATTGAACTAATTCTTTACTTGCTTTTCCCCATTCATCTTTCCATTTGATTTTAAATAATAGAGAATCTTTTATTTACTTTTTGACAACTTCATACATGGAAACTCTTGGTTTATTATTATTTTTAAAAGAAGAAAATCAGAATTTTGAAAATGAAGGTGGGAAGTGTGGAGTTTCTGAAACCCTGAGACATTGGTCTCTTTGCAATAACACAGGGGTCTAGGTCTCCAGCCAACTTCATACCACCCTATATCCAGCTCAGTTTATAGGCACCATCAGACTACAACTCTCTACTTAGAACAATTAGGTTCTTTTGGATGTGTGGCCTGTCTGGAGACAGTTTTAGCTTGACATATTTTGGTAGTGGGGAGTGGGATAAGGTGGGGTGTGGCTACTGATATGTAGGGAGAAGAGCCTGGGAATGCGGCTGAACATACCACAGCAAAGAATTGCTTAATCCCATATGTCAAGGATGCCAGAGTTTGTCAGAGATCTGTTTTTCCAACATGTGTTATATAACTCCATATGAAATATTAAAAACAGGAAATCCAAGGAGACAAAAAAATCTATAAAAACTGAAAATACATTGCTGTTTGGGGCTCAAGAGTGGAGGCAACTAAGAGTGTCTGCTAATCACTATTTCCAGGTAATGAAAATGTTTGAAAATTAGATTATGTTGATAGTTAGAAACTGGGTCAGGATACTAAGACTGCACATTTTGAGATAAATCTGAAGGTATGAAAATTACATATGAATAAAACATTTTCAATGTTTTTAATCAAATGTTTCATTTGATTTTATTTTTGAATGAATAGGAACTCATTTTATAGAGTAATATCTAGGTGACTTGAACAATAAGATCTCTAGCAAGAGATCTCATATGCTGCCCTATATTTAATATGAAAATCATTAACTGAACTCTTTACTTTTTAAATATATAAGCTATCACTTTGTCTAGGAAACTGAGATATGCGAAGTGTATATGATATATCATTTCTGTCCAAGAACAATGGAAGAAAACCCTATATATTAAAATATGAGTAATAATATCCAACCTTTTGACTATTTTTCCTTTGTTTCATTGAATTTTCTCCCTTTCCTTTCCCTGCAATTGCTTAAATTGTCACTCTTGAACAGGTCCTGATGGTGCAGCCTTTTAATCCTAGCACCAGCAATGTAAAGACTGAGGAAAAGGTCTAAGATCATTAAGAACTATGTATCAAGTTCCCGTCTAGCCAGTAGTATTAAATAGTAAGGCCTCATCTCAAGAAAGAAAAGAAACAGTCACTCTTACTTTTGCAAACCATATTTAAGATTGAATATTATTAGAAACGCCTTACTTAGGAATTCCATTTTCCAGGCATTATAGCAGATGTGCAAAGTATTCACGAATCTGGGCCAGGCACAGTGGATCAATGGCCCAAGCATAATTATGCCCTAGTCTGTCCTCTGCCAAAGAGCAAATTTCTTGCTTCCCTTGACAGTATAGAGACTACTGGCCAATGTTTGTGTTTATTGGACAAAAGTAGGATAGCAAAATGAATTTTGGTGCATTCTGTCCAACAAACTTAAATCAAATCTCTTGTTTTTCCATTACTGTGTTACCTCTGTTAACACAGGTATAACATTTTCACTCCTGACATTACCAGCTAATTATAACCCAAACAACACACGGCCACCTGCATATAATTTCCTTCATTGAAAGGTGTTCCACCAGATACTTAGCAAATGCCTGCAGACTTTCCAAATTACAAGCTATATGAATTCTTTCTGTGAATACTTATATTCCTAAGGTATTATCTATAAGTAATCAAAAAGGCCTTTCTCACTTTCAAAGTACTGTGCTTTTATCTGAACTTTTTATTCAACCTTTCGCCATGCCAAAGGAATATTAAATAAACCCAGGCTCTAAGAAAGGGTTAAGCATATCTTGTACTCATCAATCCTGCTGAACATGAATGAAAAAATACTGTGGCCCAAATGTCTTATATTTCTCCTGGGTTTATTGAATTTACAGATTACCTTAAAGGATGAAATGAAATGCTGGCTACCCAGAAGTGTTCAGGAATGGGTTCTTTACATAACTACTGTTAGTATTTTGGTAAAACATCTGCACAAATTAAAATAAGAAGGAAAGGAGGGAAGAAGGAAGGAAGGGAAGAAGGGAGAAAGGTAGGAAGGGCTCTGGAGCCAGGAGGTCTTTCCCAGTGAGTCAAGTATTTCACCTAAATTACTGCAGTCTTTGCCTATGAGGAATTCGCACTAAACAACACTATTTTCTATATTTTCAGAATATCATGAATAATTTTGACATTTTTACCAATCAACCGTCTAGCACCTACTTTATATACGTTACAAAAAGTACCTCAAAGGAAGTATAAGACAGTACATTTCAAGGGTTTCTATGGGTCAAAAGTAATCAGTGTCTGTCACAATCAGTAAGTGGTGACATACCTAAGTTTGGACTCTATATTCCAGAAAATATTCATCTTAGCAAATGGTATTTTTTATTTTCTTAGAAAAATAATTTTCAAGGATTTCTTATATGAGTATATTGTATTTGGATCTTTTCCACCCCATCCCTCTTCCAACTCTGTGTTCCCCCAATCACATACTTTTGAGTTCATGACTATATTAGTCCACTATTTTCATAAATTTAGGACTGACTTCTTAGGATTGAGCTTATGCCTTTTAAAACAAGAGAAAAGAAAATACTGCTCATCTTTCTTTAACAGTCATTGTCATTGTCTGTAGCTCTTCTCTTAGGTGTGGACTCTTGTGAAATTTTCCTCTATCCATATGGAAATTGCATTTCCTTATGAATGAATTCTACAACCAGATAATTTTCTTTTCTTTTTTTAGACTGTTTTTATTGAGCTATATATTTTTCTCAGCTCCCCTCCATTTTTCTCTACTCCCCTTCTACCCTCTTCTATGGTCCCAAAGCTCCCAATTTACTCAGGAGATCTTGCCTTTTTCAACGTCCCATATACAGTAGATCCATGTATACCTCTCTTAGGGTCCTCTTTGTACAACTAGATAATTTGAAAACTAACTTTAATTCTAATTACCCAAAAGTAGTTAGTCTTGGAATGGTTTTAGAATATTAGTCAACTCTGAGTCTGCTTTAAGAGAAGGCTTGAGAATTGAGGTACTATATAGCTGATATGAAAGGGCCGCAGTATTCACTTTTCTAATGACCACTCTCATAAATCAAAAGTGGCTGAGACTCAGGAAGTAAGCTAGAAGATAGAATTATAAAGCAGTAGTAGAAAATATCCTCCCTGAAGCCACCATCTCCATCAAATGCTATGAAAATGAATCTTTTGGGCAATTCTTACAGGTGACCCCGAATGCCATGAGCAGATCATGTTGTCGGAGAGAGTTCCTTTGCTTGAAGTTGATAAAAATCTCTAAGTAACTTGGTTATATGGCTTCTCAACAAACCATGAATCAGAATCAGCTAATTTAAAGGGGGAAACTTGCTGGCATAAGCATCCTGGGAACCGCAAAATGTGATGGGTTGCAAATCAAACAAAAGAATAACAACTACCAAAAATGACAAAAGAACTATTTTCATTCAGAAGGGCATTTAAATTTAGTCACTTATCACTTCCAAGGACAGTGTTTAGAAGCAGTAATAAATTCATACACTTTTTGTTCTCTTAATAACAAGAACAGCCTGCAGTTCATATGTAGTCGGCACAAATATATGCAGTTACAGATATGTGAGATGAAAGTAGGAACAAATAAAGACACATTCGGGATCCACATCATTACACTAGTCTTAGAGGCATCACGTACAGGAAAATATCTTATGCTTAAAATTGTTTTAAATACTGATTGAAAATAACAAATAATCAACTTCAAAAAGAAAGAGAAACAGGATTATTCTGGAAATGTTATGCACTCTATATAAAATAAAAAAATTATTTTTGTAAGTTTTGTTTTCCAAAATCAACTTATGCAAAAATGAAATAATTGGATTCAGGCAAAATTTTAATTGAGCTTTGATTTTTTTCCTAAAACACTCAGTAATATTATGGATTTTGAGTTTATTGTGCATATTTTTGGAGTAGAGTGTGATATTCAGAATTACATGATCATATCAAGCTAATTAACATTTTCTGAAAACTTGTTTCTAGTTCTATATTCATTTACTGGAAATGACAGGATTTCATCTTTATTATAAGACAATAAAACAAGATTGTGTACATACACACTTATCCGTTTCATCTGTTGACGAGCATCTATGTTGATTCTGTATCTTAGGTACTGTAAACAGTACCACAGTAAACCTGGGAGTACAGATGTGCCTTTGAAGTAATGAATTCACTTTCTTTGGGTGTATACACAGATATGGATCTCTGGATCATGGTAAAGATCAATTTTTAGTGTTCTGATGGCTGAGTACTGGGAATTTATATCTTTACCAAGGCGTGTAGCACCTTATTTTTCTTTACATATTTGACAGCCTTTGTTACTTCTTATCTTTGTGAGAGTAGCCATTTTAACTTTGGTAAGATAATATCTCATCATAATTTTGATTTGTATTTTCCTGATAGTTAATGACAGTGAGCATCTCCATGCATCTGCTGACCACTTGTATCCCTTCTTTTTGACAAATGCCTATGTAGATCAGTTTTCCATTTTGAACTGGACTTGGGCATTTTTTGGTAACAATTTCTCACTCTGTAGCCCAAATGTACTGAAACTTACTGGTAGACCAAGTTGTTTTCAAACAGTGATGATTCTCCTGCCTCAACTCCTAGAATGCTGAGAATACAAGTATGAGCCACCACATATGGTTGTACTTGACATTTTTTAAAATTATATGAATGGCAGCTAAATTAGTGGAGAAAATTCCAGATAAAAATCAATATTTTAATATCCAATAATTTAGGACATGACATAGAGGAAAAAACCAGAAATAACTGTATCATTTCTGTGGAACTGGCCATCAGTGTCTGATCAACTGCTGTCCACAGTGAATGCACAGTAATTGCCTTAGTCAGAAAATAAGTGTTATAATAAGAACACATCTGTGGGTCACTGTGACTAAATCTATCACTCTTTCATTCTTGAAAGATAAAAAACAGTAATAAGATACACTGCATGTGGCTTTAAGGCCAAAAGTAATCCATCAATGTCTTTATTAATTAGGTCTTTCTTATTATCTACAATTTTGTAAAAGAAAATATGTACCAAATCCTTTCAGGCTTAAATAAAATGAGTAGAAGATTGAATGAAAATATATGATCAACATTTTTCTTACTGTATCATTTTACAGCTTCCTTCAGAGAGAATATGTCTTGCATCTGCTATAGATAATTCAGCAATAAACATATTCATAAAAGTGCAAACCTTAGACATATTTTTAGGGTCATATTCTGTGTTCATTATGTGGTAAACATTTGGCTTCTTATGCCCTTCCACTTACTACGCTGCCATTTTTCTCTTCGAAATTGAATGATCTACCTTTCCTCATGTTCAGTTGTCTTTACTAATTTATTCTCAAAGATAAACTTTGATCTTAGCCCACCTTTGATCTTAAGTATTATTCGTATACTTTAAACACTTAACATTTTCCAGGTAATAGGAGTGGTATGGGCAACAAACAACTTTCAGTTTCCCTGTGTATGTGTCTCGCCTATTTTTTACACTAATTGTCTTGGGTAGACTGACTGTATTATTGTACTCTTCCTACATACGAGGAAACTGTGACTCACACATCTAAGTAATTTCTCAATGTTTCCTCTGTCTGGGGTGAAGCAGGAGTCAAGATTAACATTGTCTAAATTCAATATTGTCATGAATACTATACATTACATACTCTTATGACTATTTTCTCCTTGTACTAATTTATCAACTTGAAGGGTCCAGAAGTTATGCATATTTGTGGCTATAGAAAAATATGTATATGTGTGAAAGTTTAAAAACTCTATAAGTATTTGAAAGATCTAACTATAACCCCAATTTATTGAACATCATTTAATACTGATACAAACCCCATTAGTCCCTGTCATTAGTTATAAATTTATGTCTTAAGTGATCATATTGTAGAATCAATTAAAGCCAACCCATGCTTATTAAGGCAGAGAAGTATATTGCTCGTAAATTAAATAGCTAAGTCAGAAGTCCTCTTACAAAGGGAATGGACTTGGTTAATAGTGTTTAAGTAAAGGCGAGATTGGTGAAAACATGGAGGCAATGCCACTAAAGGGACAGTTCATAAGCACTTAAAAAGAGATGTCAATTTCAGTTTTCAATATGAAACACTGGACTTGGTCAGTGCTGGCAAAGTCGAGAGCCGTGGTTGTCATCCTTCCCTTGTGAAAAGGTCATCTGAATCATGAAGGGGTAGTGACCCACAGGTTAAGAAATGCCAACTGGCTCTGTAGTAGAACCGGGGCAATATCTCCTGTTACACATGTTTCTAAGTATTCAAGTATATTTCCAAGAACATTCTCTGGCATGTGATAGGTATTTACTTTGTCCCTCAGGGAGTGCATTAGAATAAGCATTGTGACTGGAATAGTCGTGAAGTCACGGTAGTTTGCAGGGCAGGTACTTTTCTGGAAAGGGTCAAGAAGGTGGACATACGAGTGGTGCTAAAGGACACAGGGGACAGAGAAAATATTTTTAATAGAAGCAGAGAAAGAACACTGGCAACTGGAGAATTCTAAGAGAGCTTTGAATTTTATTTTACTAGAATGAGATATGAATCTATGCCTCCTGATATGAAAAGTCTGGAGAACCTTATGCGGTTTCCAAAAAAGGACAATGTTAACTGCTAGAACTGAGTAGTAGATGATGGAATAGAACTTCCTTAAAAATGAATTCAAATATATCAGCATATGCAGTCAACTCATTTGCTGACTTGAAGAAGTCCTCCAAACCTATTATTGCCTGTAATGAAAGACTATATGCACTAATCACAACATGCAACCGTAACAGTGCTCACAGCATCTAAAAAATCATGATACAGGGATTTTTCGATAGACTCAGCACATTTTGCATTCTGAAACCTGATTGGCTGCTCTAGATGCTCTGGATGATATAAATTGGGGCCCAGAGTTGGAAGAAGTCAAAGGATCAAGCATCCCTGAGCTTCAGACAGAAACTCACTCAGAACACATTCAAAGGTATGTGGAGTTTATTCATAATTTACTATCTTCATTGGGGTCATTTTTTCTCTGAATTTTATGTTTCAAAGGTGTGAATATATTGCACATTTCTATTACTCTGTGCCATCCACACCATATGTGCTTCTTCAGCTTTACATAATTAAATTATAGTCTCTGATCATTGAAATGAATGTTCAACTTTGTGGTACAGCAATGCATCATTTCTATAAGTTTTAGGTCAAGGATTCCAAAGCTTTTATGGAGCCAGATTTCACACCAAAATGTTTATTTGCTTTTTTAAATTAGGATAGTGCTTTAACAGGCTATGACCTACTTCTTTACAAAGCTTTGTTAAATTATATCAAGTGTAAATGCTTTTTTCTTATTAACTTAACCTCTGTAAAAAGAATAGATTTAGAAGGTAGAAAATCTCAATGTACTTTTCATAGCCAGCACCATTACATGTTACATTCATATCTTATATGTACTTCATGGTGTTGTCATAAAACAATGTACATTTTTGGGGATGGCCAGTTCTTGCTTAATGTCTCAATGACATTCATATGTAGGATTTCACTGTTGACAAGCAAAAAGATGATGTTACTGATGAAAGATGGAATTTTTTAGGTAGATTCATTTAGAACCATTAAAGAAGCAGAGAATGGTAGCACTGTGTCCTCCCTTTAGTTTAACTGCATCTTTTGATTTCCACCTGGAACTCAAAGGTGTTATGAGAGATTCTTGCCTAAAATTCTACAGATGGTGACATCTGGACCTAAACCAACTCTTCCATTAGTCTATTCTGGAAAATTACTCAAAATTTTCTCAAATAATTAGTTTATGCTTTTAACAGTGGCACTGTTCAAGTGGGCTGTACCCAACAAGAACATTTTTATGTCTTCTTACAAAAGCATAAAATTACATTCACTTTGATTATCTCCTCAACTTTTCAATTTGATCCGGTTCTTTTAATCATTATTTCTAGATCATTTGCCTCCTATGAGGTAAATATATATACAGAAAAATGGCATACAAAATCATTTTGGTAGATAACTTGTCTTCCTATAACTTTTTAACCTTTAGCTAAACTGAAAGGCCTCTGTAGCATAATTACGATAGAGAAGCAATGCTATAGGTTCAAAATGGGAGTCACATATGAATGAAGTCCTTTATCAAGAAGAACCCCATCTTTTTATTATCAGTACACTAATGTGGACTATATAAATGTATGAAACATAATTATGTTTATTCCTATAAAAATACATTTTTAAATGGCTGGTGTTAATTTCCATTTCAGAACCATCAAGAAATGGGGACCTGGATTTTGTTTGCCTGCCTCCTGGGAGCAGCTTTTGCTATGCCCGTGAGTAAAATACCCCTTTTATTGACTGCATCCAATTTCACAAGCTTGGAAATATAAATCTGCCCCCAATGGTTGGTGAATTTCAGGGTTTCATTCAGCACAAGATCTAATATCCCCAAGTGTCTAAGTATTGAAGAATCCCTTAAGGAACTTTTAAAAAAGAAACCCATGAATGTCTCCACCACAGATTGTGACTCAGTACAGCTGAAATGGGGCCAAGCACTCCACATTTTAACAAGCATTTTAGCCTCAGAGAACTCTGCCATAACAATTAACTTGTAAACACCACTGTTGTCTCCACAAGGAGTAATCTTACTTGAAGGAATCCTTGAAAGGCTTCCAGAGAAAGTGTTTACTCAACCTTAGGCAAATGTGACATCCAAACAATCTCTAAGACTTAATTCCTCACAAGTTTCAAATTTTCTTCTTGCCTTAAGGAGGTAACATTTCTATATTTGATACTCCGACTTGCACCACCTCACTCTTCCCCAAGGACCTCCCACTCTGGTGCATTGATTTACACCTTAGGTAGGACTTGACCTTAGCACGTTTATGGAATTCTGCTTATGCCAAATGCATAGATAGCAAGCAGTTATAGTAGAAGTTCTGGACATTACTGTTCAAATGTACCAAAGACCAGGAAGCCTAGCCCACTGTCCAGACACAGGTACATAATGGCAGGAAGCTAAGAACATACAGTAGCAAAGATTTTTGGTGGTATAAAGAATATTCGGTACAACAGAAGCCAGTAAGCTTGTATACCTGCCTCTCTTCTCTCACACAAAAGACCAAGATTTTGTGCTATGTGCTCTTTAAATCCTGCATTTTGATGATTCCTTGTTCTCTGAGAAGCTGACATTTATAAATTCACCCCCTTTTAATACCCCAGTCTCAGAGACCTTATATCAAGATAAAATAGGGAAGACAGCTACCTAACTAATGTTCATTTGCATTCAGATGAGAGTGAATAAATTGGGCTGCAAAACACAAGCATTTTGGAAGAGTAGATTTGAACTGACCTTTTAGTAGCTTTGTGTCTGAGGGAGGTTTTCTGCTTTATGCTCACACCTTTCTGTCTCCTGCCTTCACCACCAACCAGAACTCCCTAGTCAGCTGACCCCACTTTGAGAAGCACAGACAGTTCTGGTTTAGAAAATTGTCCAGGTTGCTTTTTATTTGGAACTTCTAAATTTCTGTCATAAATCATTTATAGAATAATAAAAAGGGTTGGCCTTGATCTTCAATACATCAATTATTTTATTGTTCAGGGGATGGATTTAGGATGTTTATATTTTATTACTCTCATCTTGTTCTCACATTGAACAATAGAGTTAGGGTGTTATTTATTTACTTTGCATGTTAATTACTAGGAAGCCCTTTGATACTTCAACACTTAACCAGCCGATCTTTAAAGGGACCCTTGATGAAACGATTCCTTGCTTGTTGCTATTTTTCAGTTGTGTAATAGAAATATACCTCTTTCCTAACACAGAGGGAGTTTGATCAACAAGTAAATGGGTGGCTGGAAAGGGGTAGGATTCTTTGACTATGACCCCTGGGAAAGTCATTTAGCTAATCAGTGCCTCTTTAAAATGAGAAGGCTTCTCCACCACAGTATACATGCTCAGGCTAAAAGTAGACCTCAAATACATTCTGTACTATGTATATATTTTTTTAAAAAAATAAAGCTTTAGATATCCTTAATGTGAACAATTGATATTGACTTAATTTCTTTCTTTCTTTTCCTCTTTCTCCTTTTTCTTTGTCCCCCCCCTTTTTTTCTCTCAATCTGCCCTCTTCCCTTTCTAAAAAAGCTACCACCTCATCCTGGGAGCCCTGGTTATATCAACTTGAGCTATGAGGTAATTTTTCTATTTACTAATTTTGACCATTGTTTGAGTTAAAGATGTCCTGAGATCTGTAAAGAGTGGTGTATTGATTCTTCATTCAAGATGTTTCTCAAATGGTCACACTTTTTCAGTTCCCACCAGCAGCTTTAAGCCCCGACTGATGGCCTCAAATCTGCATTTCCCAGCACCCTTCTACCTGATCACTCTGACTCAGCCTCTACTTTTAAACCTAGTTTTAAATGTATCCACCATGAACTACCACTCAGGAAGGCTCCATGATAGGGCAGAAACTGAACTCGGCTTCAACAGTCTTGTTCTATGCCAGCCTATAAAATTCGAGGAGTAAGTAAGATGTTAAAATCTTTTCTAGCTGGAAAAATTGATGATTCAAAGACATCCACAAGCGGTGTGCATTTCTCATTGGCTCTGCTAAGTGATCAAGGAAAAGTGGTTTCAAAGAGTCTCTTCAGAGTGACAGAAATCAGAAGAATTTTAGAAACAGGGTTTGGGGGTCTCCTCAAAGGCATGCAAATTCTATGACCTTGGGAAGATCTATTTTTCCCCATGGAACTTTGGTTTCCTCATCTAGAGAAGGGAGACAATGATAACTACATTTCAAAAATATTATTTGGAGAATAATAAAGGGCATGGAAAGAGCTATGCCACTCATAACTTGAGTGAGGTTAATAGTTTTTTGTTGTATTGATTAAATGATGTACCATACAAGAGAGTTATAAATCTGAGTCTAACTAATAAGGCAATACTGTCTAGAGAGAGATGAAATTCTTTATTTATCTCACAGTTTCAGATAAAGATATGAATCTGTTTACTTATATAAACTGAAGAAAATTGCTAGTAGGAATCTGAGGCAAATTTTACTGTTTTATCTTAAAATGTTGATATATTTGATCAAGAAATCTATGTCTTAAGGATGAAAGGAAAGGTTTCCACCTTTTTTCTCCTTTGTGATATGAAATAAGAAAGAATCAAATGAATATTATATCACATTGTTGTGTCATAAATTTTTAATTGTTTGTTTTGCTCTTTCAATGAAGAGCAGGAACTGTGGAATTAAATCGAATTATTACTTTTGTAACTTCAGCTAAGTGAATGAACCTACCTGAGTTTTCATAACATTACCTATAAAAGTGAGGGTGATACCTGCCTCAGATCATGTGAGAAAACATGAAAAGTGGATGGGATGGATATAACACAGTACCTGACACATAGGAAACATCCAACAAATGTTTACCTTCTTCTTTCTTTTGTAGAAGTCACATTCTCAGGCTATCAATACTGACAGGACTGCATTAGTGAGTCTATATTTCATACTGCATTAGTGAGTTTAGTATTTAGTTCTTATGTAGTTAAACACAATCAAATGCATTCTAATGTCTCTTTCTCTTAAGGTGCTTACCCCTTTGAAGTGGTACCAGAGCATGATAAGGCAGCCGGTATGTAAACATTTTGTTCTTCATTCCCTTTAGAGAATAGGCATGCATTTTAATTCCCTTTTTAATTGAAATATCATGTCTACTCCATCTACAAACACTAATGGGAATTTTAGTTTGTAAAAGGTCATATCTGTGTACACTGTTAGAAATTCTTGCAAAGGAAAAAATGACTAAAATATTCATAAGGTCATAATAACAAACACTGCTGCTACTTCTCCAGTTAGAAATCAACTGAGCCAATGGTAAACCTGACTCTTTGTTTCTCACCAGTATCCTTCCTATGGTTACGAACCCATGGGTGGATGGCTGCACCACCAAATCATCCCTGTGCTGTCTCAACAGCATCCCCCGAGTCACACCCTTCAGCCTCATCACCACCTCCCAGTGGTGCCAGCTCAACAGCCAGTGGCCCCCCAGCAACCAATGATGCCAGTTCCTGGCCACCACTCCATGACTCCAACCCAACACCATCAGCCAAACATCCCTCCATCTGCCCAGCAGCCCTTCCAGCAGCCCTTCCAGCCCCAAGCCATCCCACCCCAGTCTCATCAGCCCATGCAGCCCCAGTCACCTCTGCACCCCATGCAGCCCCTGGCACCACAGCCACCTCTGCCTCCACTGTTCTCCATGCAGCCCCTGTCCCCCATTCTTCCTGAGCTGCCTCTGGAAGCTTGGCCAGCGACAGACAAGACCAAGCGGGAAGAAGTGGTGAGTATACCTTGAAGCCAGAAACAGACAAATCCTAGGAAAGCGATTTCACAGAATTGGCCCCAGAGTTCTGAGTTCCAAAACAAATCAGACCCCAGAGTTGCAGACACTTAAGGTCTTTGCTTCTGTTAGTCCAAGCATATATTGTATCTTTTTCCTTCTTTTTCACAAATGATTTGCTGACATGTCTTGGTAATTAGCACCATGGATTTTGTGGTAAATTTAAATTTTAATCATTGAATTATCAGCAGACTCTGCATTACTGAAATGTAACCATTTAAGAGTAACAGAACAGGTGAATATCCTTTTTTCTAGCATTTCAAAGGGTTGACTAGTTTGAAGAGGCTAAAACTACAGGAAGACTATAAAAGGAGTAATTTTTGAGAATGAAGAGAACCAATATTTGAACAAGCTGAAAGAAGTAGAGGGGAACTATCTTTCAGGACTTATAGGAAAATTGCCTGTCTAAAGTGATCATTCAACTTGAAAGTGGCTAAATTAGTGAGACTGTTAGGTTCTTCTTCAGTACCAGGACTCCACAGACTAAGTGTTTGACAAGAGGTTGTCACAATTTAGCATTAAATGCTCCCGTGTTACAGAAAGCTCTTACAAACAAGTGAGAATAGTTAATGAAATGATCCTTATGCACACAATATTGGTTATATATATATATATATGAAATGATGTGATTATACTATGCACACGGATTCAAATGTGATAAATGCTATTAAGGATTTGCTACTAAGAATCAAAGAGAAGTGAGGCAGGAGTGACCTAGATTCTAGTCCTAGCTTTTCCCTCAAAAAAAGAAAGTGGTGGTAGGGTACCAAGTTACTTCTATTTTGGAGGTGATTCCCTTCTTCAAAAGAGGGAAAGGAAAAAACAGACAACTCTAAATAGTATTGCCATAGTTTCCTTATAAGAATACTGTCATGCATGACTTCACAATTCTATGCCTGTTTATGAATTGAGATAGTGCTTTTAGTAGTGGACTAGAATTCAATAACCTGGTAGCTATCCCTGATTATCATAGACTAAGTACATGTTCTCTGTTTGCATGCAAAGGGGGTTTATTTGTGTCTTTATTAATGATTAACACCGTGGATGTGATCATGTGTTTTTATCTTGCCCAAACTATTTGTGGAAAGGTGACTTTGGGGAGGTAGTATGAACTTTTTAGACTCAGTTCTCTCCTGCTTAAAATTAGAGAAAAAATCCTGATGATTGCCTAGAGTTGCCTTATGGAAAATGAAATAAAGTAATGAGATTACAGCAGGCAACACTTGATGCAAGGTGGCAGCTACTATTATATCATTAAATAATGTCTTAGAGGCTTGAACATAAGGAACTTCTACTTAATAGCAAGATGAGGAAGTTCAGAAATTACAGAATCAAACTCAATGGTTGTACATTGTTTTACAAAACTGAAGCCATGACTTATTATTGTAAATAGTATTCACTAGGACTGTTTGTAAATTATGTTAATTGTTCCTTTTGCTATATTTTTTCAGGATTAAAAAATTCAGAAAATGAGAGAACCGAAGTGGATACTTCGGTTGTTTTTAGGAATAACTCAAGAACACAATGATTTGTGCCTACAATCACTTAGTAAATTCTGTAACTAAAAATAAGTATCATTAGCAGATAATAAAATGTTTTAAAAATCATTCATGTCTTTGTGTTGAATTAAATTTAAAATTTCCTATCACTTGAGAGAACTTATAAGTGACTATTTGTGAATAATGTAGGGACTGGTCATTTGCTCCTACAAATTGACCTTTTAGCAGGCAAATAATGACTATATGTCTTCTTAGAGAACCTTTATAGTATCTCAAATCTTTTCTTAAAACTAGAAATTTGTACATCATTAACAAATAGCTGAGGAAGCTAAAGAAATTTCAGCATGATAGTCATTGAACCTGAACCAAATGAAAGCCAGTTTAGAAGAAAAATTCTTTACATTGAAAAGGATAAACTTTAAGAATTGCTTATATTCTAAATCAAATTAGGACTTGGAGCTCTAGCTTTATTCTTCACACCACATTAGTAATCAAAATGGTCTTTTGAACTCATTTTACAGAAGAAAATATTTTCAGTGAAATTATGTTATATGTAGAGTATTTCACTGAGTTTGAAATTATTGAAATAATCATTTTGCCTAAGAAAAATTTAATAATGGAGCTTCAAACAGAGAACTGCAGTGATTTTATACACAAGTCATTTCTTTCACTTCATAATCTTTAAGCTGATGAAGTCTACCGCATGGTCTTCAAAACGTTAACAGATGCATAAAATGGACTTAAAAGAAGTTTTCTTTCCCACTCATATTTATATTTGAATCATTTTTTCCTCTTACACCCACACAAAATTGTAAACAGTCTTTGCAGGGTTTATATTACACAGCATCCACAGTAACTTTATTCCAGTACCTTCATGATTTAAGGTCCCTTAATCATTTTCTGGAATGTATAAACATAGCTTTACTGGGAAGGTATCAATATGCAGACAAATAAGTTGATTTTTAAAAAACTGAAATGCAATAAGAAAGGTAAGAAAACATTTAATCAATTATCATAGGCCACTTTTAATCAATTGACTAAATATTTCTCAAGCACTCAGTAGATTAGGTACTATACTATATGTAATAGTAAAAACAGTAATTGCCTATCCTTACAGAAAGGGATGCAATAAGATAGCTAATCAACAGTAAAGGATGCCCAAATGGCATTAATCCTATGGCACATAGCAGTCACAATTAGAAGCTGTTCATCAGCTTGCTTACAACTCATTCCTCATTGACAGAGCTGGAACTGATTCCAACATATGGCCTTCCACCTACTCATGAGAGAAATGTGTCTTCTCTACTGCCCAGGGAGAGAAGGTCCATTCATTTACACCAACTATGGCATCAGTTACCATAACTTAATACTGCTTGTCTCTTATTAGTTGAGGGAAAGGTTGTAGTGGACCATGAATATAAAATGAGAACAAAGGACAAGTTTCTGTGAAGAAAGAACTCTTAGGGATTAGAAATCCTTTTATCAAAGGATGTATAGCTACACTCTAGGAAAAAAAGGGTGTTGTTCTTTTGATCATTTGTCTGGAATTTGTGACTCATGGAGCTGTGTCTGCTGTCTTGTGATCAAAAGTTGGAAGCAGAAAAAAAAAAAACTCCTGAGGATATTGGTGGCACCATTGTGTCCTGAAATTACCCATCCCTGGGACCACCTACAGCAACATGTTTTGATATTTCAATGAGAAGCATGAGCCAAGGAGCTTAAACAGAATTACCATTTTTGTAGCTGTGTTATATAAATTGACTCTAACTCTTCATGACTATCTCTAAAAGATGAGGGTGATTGTACTTGCCCAGACCATGGACAACAACTTGTAGAATGTGCTGGATTGTTAGTAACATAATACTTGATATAGGAGCACTGGACATGTCTTTAGCTTCTTTCTTTTGTAGAAGGCACATTCTCAGGCTATCAGTACTGACAGGACTGCATTAGTGAGTATATATTTCATACTGCATTAGTGAGTTTAGTATTTAGTTTATATGAAACTAAATTAAATCAACTGCATTCTAATGTCTCCTTCTCTTAAGGTGCTTAACCCTATGAAGTGGTACCAGGGCATGCCAAGGCATCCGGTATGTAGACATTTTGTTTCTTATTACCTTAAGTTAACAGGCATGCATTTATAATCTCTTCTTTCATTCAAATATGTCCACTCCAATGTGTATGTTTAGTGCTAGCATTGATAAAATTCTGTTGGAGTTGAATTGGCTTCAAATGGCATGGAGGTCATAGGCATATGACAATGTTTATAAGATAAACCTTTAAAACTTGAGGTTTTACAATATTTTTTCATATTAAATAACATCCTAATTTCAATAAATTCCTAATATATTGCTCATATGTACCTCACAAACTTTACTTTTGGGTGCCTATGCATTTTTTCTTGAATGTTTTATGATATTGGGTTTGTACCATATTGAAGAGTTCAGCTTCAATAAATAATGGCTATGATTAGTAAAATGCTCATAGTTCACATATTTGAAAATATGTTTAAGAGCAAATACTGAGGATAGATATTGTAAAAAAATCTGTAAGTAATTATTATTTATCAAAGAAAATAATGGCTGCCATACTACTCAAATCAACATGTAGATACATAGAATTACAATGCAATGTGATGTTTCAAACTGCACACACATATTGGGGCATTTATATCATTTAAAATTCAAAAGAAATAAAATTTAAAACTCAGTTTCTTGGCCATATTTTATATTTTCTAAATGTTCAGCACCCACACTGGGCAAAAGACTCCCATATTGGGCAACACAGATCTAAGACACTGCTAATAGAACTTAAAATTTTATCAGTGTTCCTCTATACAATACTTTCTGAGGCAGAAGCAGCTTATTTATTAATTCAAGGATTTGAGACAAAAGATGACACAAACCAGATTGACTGGTTAAAACTGAAGTTCTCCCTAAGAGGCTATTTCCTAAGCAGGTCAGAGATCATAATCTTAAAAGAAAGTTTTCTAAGAACTGGAAAATTCTGTTTCTTTCTTTTGTCAAGCAATTATACACTACAACGGTTTCTCCTCTAGTTCCCTTTCAAAACAGACAAATCTGGAATTGAAATAAATTCCTTTCCCTGCTCGTAATAGAATTGTTTTGACACTAAAGGAATGGTTTCAGACCCTGAGCCAGCCACATCTGGACTGGAGGTAGGTTAGGTCTGCCCTGGACCTAGAACTTCGCTGGGAAGAGGTGAAAGTTTAAGCTGATGAAAAAGTAAAACTAAGAAAATTATTTTGCTCAATTTTGATGGAGACTTATTGACCATAAACTCCAGAAAAAAAACTCCATTATCTTCTGTTTTATGATTCAGACATTACAGTGTTATTAGGGCATATACATGTTGTACATACACAAGTCCATTAGATTGACCTATAGTAAAAGGACACATGTGAAGATATGTACCATTTGAGCAACTTGAAATATTAAATAGGCCTTCTCTCCATTGCAACCACCTAAAGAATATATAGTGATGGCATTAGTTATTCCTACCAAGGTACATCATAGTTTATTCACTAAAATTCAAGAAAAATATTTCAAGTTTCTCCTTTTTTTCAAGAAACACGTTTACACCCCCTTTCCTAACTCAATACAAAATGGAACTATAGACCCCCCCAAAACCTGATGTTTGCTCCTTGGTAGCAAACGGTAGCAGACAATACCAAGAATGAACTTAAGCACCAAACATAAAAAGTTATGTGAGATAAAAATAATTGTGGTGGTTTTTAAAGTAATGCAATGTTCTACTTTTCTTAACAGCTTAACATGGAAACCGCAACAGAAAAATGATTTTCACCAGTCTCCTACCTTTCCAGAACATAATGGCATGTAGTAGTGTTCAATATTGCTTTAATAAAATTCTCATCGGCTTACATTTGTTGTGAAGTTCTTGCTACTTGTAGTTTTCCTTTGGATGATATATTTGTTAATCCTACCCCCCCCCCTTTTTTTTAAAAAAAAACAATAAGAAGTGAGTAGCTTTATGAGTAGGGGTCTTTGGCTGAAATTTAGTTATTCAAAATGCTTTATGAGAAGTGTTCACAAGAGATTCATATGAAACAGCTGACACTTATAAAAGATATATAATTATTGGGAATTGTGGGATGGAAGAGGTGAGGGGTAAAGAACATGGTAACAACAGTCATTTTGGCCCCCAACATTTACCATAGTAAACAATAACTGGATCCTTTATCTAAAAAATCGAAATCAATAAATCCCTCTTACAGATATCCCCGTCCTTTAATGGAAAAGAGAAAGGAAATGAGCGAATGGAGAGATAAGGAGAGGGAAGAAAACACCACAGGTTTAAGTATTTACCTTTCCTTATGAGCCAAAAATATCTCAAACAATATTCAATTATTTCACCATCAAACATCCAAATCCTGTGTTTGAATGTGGAATTTGGGTGCTCTGAGGCCAGTCAAGTGTCTACACAACTTCAAAGATGGTTCCCTGTGTTGTGAGTATGGTTGCTGGTATTCAGACATTACAAACAGAGCTTCTGGTTCATAATCATGATCATAGCTGTGGAAAGTTTTACAAATCTCTCATCCTCTCTGTATCTCAATTTCCTCATCTATAAAATGTAGTGATATCATTCTTTGAGTCTTTTTTAAAACTGAAAATTGATTCTTCTATTGGTTAGATTCTACCCAATAGTGGAGAGGGTGCCTTAACTGCCCTTCCCCTATAATCAGATTGATGACTACCTTAATTGTCATCATAGAACCTTCATCCAGCAACTGATGGAAGCAGATGCAGAGATACACAGCTAAGTACTGGGCCGAGCTCCCAGAATCCAGTCGTAGAGGGAGGAGTAATAATATGAGCAAAGGAGTCAAGAACATGATGGGGAAACCCACAGAAACAGCTGACCTGAGCTAGAGGAAGCTCACTGACCCCAGACTGACAGCTGGGGAAACTGCATAGCACTGAACTAGGCCCTCTGAATGAGGGTGACAGTTGTGTGGCTTGGGCAGTTTGTGTGGTCACTGGCCGTGGAACCAGTATTTATCCCTAGTGCATGAACTGGCTTTTTGGAGCCCATTCCCTGTGGAAGGACACCTAGCTCAGTCTAGACACAGAGGGAGGGCCTTGATCCTGCCTCAGTGTGATGTGACAGACTTTGTTGACTCCCCTTGGGAAGTCTCACCTCTCTGAGGAATGGATGAGGTGTGGGGTGGGGAGATATTGGGGGGAGCAGAAGGAGGGGAGGGAGAGAGAACTGGAATTGGTATTTAAAATAAAAAACTTTGCTTAAAAAATAAAAAAGAAAATAGATTCTTCTCTCATACAACCCATCCTGACCACAGTTTCCTCTCATTCCACTCCTCTCTTGCTGCTCCCTCGCCAACCTCCCCTCTCCCCCCAGCCATGACTTATTCCACCTCCCTCCACTTCTCTTCAGAAATAAGCTGGCCTCTAAGAGACAACAGCCAACACAACAAAACAAGATACAATGAGGCAAGGAAAATGCCCTCATATCTAGACTAGACAAGGCAACCCAATAGGAGGAAAATAGGCCCAAAGGCAGACAAAAGAGTCAGAGACATACCCATTCCCACTATTAGGAGTACCACAAAACACCAAGCTAACAGCCATAAATAGCCTCTAAATTCAATCCCTGCGGGATGCAGTCATTTGTAGGTTTTCAGGGGAGGTGTGTGTGAGTGGGTGTTTGTGTCTGCTGCATGTACATGCTTGAATGCTCACACATTTATATGCGTGTGTGTGTATTCAAGCATCTGCAAGCCAGAAATTGATGTCTTTATTTACTGCTTTCCACATTGTTTGTCTTTGAGACAAGGTTTCTCACTGAACTGGAAGCACACCAATTCTTAAAGACTAGCTGGCCAACAAGCTCCAATGATCCACCTGTCTCCACCTCCCCAGTGCTCCAGATTCCAGATACCCACTCTCATGCCTTTCTATGTGGGTGTTGGGTATCTGAATTGAGATTCTAATGGTGCCTGGCAAGCATTTGATAAACCGAGCCATCTCCCGAGACCCCAGATACAATTCTTATATTCACAAATGGGATCTCTTGACTGTACAACGCAAAGGGAATGCTACACAGTTGGAAGTAGAATTAACTGACTGCAAATTTTTTATATATCATAAAAGTTTTCTATGCAACAGGCTCCAATGTGGAGATCTGTAATTTTTTACATTATTGCCACTGTGATCCTGCAAGATACCCACCATTTCCTACCTGATATTCTAGATGCTTTAAAATGTGTACCTCCAATACCAACATCACTTTCCACGCCCCACCCTAGAGATATCAGGGCTATAAATTTACCAAGAGTGCATAGTGAACAATTTCTAAGCATTTTGTTGTGTCTACCCAAAGAAGCTTATCATCTATCGGGAAGACCACAGAATTTGTTTGATATAGTACTATTCACAACACATCTTGGGAAAACCTCTCAGCGGAGAACTAAATCTCCCTTGGATGAATGAGAGATGGCCTTTAGAAAAGATCACGTAAGCTGATGTACAATGATGGATGCTCTCCTGATACATGGTACACTGAGACGAGTAGAGAGGGTGTTAATTTCACTTTTGGGAGTATCTTGAGTTCTGGACAGGCTCCTGTCTCTTTTGATTCCAGTGGTTAAACTGAAACAAATGCAAGAACAGTTCTTAGAGGAAACAGAAGAAACTGTCTTTCTTTCATTGGTTAGTTCTGAGAAAGCTCTTGTGTGGAATCCTTATATGCCATTTTAAAAATGTTTCCTTTCCCCTTCCCAGGCTTCCTTCTGCAGGCACATGCAGCACATATTTAGAAGCCTTTAAATGATTCTCTGAAATTCACTAGGATGACTATAATGAAAATACCATTTAAATGTCCCTAGCATGATATTTAATCATAACTAATTAGTTTATATATTCTCTCTCTACCTGGAATTTAAGTGCCAAGATTAAAATAGATGAAAAAGTTCAAAGATCTAATGAAAAACATGTACATGTGCGCATGCACACACACACACACACACAGAAAGAGAGAGAGAGAGAGGCTTAGACTTTGCTTCCTGTTTTGCAGCTTCCACAAATGTTAGTTACTGAGGCAACAGTCCAAACTGGCTCCTTCTACTGGGTTTTGACTGGAGAAGGAAAGAAGGAAATGTTTGCAAATTTGCACAGCTGCATGCAATAACAAATCCAGTCTCTACAGGTTTACAAAATCCCATTTTCGGCCTGTGATGAGGAACTTGGCCTCAGCCTGGTTTCTACAAATGATTTTTCACATCCAAAAATAGGTACAACAGAAAACTTCAAAATCTATTTCCTTTTCTTAAAAGACAGCACCCAGTTTTCAAATACTTATAAAACATCGCTGCTAAAAGGTGCAGTTTCTGTCCACGAGATTTACAGAAATGGTTGAGAGAGAAAAACATTTTCTGCCTTTGTGGCTCATTCAGGTAGAAAACAAGTGTTCTGAATGAATAATAATAGTTAAGCAAGAAACTAAATGGACAAGTTGATTTAGTTGATGGCTGTTATTATCAGTAATCAGAAACACAATAGAAAACCTTTCCTAGCACTTGGAAACGTTCAACAAATTGCATAAGATCAGAATTTAAGAGCAGTAAATTTTCTTCAGAAACAACTTATGCAATAATCTTTTTGTACATATTTAAAGTATGTATATAGTATAGTGGCCTATGCACGTGATTGAGAAAGGGAACTCTATAGAAATGAATAGAAATGCTCACAATGTTTGATGTCTTACATAGCCAACATTTAGAAAAGTTTGTGATGTCACCAAGATGGTGTGAAAAAAAATCACCAAACTAATACTTACTGGTACTTCAGGGGAGACTCAAAGAAATTTTCACATATGGATATGGGATAACAGCAAGAAGCTTAACTTTGTGAACATTTTGGTAATATTCAAAACTAAGAAAATAAGAATTTTAGAGATTTTCTCTGATGTAAGAAGAATAAGACATATGGAAATAATGAGGCCTAGTAAGGTATATTGCCAAGGCTGCCTTTGTCATCTGTAAACAGCTTATGCTGTTTTATCAATCAACCACTGCTTTCCTTCAATGGGGTAGCCATAAGGAAGGTGACATGCATCATTTTGGGGTTCCGCACCAGTATATAATGAAAGTTCATAATGTCTCAAAGTCAGCAGCATCTATGGTAACACCCTCTCTTGTTGCTTGTTGTCATTATATATAGTACTCAAAGAATGAAGCTCAAAAATGTCTCGGCAGCAATGATACATGATGTCACATCTGTTATGGACCATTCGGGTGACACTGCCGAAGTCTTATCCACCGGGACTCTTGTTTCCTTAGTTGTGACAAAAATAATGTTAAGCTAGAAGATCACATGGGCACTCACATTATTAAGCCACGTGTATTTGAAAGTCAAGTTTCAAATGCTGAAGAAATAACTCAGAAGAGAGGTAGTGGATCCTTCTTAAGATGTGCTTCTAGTTTGCAACAAAAATATGAATGGTTTCAGCAATGACATTTCATTTCAGTTAGCCTGGCTTGAGGGCCCCAAGCCCTCTTTAAGTGCAACAGTTCTCAACTTGCAGGTTGCGACCCCTTTTGGTGGAGGTGGAGCAAATGATCCCTTCACAGGATTGCATATCAGATATTTACGTTATATTTAGAAAAGTAACAAAATTACAGTTATGAAGTAGCAACGAAAACAATTTTATGATTGGGGTCACCCCCAAATGAAGAACCATATTAAAAGTCGCAGCATTATGAAGGTTGAGAACCACTGATGTGTTGCAGGGAGGGGCCCCTTGTTCCATCCCGCCCGGCTAGCTTACACGTGAAATAACCACACAGAAATTGTATTAATTTAATCACTGCCTGGCCCATTATCTCATGACTACAAACTTGACTACTATAGATGATTATCTATTAACCTGTATTTCTTAATTATACATTACAGATTTAAATGAGCTACACGATCAAAATCCCTTCGTCAAGATCAGAAATATACATATAACAAGATTGACCTTAAATTTATATCCATAAAGCAAAATCCAATGCAAGTTATTCATATCTATATCACTGATGTAGATGTTCCAGAGTAACAGGAGGAGAGACATCTTAATGGCCATCCAAAGAAGATGCAAACACAGGATGGAGTGAACTGAGTGAAAACAACCCATCCAGTATGACTCTTTTCCCACGGCTTCCCCTTCCTCCCCTTCCTTCTATGGGGTCATTCATTTCTGAAGCTTTCTGTATCATGCTGGCTCTGGTCTTAGTCTGCTTCTCACAAGCGGTACAACATACGTATTCTGAAACACACATATGTTATCATACCTCTCCGGGGCCCTTCCATCTCAGTAGCAAGAGCAGCTTCAGATACAACTGATCCCCCCACCTTCAAACACCCCACAGAGAGCTCCTAAGGAGCCAGCCAGCCAGTCTCCCCAGCTGGAATGCATGACAAGAGGCCCTGGGAGGGAGAAGGCCTTGGGTCACTGTGATTCTCTGAGTCAGAAACCCTGGGGATCTCTCTGCTCTGAAAGGCCTTCCTAGGAATACCAAGTCTAGAGATGCAGAGTGCTCTCTTAGGGAACAATATTTAAAAGTTAAAATCTTGAGATAAGTGATTTTATCGACATCTGCCTGTTTAGAGGAAACACTAGAAATGCAATATAAATGTCGGACGAGGGACAAACTGTCTAGAAGAAATGCTCACACACATTCCTGGTAAGGGGCTCCTATACAGAATATATCAAATCACTCTCCCAACTCAATGATAAAAAGACAAGCGCTCAAGAAAAACGGGTGAAGGATCTGAACTGTACAAATGCACGAGTAGCCAATAAACTTAGGAAGAGGTGGTGTTCAGTATCACCAGCTATCAGGGATCTGAAAATCAAAACCATGGGGGATAAGCATCACACAGAAGCGTGGGTGAGGATTCGATAGCCTTAGACTGCATTGTTTAGTGCGAATGGAAAATGCTTTGGCAAACAGTTTGGTGTTTTCTCAAAATGTTAGGGCAGAGTTCTGTGACTCAACAGAACGGAGAGTGTAAATTTGTATCCAAATGTGCAGGTGTGTGAACAGACAACATGATGCCGACTGAAAAGTAGCCAGCCCAAAAGACCAGATTGTGTGATTCCATTTCCAAGAAATGTTCAAAGCAGGCACGTTTTAGAGCGACAGGTCGGTGGTTTCCAGGGATTCAGGGGATGAGCAAAAGACAGTGATGATGAAGGGAGGCAACTCTATTTGTGGAGGGATGAAATGATTCTACAATAGAGTGTGGAGTGGCTCCCTGGAGATACCATTAAGTTATTCAGTTTAAATGGGCAAATTATATGATAGGTGAATTTTATTTAGATAAATCTGCTTCATTAAAGAGAGAATGAAATGCTGATTTTTATCCCCTGACAAGAATCCTTGCCTAATGATGGAAGGCCCTTCTGAATTTTCCATTACTCCTGCCAATTTAAGGACCGCAATGTAATCAGGCTTCTATTTGAGACTAGAACTAGGACCACTGTCTTCTAGAAGTGGGATTTGGGACCTTCTTCTGCTCAAGCCCCAGGGTACAGTCATGATCCTCCCTAAGGCCTCCAACACTGACCGGCTAGCAGCTCCCATCTCTGCTTGCTCATGGCCTCCTCTATGACAGCCCTTCAGAACATACAATTGTTCTTGAATTCCACTTAATCTGTGAATAAATGCCACTGAGTGCCAGCAGAAGAGCTCAGTGTATTCCTCATAATTGAAATTTAGCACCGCATTGTTGCCCTTTACAGTGTATTTATTTATTAGAAGGGAAAGAATCTAATTAAAAATTGTTTAAATTTATTTATCGTGTATGTGCACTTGCAAGCGCACAGACATGTGTGAGCTCATGTAGGTCAGAGGACTCCTTATGGAAGTCAGTTCTCTCCTTCCACTACATGGGTCCCTTGGCTCAAACTCAGATCATCGGGCTTGGCAGCAAGCAACTTTATCAGCTGAGCTATCTCACAAACCCCAAGAATCTATTCTTTCAAGTATTTTTTAAAAGTTAGAACAATGCCTCCAGGGGCCAATGTCTATTTTCACAATTATAAGTAGAAAAGAAACTAGCACTAGGTGACAACGAAGAGAGTGCTCACGGAACTCAGAAAAGCCCTGCCATTGTTATCGAACATCCACTGGAACAAATGCAGTTGAATTTATGACACACTTACTAAAATTATATTACACTATGCTTATTACTATTACTGGCTTGTTTTCTATTCTTCATCTCTTCAAAAGATTCTTGGGCACGCAGGATCACTGCCTATAAGTATGAGTTTATTAGTGCCACTATGTGCATTCTACCTTGCACTTAAGATTTTGTTTAAAATAGTGTGTTCTGCTAGTCACTTCAGTTAACTACAAGGCAAAGCTTCTGGCACTTACTATATTCATGCAATAGCACTAATACATAGCTTTCACCTCTTCTGGATTTGTCTTAAATGTTTCCAACATAAAATTACTTGATATTATCTGACTTTTTAAAAAGATGATGCCATTGCATTCTAAAAGATATTGGTTGGTGTGAGAAGTAGGTTTTCCCTGAGGAAGGCTATCAAACAATGTTTCCAACGGTGTCCCTCTGTGTCCTTGTTTTTTACTGAAGCAACCATACAGGCTTCTTCTCAAGCAAGCCAGAGAGCTGTATAATAGATGCTGAACAAACTCTAGGCACATGCTTCTTACTTTTTAAGGGAAAAATAGGGGAAAATCAAAGAGTTTAACAATCTTATTCATTGGCATACATTCAGCGCCTCTGAAATTTGGCCTGGACTTGGGGTTTGCAAATTTCTATGGAAAATGAGCTGGGTTTGGCAAGCTTTGTGAAATTTGAAACTGATAAAAATGCTTCATGCTTTCTCAAGACCTTATGCCACTAACTGTGTGGGACTGGAAAAATATTGTTTAAAAGTCCATTTGAACACCATCAATAAACAATTTTCTTTATCCATCTGAGTTAATGAAATTCTGTTGATTTCAAAGCATAACTTGAGCAGAGCTTCTTTGAACTTTGATTAGGAGATGGTGTTCCATAGACACCACAGACATCGATCCATCAGGTTCGATAGAGTTCACTTCAAAGCCAAAACTCTTGATAGAGTATTTTATTTTACCTTGTGGAGAACTAGCTGGAAATTCCATTGATACTTAGGTTGTTAGGAAGCAGGTCTTGAACTCAGAAGAAAAGATTAAACCAAAAGAGATAAAAAAATATTATTGTAACATCCCAAGCCGTTATATAAAAGAACATGATGATGAATTCCATTGCAAAGTTCATGACTCTCAAATATTATCATCTCTAAGCCAATCGTCTCTGATTTTTCTACGGAGTTGTCTATCCAAATGCCTTTTTGACCCTCTCACCTGCCATCTCAGGTCATATCAAACTTCACTTATCCAGTATCAAAATCCTCACTTTTCTTTCTGGCAAATTTCTTTGTACCCCACCCTCCCACATCTTGAGACGTGTTGATTGTTGATAAAGCATTTTTCACTGTTCTCCTCGATGATTATGATGATCACTGAAAGCAAAAGGAGAATGATGTTTTCCACTGAGTTTGGTCAGCCAGATACTAAAGTGTATTTCTTTATTCTTTTCTTGAACTTGTGCCCCACATTTCCTTTATTGTAGAGTGCTATCGACTCTCTCTCTAAAACAGTTCAGGAACCTGGCACTCCTCTCTGCCGCTCCTCTTTTACCATCACCCCATCTCTAGCCTCCATTAAGTCAACTTAACAATCCACTCTTGCTCTTGCTTAGCTAAGTTTTCATAGGAGAAATCAGAATGGTCTCAAAGACAAGTCTTCCTTTTATGATATACACATAATGTGTTCTGTGCCTATTAAATAAACTAAACCACATTACTAAGAGGTACACTTCCATTTTATAGGTGAGTAACTAAGCAAAGCATGGTTGGTACATGTTGAAGATCACTCAAACATAATTTACACCCTGTTCATCTGGGTTTAGAGTTGTGTCCCACTACCACATAAGGAATATGCCATTTTAAAACCAAAAACTGACAAGAATGGAAAGTGTCAATGGGTTCTCATTGTCCTTAGAACAAAATTCATCTATACACAACCTCCTGGACGAAAACATCTGGCCTGCTTTTCAACCTTTCCTCTCCTGCTCGTCTTCCCCCTTATTCTCTAAACACTAGGGCCAAGGCAAGCTCTGGTCTGCTTTGGGATTTCCTCTTGTCCTGTTTCCTGTGCCTGGGCTGCTCTTCCAGGGCATTTTCCCATGGCTGGCTCCTCCTTCATTAGGTCTCTGCTTGAATCTCATTTGCTCAAGAAAGCATTCCCTGACCTCCCCAGTCTGAAGTCAATGCTCCCTGGCTTCTCGATCTCAACCTTCTGTTCATTTCTTCCTACCACTTATCTCAACTTATAATTGCTTTTTATGATTGTGCATTTGTTTATTGCTTTCCCAATTGTTTGGAAGCTTCACGGTGGAAAAGATTCTCACCTCATTTTATTTCTACCCTATAACATCTTGCTTTGCAAAGAGTAGGTGCTGAGAATTTTGGGAAACAACTGAACGAAGAGAAGAATATTTTGGTGATGGGCGCTATAAAGTTCTCCAAGGGTAGATACAGCATCAGACTCAATCAACGGGGCAAAGATCTGCATTGCTGTGCTTACTTCGGAAGTCCATTACTTCTCTCTTCAAATATTTTTACAATTTTGGTTTTGAGATGATTTGGCAACAAGTAATTGTTAGGATTCCAAATTGGTCATCACTTTTAAGTGTTCATGGTGCACGTGCAGGAATACTATCTAATAGCACAGAATATACGTTATTAATAGATTTTAAAATATTAGCAACAGTGATATTGACAGATACTATGATTTGATATGCAGGTAAATAGTTACATCAATTAAAAGTGAAGACAGGAAGAATCTTCCCAGATTGATAAAAAAAAAAAAGACACTGTTTTGTTTTTGTTTTCCCTTTTAGGGAAATAATCCCTATTCCTGAATATGACAGAAGACCTTAAGTTAAAATAAAAGCAACAAGAAAACAAGTAGCCATCTCTTTGGAGTCAGGTAAATAGATGTATCACTTAGCCAAGCTCCTGTCCAAAGAACAAAGAGATCTGATGAGAACTTATGATGTTTTCATCTCTTCCATACATACCCTTATGCCCCCTAGCACTTACAGAATTTTCACCATGAGCCTCTAAAACAAGTTTCTATTATTTGTTATGATGTTCCTGCCTTCAAGTACTTTCCATAACTGTCCAGCACTTGGCAGGTCAAATAAGGCCTTCAGTAGACTATTGTAGCCTTGCTATGGCCTGAACCCAAACCACCATTCAAACTCCATTTTATGCTCTTCCTCCAGGAAACCCTACATTCCAGCCAAACAGAACTTCCATATTCTGTGGATTTTCATCTTACCTTTCTTTTCTTTCTAACTGTGAAGTTCCCTCTTTATCTTCTAGCTGGGAATTTTTCTCTTTCTCTCCTTATTTAACATAGAACAGCATCCTGAATATTAGATATTGAGCTCACTATGCCTTATATTCCATTTTGTTTACTCAGGGAAATCAATCCAGTTATTGTCTTATGCACCGTCCATAGAATACCTTCAAATGGATCTGGCTCATCAGCCTACACTGTGATATGTCCCATCATACAAAAGTTCTTGCTGATACTTTCAGTGCCACCATCTCACAGTAAAAATCCTTTTAAAAAGTTTAACACACACACACACACACACACACACACACACACACAATCTTCCATGTCCAGTCTTCCTTAATGCCCATTTCTTGAGCTCACTTCAAATTTCAATGATTCTTCTGCCTCAACTTTTGTTTTTCTTTTAGCAAGTAATGAGGACTGAACTTTTGGCCTCATTCATATGGACAAACTCTTTACCACTAAGCTACACCCTCGGCCCTACCACTCACCTGATTAAGGGTACCCAACAACCTCCACATTACGAAATCCAAGTAAGCCTCAAGCTGCCACCTACTTGGCAGAGCAGCAGGGTAACTACATGATTTATGCAGACCAGAACTCTTCAAAGAATGTGAGGAGTGCTGTTGATAAGTATATTGATCGGCAATTATGCATTATCCAGGTCTGTATCTGGCCAACTGAGGCATAACTTCACCTACCCACTCATACAGATGCTGGTCATTGCCCACTCCCTTTAAAACCTTGCCATCACTTGGCTTTCTGAATACCCACTCACTGCCACTCGTTCTCCCTCTGCTCTCCTGACTTCAAGCCCCCGAATGTAATCCAGTGTCAGTTTTTCTTCATGTTCTTGGATCTCCTTTACTTTACTTTATGCAGTGGCTACTCAAACCTTCCAGTATCTTCAAACTTGGTTTCCATGTCATCATGTTCCATAGGCAATCTGTCAATAAATTCCATTGTGCTACCTTCAAGCCATACCTACATCTGACCTTTTTTGGCCTGGTTCTTTGTTTCATCCTGTTCCAAGCTAACAGTATTTCTCACCCGAATTAGTAATATAATTATCAAGTAAGTCAATATAGAGAAGCTTGATTAATGCTTTATTTAAAAGTTGCCATTTTGCCTGTTTGAATATGATTGTAAAAAAATCTGATTGTTAATAGGCCCATGAGTCAACATTTTTTTTTTAATCTGTGAAAGTCTTGAGTCAGACAAAACAGAAAAATACAGGAGCAGAGGGGCTACTCAAAAATCCCACAGGAAGGACTTAAAATGCTAATCAAGAGAGTGTTTATTCTTCAGCGGTTCAAAACACTGTTAATGATTCCTGAATTCTCCTTTCTCTCTCATAAAGAAAGTAGTATGAGTATAAAATGGTTATTTGCTGTTCTTGTTGACAGAGTATAGAGTAGCTACACCCCAGGCATTTGGGAACTTAGTAAGGTAATCTTGGAAATATTGCCTCTTCTGCCCACAACTAATCCTCAAACCCAGGCTTAATGCCATCAGACCTCCCTTGACTCACTTGGAGCTGCCAGTTCACAGGGAAATCATGGTTAGAGGTTTCTAGAAAATGTTTCCTTAAACTTAAGCAATAAATACAGAAAATGACACATTTCTTTCTCTCTACCAGTATTCTCCAACCTCACCACTATGCACATTTGTAATCTGAGAGTTCTCCTAAAACTTGTAGAAGGTTTACAAGGATTTCTGTACTCAAATACCAGATTACATTAACATCTCCATTAATTAGGAAATGAAAAAGTATCTTCCAATATTTGCTAGTTATCCCATGTAAGAATCCCCACAGTGCGCAATTGCTGATCGGGACATTGGCACGTTTATGTTTGAATTGCCTCACCTTCTCTTGCTACTAGCCTAGGAACAACACTTAGAAGAACATTGTAAAACGTGAGAAAAATGGGAAAAGCTATGTGTTTTCAAAAACATAAGCCGACAAATCCCTAATTAAGGGAGTTTCATTTTTATTTTTGTTATTATCAGGCAGCGGCTTCAAGGTGACCCAGGGCATATCACCACACCCCACAGCATCTGAGCATTCCATATCTTAGAGAGAAATAATTGAGGCACACCATCTGTTTTTGCTTGTTTCTTTGTTTTTAATTTCATTTGATATTCCATCCACAGTTCTCTCCCTGCACCCCTCCTACCGCCCCCATCACCTTCCCCATTTCACTCCCTGTCCACTCCTCTCAACAAGTAAGGGCTCCCAAGAGGAATGGGCTCTAACAAGCTAGTTCATGCAAACAGGATCCTGGTCCTAATGCCAGGGGCCTCTCAAGACCATATTAAGGAAAGTTTTACATGAGAGAGATCAAAATCGTAGTTCTTTTTCATTTGATAATTATTGATCAACACTCGTTTAGAATATTCAGAATTTTAGAGCTAGAAGGCAATGTATGGAAAAAACTAAAGGCACTGACTATGTTTATCTTCAAAAAACAAAGAGGTCTTCAAAAAAGCTTCAAGCCTCATGCCTCTAAATGCTAAGGAAACTGCCATTATCCACCCTTAAACACTTCCTGAACACAATAAATTACCATAATCTTGGGTTAAAATAAAGAGAAACATTTCCTTAAAGCTATAAACTCTTAACAGTCCCTCATCCCTAAATAGGAATGCTCCGTAGTTTAATGTCAATCATCTGTGTGCAGCAGCCTTGCTCACCCTCCACAGGGGAAGCCACCACTTCATTTATCACCAAGAAAGTATTGCTTTAAATGTGAAAACTGATTAAACGAAAGCCATCATAACAGGTAAACAAGTAAGTTCAGGATGCAGTGTGAAAATGGAGAAAGTAATTTATAATCCATTTATTTCATTGTTCTTATCATTTTGTAGTTCTTAATTTGTACTGTCTTTGGTTATTGTAAGAGTCATGCAAGCAAAATGAGTGATATCAAGCCTTATTCTCAGAATCAAGCTGAATATTTTCTTGAGTTTTGAATTTTTTTCAAATAATATTTTACTTTGCAATGAACTATACTATGCTGTATTTAAATGTGCCTCACATTAGGTATTTAGCAGTGTCTTATTCATCGCCATTATAAATAGTGCTGTATGAGTGGTAGGCTGAAAGTAAATTATGCATGCTTAAAAATGAACATTAAGTGGCTGGAGAGATGGCCCAGTGACTAAGAGCACTGGCTACTCTTCCAGAGGGCCCAAGTTCAATTACCAGCAACAACATGCTGGCTCACAACCATCTATAAGGAAATTAGGTGCCCTCTTTTGTCATGCAGGCATACAAGCAGGCAGAACAGTGTGTACATAATAAGTAAATAAATAAATAAATAAATAAATGTTTTGAGAAATGAACAATGAAGGGGTGGGAGAAACAAACACCAAGACATTCAGACACCATGAACCAAACAGTAAGAATCATATATGTGCAGTCATCAAAACCGCCAGACCTATCAACAGATGGAACAAGGACAGAGAACAGCATCACTAGCGGGGACAAAGCTAAGTGAAGTGACCAGTCTTTTGGTACCAGAAACTGTTCCAGTAGCAACTTTATGGGCAAACACTTTAGATGAGCTTAATTGGGAGGCAGACAGCAAATAAATTCTAAACCTGTCTTCTCAGTTTATGAGTCATTAAAGTCATTGAAATGAAATGAAATGAATGAATGAATGAAATTTATGCCCTGACAATGCTGAAGCATGTATTGGCAGCCCATATATAAGTGGTTCTGTTGAACTTGTTTATATTGGGTTTCATGGTCTAAGTTCCCTAGAGAAAAATAATAGGTTTTATCTAATCATACAATAAGTACACAAAGTAATTTGCTCCTCTACAAAAATCCTGCAATAACAATTCCAAATATCTATCTAGATGCATACATATATATGTATATATATACACACACATATATAAATAATATTATATATATATATATATATATATGACTTTGTTCCCACATACACACCTCTACCTGACCATCTATCCTTCCACCCACTCTCTCACCTATTCACCTGTTCATCCATTTACTCATATAGAAGCAATTCTCAAATAGGAATGTGCGTCCAAATTCCCTAGAGGGCTTTTTTAAAATGGAAGACCTATCCCAGGATTTCTGATTCAATAGGTTTCTCAAATGACCCAAACATTTTAAATGTATTTGCAAGTGATACAGATGCTGCTCTTTCAGGAATGACACTTTGAAAACCATTGCTTATACCTATACATGCACCTTTATCACTGATTCCCATTTCTCTTTGAATAAGACATGCTTCCATCACGTCATCTATTGGTGACATTATGTTATGTACCATAGTGTCACATGGTACTCAAAATCCATATTGCAGCTGTTTAAATGTTCTCCTCTTTTAATAGTACTAATTAAAGATCAAAAATTGTAATCATGCATTTTTCATTCAGTACAATAAGTTAAATTTTGGAAGATCTTTTGATTTTACTTGGTTTTCATTGCCATTTGCTTTTGAGTTGGTGCATTTATGTCTCAACCACTCGGATTTATTTTTCAAACACTAACATGAAACAGGGACGACTCAAAGGCAGCTTCATTTTGAAATTGGCTAGGCTTTTGTAAACAAGCTTTTGACAGAGCAATTTATGATTCTCTAAACAGCTGTAGGGGATATCACACAGAAAAGCAGATGTTAGTCTTCTACCATCTATGTTTGGGGTCTGCACTCATTGTCTACAGTGCCGTGTTCACTGCATCACTTCATGGGAATGCTAGCTTTTCTATATTTCAACCACATTACACATCTGGAGAATCCAGGTCAGAGAACAAAGCTTCTCAGAGACAGTGCTGGGGCTTGTTTTCTCATGTTAGTTTGACAGCTCTTGATTTAAAGACTGTGCTGGTTCATATTTGCAGTGTGTAATAGGAAAACAGTTCCACAGCGGGTGACATTAACCTAAATAAAAGCTAGACTCAAGTTAATGAATATGGGCTGTACTGTCTCAGACCTTAGTGGGTTCCAATCAGTGACAGACAAGACATGAACACAAGGGGATGTTATCAGTGATTTTAATGGATAAACAGCTAGACTACTGTGGAGGGGGTAAAAGGAATTTGTTTGCAGTGGTGCAATTGGAGAAAGCGTCATAGTCCATTTGTTCAAATCTTGAAGAACTAAAATTGTTTCTCTAGAAAGCCAAGAGTAGACACTGAAGTCAAAGATATTTTTACAAATGAGGTGAAAACAAGGACTATTGGAAACGTGAATGTGTGACTAGAAAAGTAATAATGTTCATGGATTATCAACTGCATTACCGAAGTGATTATGAATTATACTGTTCTGTAACCCATCGTGAAGCCAATTGCTTTCATTGTATCAGAACAGAAGAGGAAGGGCTATGGAAAGAACAAAAACAAAACAAACAGCACAACAAAGACCAACCCTACTTGTTCCCTACTGAGAAAGGGAAACTGCATGTTTTGATCAATTCAAAGAAATTATCTCCTTTGTCCTTTGTTATGTATTCTACATTCAGAGAGAACATGGGCGATTTCATGGAATAATTTTAATTAAAGTCTTCTTGTTCATAGCACCATTAAAATACACAAACATTTCAATGCAAACATTTCAGCTAATGACACTGAATGAAAGATCTAGTTGGCAAGTGTTGAAATAAGGCTTTCCCATTAAAGATTCACAGAAGAGAAAAATATGTTGCCATCATTTAAAAGCATCTTCACTTAAACATCTATAGAAATTTCAATATTTAATATTTAAATATAGGCATATGGCCATAGCCATATGTGCATGCCTGTTGTGTTTTTTGTGTTAGGTAGGTATTCAACATTTATCAAGCTTTTTCAAATTGGGCCACAAAGAGAACTTATTGTAAAACAATATAATAGGGTAAATGAGAACTTTAGCTTGTGATTCTAAGCAGTTTAAGGTTTTATTTAATTAGAGCTAGATGTCGTGTCTCAAATTTGTAGTCCTAAGGACTGGGGAGATAAGACACGATGAATTTGAGGCCAACTGAGCTACATAGTAATTTCAAAGCTGGCCTGGGACGAAGAGTGAGGTGTGTTTAAAGAAGTGTAGGAAATGGAGAAGGAGGAAGAGGAGAAAGAAGAAGAACAGGAAAATGCTAATGCTTATCTGGGCACAAATTCAATTGAAAAATTGAAATCTGATGTACAGTGGTCCAAGGAGTGTCCAGGTGTCCAAGGAGATGTCCCCAGCTTGTTCCTTGGGCAGCTGAGGAGAGGGCGCCTGAACTAGCCTTATCCTATTAGCCACACTGATGAATATCTTCCATGTCACCATAGAACCTTCATCTGGCGATGGATGGAGATAGAGACAGAGACACACATTGGAGCATTAGACTGAGCTCCCAAGGTCCAAATGAGGAGCAGAAGGGGGGAGAATATGAGCAAGGAAATCAGGACCACGAGGGATGCGCCCATCCACTGGGACGGTGGGGCTGATCTAATGGGAGCTCACCAAGGCCAGCTGGACTGGGACTGATGGAGCATGTGATCAAACTGGACTCTCTGAATGTGGCTGACAATGAGGGCTGACTGAGAAGCCAAGGACAATGGCACTGGGCTTTGATTCTACTGCATGTACTGGCTTTGTGGGAACCTAGTCTGTTTGGATGCTTACCTTCCTAGACCTGGATGGAGGGGGGAAGACTTTGGACTTCCCACAGGGCAGGAAACCCTGATTGTTCTTTGGACTGGAGAGGGAGGGGGAGAGGAGTAGGGGGAGGGGAGGGAAATGGGAGGAGGTGGAAATTTTTAATAAAAATAAAACAAAAATTAAAAATAAAAAGACAAAGGTAGAAAAAGTGAACTCAAAATAAATATATATCCTTTTTAAAAAATGTTAGACATAAAGCAAAGTATAATACAACTCACTAGTAACCCCTCGATAAAATTATGTTTATACATTTAAATCTGTTAGTTGATAGAATTTGAGTTGATGCTACATGCATGTATATACATAAATCCATATGTGCATTCTCAAATTCAATACAATCCTGTAAAAAGAAGTCATAGCAGTCTATCATGCCTAAAGTAGATAGCTTAACTGTAGCCAGAAGAGTACTTTCTATAATGTTCATCATAAATCAAAAGCACAAATAAATGCAGAAGCAGTCATTTGAAAATATTTGCAATAAAAATCAGAAACAGGAATACCACAGGAGTAAAGCATAACTTTTTACTTTCCTTGTTAATCAAAATTGACCGCTAGGCAGTGGTAGCACATGCCTTTAATCCCAGTACTTGGGAGGCAGAGGCAGAAGGATCTCTGTGAGTTCGAGGCCAGCCTGGTCTACAAGAGCTAGTTCCAGGACAGGCTCCAAAGCTACAGAGAAACCTTGTCTCGAAAAACCAAAAAAGACCATAAATATTCTAGGGTATGATATCCCAGAGAAATTTTAAAAAATAAATTATACCTGAACTGACAGCTCTAGACACTGAGATAATGGGCCAATTATGAGACCATACTTTTTTGTGCTATGGTAAGACATATACAAGAGTAATATGGTTGACATACCACTGACATGACATATCACATAACATTACAGTTGCAAAATGACCTAGACCCAAGAAATATCCCAGGAACAGTAGAATAAAGAAAAGATTTTAGTGAATCTTCTCTGTAGTAAAGGATATCTCAGCCTTGGCATTCTTGTTATTTGGAATAAGACCATTCTTGGTTGTAGGGGTTGTGCTGCACTCTATAGTATATTTAGCACCATCTCTGGCCTCTAACTAGATGCCAGTAACAAGGCACCTTCTTCCAAATGTGACCATGTACACCTTTCTAGTATTGTCATATGTCAATTGGTATGTGTCAATATTCCACCAATGAAAAACATTGAGAAACCACAATTACATATCATTTGGTGTAGCAGTGGGCCCGAGCTCCATGAGTCCAGTTGAAGAGAGGGAGGAGGGATTATATGAGCAAGGGGTGTCAAAATTAGGATGGGGACACCCACAGAGACAGCTAACCCAAGCTCGTGGGAGCTCATGGACTCTAGACCAACAGCCAGGGAGCATACATGGGATGGACCTCGGCCTTTTGCATGAGGGTGACAGTTATGTAGCTTGGTATACTTGGGGTGTCACTAGCAGTGAGACTAGGATCTGCCCCTAGTATATGAGCTGACTTTTTGGAAACTATTCCCTATGGTGGGATGCCTTGATCAGCCTTAATGCAGGGGGAAGAGCTTGGTTCTGCCTCAGTTTGATATGCCAGGCTTTGTTGACTCCCCGTAGGAGGCCTTACCATTTCTGAAGAGTAGATTGGGGGGCATATAGAAAGAAGGTGGGAGGAAGGAAGGAAAACTGTGGTTGGTATGTAAAAATCAATTATTACTTTAAAAATATAGCATTTGTTGTGATAAACATCACCAAACTGGCCACACTCTTATGCCCATATAGAATTGATTCTGTGAGCTTAGTCAAAATGTTACAATTCTTATGTCTAAAACCAACCTTTTGACAAATCTACATGACTGTTTCTTAGGTGTAAAAACTTTTTTTCTGAACAAGGTTTTCCTATGTATCCCTGGCTGTCCTGGAACTCATTCTATAGAAAAGGCCCTTCTCAAACTCAGAGGTCTGCCTGATTCTGCCTCCCAAGTGCTGGGATTAAAGGCATGTTCCACCACTGCTTGAGAGGTATAAACACGTTTGAATCCCACTAAAATGCTGAGGTTTCTATTGCTGTGAAGAGACACCATGACCACAGTAACTCTTACAAGGAAAACATTTAATTGTGGTGGCTTACAGTTCAGTCCATTATCATCATGGTGGGACATGGCAGCTGGCAGGCAGACATGGTGCCACACAGGATGCTGCAGAAAGTGAACTGTCACACTGGGTGTGTCTTGAGCATATTTAAGACCACACAGCCCACCTCCACTGTGACACACTTCCTCCAAGGCCACACCTACTGCAACAAGGCCACACTTCTTAATAGTGCCACTCCCTTTGGGGGCCATTTTCTTTCAAACCACTATACACGTTCTTAAAAGTTTCCAGGGACTATTCATGTAATTTTAAAAGTAGGGTAAATTTTAATTTAAAACAATACCTAAAGTCTCTGGGCAATACTCTAAAATGTGGTGAACCCTACCGAGTTACACACTTCACTGGCACACAGCGGTGAGAGGACTCTTTAAAAGGTCCACATAATTTTATACCACGCCCCCTGTTTTCAGAAGTCCTTGCTGAAAGGAGGACACTGAGCCACAGAGGGAAAGAGATGAGCATGAGGTCAGACTGCAAGAGACACATGGGAGGGGCCCAGAAATCAGTCATTCCTCTATGTAATTTATGATTTGTAACTTAAATTGTTATCACTGTTTCCTGTAATATTATATATGTCATATTTTAAAAGGACAAGAACAGCCTGTTCGTGTTATTTAAATGTAATCTTTGAGTAATATTGCTAAGTACAATTTGCTCTCAAATTCTGAAGTATGATATTAGCTATCTGAATTATCTAGCTAAATTTTGGTATTTTATATTAATTACTCAGGAAGTAACTGGAAAATTTCTTTGTGGGGCATTCTAATTTCTTATTTCTTATCTGTTTTCATGATAAAATACCTTGACAAAAGGCCACTTATGGGAACAAGTTTATTTTAGTTCACAACTCCATTATAGAGGGGAAGTCAATGGCAGGAACTTGAAGCAGCTAGTCACATCACACCCTCTGTCAAGAGCAGAAGACAATGAATATGTGCATGCTGACTACTACTGAATTGACTTTGCCCAGTCTTCAGGACCCAGTCACAGAAATAGTACTGCCTACCTTCAGGGTGGGTCTTCCCACCTCAATTAATCAATTGAGAAAAATCTCTCATTGGCACACCTAGGTAACCTTAAAATAGTAATATCAATTTGGGAGAACTTGCTAGCAAACAGAACCAAGATATAGTGTGAGAAGCACAAAAGTGGATGTGGATTTACAATTTTGGATTTTGGAGACAGTTCTCTTTTTGTAGCCTAGGGTGACTTAGAACTCACCATCCATGGGCACTGGTAAGGTATGCCTTTAGTCCCAGTACTTGGGAGGCAGAGGCAGACAGATCTCTGAGTTTGATGCCAGCCTGGTCTACAAAACAAAAACTCATCATCCAGGTGACAAAGCCTCTGGGCCGGTGGTAGAACTAGTGTGCACTTCCATGTGGGAACACTTACAATTTTGATATCTAAAACATTACAACTCCAAATAAGGGAACCTGGTACATTTTCGCTGTTGTCTGTTTTGAAATGTGACTATATTGTTTAATGAAAATAAAACTGGAGATCAAGTGCTCACAAATAACTATGAAAATTACAGTGCACTTACTGACACTTCAGAAGAATTACTCAAATTACCCAAGAAATGTTGGTAAATTTTAAGACTAATTACTGGGTAAGTCAAATGGGAGCAAAATTCTTGAGCTTGAATAATACAAATCAAGTATGAAAACTATTATTATTTTTCTCAATTGCTCATTCTTTTATGTAACTGTCTAATAAAGATGATTCATTTATCACTAAATATAATCATATTATCATAACACTAAGAGACATTTCATAGAACTAAACATACAAATCATAAAAATATCTTTGCTAATTTATAAATGATACAAATCATTGTTTCAGAACTTAATGTCACTATGGTATTTACACTCTTATGCAAATAACTATATGATATGATATCTAAAATTTTTGTCTTCTGGAAATTATTTGACAGTCATTACTGAAAATATAATTATCTAAAATATGCATCATTTGAAGGAGAAATGTATTCTACATCAAAGTCCTAAAAGTTATGCTTTTCTTGATAAATTATTGTTCAGAGCTAGGGGGTGACTTTCCACCCAGTGGGAAGTTTAGAGATGCCTGGAGATACTTTGATTCGTCGTTACTGGCACTGAGTTGTTGGCTAGAACTGTGGTTAACTGCCCTGCAATCTCCAGGGCAGAAAGAATGATCAGGAGAAAGAATGTCAATAGAGGTGATGCTGAGAAAACTTCTTATAGGTTAAAAGAATTGCATCCCAGTTAAACATATACAACAAGCCAAGGAGCATTCAATTCCAAATAGTACAGAAAAATCATCCATTTAGAAAGCTATTTTATCTGAGAGATGTTTCGTCTTCCATGGCAAGTGGAATTTAAAAGCACTCCCTCTTGTTCTTTTTGGCAGTTCACTGAACAAGAAATACAATGGAAGGCTGAAGCATAATATGTTGCTTTGATATTGAGTCAAAGTAACACCTTTACTGCAAAACAGCAATCAGTTGACATGCTATGAAAAACCCATCATAGGAATCAATACAGCTAAAGTTAGAGCTACAAGGTTGACTAAAACTCTTTTTTCCCTTTGATGTCAAACACAAAGGATAGTCTGTATTGCTTAGGAGTCACTATTAAAATCAGAGTTTTAAAAGGAAATTGAGTAAACACTTTAATTTTCCATAAGACTGAGTAACGGCAGGGTAATGATCACTTGCAACTGCAAATACCCCCCTTTTTTACAATTAACAGAGTTGTTAAATTTGCATTAGATTTCTCTTTAGTGACTTACAGTATCTTTTTCAAATATGACTTTTTGCACGTTATTAAATAAGGCCATAGTAGATCACTTTATTTATTTATAATCATTGTAGTCAGGATCTCTGTGAGTTTGAGGCCAACTTGGTCTACAAGAGCTAGTTCCAGACTGGCTCTAAGGCAACACAGAGAAACCCTGCCTCAAAAAAACAAAACAAAACAAAAACCAAACAAACAAGCAAACAAAAATTATTGTAGTCATTGACCAATAACACGTGGATCACATGGTAATTAAACATCAGGTAAAACGCACATTACTCAATATAAATTGCATTATATTTTTAATAAGGGAGTAGCACTGTGCAAATTGCTCATTTTACTAAATCTGAAAGTAAAAAACTTCATGCTAGGAAAGAAAAAACCGCTTCATGTGTATTTAATTATCCGATTGTCTAACCATGATTTTCTTTACATTATATACTATCAACATTTAAGAAGAGAAATGTCAAATTTTTATAGTGGAGCACACTTACAGATGTCTTGGTGGGACAGCCAGACTCAGAGCTCAGATTTTCCCTTCCCTTCCCTTCCCTTCCCTTCCCTTCCCTTCCCTTCCCTTCCCTTCCCTTCCCTTCCCTTCCCTTCCCTTCCCTTCCCTTCCCTTCCCTTCCCTCCCTCCCTCCCTTCCTTTCCTTCATTCTATCCCTCCCTTCTTTCCTCCCTCTATGCCTCCCTCCCTCCCTCTTTCTGGCTAACCTGCAACTCCCTAAATTCTGTCCGCTTCTGCCTCCTGAGCACAGGGATTAAAGGCATAGACACTTGACGAAAACTCAAATTCTAATCTAGTTACATTATTTATTAAATAATGTATGGGAGCAAGCTGTTTGGTAAAAGTATAATTTTTACAATAGCTTTGATTTTGATGAGGATTAAGCTCTATGTGAATGTGTGCCTAGTTCTTAGAATCAAATAACAGTGCATAACTGGATGTTGAGGTCTGTGAACCACCACTCTTTTCTATGACGTGCCAGGGTGTTCTGAGTTATTGGCTAAAATCTAAGGAAGGCTCAATATTTCTGTTAAGGGTTAATGACATGCAAGTCCCTGATCCATAGAACGCCTACTCTATCTTCATAATTTTTGAGTACTTTTGAGAAAAATCTTCATTTCTATAGCTCGTTTTGAGATATTTTATTTCATTACTTCTCAAAAATTTTGACAAACTAATTTCTAGGTTTAGAGCTGTGGTTCTCAGCCTTCCTAAGGTTGCAACTCTTTTTAATTCTTTATGTTGTGCTGACCCCAACCATAAAATTATTTTAATTGCTACTTCATAACTGTAATTTTGCTACTGTTATTAGTCATAATTTAAAAATATGATATGCAGGATATCTGATATTTAAACCATGCAAAAGTGTCTTTCAGCCCACAAAGGAGTCATGATCCACAGGTTATGAACTGCTAGTCTAGATGAATATTAATACCTGACACATTGGAGTATGAAATTCTAACTTCAATTCAATTTTCAACACACTCAGTCCTAAGAACATTATCTTCCATATGCTGTTCATCTGAGAGCTAAGTGTAAAGATTTAAAATTTTTAGTGTTATGAAATAGCAAATTTCATGAAGGACAATTTGATAATCATAAAAGCATTCCAGTGACTCATTAGAAGAGGCAATTGTTAGAAATGAGTTTTCCCTCTAAATGCCAGTTCCATCATCTTTATCATTCTGCCGATCCCGTTACACCTACGTGGGAACAGAGCCCCAACTTTAATAAGTAATGAACTTCATGGAGGCTGAGAAACCAGAGACATGTGAGCCCTAGGATTATGAGATCATTACAGGAAGTTCCTGGAGCTGATGGTGAGGAGTGATTCATTTGCTCTCTGAAGGATGGTAAAAATTGTATGTCTTGACCCGAAAGCAGTTATCTTTTGATAGTTGGAATGTTTGAGTGGAGTATTGCATAATTAAGTATGATTAGTAGCAGGAACAACTTTTTAGCACAGAAAAATACATAAGAGAGGAAACTAGAAAATGTCAAGCCAATTTTCCCCTCAATGAGGTAAAATTAAGAAGTAAAAAGAGGGTAGCTAGTAAGTTAACTCTTTAGTGATTAATCAAACTAGCCAACTCTAATCTCTGTCACCAACCCCAAATTCCTTCCAACAAGTTGCTCAAGAACCACATTTCTGTTAAAGGGTATTCACACGCAGAGCCTGACCATGATTTTGTAGTAACAGTAGCAACCTCAACCGCAATATCCAAAATGAAAGGTGGCAATTATTCGAAACTTCTTAAGCACCAACTGTTGTTGTACACATCTCAGAGTGCTCCACTGCTCTTATTAGAGAGAGGATAGAAGAGGAGGATAGTGCAGTCAAACAGCTGAGTGTCCGAGTTTTACACAGATCTGTTGCAAATATAGCTAATGACAAATTAGGATGCATTTCAAACCCGGTAAGAGTGAATGCCAGTGTTTTCATCACAAAATAGCAAATATTGGAGGTGATCAGTATGTGCACTACCTTAATTTCATTATTCCCCACTATATCCAAACTTGTTGCATCAACTTGTGTAATATATATATATATATATATATATATATATATATATAAACACCAATGATGTGTGGTCTTTAGAAAAACTCTCAATGAATGATGTATTAGCTACTTTTCTAATCTCTATGCTCCAAATATCTAAGAAGCAAGTTGGGCAGTATTTTGGCTCCCAGTTTAAAGAGATAAAGCACATCATAGTATGGGAGGCATTACAGTAGGGTATTAAATGAACTCAGGAGTGTGCAATGCCTTGCTTACGTTTGAGAGGAGTGGGAAGCAGAGAGAGAGAGAGAGAGAGAGAGAGAGAGAGAGAGAGAGAGAGAGAGAGAGAGAGAGAGAGAGAGAGAGATGAATGCTGATACTAGGCCCACATAGCATCCAAGCACCAAGCCCATGTAGTGATGTCACATTCAAGGTGGGTCTTTTTTCTCAGTTAACCCTCTCCGAAGCACCCTCATGACATTCTGAGAAGTGTGCCCCAATCTCCTAGGTGATCCTCAATCCAGTCCAGATGGCAATAATAATTAGGCATAACAGAAGAGACAGAAGATGTCTTAATGGTTAAAGAGATACTTATGATTCTTAGAATGCTTGCTCTCTTCACATCTCTGAAAAAGGTGACCTCATATTGAAAACCAAGTAAACCTGTTCTTTTCTGTGATCTTCAAATACTAATGAGGAGGTCTTGGCATCAGGTACAGTTCTGTGCTCTATATGCATCTATTCATTGTATCTTCATAGCAACACTGACATTTCCGTTTGACAATGAAGGAGGTGGAGAAATCTGCTTACAGACCCATAGCAAAATGGCAGAAATCAAAATGGAAATTTGAGACTTAGGCAATTATTCTGATTCATGCAAAGAATAGTGGCACTATCCAGGCACCTAACAAGAAAGCTACAGAAGCCTACCCCCTCTCTGGTTCCCTCTGCAGTCCTGTCCAACTCTCTTGAAGGGATTTTTCTTATTTTTTCTCTATTTTCATAGCCTTACCTTGGACTAACCCACATAAGCTTTAAAAGTACATTGCATGAATCAAATTCCCCTAACATAAACTAACCACTTTAAGAATGGAAGTCAGTGGTGCTTAGTTCAACCCCATTGTTATGCAACCATCTAGTTCCAGAATAGTCTATCACCACTATATATATAAAATGTCTGCACCCTGAAAAAAAGACACACACACACACACACACACACACACACACACACACACACACACTTTTTTTCTCTGCTTCCAACTCAGCCTTTCCCTTCTCCTTCAATCCTCTCCCATGGTGCCCATGCTCCAAATTTTCTCAGGAGATCTTGTCTTTTTCTAATTACCATGTAGATTAGATCCATGTATGTCTGTCTCTCTTAGGGTCCTCATTGTTGGCTAGGTTCTCTGGGTTTGTGATTTTGTAGGCTGGTTTTATTTGCTTTAAAAAAAACACTTATGAGTGAGTACATGTGATAATTATCTTTCTGGGTCTGGATTACCTCACTCAAAATGATATTTTCTATCTCCATCCATTTGCCTGCAAATTTCAAAATGTCATTATTTTTTCCACTGTGTAGTACTCCATTGTGTAAATCTACCACATTTTCTTTATCCATTCTTTGGTCGAGGGGTATTTAGCTTGTTTCCAGATTCCGGCTATGACAAACAATGCTGTTATGAACATAGTTTAGCATATGTCCTTGTGGTATAATTGAGCATTCTTTGGATATATACTCAAAAGTGGTATTGCTGGGTCTTGAGAAAGGTTGTTTCCTAATTATCTGAGAAATTGTCACACTGACATCCAAAGGGGTTGTACCAGCTTGCATTCCCACCAGCAATGCAGAAGTGTTCCCTTTTCCCCACAATCTCTCCAGCATAAGTTGTCCTCAGTGTTTTTGATCTTGGCCATTCTTACAGGTGTAAGATGGAATCTCAGAGTTGTTTTGATTTCTATTTCTCTGATGACTAAGGATGTTGAACAGTTCCTTAAGTGTCTTTCAGCCATTTTAGATTCCTCTGTTGAGAGTTCTCTGTTTAGGTCTGTACTCCATTTTTTATTGGATTATGTATTCTTTTGGTGTCCAATTTCTTGAGTTATTTGTATATTTTGAAGATCAGCCCTCTGTCTGATGTGGGGTTAGTGAAGATCTTTTCCCATTCTGTAGGTTGTCGTTTTGTCTTGTTGACCATGTCCTTTGCTTTACAGAAGCTTTTCAGTTTCAGGAGGTCCCATTTATTAATTGTTTCTCTCAGCATCTGTGCTACTGGGATTATATTTAGGAAGTGGTCTCCTGTGCCAATGCTTTCGAGTGTGCTTCCCACTTTCTCTTCTATAAGGTTCAGTGTGGCTGGCTTTATGTTGAGGTCTTTGATCCATTTGGACTTGAGTTTGGTGCATGGTGATAGATATGGGTCTATTTTTATTCTTCTACATGTTGATATCCAGTTATGCCAGCACCATTTGTTCAATATACTTTTTTCCATTTAATATTTTTTGCTTCTTTGTCCAAAATCAGGTGTTTGAAAATGTGTGGATTAATATTTGGGTCTTTGATTTAGTTCCATTGGTCCTCCTGTCTGTTTTTATGCCATAACCAGACTGTTTTCAGTACTGTAGCTCTGTAGTAGAGTTTGAAGTCAGGGATTGTGATGCCTCTAGAAATTCTTTTATTGTACAGGATTGTTTTAGCTATCCTGGGTTTTTTGCTTTTCCATATGAAGTTGAGTACTGTTCTTTTGAGGTCTGTCAAGAAATTTGCTGGGATTTTGATGGGCATTGCATTGAATCTCTAGATTGCTTTTGGTAAGTGCCAATTTTACAGAATTGTCTATCATCTTCCGGGTAGTGGTGGCGCACACCTTTAATCCCAGCACTTGGGAGGCAGAGGCAGGTGGATCTCTGTGAGTTCAAGGCCAACCTGGTCTACAAGATCTAGTTCTAGGACAGGCTCCAAAGCTATAGAGAAACCCTGTCTCAAAAAAAGGGGATCCTAGTTCCCATTAATAAGGCTTTACCCAGTGTCTACCCCCAGTTCCTGGTAATCGTTAACTTACTTTTTGTCTCTAGCAATTTGCCTCTTCTGGATGTTCACAAATGGAATAAGTGACCTTTAGTGTCTGACTTCTTTCAGTTAGCAGAATACAATCAGGCATCTGTGCAAGTTATATGATGTCCAGTGCACAACTCCCTTATCATTGCCAAGTAACATTCCACTGTATGGGTAGGCATTATTCCATCGGTGGGCAGGTAGGCTGCTTTCAATTTCTAGCTTATAATCAACAAAGACCAGAAATCAGTATTCACATGAAGCACCTTCTGATTACCTGTTTTCAAGTGTTTTTGAAAGATGTCCCTAGGGGAAGAATTCTTTTAAGTATATGCTGAGCAGTGAGATTGTTGGGCTATGTGATAACTTAATGTCTCATTTGTGTGGGGTGGGTAATAGATGAAATCCAGGACCTCATGCACAGTAGGCAGACACTCTATCACTGATTTACACCTATGGACATATACTTAGTTTTCAAAGAAAAATCTTTGAAAGACTTTCCAAAGACCCATGTAATAAGCATATTTCATGCCTGAAATCTGCCTGTCTCTATTCACTACCATTCCTTGCCAAGATCATCTTTTTGCATCAGAATTTTCATGAAGCCATTTCTCTAGTTATAAATTTGCAGCAGTTCCTCAGTGTGTACAAAGACACTCAAAAAAAGGAAGGAAGGAAGGAAGGAAGGAAAGGAAAGGAAAGGAAAGGAAAGGAAAGGAAAGGAAAGGAAAGGAAAGGAAAGGAAAGGAAAGGAAAAGAAAAGAAAACCCATAGTGTTTCACAGGGTACCATGGATTTAGCATGATCTCTCTTAGGAGTTATCTCTTTTCCCAAGACTCTCCCCGCTCCCATGTCTTGTTCCCATCTGATCCACAGCCCTACTCTCCCACTGTAGATCACACACTCTTGCAGGAAGAGGAACCAATTAGGCCAACTAGTTGTGACTTCCCCCCACATCTCAATGCTGCCTCCCATGAGTCTGTTCCAACACCATCCCTCGAAGACAGCATTCCCCAGTCTTCTTGTCCTTCCCCAGCTGGAGAAAAGCCCTCCTTCGTTCGCTCGTCGCTAAATGTTTCATCTGTGCCACTTTGGGCACATTTGCCTCCTGTGTGAACAGTTCTCACTTTTCACATACCATGTACATGTTTGCATCTTCCGTCATGATGTGTTAAGCATAGTTTCCACCTAAAGCATGCTTTCTAAAAGGATACAGGGAAGGCATGAAACCAGTTGATACTGTCAGTATGTCAGAAGCATCCCTTTTGTTTCCTGACTCAGCTTTGTCAAGCAGTGTGCCTCAGGGCTCTAGCCAAACACACAGGAATATATGGTCAGAAAAACTGCTATCGGCAAACTGATTTTGAAAGGACTTTGGGAATGGAGCCCATTCTTTCTGAGTCTTTGATTCCTGACCTGTAATCTATAATTAATACAGATTTGTTCTGAGGATAAAAAGGAGCTAACACAAAAGCTCCAGTATGCAGCTCTTAGAATAATTTCTGGCACTTGCTCTGAATTTATAAGTTTGTTAAATAAAACAAGTAAAAGAAATGAATAATGAATTGACTGTTCAGAATAAATGAGCAGTCCATGCTTAAGATATGCGAAAGAAACCCATGACTCTACAAGCTGCAATATCAAAGCTTTGAGTCGGGTACTGTGACGACAGTTAGTTTTTATAGTCAGTTTGATTGGACTGAGGTAGACCTCTCTCTCTCTCTCTCTCTCTCTCTCTCTCTCTCTCTCTCTCTCTCTCTGTGTGTGTGTGTGTGTGTGTGTGTGTGTGTGTGTGTGTGTGCGTGTGCGTGTGTGTGTGTGGAGAGAATTAACTGAAGGGAGAAAGTCAACCATAAATGAGCTGACGTCCTGAATAAATAAAATGGGAAATAGGAGAAAACTAATGTGTCCTCACATTCACCTCTCTGCTTTGTTTCCTAATCCACCGAGGTGTGAGCAGGTAGCTCCATACTTCTCCTGCCATAGCCACAAGCCCCTCTAGCTACCATGACTTCCCAGCCATAAAGAACTATATCTCTTCAAATCATGAACCAAAATTAATTCCTCTTCCCATAAAAGAGTTGGGTTTTGTCCATCATTTTTGTTTTACAATGATGGCATATGGCTCACTAAAGTCCTCCATGTGAAGTCAGTATTTCTGTTACTGATTTACTGTATGTTACTGTACATATTTACTGCATGTTACTCTTCCGTTAGCTTGGAAGATTCAAAGTTAGCCTAACAAGGTTCTTTCAGTCTAATACTGGCATCTCACTTCATCCAGTGGTGCCATGGGTTAAGAGAGCTCATAAATTACTTGCTGATTTGGCTTCCTTAGGTATGTGGGACTGAATAGAAAAATCATAGCCTTAACTTCCTTTACATATTTAAAAGTTAACCATGAAGCTATGTGCAAACAACCGGCACAACTGAGCAAGTTGCTCAACCATTGGAAGGGGAGTACCTAAAAATGAGAAATTTTTAGGGAGTACCTAAAAATAGTTCAAGTGATGCAATTACTGTCTCACCCTAATCTTTTCACTTCACTTCCTTTAGTAAAATTTAAAAACTTAGCTACAGCGCTTTTCAAGAATGAAACTCCATGTTCATACGCAGTGACCCTTATTATGCTACTTCAATTCTCATGAAAATGCTCCTCTCAGATCTCTCTCTCAGAAAGAGGCCTTCTTTGAATAAACTCAAATTATCCAGTTCCCTTTTTATATATTCCATTCACAGCTTTCCATGACATTTATTTTAGTACTCATGAGTCTTAGATGTAAGGATATATTTATTCATCTCAATGTGCAACATTTCCCTGCTGCGAACAAACGTAAGGCAAGAGAACAAAATGTAGACAATATAGAATTACACTGCAAGTAGCTTATGAGTACAGGATGGGCCAACAGCAGAAAGTCACTGATAGTCGATGTGGCTAGACTTGGGGCAACATTGGGGAGAGCTTCCATCCTTGTAACTGCCTATGACTGTGTCATCCAGATAAAAGTTCAACTCCAAGTAAACATGACAATTATCCAAAAAATAATTTTACAATTTCATTTAGAACACAGAATATTTCCATGCGAAGAAAGTGGTGATAGCTGAATGTAACCGCTGATCATAATTATTAGAATTCTATCTTTTGGATATTATCTCCTTTAAAATTTGTGCAAGAATTAAAACAAAGTGAATTTTTGGCAAAGGACTCTAATGCTTTGTCTGCATTTTACAGCTTCCTGTGCACCTGGGAGTAGATATTTTAGGACTGTCTAGACAATTACCCCAACTTCAAAGATATTTTCCTTTCTCTTTCAATAGTCACCGAACATGGGAGATGAAAATTAGATGATGTTGGCACTCTCTTGTCCAAGATATTGTTCAAACACAAACAGAAATAAGAATATTTTGATCAGTCACAAAATTAAGAGGGCTTAAAGGATATCCCCTGACTTCTGCAGACTTTCCAAGTTGCAAACCACCAGGAAACTCTTCCATCAGGCATTTTTCTGAAAATGCAGATAAGCGGGCATACATTTTTTTTTAAAAAAAACTGAGTGAAATGTTTACTATGATCATTTTTAACAGATAAAAATGGGAACCTCAAATGATTCCACCCAAGAGAATTAGGAAGGATATTTGGGATAGTTTGTTTCAATTTTCCTATTCCAGTTTCCAGCCAGGAGCATCCACCTGAGCTAATACATGGATTGTCATGAGTGACTGTCCTCAGGTGAGCCAAGCTACTGCCATTTTAGGGTTGTGCTTCCTTTCAAAGAAACACCATAGCTGGGTTTGTTTACCATTTATTTTTGCATAGAAGGATGGATTGGGCATGATATTACCTTCTGAGTGAGTATCCAGCTGCTCCTTACCACCTGGAGACTCTGAACATGGCCTGGGGTAGGGGCTAGGGTACATACGCGTAGGCAAAGGAAGGCTGGAGCTGATATTTCATTTATGCTACTGGGAAGTCCTTATCACTGCTGGATAAGACTTTCAGGGTGTGTGGCCAATTGGGGAAGGATTGTGCATCAATCATGCTTGGCTTGTAGTTTTCTACTTCTAAAATAACATTTAAAAGGTGTTTCTCCTCCAGCTCCACAGTTGTTGTTCAAATTCAATCCTCCATTCATACTGAATTCAAAGATTTGTATTCATTCTGGATTCCCTATATTAGAATTTTCTATACTAATATAAATTGGGTATGGATACTCTTCCCCAAACCTATGAAGAAAAGATTCATATCCTAGCTGGAGAGTGCAGTGAACCTTTAAGAGGTGAAAGTCATTTGGTCATTGAAGATACATCTTCAAGAGGGATTGCCAGACGGAAATCTGTTTTGTTTGTGTGTGTGTGTGTGTGTGTGTGTGTGTGTGTGTGCTTCAATTGCAGATGTGAATAGTTTGCTTTGTTGCATACCCTTATCACTGTGTGCTAGCTTTGGTAGGCAAAAAAAATAGGGAATCGATTTTTGGACTTGAACCTCCAGACCATGAACCAAATTAAGACTCCCTACCTTAAGTAGCCTGTATCATGTATTTTATGACAATGTTTCAAAACTACTAATGTATACAAATATCCAAAAAATACCTATCAAACCATCCCAATTAGATGCTCATCTGAATTCAACAAAATGATCTTCCTGCAACAGCATAATGTTGTACACACTTTATGTATTCTGTGCCTGTTTGTCCACAACACCGCATGCCATTTTTCTTGTCTCTCCTAAGAATGCTATCTCTGTTTCCTCTACCTGCAATGATTGTCTCATGCTGTCAGCTCTTCATGTTGGCTTTTTGCTATCCTTTGGTTCTCCAATTAAAGGACACTGTAGGGCAACCATTTATGGCATCATAGAAATCTGCCTGATTTTTATACACCTTTTACTACAATTTGAAACTACTGATTTAATTTGGTTTACATCTTATTTCTTGATTTCATTTTCTTCTCTAGACCTGCATATAGCACAGTGAACAGCTATCACATGAATGAGTTCAGTTGGGAAGATAGTTAAAGGTATTTTAAAAATATTTTTAAGATTTATTTATTATGTATACAGTGTTCTGTCTGCGTTTATGCACCAGATCTTATAGATTGGTTGTGAGCCACCACGTGGTTTCGGGGAACTGAACTCAGGACCTCTGGAAGAGCAGTCAGCAGCCAGTACTCTTAATCTCTGAACAATCTCTCTAGCACCGCACCCTCTTTCTAAAGATTTATTTGCTATGAATACAGTGTTCTCCCTGCATATGCCCGTTTAGGCCAGAAAAGGGCACACGATCTCATTACAGATAGTTATGAGCCACCACACAGTTGCTGGGAATGGAACTCAGGACCGTTGGGAGAGCAGACAGTGTTCTCAACAGCTACGCCATCTCTCCAGCCCCAGTTAAGGCTATTTTAAGATCATTCTAAGAGCTCAGTGATTGACAGGGGTCCTAAAGGGGTAAGAGTTGACAATAAAGAGGCATCACGAGGGAATTTGGATTCCATGATAGAACCCCCTGATAGGTAGTGAGCAGTACCAATTTTATGTATTTATTAAAATCATAGAATGGGCTAGTTAGATGCAATTGCCTCAAAGAAAGATGAACTGAGCTGAGATGACTCTATGGAACCTATATGATAGAAGTAGAGAACCATATCACACAAGTTGGTTTTTAACCTTCCACATCCACTCAATGTACACATACATGCATACATACACACACACACACACACACACACACACACACACACACACACACACACAAAGAGAATGTAGGAAAATTTTCTTTCAAAATCATGGGATTGTACTCTTCAAAAAGCTCACTTTTAAAAACAAATAAAACTGTTATGATTATCAAACTCATGTCAACCCCAAACAAACCTAGGTTTTGCTTTTGCATGTTTTGTCGGGGAGTAGGGGATGGGGGTGGATTTAGTTAACTTCCTGTGTTCATGGTCAAGTACTGACTCAAACCTTACTTCCCATTTTTCATTTATTATTCAAAAGAAAGGAAATGGGAAACAAAATAAAGATGTGGAAGACAAACAATGTAAGAAAAGGCACAGTGGTAAAATAATACTGAAAATCATCATGTGATAAAATGTCAGCATTTATTTGTGACATTTGGCTCTGTGTGTTGGATCACCTCACTGCTGTAGGGGCTGATGGTTGATTTCATAACGGTGCCTCCCACAGATACACCCACAGCTGACCTCTGCTTTGTGTGGTTGCTAATGACTAAACTTCACATATTATGCTGGCAAAATCTACCCCTTCCCTGGAGGGCTGTTACACACAGGGAATTAGAGTTTCATAGCCGAACAGTTTTTTGTGTTTTTTTTTTTTTTGCATCACGATCAACTTTCATTAGAACAAAGTTATATGGGCTGATAGATTGCTGTCCCTTGCCAAAGTATTACTCATCCCTGTATATTCACCCAACATATGCCACTGAGAAAACCCCATCCTATCAGGGGAGAGAAGAATGTGGATATATTAGATTCTTTAAACACAAGTTGCATTGTCTGTGGCAAGCACATGATATACACATTTCATCCTCTGATTTTCTCCCACACACCCCCACGACTGACCTTCATCCATTAGAACGTGTTGATGGATATACCATTTCAAAATGAAATATCTGGGTATCTGACTCTGATTTAGGGAAAGGGAAATGGTGAGCTAATTTCCTCTTTTATCAAGCTGAATCACTCGGTTCACTCTGTTGCCATGCACGCACAAGTAATGTCATAGCAACCTCTGGGCTTGCTCTTAAACACACAATAGTAGAACTGCATCCAAAGGCACTTGTTTTTTTTTTTAATTCTAATATTTAACGTCTCCGAGCAGTTTAAATTTTACACCATATTTTGAAATACAGTGTAATTTTCTTCTTTGGGAGTCTTCTTGATGACTGGCATTTATGTCAGCATCAGCGCAACGGAAAGGCTTAGTTAGGTGTCAAAATTCTTTTGGTAGTTGATTTATTGTCAGTCCCTAAACTTATAGCTAAAAGTTTTCACAGTAGGCAGGATAATTTGGGTCATCTCTATAATGATGCTAACTTTATTTTTATTAATTTTGAAAGATTTATTTCTGTGTGAGTGCTTCTTTTTTATTACTTCTTTTATTTTTTTGAGAACATAATATCATTCCAATATGTCTTCACTTTCTCCCTTCCAACTCTCCCGTACACTTCTTGCTCTCTTTTAAATTCATGGCCTCTTTTTGCACTAATTGCTGTTATATGTATATGCTTATTCATTCCTAAATATAACATACTTTGCCAGTAAGCATTACACACACACACACACACACACACACACACACACACACACACACAATGTTTTCAGGGCTGAGAATTTAGTATTGGATGCCAATTGTTGTGTTGTTTTGTTTTTTCCTGGGGAAGACTATTTCTCCTACTTTCAGCATTCTTTCGTTGTCTGTAGTTCTTTGTGTAGGGTTGAGATCCACTGATCTTTTTTATTTATTTTACATATATGAATGTCTTGTCAGCATGTATATATGTGCACCACGTGTATGTCTGATGCCTGTAAAGGTCAAAAATAGTAACTGAAGTTAAGGATGATTGTGAATAACACATGGGTGCTGGGAGTTAAATACAGCAAGAACAACAAGTGCTCTTAATCCCTGAACTACCTCTTTAGCTCCCAATCTTAACTTTAAATGAGATTGGAATATATGATTTCAAATTAATGAACTGTAAAAATACATAGACTTTTTATCTACCTATAGTTAGTGCCTTTTCTATTTTTATGACACAGCACCTGAAACTGGGTAATTTATAAAGAATGAGATTTATTTCACCCATTGCAAGAGATTTGGCTCATCTGAGGCCTTTCATTTTCTTCTTTAAAGTCATTAATGCTATGGTAGTCTAGCTCCAAATACCATTGATATGCAAATGTAGGAATTATATTTCCATTTTATGAACTTTTATAGGACTCAACCACAGCAGTTGTATAAATAAGCTCTGACAAAACATTACAATTACTTGATATTGAGTAAGAAATACAAAATTGTAAAAAGAAATGACAAAACTATCATTAGTGGGGGATTTATGAAGCATTCGGATTCGGAGACAAAAATAAACTATAGTGTCCTCCATACTCTTCTTGCTTTAGGAATAATGGGTGGGTACCAACTTACTGAATAATCCCCTAGAAGATACCTCTAGCTATGTCTATAAGTCTGTTTCAAGAAAGGTTCAGCTGAGGAAAGATGAGCAGCAATGGATGCAAGGGGTACCATGCCATATTCTGGAGTCTCAGATTAAACAAATAGTAAAACGTGACCAGTCACTCCATATTCCTGCCACCTCACCTAGAGCAATGCTTACCACCGTGTCCTCTCCACTGTGAAAGAGTGTAACCTCAAAACTGTGAGAGAAAGGAAACCATTTCTTTCTAAATGATCTTTCATGGGGTACTTTGTCACAGTAATGAGAAAAGTCCCCGATGCAAAGACTGATATCTGAGGACACTAACATTCACAAAACATTCAGAGTCACTGTTGTCTGTTAATTATGATCGGCCAATTGACTTGTTTCTGAAATGCTGGATACAAGTTTCCGACTTCATGTTTTAATATTACTCATCCACTGTAGCCAATAATTCAATTCATTAGAAATTTAATATTTGATTTTATAAAAGAGATAAAACATTTCCTTGAAATTTAGTTAGACTCTATCCTTTAACAAGTCACATGTTAATCAGTTCAAAGCTTAGGGAGGTTTTGCATGGATCATTTCTTAATTAAGCTACTACTTACAATATGTATAAATCTCATTCAATATGATAGAAAGTAACATCCTTTTCAATGAACTGCAAGTGTCTCATTAAGCTAGCATCGTTCCATTAAGGTAGGAAGCCATCCATTTTCAATACTAGATTTATTCTTCACCAAACTTATGAGGCAACTCAAGTTGTTCTTAGAATCAGAGCCAAACACTTGATACTAAAGGATTTTTTTCTGATTACAATCCTATCATTTCAGAGCCCTTTGTACTCCCTTTAGAGAATCATACTTCAAGTCGTTCCTGTACTATGATAAACTAAGTTTTGTGTTGCATTGACTTTCAGTGTTCACAAATGCTTCCTAGCATTATTATCTCCATAAAAATCTAATAGTGATACATTTTCTATATTACTTCTTCTCAAGGTATGGTCTCTAGCCAGGAGTGTATACCTATCTAGAAAGTGTAGAAATACACATGTTTGAAATCCAACCCAGGTTCACTGGTTGGATGTTCAGAATAGAACCAGTAGGCCGTGGTTTCAACAAGAGCTGCAGGATCTTTCAATAGAGCTTTTAAAAGAATCGTGTGTGTGTGTGTGTGTGTGTGTGTGTGTGTGTGTGTGTGTGTGTGTGTGTTGAGAATGAAAACTCTTGTTCTTAATATTGCTGCCTTTGTCTATTTTATTGTTTTATGCTACTTATGCTACTTTTGATAGTTGGACAAGGGTAACAAAATTTAATATACAAATGTATGATAATCCTTGTCTGGCTATAACATAAGATCACATGAATCCTGATAAACTGAACAGTCACATTCACTGTAAACATTTTAGACTTGAAGAGCAGCCTGTTTAAAATTCATTTCATTAGCAGTATCAATAAGATCATGACTAATTTCTATATAGAGTTAGAAAAATTCAACCCATCACTTCTCAGCCAATTTAGAGTTCCTCAGCTGCAGCATCCTAGCGTCTTGGGGCCAGATAATTCAATGATGTTCAGGGGGTTGTGGAATATTATTTTAACTAGGCAAAGATGTGTTACATTTGTTTATGCTGCATTTGTTTAATGATCTAAGAATGTGTGTTAATTATGTAAAGATGAGTTGCATTTGTTTCACTTTTCCTGCCTAAAGCACCTGATCAGTCTAATACAAAGCTGAACAGCCAATAGCTAGGCAAGAGAAATAATAGGTGGGGCTGTCAGGCAGAGAGAATGAATAGAAGGAGGAATCTAAAAGAATAAAAAAAGAAAACTAAGAGAATAGAGACAGAGACATACCTGGGGCCAGAAGACAGGTAGTTTCCAGACAGACAATGGAGGAAGTAGTGAAGGTAAGACATACAGAAGTAAAGAAAAGTAAAAAGCCCAAGCCAAAAGGCAGATAAAGAGCAACAGGTTAATTTAAAAGAGGTAGGCAGAAAGGAGCCTAAGCTAGGCCAAGCATGCAAAACTAATAATAAGTCTCCATGTCATGATTTAGAAGCTTGTTGGTGGCCAAAAAGGAAAAGCCTGCTACAAGAGGATACTTAGCAGCATCCCTGGCTTCGCCCTAATAGATGTCTGTAGCTCCCTTCCACATCAAAATATCCAATGGATTCATATTTCTGGGATAAAATGGCCTTCGGTTGAGAACTGTATGGCTCGGTGATGTGGACAAGGCTCCACCAATTCATTGGGGGTTTCAACGTTCATCTCAAAGTAGAATCCTTTAAAAATACGCAGGCTCATGATCTATTGCGGCACAGTTGATTTTTATCAGCTCGGTGGAGCTTAGGAAGAGTACTTTTGTAAAGCTTGGTAAAAAGTGCAAAGGTGAATGTAAGATTGACACCACCGTGCTCTCAATTTTCCTATGTGGGAGATGGTTGTAATACCACTTATTCCAACTGCCATGCAGGATGAATAGAGACAGCATTCTGGAAAGCATCTGAACAACAAGCTAATGACTGTGTTAAAGACAGCAGAGAAAAGAATGCATCTTTTTAAAGTTGCCATGGAAATTTTGAAAAAGCTGCATTTAGCCCTTTATTATGAATTAGGATGATTAGCGTTCACGCTGTCATAAAGGAACATGCCATTCCCAATATGGAGGAAATGCAGGGCACTTTCAAAGGCTCCCTTGCGTGTGAGGTCATGGTGGTCATGGTAATATTTAGACCTTGATGAAAAAAAGTCATACAAAATAATATCAAATCAGTTACACTAAATAACAAAGATACTCTGAATAAATAAAAATATGAAATATAATTAATTATTATCTTTTGGCTTTCAAAAATTAATGTTAGTAAGTGGAAAAGACAAAAAATAGACTCCGAATAAATTATCACAAAAGGAAAACTTCTTATCAAAGGTTTCATCTGTGTCTATATTTTTTTAAAAAACGCATAAAAATATCTGAGGCAAACAATAACAAATGTTAATCATTATTCAATCTGAATAATCAATACATAGATTTTTTATTAGTTTTCCTGTATTTTTCTTCTTTCATTATAATATTGGATTAAAACTTAGGATATTGAAATTAGCTTGAATAAAACTCAAAAGAATATATAACAGGGAGAAGGAATTATCCTCATTGGTTTAAAGTGACTAGAGATCCCTATAGGAATGAACAGTTCATGGGGGCAAAGTTATTTCATCCCATACTATCTTCCTCAATTTATGCTGTGGGCTTATGTAGGAAGGGCACTGAGCCTTTGACACCGAAGAACTTTTCTACCTTTCCCATCCTTAAAAGAAATCCTAGAATTATATTTTTCATATATTCTAAGAGCTGTTAAATGAAGAAACTTATTGTGAAATAACCTGCCTATCTATTTAATAACTCAAGAAATTGCACAGCCTCTGCATTTTCCTCCAATAGCAAGTAGCTATGGTAGCAAATGGGACATTTTCTACAAAAGGCATTGTGAGAGGATGGCCTTTCAGGCACAAGTTTTCAAACCATCCATTTGCCTGAAGCTCTATATTTCCATAGGGGGAAGGGGTGTGAGCAGATTAAGCACACCAAAACCCTTTTCTCCTTCATTAGGAGCTGCCCAACTGTAGCCCACTGACCGTAGTCAGTGTCTGGAAACAATTGAAAATAACCTGGTCATCACCACATGCCTGTGGTGCATAAAGTCATCAAGAAATGATTTTCTCAACTAATTTTGAAGATTATATAGCAAAGTTTGATACATTAATATGTAAAAAGAATTAGGAAACAGTTTGGTAATGAGACAAAGGTTTTAAGGGCCTATACAGGTTTGTCATAACCATTCAAACTGTTATACACATTTACACTGTGTTTTGCTTTTAATATAAAGCATAAGTATAAGAAACAACCAATATTACCTTTTGTCTTACAAAATCAGATGTAGTCTAAAGGAAACCCTAAGGCAGCACATATTACTAATACTTCAAAATCTGAAGTGTCCAGTGATGCCACCATTCGTCATATAACCAAAGGATGTTTCGTTCTAACACAAAGGTACTTGCTCAGCCATGTCCATTGCTCCTACATTAATAATAGACTGAAATTCCAAAGAACCTAAATGTCACTCAGCAGAATAATGGACACAGAAAATGTGGTGCATTTAAACAATGGAGTGCTACTCAGCTGTTAGAAAAATGAAATCATGAAATTCACAGGTAAATGGATGGACCTAGAAAAAAATTATCCCGAGAGGTAGCCCTGACCCAGAAAGAAAAATATGGAATCTATTCACTTATATGTGGATATTAATTGTTAAGTCATTGACAACCAAGCTACAATCCACAGAACCACAGAGATTAGGTATAGAGTAAGGGACTGCGGAAGACAGATATGTCTCATTAGGAAAGGAAAATAGAACAGATAAGTTATAGGTCGATCAGGTTAGGCTGGGATAGGAGGATGAATTAAGGGTCATTTCAGGGGTAGTATGGAAACCTAATACAGTAGATGCTTTCTAAACTATATACATATCTGGAGGTGATCTAAATGAAATCACCAGATAATGGGGGCTAACTGAGCCCAAACTAATCTCTTCTCACTAAATGAAGCTTCAAGTTCCAGGATTGGGTTACATCTAATCGAGTTGTTGGCCGAAAGGGTCCCCTAGGAATCCTCGAACAATTTAGGGTATTTCCAAAACTATAGGTTGCTTTCTACAAACTGATGGCAAGGTGCCATTGCTAAAAACAATACTTACACAACCCATTGAACACGGACAAATAGAACCAATGCCTACAGAAAGCCTGGTCTACAGAGTGAGTGCCAGGACAGTCAAGGAGATTACACAGAGAAACCCTGTCTCAAAGAACCAAATAAATAAATAAATAAATAAATAAATCCCTTTCCTCTCTTAAGTTGTTTATATCAGGTATTTTGGTCCCAGTGATGAGAAAAGTAACTAACATTGAAAATAATATTCAAATATCACTGACAATCTATCCACCTGGTATTTTACTAGAATAAACCAATTTTGGATATACATACATTTGTACTGAATAACAAGCAAACGTAATTACAAAATTTACTGACCAAAAATCTTTCTCCAATTAAAGAAAAATAAATTCCATACTTGTATTCCCAAGAAAAATACAATGAAATAAATTCTTTTTGTAATCTTTTAAAAACTAATTAAGTCTATAGAGAGCAAGGATATTTAGCCTTTGACTTACTAATAGCCCATTTTTACTTCACTTCTTATATTTGCATGTTCCAGCATTTCAGGAAATTTGAAGAAAAGGAGATAGTTTCATAGCTATATAAAATTGTATCATTCCTAGCTGCCTCAATACATCATAATTTGAAAGTGATACTTTAACGATATTTTCCCTTTTGTTTCTCCTCCAAATGATACTAAAATAAGAAAACAGTAAGTAAGAAAACAAAGCAAGTGCAGAACTACGGTTGCTAAGGAAACCATAATCTTATTTTCTTTAAACTGTGGCGAAACAGCTACTGCAGTTCAATTCAAGTTCATGTTTTCCTTATATACGTTCAACGTCCTTATTGTACACACCAGTATCACCCGATCAAGCAGGTGAACATGGAGGTGAAAGAGCAGTACTCACAACGTTCAGATTACAGAAGAGAAATGGGGAAACAATACTTGTTAGAATTTGGGATGCCAAGAAAATAGTTCCCTCACTTCTACTTCACCTGCCCTCAGGGCTCCAAGAAGAAATTGGTACCTGTCTTTATGGCAACTGTGTTGACTACAGTATTAATGAGTTCTTCCCAGATATCATGCAGTGAATACAGGTTAAATGGACTGCCCTCCTCTGATAGAGATTTGGCCTCATAATAAAAACAAACAATTTAGTATGGGCACTCTATAAAACATCATTAAGTGAATGAAATGGTGAATATTTATGACCTGAAGAAAAGACTATTTGTATCTTCATTAATTTGTATCTTAGTTCATAATGCCTTCAGGACTGAAGGGATTACCCCTTCTCCCCACCACAGGAATTAGTCAATATCATGGAGATTGGGAGGAGCCTTAAATGATTTTTAATCCTATTTTCTAACCCAGGCACTCCTCAGTTCTGTAACTGTGTAAGATGGTTCCAAAGTAGTGAGTCCACACACATTTTCCCACAGAAACAAAACATGGTGGTTTGGGTTCACAAGCCAACTCATGCAGCCCCATTTCAAACATGGCGCACCAAGAGGGGAAGTATAAATATAAAGAAGTACATGCTCAACCTTCTGAGATCCCAGAAAAGAGAAAAGACACCCCCCCCCAGTCATGGGATAGGGGAATAAATGCTGAGTTGGAGGCAAAGACTGTATCACTTTCTTCTGGAAGTTTCCAAGCCAGAAATCATGTCATGGGAGGTTCTGCAGAGTCTTCGATCCAGCTCAGTAACCTGACTCAGCATAGGAACATAATACATCATTTGCTGAACCAATGACATAACAAGCCTATGGGTCTGGGTGATTATTTAGTATTTCTGACACTTCATCACCTCCTCTGCATGAACTACGTGGAAAGAACAGGCCAAGTGCTTTGATTGTTGGGTGCTCTAATTTTATTGCCCTTAGATCCTTGTAGAACTCCTAGTATTGCTGTTTTGTTTTGTATAATAGGGATGACACGGGGCTCAAAAGAATGGGGTGGGAGGCAGAGCTGAGAAATAAAATATTTTAAAGACAAATTTAATTTCATGCTGAAATGGTCCTTTTGTGTTTATGACTATGTCCCAAAATAGAGTCCTAGAAAAAAAAACGTGTATTTTAGAAACACGAAGAGAAGTCTCAACAATTTAGCACTTTAGGTGATGTATATTTTAAATTCATTATTCATTTATTAATTCATGCATTTTTATTTCCCCAGACAGGATTAATTCCACAATGCATGAACCATGAAAAAAAGGAAAAATATTTCATTATCATGAACACTATAAAGCAACTTTAATGCAAGTCTTATATTACAGAGTAATTTACTTGTAACTAGTATAAAAATAATTTTCTAGTTGCCACTTTAAACATAATTTTGCTGATTTTTAAATACAAGTCAAAGACCTACTGAGGGTAGGGATGTGGCATAGTGGTAGAGTACTCACCTAGCATGTGTCAGTCCCTAGCACTACTAAAGTCAAAATAAAAATGAAGCGCTTCTTGAAAAAAAAAGGTTTTTATTCTAATACTCCTTTATACATAGGCTAAAATATTTATAGATGAGTAGGTAAAAAAAATACCTCCCAAGAACAAATACAACTTTTAATTTCTAAAAGCGTATGTTGAATATGAACAACACATGAGAGAGAGAGAGAGAGAGAGAGAGAGAGAGAGAGAGAGAGAGAGAGAGAGAACACCACCCACTTGTCCAAGCTCCTCCCACATAAGGCGAATGGAACCTTTGGCACAACTGTGCATACCCTTTCTATTCGCACAGAAATAATACTGTTAAACCATTAAAGAAGCACATGAACAATTTAAGCTGAAATAAGTCCAAATGAATTTTAAAAATATAAAACACTACCAGACTTAAATTCTAAATTTTTTTGTCTAAACGAAGAGATACTATTGTAAAGGAAACATCCATACCACATAGTTAAATACAGGTGACCTAGAAACACTCAACTTACAAATATCCTGTACATGGGAACAGTCAATCCAACACAAGGGGATCAGCAACAGAGCAGGCTCTCTAGACTTCAAGGTGAGAGAAGGAGTCCCTTAGGAGTCATCCTGATCTCTCCGCACGGGATACTGGAGTTGGTAATGATTAGAGTGGAAACGGAAAATGGGAAGTCATGGTCCTCGGGGCCGCTGCAGTATTCACTTCCCACCATTCTCACCAAGGAATCTGTTTCCCGCAAGTGTTACGAAGACTGCCTTGGTTCCCAGGCCGGCGCATCAGAAGTCCACTGGGTCCGCAGTTCAGCTGGAACTGTGCTATTAATACTAGGCTGACTTCCCACTTGGAAACCAACTCTAGCCCTGACAGTGCTGGTCAGCTCTGTTATGGTTAAATGAATTTGTGGGCGGTCCTGGGAGCCTGCCAGTTAGAACATCCTTTCTGTGGGAAAATTCCTTTAGAGGCCCAAACAACTCACTGTCAAACATGGTTTTCAGCCACAAGTTGGGAAGGACCTCAGGCATTGACAAATCAATCCTCACCTTTCTTTTCTGGAAATGTTTGGGTAATCGTTGCAGTAAAATAACACCGAAACTCAACACAACAACATGCTCCATGGCAAGGAATAGTATATTTCACTAACAATGATAAGGCATCAATAGATTGGCTCCCTACGGACACACACACACACACACACACACACACACACACACCATGTACAAACATATATTTCATATGATGCTTCTTGAAAATATGTTGTCTTTAATGCAGAATTTCTTTTATTGATGCTAAAAAAAGAAAGATCATCTATGACCCAGGCCCCAATTCTGAGCTTTAACTTTTATTCTCTTCTAAGGGTTGATTTATACTCAATTGAGCTACATTCTCAATTGGTTCTCCTCAGGCTCAAAAAACATCTGTGCAATAACCTGGTAAAACCTGGAGATGTTCAGTCATGGGGCAGGAAGTGAAAAAGTTGCAATCGACAGTGGTCTGGGGACTCAGGAACATCATATTTAAATCAGCTAAGAGACTAATGTAAGAGTCTTCCTAACTGTATGGGACGAACGTGTAAAACAGATACTGTTCCCATCAATAGCAAATAGGTTGTTTGGTACAAGTCCAAGTAGGTGAACTACAGATCCCAATCATTTTCACACACAAACAACAATAAGAATAAATCAGAGAGGATGCTAACATTTACAGTAGCAGATTATAGTTTCTTAGGAGATGAATATCTGCTGCCTAAGAAACGAAAATCACCACTGTTAACACACAAAAAGCAATTGTCATAGTGAACCAAACACATGCAGAAAAGCTTCAGTGCATTTGGCAGAAGCAGGGCAAAGTCTTCCATATTCATTTAAAGGCAGCACAAAAATCACTGGAGACCCAAGCACTGAATGAATGACACTTCAGTTTTGCGTTCTGGCTTTCTTCCTAAATCATTTCCAAGTATAAACTAGCCCAGGAGCCACAGGAAATCTGAGATGAAGTGATTGAAGATTTGAGAGAATTCTTTAAATAAATGCCTGAGAATGGAGTTTCAATTGGCCTATAAAATATAGACTCGAATAGAGAAAGACTGTATCATCTAAAACTATTTAGGAGAATGTGGTAGTTTCAACCCTATCTTACATAAAAGAGAATAACTAAGTTAGTGATGTCAGAAAAATAACATTTCTGCGAAAACATTTTTTCTATCAGAGAATGTATAATTATTCACTTTACCCATGAGAAGAAGAAATTTCATTAAACCATAAGAGTAAAAGGAAATTATGTTTAACTTGCATATTAATCCTGTAAATTACAAAACAATCTTACAAAGATGAAAAGCAACCCAAACTGTTTTGCTTTGCTTACACATGTTTTCAATATTTTATTAAATCTTCAATAATTGTGAGCTTGTATATCAGTACCAATTTTCTTATCGCTATATCCCAATTTAGAAGTTCTGATTAAATTAGCATAATTAATGTTAAACAGTGTATTTGTATATTGTGTTGGCTTCACACTTAAAAATACATTCCCTTCTTTGTCTCTAATATGGCCCTCCATAGATATTATAGGCCTTAGATTTGTCTTCTTTCTATTGCATCTTTCAGTATCCATGAAACTGTTCTGTGAAATTCAGTTGGCTATTTACCATTCAGGCACATGGATACTATTTGCCTCTGAATTCTATACAATTATATATATTTGATGATAATAGAGATACTGATTCCCTTGGACATCTCCCTTTAAAGACCTTAGGGAAACAAGAAAAAAATGAAACCATATAAAAGAAAATTAAAGTAGAGACCTTTCCATTCCTGTTTTAAAAATATTTTACTTATTTAAAGTTATGTGCATGTGTGTAGGTCTTGGTATATGCGTGTGAGCGTAGTGCCCATGCAGGGCAGAAGAGGCTGTTTAACTCCTTGGAGCTAGAGTTACAGGTCATTATAAATTACCTAACATATGTGCTGGGAGTTGAACTCATGTCCTCTGGAAGAGCAGTATGTCCTTCTAATTAATAAGCTATCTCTGAAGCCCATTCTTTGCTTTTCTGAAATGGCTACTGAGGTTCTACAATAATAAGGAAAATCAAAATGCTTGAAACAAAGTATTTTGAAACCAATGTGAAGAAGTCTATCTTCTAAGGGAGCCACTGTACGTAAAGGGAAGTGAAAGTTCTCGGGTCAGCACCCATATGGTGTTAATAAGAAAACCCACATGCATGCTGTAGTATGGCTTGTTTAGGAGATTGGTCCCTGTTGGGAAAAAATGCATGCTATGTCAATTTTTAGCTCAGACAAACATTAGCAAAGCAAATTTTCTCACATCATTACCCATAGCCAAATATATAACTTTGAGATGGCTTCTCTCCAATCTTTATTCAAAGTGAGGGTAACATTTATGTAAAGGATTCTTGCCAAATAGAAGAAGCTACTGGTCATTTGCATGTTGGGATGAAGGAAATTAATGAAGCAATACATGTATAACAGTTGAATTTTTAACATGCAGATGTCTAAATTTTATTAGCAACAAACTGTTGACTAAGCCTCATAAGATCTGTCCACTGATCTTGCTTTCAGACAACCTGACTTGGAATGATCTTCCACCCACGAATATCTCTGTTACCTTTAGGAAAACTAATTTTATGAATATCCTCTGTCAGTTGCCTACTTGTCTTTCCATCCTCCGTATGGATTTCTGATGCCTGGCTGGTCAATCTTCCCCTGTAGTCACCAAAGGAAGATGATCCATCCTAGCTCCAAAAATAGAGCTTCATCATTTTTACTTGGTGTTACATCATTTAATATGCCAAGTATGCTTTAAATGTATTTCAGACTAAGGTCAGTTGCATGACATTTAGGAAAAGGGCAATCAAGCAAACACAACAGTGGTTTTTAAAATCAGATGCAAGTAAAATTCACTGCTGGATAAAGAAGCCAGGTAATTCTGCAATCTGGGACACTGTGATGCATGAGGGAAAGAGAAGCTTCCAATAGCCTATGCTTTCTCCATCTTGGGCAGGAGACTCTTGGTGAGAACGCTGCTGCTAAAGCTCCAGGTGACTTATCTGTACTTTAGGCAGCAGGAATCACGCACTGATGGAGATTTTGTCTCAAGCTATGTAGAAAGCAATAAAAAGTGGGTAGGGAGAAGAGAAGGCAAGTAGCAGTCACGGCCACAGTCTATCACCCAGCCGCAGCCAAAGGAAGATACAGAAGCTTGCAGCATTCTCCTGCTAAGAAAGGAAAGTATGGCATGTACATCTTCCTCTGTTCACTGTCATGCCCCAATGCGGTTGTTTGCAACTGATAGTCCCTGACGTCACCAGCCTGAGAGTAGAGTGAACAGCATCTGGAACAGGATGGATCCTGGGAAGAGGGCTAGAGTAAAGTAGGAGTGAAAAAGTTGAGTCTATAGCCAGGTAAGTGTCCTACACTGTGAACGAGTTCTATTTTGTAGTGATTTGTGCCATGGCAAGCAGTGGTATTTCAGCTTTCACAAAGGCTAAAATGTGATTCTCCTCTTAAGATTCTTTCCCTTCTAATTTTATAATGATGTTGGCCTGCCTGAAATAAAAAAAGCAGGACTATAGCACTGAAGCTTCTTCAGTCAGTCACAGGGTGAGATGACAAGAGAGGGGATCACTGATGTAAATGTGCTTAAGGAACAGATAAGAGATCTAAGGCTTGCAGGGAAGACCAAGACATGTGTTTAGTGAAGTAGTTCTCAACCTGTGAGCCCTAACCTCTTTTGGGGGTGGCATACCAGATATCCTGCATATCAGATATTTACATTATGATTCATCACAGTAGTAAAATTATAGCTCTGAAGTAGCAATGAAATAATTTTATGGTTGGGGGAGGACACCACAACATGCGGACCATATTAAAGGGTTGCAGCATTGGGAAGGTTAAGAACCACTGACAAGAACAGAAATAAAAAGGAGCTATGGAGATGTAAAAAAAATGGAACAGAAGCTAAATGCAGCAAGAACTCACCTTATAGATCTGGAGGTGATGGCTTATGTAAACTGAAAAAAAAGAGGAGACTTGGAAGAGAGATAGAATAGAAGCTACTTAGCAGAGGGCTGAGGGATAGACAGAGATAAGACCATCCTCATTAGATTTTTAGCTGTAATCGGGAATGACTTGTAGAAGGATTTTTGCCAAGGCAGAGACTTAACATGAGATAACTGTAGAGAAAAACAAATTTGAAGCAATGTGTGTAGTCAGATGGCATGCTCTGCAGTGACCCCCAAAGAAACAGGACTATATAGGATTTGGATAAAAAGAGATAAGTTTGCCCTGAAATAGGAGGAAAAGAGATCTGTGACGCCTATAACTGATTCACGTATGATAAATCTTTTAGCAAACAGATAGGCTTGCCCAGTATGTTCGTGTGCAACTAAAAGAATGGAATAGTAAGGCTATAAATAAGCTTGCTTTAACTTTACAAAAATGTATATACTGAGACTATTTTGTTTATAATTTGCTATGAGTTTTTGCTCTCTCTGGATCTTGAACCCATTATCACAAGAGCATCTCGGGACTGAGCTTCTAGAAGTGATCGACAGATCTTGCACTCATGGCTGGTTAATGAATCACCCAGGAAGCATGGGAGACCAGGATATTACCTCCTCCAGACCATGGGGCTTCCAGGCATCTGCCCTATCAAGCAGGCACATCTGCTTCTCCACATGAAGGAAACAAAGCCAGAATAGAGGGCCGGCTGGCAAAGCCACAAGGTCAAGCCTTGGCCTCTCTTCCTGGCTTCCTGCACAGACCTGGCCTGAGCTACATGACCTAACTTGTAGCAATTCTGCACACCGCAGAAAGAACTAAATCGGGAGCCACTGCGAGTTCCTCTTTCCAAACCCCCAGAATGCCCTCTGTTCCATTTACTCACAAGCCTTAATTGGCCTCCTCCTATGCCTTTGACAGTGCCTGGGCTCTGAAGAAAGTATAGTGGTGACAGAAAAGCTTGTCTGTGTAGTACCAATTGTGACAGGTTTTACACAGGGACTAATCATTAGTAAGGCCTCTTACTGTTTATCTAAACGGATGCATCTGTAAATCTTGCCCAGCATACTGGATTACTGTTTACAGAGGGTGAAGCTGCTGTTTATTTCTCCGCATGGAAGATGCACATGTTGTACTTTTCATCTATGAGGTACAGCTCAGAGGAAACAAAGCCTCTGAATAAATAACTTCCTTCTAAACCCACAGAGGCTGAGGAGCGCCCAAACTGGCATGGGTTCTAATTTCTGCTCTGCTCCCGCTTTCAAAGCTGTCAGAAGATCCAAGTGCAATAAAGAGAGGCCACATATTTTGCGACATCACCTCAAATTTGCATTCTCATCCCTCCATTATTAACTTTCCAGTTTGTCTTGTTACCGTATTGGGATACATCTTCTAGGAATTCATTGAAAAATGTCCTAAAGTTTGTACATTTCACTAGAACCTAAGAACATGGTTCTTCACACTGGCATTAATATTTTGGGTTTTTAGCTAAATACATTGGTATTTCTTTGGAAATTACAGAACAATGTATGTTAATAGTTTATTTATTGAATTGATATCCTGAATTTCATAGTCCTTTACAGACAAGATATACACTTGATTTTTTATGATAAACTTTTAAATATCTCTGAGGCACATAGATTAAACAGTTTTCTGTAGCTTGCATGTACGCATTCCTTCATCACCTTATTTTTTAAATGTGTTATATTAAAAACAACAACATACAGAGATTTTGCAAACTACTAAAAAGCAGAAGTAAATTGCCTACAATAATGTAAACCAACCTTAAGCTTTTTGTATTTGTCCTTGCTTTTATTAATGTGATAATGCCTACTGACCTTGGAATTATTTCAATAATGTAAAATAATAACTGGGTAGCTAGTTCTTAGTTCAAGTGTACACATTTTGAAACAAATGATTTCTTCAAAGTCGTAGACATTAAAACTTGATACAAAAGAATATAGACAAAATTATTCACGTCAAAAAGTTTCTACATTTTAAAATATTGTATCATTTCCAATGCTACTGGATACAAATAGAACCCAGATGCTCACAAGATGTATGTCTTCCATTAGGTTAACTACTATTTTGGAGTCATGTTTCCTAACACACAATGGGCATTGCCATTCATAAAATCTTAAATAAAAAAAAATACTCTGGGTTTTAAAAAGTCTATGTAAATACTCCCAAATCTGGAAGCTTCTGAAATCTATACTGTCAGACAAGACATACTTAACCTGTATTGCTATGGTTGAACTTATAATACTACTATATCCAATCCTGTTTACCCCTCTGCTCGTGTAGCCTCTAAAATACATAGCAAAAGAGGAAATGTTTTAGTAAATATTTGCATAGTAAAATAACAAAAATGTAATTGTCACCCTTTAAAATTTGTAAGCTTTCGAGTTCCCACCTATCTGTTTTCAGACTTTTGTACAGACTACTAAATCCTGCTCTTTGATAAATTCTCGCTAAATAGGACTTCATGATCACTTCCTGTCCAAGTCTCTCCACCAAGTTCGAAATATGGATTTCAGGAGTAGGGAAATCCTTCTTGTCTACAAAGCATTGTAGTAGTTCCTGTTTATTTTGCTTCCCAGTGCACATTGTGACGAAAACATGTTTCTATGACTCTTCAGACAACTTCCCAGAAAGTAGAGAAAAAGTCTAGAACTGTGCCTTTTTTCAATCCCAATGTGCTTATGGTACCAAGAGAAATTTATTTTCTGTTCATCATGGCTGGAATGAAGATACTACCACTGTTAGTCTCAGGGCCACTCATTGAGTAATGTCTGTCTGTTCTACTTAGCTATGTCTTAGATCCCACGCATGGTGATGTACTACCTCTCAAGCACTAAGTGGAGGCCTCATCATTGAGGTCAAAACATATCAGCAGGTAATTTCAGTACAAACTTTAAGATATAGAACTAAAACATCTATCTCAAATTTTATGCCATAAGAGTTAAATGAGATACTAAATATATCCCCATCCACCGTAAATATTTTTTCAATGATGGTAGTTGAAATTGCCATCATCCTAATCTCCAGAGTGAATTTTGAGTTCGTCTCTTTTCCATTTGATCTAGTATGTCCCTGCCATTTCCCCCTTTTCTTTAAAGCTGAATATAAACATCACAGAGACGTGAGTAGAGGCACATTATGACAAGTACCTTAAAATAGCACTTGAATGTGCTAAACTGTAAAGTGTTAGGCATATGTAGAAATGACTGTCAAGATTGGAGCAGGGGCAAGCTTCTTGCCTGAGAATTGATGACAAAAGAATGACTGTTCACAGGTATTTAATTATCTCTTACCCAGATTCAATTTTATGGCCCAAGGCTGCGTCCCATACTTTGCATTTGTCGGTCATAATTGCCAAAAGCAACTCAACTGCATCCACTATTACAAAACACCATGCTACTTATAGAAAAATCAGGGTAAGTATCAGGAAAATAGATTGAATAGTCTCTTTTCCTGATTTAATGTATTTCAATTTTGATTTCTTTCCTTCAACCTTTCAGAAGTACCTTTGTTTCAACTCACATAAAATTACAGTATTTAAACAGCATTTTATGAAGAGTAATGGGAATTAAAACTATAGGGTCAAAATCATTACTATGGTTAACAAAATTGTAATCTTTTTCCTCGTGATAAAGGAGATTTCAAGCTATAATATTGCTCTTTCTTGTGATGTCAATTTCAATGTCAGACTCCAGGAGAGCTAATAAAAGAGGAGAGGTGAGATCAGAAACTTCGACAATTTTCTTACTAGAAAATGATTTAGTTGTTAAAATTCTTGCCTTATAAACATGAGGACCTTAGTACAGATCTCTAGCACTCATACAAATACCTGTGTGTACATACATCTGGACTCTCAGCTCTAGGGAAGCAAGACAGGAGAATCCCTGGGGTTTTCCGGCCAGCCAGCCTAGCCTACTCCAGAAGGTCCAATTTCATGAAAGGCCCTGTCCCCCAAAATAAAGGCGGAGAGCAATAAAAGAAGACACTTGATGTCAATCTTTGATATCCACATATACACACAAGAAGAAAATTAGGCTCTGACTACTTAGCCATTATAAAATTGGATACTGTACTTGAAGTGACAAAGTGTTTTATGTTGACCTGCATAATTCAAAGTTCACAGCACAGACTAAAATTTCCATTGACACTTCCAGTGAGTTTTATATATAAACACCTGCTAAGACTGCAGTACTTACAGCAATGAGAATAAGAAAATGAATCTCTTAAATGGGAGCTCATGGAAACTATTGGAGAATGTCTCCCCAAGCTCATCATGAGCTACAGATGACTATCTGTGGTTCCACTCTGCCATAAGTATGGTAATATTTGTCAACTAGACATCAGGCCATTTACAAAGTATGCTTAAAATATGCTTGTAATGAAGATTGTCCCTACTGACATATAATAGAGAAAAGAGACCATAGAGAAAATAGAATGAACATTGCTTTTATTCTACTAGGGCTGCTTCTGGCACTGGCTTATCTCTTTTGGTAGGTAAATCTCAAAATTCCTTTGCAATGGAGAAAAACCAAGAGCACACCTGATTGGAGTGGTGCTGTTTTCTAGAAAACAGGCAGTCAGGACCCGGGCAGCATTAAAATGAACCTGTTCCCTCATGGGGATTTCTCATCACATTGGTTCAACAAGTACACAGCCCTTTATCCTCTAAAGCAGGGGTCAGCAAACTATAACACACAAAACAAATACAGCTCATTTTCTGTTAGCATAAGTGTAGTTTTAATAAATTCAGTCACACACATTCATTTGCACATCATCTATGTCTATGTGCAGAGTTCTGACAGAAACCATCTAATTGGAAACCAAGCCTAAAACATTTTACTATCCAATCAAAATTAACTGAAATGTAAATAACACACACACACAGAAACACATACAAAACCCACCCCACAGAAACAACAACAAGAAAATACACTTGCTTTGAAATTTAACTTACTGTTTTTAAATGTTCAAAAATTGTAATAATTTAGAATTATTATAAACCTCAATAGTGGCTGTGTGAAGGTGGCACAAAGAGATTACTACTGAAAATATCTATACAAATTCTCTTTAATACATGGTTGATCTCTGATAAATCAATTAAAAATGAGCTATCAGAAATATAATTCTTACTTTTATGTATTGGCACGTAAGTGGTGAAAGATATAATAAGTAAACATGCTTCTTATTTCATTTTTTAAAAACATAACCAAGATTCTTACAAACTTTACTGTCTAAGTAGTAAATGACTCACAACCTCCTCTCCAAAGTTGTGTGTCAGCCCTTATTATTTAAAAAAAACAGGAAAAAAGTAGGTCATGCAAAACTGATATAGGCAACAAATTCAGTAAGATGCTTAAACAGATAAAAAAAATGTATTAAGGTATTTCCCAACCCCTGGCACCTGGAAAATAGATACCAGTTACTCTAGTCATTTGTGCCTTGGGGAAAATTTACTACAATGTTTAGGATCTATAAAGTCCCAATGAACTAAGTCACCAGACTCGCCTTCACTTAGTATAAAAATAAGCACATTCCTAGGAAGAGAGAGACAATTAGGTTCTACTCAAATGCTCCCCTGCCAAGGATATAAATAATTTCTGAAATTTGATGACACTGTCTTAGAATTGATAAATGCCTTTCCCACCTTGGCTAGGAGAATTTAAGAAGTTTTTCTGTAGAATAAAACTTCTCTTTCCCTAACTCAAGTGCATGTTGATGGGAAGACCATTTATTCCTACAAAGCAGCAGAACCCAAACGTTGCTTCGTATTTCTATAAGTGTATCATAAAGGAAATGGAAACTCTTCTGCTTATGTTCATCTCTCAAATATCCACATAATAATTAGGAATAAGTGAAGTGAACCATAAGAAATGTCTCCACAAATGTATAGCATAGTCTTGATTTAGATTTAATATACCTCATTATACATTTCAAACAATAAAAACATGCAATTATTTGAAGGCCTAAATCAGATAAGGGAAATTATGTTTAAATTGAGAAGAGACTCATCTTTGTGTTCTACTCTAGTTGATTTTAAGATGTGAATATTTACAATATTAAAACAAAAGGAGAGATAAACCATCTGTTGGGACCAGTTATGCAACTTTTAAAATAGAACCTCTTTTCTCCTTCAGAGGCTTTTAAGTATCTTCTTTGGATTTATTACTAGAACATATTGACAGATGCAATTATAATCAACTTGCAAATTCAATGAAATAATATTTTCCAATATTTATGCTTATATTTCCCTACTTCATATTAATATGTAAAAGTAGGCATTTGATCATTATAAATATTTCTGATTATGAGTGACTCAGTATATATCAAGTGGATAAGGAATGATTGCATTTTAAAGACTTCATATTACATTTAGTACTTTGAGCCTACATTCTTCATTTCCTGCACATTTTAAATAATAGCTAAAAATAATCAGTGACTTAATTGAGACAATGGTTTACCATTTCTGCTACACTAAAAGTCACTGGGTGGTAATGGTGCATACCTTTAATCCCAGCATTAGGGAGGCAGAGGCAAGCAGATCTCTGTGGGTTTAAGGCCAGCCTACTCTATAGAGCTAGTTCCAGGACAGCTAGAATTGTTACACAGAGAAACCCTGTCTTGAAAAACAACCCCCCACAAAAAAAATCAAAAATTATTTTAGAAATTCAAAAGCCAAAATACTACTAGAGGAATATTTATCATGCAAATTTTAAAAAATTATATAAATGCCATGAAACTATAGGTTCTAATTATCCTGAAATGCTTAATATAAACATGAAAAAATTTAACTTTTTTTTATATGTATGGTTGTTATTGGTGTATCTGCTTGTTACCACAGAGACCAGAAAAGACTGTTTGGATCCCCCTGGAATTGAAGCTACAAGACAGTTGTGACCTGCCATATTGGTACTGGGAATTGAACCCAAGTCCTTTGCAAAAACCAGCAAGCACCCTTAACCACGTGGCACTTTCTTCTGACCTGCAGGCATACATGCAGACAGAATACTGTATACGTAATAAATGAAAATAAAATTAATTAATTAATTTATAAAAGGAAAATGGATGTGGTGATTCACGCCTTCAATTTTGTTCTGTTTTTTTTTTTGAGACATGGTTTATCAGTAGCTATACAACCAGTCCCACCAAGCAGTACTTTCATCTTCAAATCTTCTAATTTTTGATATGCATTTTTACTGAATAAACATTTTTGAAAATTTCATGCCTGTACATAATGTGTTATTGCCCTCACCCCACTGTCTGATCTTCTCCCTTCCGCAGTTAGCACCCCTTCCTCCTTATAAGTCCCCTTTCCCACATTCATGTTTTTTACTTTGTTCTGTGACCCACTGATTCCTAACCAAAACTGTCAGTGTGGCTGCAGAGTTTGGAACTATACATTAAAGCCAAGTGAGCTCACTGAAGTAGGTACACAACTAAAGACTATGACTGTTCCTCCCTCAAAATCTATCAGTAGCCAATAGTTCAAGAGCAAGGAGTAGGGCCCCCTTGAACCTCTTCCAGATCCATGATTAGCTTTTAATAGTCCCACTCCTTTTCAGGCCTAGTACAAGAAACTGAAGTTGCTATAATATCACAGTTGCAATGCCTGCATCCTTCCCTGAAAACATCTCACAGCCCTTCTTCCTATCTTCTGGCTTTTTGCGTTTTTCTTCTGCAATGTTCCCTGAGCCTTTATAGGAGGTTGTTTAAATGTTGTTTAGGGAAATTTTTTCCAATTCTTCATATACATTAGGATTTAAATTTTTGCCTATATTTATTAGTCTTTTTAAAAGCTTAGGGCTGCCAAAACTCAACCTGAGACTACACGGATGGAAGTACGTGAGATAAAAGACCAACAAAGTCCTGTGTGGTAAGTACAATGAAAAATAAAAGATGAAGCAAGAAATCTTGTTTTCCCTACTTTGGGGAAAAATAACCCTTTCAAGTTTATAACAAATACAGGGAAGAGCAGAGCAAAACGAGGAGAAAGGGTGAGTTAAGGGGAAGAGAAGAGAGATAAGGGGAAGAGGTCAAAATTTACTCAGATTTTTTAACTGAAGAACTTCCTATCTTAAAATATCATTGCCTATATGGATTTGAAAAATGGAAGGTCTGAATTTCACAAAGGAAATATCCTCTGTTGTAGAATAATATTTTTGTGCACTGTGAATATGTGCCACTTGGATTGGTTTAGCAAAAAGCTAAACAGCCAATGGCTAGACAGGATTTTCAGGACAGAGAGAATGCTGGGAAGAAGAAGGTTGGAGTCCTGTGGAGATGTCAGGACCCAGAGGAAGAAGCATGGGCAGTACAGAGTAAGCCATGAGATAAAATGTAGATTGATTTTTTTAAAAAAAAATGGGTTAATTTAAGTTGTAAGAGCTAGTTAGTAATAAGCCTAAGCTATCAGCCACATTTTTATGATTAACAATAAGTTTTATGTCATTTACTTGGGAGCTGGCTGATGGGACAGAGAAAGACTAGTTATATTCTTCAGGTTTTAAAATGATTCAAATTCAAAAAGGTAACACTTTGAAAGTCATACTTTTAGGATGGAAGTTAAACAAAACAGCAATAAAACTTACGTAGCTAAGTAGTAATTTTATTCCCTTTGGGACTCTAGGCACTAAAATATAGAAAATATGTTGTCTGTAATCAAATGTGTTTAAAATTGGATTTAACCATTGTTCTACACAAGTATCAGCAACCATCTGATTAAGACTCCAATATGGAAAGCCCTTTCTTATTGAGATAAATAATCACCCTTTGGGATACATAACATATAATAACAATGTTAGGAAAAAGTATGGAAATAATTTTAAGAAAGAAACACAACCTAAAGAGATAACTGTATAGCTAGTTCTGCTGAATTAAAGGACTAGAGTTGTTAAGGGCTTTCTTTCCTGGAGTGAACACTGTTATATAGCTGTGTTCTCTCTTTGGGGAGTCCTGTAGTGGTCCTGGCATAGAGTGTCTTGAAAATTCTTAATAATAATCAGTAAGGCCTTACTTGGCCAAGTACGTGTAAGCCACAATTGAAACAAGTTTTGAACTTCTGGGTTTAAAACTGAGGCCTAGTTTATGCTAGGTAAGCACAGTGTCACTAAGACGTAGTCATACTGTGATTTGGATCGTAAGGAAGCCTTAGTCACTCTTTCACTGGTGATAAGTCCTTTCTTTGATCCTTGGAGCATTCAAACAATAGGGGGTTAGTGATCAAAAAGAAAAATCACGACTCTGGCCAGGGAAGCATGTTAGTGTCTTGCTCAGCCATCATCAGAGAAGCTTCCTTCTGCAGCTGATGGGAACAAATGCAGAGACCCACAGCCAGGCGTTATGCAGAGAGTGAGATACCTGGAACACTCTGTTCTAAAGGGAATAATCTCCATCAAATCCTTCCCCTGTGGGATTCAGGGAACCATGTAGAAGAGTAGGTGGAAAAAGTATAAAAGCCAGAGGTGGTGGAGGACACCAAGAAAACAACGCCCTAGAGCTGGGCAGTGGTGGCGCAAGCCTTTAATCCCAACACTTAGGAGGTAGAGGCAGATGGATCTTTGTGAGCTTGAGACCAGCCTGGTCTATGAGAGCTAGTTCCAGGACAGGCTCGATAGCTACAGCAAAATCCTGTCTTGTAAAACAAAAAGAAAGGAAGAAAGGAAGAAAGAGAAAAAGAAAAAGGAAGGAAGGAAGGAAGGAAGGAAGGAAGGAAGGAAGAAAGAAGAAAGAAAGAAAGAAAGAAAGAAAGAAAGAAAGAAAGAAAGAAAGAAAGAAAGAAAGAAAGAAAGAAAGAAAGAAAGGAAACAAGGCTCTAATAAAGCAACAGGACTGTCAAATAGATAACTCAGAGACTGAGGCAGCATGCACAAGGCCTATATATGTCCGCATCAGATGGAGTCCTAAAGCTGAAAGAAGTGGACATATTCTAAGCAAGAACATAGCTCCGAATGGTAACCACTTGCAAATAAAGTTTTAGTTTTCCCCAAGGGAGGTGCACCGGGAAACAAACTACTCTTCAGGGTGTGCTGCGTTTCCAGCAGCACATGGCCGACAGAAAATCAATTCAAGAGCATGTTTGGATGTTTCATGTCTCCTAATGTCATATCAGGGATTTTCCTTTTATTCGTTTTTAAACTTATTTTTATTTTATTGATATATCTTATCTCTTTTTACCCTGCATGTCCTTTGTGTATATATTATGGCTTCCAGTTTACTGTTTTTGTGGAATTCCTGAGTATGGAAACGAGTACATCTCTGCTTCTGTATCTTTTTCCTTGGCCTCTTTTTCTTCTGCTTTTTAAGTCCTACTCCAATGTGTTAGTTTTTGTTTTGTCTTATTGTATATCATATCATATCATATCATATCATATCATATCATATCATATTGTATTCCCTTATAAGCCCAATGGTTTCCCAATGTGAGACAGAAAGGGGATAGATCCAGTTGTGAGGGAAGGTGGGGAGGAACTGGGAGAAACAGAGGGAGGGGAAACCAGAATCAGGATATAATATATAAGGAAAAGAATCCACTTTCAATAAAAGGGGAAAAGTATTTTAAAAAAATAAAAATCTCAAAAGAAGATTAATAAGGACAAAGTACTTCTCAAATATCTTTACCATCATGAAATGCCTAGTTGGACAATGCTGTATAGTTAGACCCTATAAAAATTTAAGGTGTTAGCATTTTACAAAATTTTCTTTTTGAAAAGTAGGTTTGCAATCATTTGTTCTCTTAATTCCTTAGGTATGGGAAATCTAATACCACTTTTAGAGCTTCTATTTTAATAGATAATTGTATGTTTGTTTAGTTCAATTGGAAAAACAAATAAATCTGCAAGAGTTTGCATTCCCTACAGTGTGCTAATTTCCAGTTCCTTTTGGCTATGTACAAGAACTTACACTAAAACCAAACCAGCTTTTCACATTAGCCGACTAAAGCGTTTTGTCTGACTATCTAAATTGACTTCCCACACAGGAACCTAACTGATAGCAAGCTGTTAACAATAGTTGACTCATCCTTTAAATATCAGCTTCCTGCTTAAGTCATATCTCTTATGAAATGTCACCTCTGAGAAAGCTTCCTAACAATTGAACTAACTCCCCTGCACCACAATAGCCCCCTATCTTGTTTATTGCCAGCAGAAATACTACCAATCCATCAGTTTGTGATACTTCCCATTCTACAGTATGGTCTCTTTCAAAGGAACTATTTATTTTATTCACCAATGCACTTACCATGTCTAGAACAGGATTTCCATTTTATTAACTTTGTATATTCTTTGTAAATGCTTCTAGAGTGATTTAAAAAATACCCAAAAAAACTAGATGCCATATTTTACATACACACATGCATGCATGTTCTTTGAGAAGAAAAACGGACTAGATTTTATTGTGAGCATATTAGGTCTATTGTGAGCATATTAGCATTTTTTCACCTAAAAAGATGAAAAAAACCCAAGGTATACGCAAATATAACTCATTATCAATAAGCTTATTGCTGCAAAGTTCCTAAATGAAAATTCTGTAATAATGGTAATTAAAATTATGATATAATACTCCCTTTATTAGAATAATGTGTATATTCTAATAAAGGGAATAAATATATATAGTAGGAGAAAGCTGTTATGTACTTACATTTTAAATGCTTGGTTATTAGTAACTGTTGTCGTGTGTCAGAAAATTAACACCAAAAGACTCTATTCATACTAGATCATCCAGATTACTCCAAATTATAATCTAAGCATTGTTGCTGAAGTTTATTTAGGTATGATAAATGATCATGTACCATTCAGATTTTAAGACTTCCTGATGAACTGTTAGTGGGGGCTCAAAAGAACTCAAGTTTGGCTGTAGAGCACAGAGCCCGCATCGATAGACCTGCACAAGAATGGCTGTGATTCTCAGCACCAATGGCTTTGTTCTGCTATGTTTGCTACCGCAGCTCCTCTGCTTGCCAAACTATTAACTGCACAGTCAAGGCTGAAGGAACCACAAAAGTTAAACAATGTGTGCCTGGAGAGATAAGAATTCTGGATGAGAGTGAGGGTTAAAAGGGGAAGAAGCTAGCCGGGAAAGGACAGAAAAAGACATTGGTCAATGCTGCTTAAAAAACAGAGCTCAAGTGGGCTCAAAGGAAAATGATAAGCAAATTCAATTAGAGAGAAAAGACCAAGAAGATAAAAAGAAGTTCAAAACAGCTCCCAAATGCCAACTAATGTGGATTACAAAGAAAATGCTAAAGAGAAAAAAAAGTATTATAATGATAAAAAGGAAAAGAAAAGGTACAAAAGCAGGCAATAGCATAAAAATATAAAACAAATGGGGGCTATAAATATAGAAGAGAGAAAATACAGACATGATCATGTACTCACAAACACAGTGGGGTTCAGTGGGGGGGGATAACACCCCAAATTTGTGTATTGACAACCATGGTGTGTTAGACTCAATAATGGTCCCCAAAGATATCCACATACCAATCTCTAGAACCTATCAAAATGTTGTCATGTGTTGTAAGAGAGGCTCTGCACATGTAACTTATTGCATGGACCTTAAAGGGAGGGTATTTTGAACCATCCAGGTGTGAACAATCTAATGACTCTTTAAAAGAGAAATTTCCCCAGCTGGGATCTGTCAGAGAGCAAGAAAGAAATACACAAAAACCTATAGAGATGCAGTCCAATGGCTGAGTACACACACACACACACACACACACACACACACACACACACACCACTCTTTTTGCTAAATAAGCTTTTTGCTTATAGATAATATTGATAGAGTTCAGCTTTTTTTTTTATTTCCTTTGCCATTGGTTGAGAATTCATCCACAAAGTTTCAACTCCACAATTCTCATGGGAACAAAAACCTCTTGGTGTTTCTTTCAAGATTTGTCACATATTTGACATTGATTTACCTCAAAAAAGTAATTGTCTTATCTCTCTCCTCCCACCATTGTGACCTATCGCTCTCTTAAACTTGCTTCCTAGACACTAGTATCTAAAAAGACGATTCTGTAAAGAACTGTTTTACATTCCTAGAGTTAATATTTACAAGCAACCGTGTTCTTATTCTCTTTAGGTATCATGAGAAGCACTTTTCTTTTCTATATTTAAATCTGACAGTAAGAACATATAAAGGATAAAGATGATAAAGCAACTAATTTCAAAGAAAGGTTAATACAATTTTATTATTGCTACTAGTATGCATCAACGGTGTGGTGATAACTAAATCAGTTGAATGAGTCATAAATTTTTGAAAAGTGAATCAGTTATGAAAATCAGTATTTCGAAGTCAAGAAGGCAGAGTAGTTAGATACAATTATGTTCCTTCTTTCCCAAGATCCATGTACTGTCAATGATCAAAAACACATTTTCAGGAAGGGTGAAATTAGAAGATGAGGAATCTCACAAATACAGAACATTGGCTATGTTTAAACATGAAGTCACAGAATCCTGAGTGGGTTTTCAAAAGGGAGAAGCAAAGAGATTGCAATGATACAAGTGACTAGCACCAAGACCAGGAATGGGCCTGGAACAATTTGAGGAGTTGAGAATAAATAAAATTCAGAAGATCTGAGACACTCATATGTCCTGCTCTCCATTCTCCTGTGTATACAAAGCATCCAGCAGTATTAGCTGTGATGTAAAGACAAAGCTTTGACTTGCCAAGTGTGGGCATTGGAGTCTTAATTAAAAGAAATTGGTATCAGACTGTTGTAAAGGTAACTGTCTACCAAATGACAGCAAGGCCTTATTGCTGAAGACAACACCCACACAAGCCATTGAAGATGAAGAGATCAAGCTGCATGTTCTAGTGTCTATGACACAGAAAGATACTCTACAGGCTACCAAACGAGAAAAGTAAACACCAAACCAGCCACAAAAGCTTTGATTTACAACCTGAAAAATAAGTCAGGAAAATGATGGCAAAAATCCTTGTGGGAGTAACCAACTGGTGTCTAACTTGACTTAAGACACACTTCATGAAATGTAACCTATACATGACATTGCTTAGGTCACCAAGAACCAGAGTCTAGAGAGCCTAGAGACCTAAGATCAAACCAAATACTACTGGTTAAAAACGCAAGAGTTAAATAGCTCCTGATGATACTGTTATACTCATAGATTGGCATCTTATTCATTCATAATCAGAAAGACTTCCTCCTACAGCAGATGTGAACAAATACAGAGACCTACAGTCGGCCATGGGGGGGGGAGGAGAGAGAGACAGAGAGACAGACTTTGGAACACACAACTCTCAGGGAACCCTGTGGAAGAGGAGGCAGACAGAATGGCCCAGTAAACAAAGCCCTCTCAAACCACTAAGCAAAGCTCACATGAACTCACAGAGACTGAAGCAGCAATCACAGGGTCTACATAAGTCTACACCAGGTTCTCTGCATATATATTATTGCCTTGTTAGTAATTTTATGGGACTCCTGAGTGTGTGAATGAATGGATCTCTAATCCTTGTACCTTCTCTTGAGGTCCTTTTATTTTTTTCCATTATCTTGTCTTGTTTAACTTGGACATGATGCTTCTCATTTTACCATATATTTTATTTTGTTATGTTTTGTTGTTATCTCTTGAAGCCTCTTTCCTAATGAGAGACTGGAAGGGAGTGGATCTGGATGGGAGAGGAGATGGAGAGGCCCTGGGTGAAATAAAGTCTGAAGAAACTGTATTCAGATTATACTGTATGAGAAAACAATCTATGGTTAATAAAAGAGGGAAAAAACAGCAAAAGGGAATGCTTTATCAGAAAATCAAAGCAACTAAAAAAGGACATTCTTCATGTTGGATAATGGTTGCATTTTCATCTATTCAATTTTTAAAATTTTTTTTGTGTAAGTAAATGCATGTATCTGTGTTTGTGCATGTGGGTGTCAATACATTCTTTTGACATTAAAAAGGATGGGTATGAAGCAACTAGCTTGAAAAGAAATTGCTGGAAACACACATATATGTACTCTCACACACACACACAGAGAGAGAAAGAGATAGATAGATGGATAGATAGATAGATAGATAGATAGATAGATAGATAGATAGATAGACAGACAGACAGACAGATAGATGGAGAGAGGTTTGATTTATTTCCTTCAAGTGATACAATTTAGTGGCTCATATTTACCTCGCATGACCAATAGGATATTCATCTACAATTCTATATGATCTCTGGTAGAGGGTTGCTCTTGCAAGGAGCAGGAGGAAACAAAAGCTGTAGCAGTAAGAGAAATCCATCAGGCCCTGGAATGTAAGTGCTGGGGTTACAGTTCCTGTGGACACTAAAGTTAAGACGGAGAAAATATTGACTTGACAGGGAGTCAATAGCCTCTGCTCCCATCCTCAATAAAAAGACTCCAAGGCTGATGGATAATAGCAGTGGCTTTGGGTGTGAATGAACTGAGCCTCAAACTTCATTATCTCTATCGGTAATTCACTCTTGACCTTAGCATGTCAGTCAACTCTTTGGTCTACTGTTTCTTCACAGAAAATAAACTGAAATATATCCAACCCCAACTCATATTGGAATACCAAAGAAGACATTGCAAAATAAAATACTGTAACCCAGTGACTGGCACTTCAATAAAACCATTCATGTCATAGAATCTTATCAACACGACACTCCTGCGTATGCTCATGTATTACATTAACTTGCATGCCTTTCTATGTTAAATTCACGTGGAAACCCTAAATGCATGTGTCTCCCACTTCTCTGATGCCTTCAACCTTGATGTTTGCCACATGCCGCTCTTCAATCCCCAGAACTAAATAAGGTTATGGCTGTCTTTGTTTAAGAATGAAAAAAGGAAAACATTATAGAAATCTGAAATCTTTAATATAGCAGTAAAATGTGGTTAGTTGGAAAAATAGTGTTGCCAGTCATGAGGATCTGAGTTCAAATTCCCCAGAAGCCACGTAAAAAGCCAGGTACGATGGCACACATCTGCAATCCTAGTGCTGGGGAAAAAGCAACAGGAGAATATCTGAAGTTCCAGGGCCACCTAGTCTTACCAAATACATGCATTCAATGTTTAGTGAGAATTCATGTCTCAAAAATAGGGTGGAGAGAAATGGAGGAAGGCGCATAAGTGAACCTTTGACCTCCACAAACACAAGTGTATGTGTAGGTGCACATGTGCGCACACACACACACACACACACACACACACACACACACACACACCCCATTAACATCTGCCAACAAAATTAGAAGAACATCGAAGCCTATTTTTTGAGGTTTCAGAAAGGGAGGATAAAAAATGAGTCAAACGCCTTTCTTCTTATTGGTTTTTATTACAAGATGGTGTAACTTCAATAAACCCTTAAAATCCCCTTTACCGACTAGTGTTACAAGTGCCTCCTTTCCTGTCTCACAAAATAGAAATAGCTCATATGTGTGCCACACAAGTAGGGTACATAAATTATACAGCCTTTCCTTGTACAAAGTCAAATCTTGCTGCTAATTGCTGGGTCTAACTCAGACACTGGTCTTTTACTCACTTAACTAAAGAAAATATCCTGCTGCTGAAATAATAAAACCATAAGCATGATGCAGAAGTTTGATCTCCTCACAATGGGAAGTGAAGAAAATGGTTGCTAGACTTAGCTGTTTGAAGCTGTCTTATCCAGAGACACCGTCTGTAGACAAAGACCTTCACTATAGTCCAATAACCATTGTTTATGATTAAACACTGCTTTTCTTGCACCTTAAACTACAGAATGAGTTCCTGAGCTCCAGTGAATTATTTGAGGAAAAATATGCCCTTTAGAAATTAAAGCCAGTAATCATTTTTATAGAAATAAGAAAACATCCAGATAACTTTCTTTTAAAATGTGCATTTCCATTAATTATCTTTCTTAAAATATGCCCCCACGTGAGTAGAAATGACCTGAAAACAATGGTCCTGTCACGGTGCTCAAGACAAATTCCATTCTGCGTGGCACACAGACTTTGAACATAAAAGGGAATGTAAGAGATAGTGAAATGCTTCTCAGAGAAGTACCATTTCATCACCACAATTTCTTCTATTCAAAGTGTTTTTGCACAGAAATAGTCTGTGTTTTTCTTTATTTTGCCATTTGGGTTCCCGTCCATTGTTCCTTGGTCACTGTTGCATTTGGCATTTGGAAAGATGAAGTGTTCCAGAAGCTGGAATCTACCCTTCAAAGATGACAAGCAGGAATCTGCAAACAAATTATGTTCTCGGGAGTGTGGAATTCTATGAACTCACACCAGCTATAAAAATACGTGCCATCAGACTTCACAAATCAAATCTTTAGCAACAAATGGCAATATTTATATTTCCAAGCCTTTTAAACGTTGGGACAGAAATGCCACCATTTACTCATTTGTCTGTTATTGAGTGAATTTAAGTATCCAGAACATGATCATAAAACCGGAAGTAACACTCACATTTTCTCATGAACTTTCTTCCCAAGATAGGGAAGTTCTGGGACGCCCCTCAGGCCACAGTTGATGGGCTTCAAGTTTTGTTTATAACTAAGGTGACTTAATGAACTGGTTATCTGGTTTCCTATGGTAGCCTTCAATTTTGCCTTCAGTTAGAGCCAAGCAACAAGAATGTGGGAGCTAGGATGGAGGACTGTGACAGATCGGGAACAGAAGAATGTCAGCATGTAATTGGGCCTGGGCAAACATTGGCTTCTCACCTCTAGGTTCTCTGAAAGACTCCTCATTCAGCAGAGTTTTGCTAAGCACCCTCCTCTCCAGTTGAGACTGAAATGCAGAGGAAAGGGGCTCCATCTGGATTCAGAACTTAGGAAGGCTGTGGCGATCCTATGTCCTAGAACTCATCTAGAGAGTTCTGGGCCCCAGTCTGCAAAGCTTATGGATAAGGCTCATGGGCAGACTATGAGCCTCTCAAATACTAGAAGTAGGTTTCAGCCTTGGCTCTGGACCCAACCCTGAAGTAGATAGGCAACTCATATGTCTTAAATTGGTACTTCACTTCATGTGAAGTATGCCTTCAGATTTCTACACTAATAATTTGGAGGAAAATGAAAGACAGCCTTGAAGAACAGGAAAACTGATATGGCCATTGTTCTAGTAGTCCCTTCTCACTGGAGAACCATTCTGGATCCCATTTATAGAATTATTTCTATCTTCAAATTCTCAGTCTCTAAGAGGATCTGATTCCTTTAATTTCACCTAACAGATTCGCAGTACCATGTACAGAAGTGAATAAGCCAAATATATGCATATAGCTTACTGATGCATAATTCTGATTACTTAGCAGAATGAAGTATTTACATAACGCTCTGCCATAAAGTGATGATATCAAAATTAAGATGCATCCATTTAATTCACTGACATTAAGAAAGTTATTAATACTGGGCTAATCTTGGGGTTCTGAAAACTAACATTTCTGTTTGTGCATCCCAATAACTTGGGACCCCAGTGCTGTGAGGGCCATTCTTCCCTGAGAGACCATTGTATGTTATAGTTGTGTGTGGAGGGAAGTCGTCATTTTCTTCAACGATGTAGAATAGACTGTCCCTGCTCTAGTAATTAATCCTCCACACTCAGGTGAGGAATGAATTGAACTCAATGAGTAGGCCACATACAAAGAGAAGACATGAAAGTAGGAGCGAGTGAGAGAGGGCAAAGATGGTGTGAAATGACGAAACATTAATATATAAATGTGTGACACCACCAACGATAAAATATTTACAGCCTGCACAAATGCAGAAGGTACAAGGCCTGTTTGATAAATCAGAGCTGTTGATAAATCAGAAAATCAATGTGACTTTCAAATTTAGTATTCTGTGGCCCTCCTCTTCTGGGACTTTTTTGTAATATTAAGGTTAATTTTTGATAAAAATACAAACCAAACCTGTGTACGTGTTAAACTTTTGGGCCTAGATTGAGTTCTAAGTCTTCCCTACGTACAGTAGAAAAAAACAAGAGGAAAAAGATTTGCCTCCCTAGATTTTCAGTAGGGTGTGGTTCCTGGATTTGTAATTACACTGATTTCCCCATGAGTCACACTTGCTCCTAATATATGTCAGACTTTCCCCTCTTGGATTCTTGAAGAGAAACTTCTATGCAATAATCGAAGACAGGAAAGTGACCAATCAGATACAAAGCAGCCTGGTGTTTAGAGTAGAGATTCTCCTGTGTGCATGTATGCGAAGGACCAGAGGGACTTGTAAGACATGTGTTCCCAGCTACTCCCCAATGGGCCTTTTCCAGAGTTGTGGGTTCACTGGAGTTTTGATGGGGCCTTTGATTCAATATGTATTGCAGATGCTGCTGCTCCACGAACCAAACATATTTGCAACAGCACTGGCCTTTCAGGCTTAGCTACTTACTCTTGCACTCAGGGAAGTCTTCATTACAGGTATTCAATAGAATCCCCATCCTGCAATAACTAGATGCTTTAGGCATATCGCTTAAAAATGCTTCCACACATGGTCAAATGCCCTGTGGGAACCAATCGTTTCCACCAAGAACTGTTGGCTCACTGACTTAGAGTACAGGCTTCAAAAAAATATATATTAAAAAAAAGACTTCTGCAGGTGAATGTGCTCTAACCATTCTGCTCCCCCATGTGATTCTGAGAAGCAGGATATGTTTTTAAAGTAAGGGTGCTAATGTTCATTTCACATAGAGCTATTGGAAGCATGGATTAAGTGGAGAAGTATTTGATCATGTAACAGGGTCTCTGCCTCCCCAAATCAGCACTAGATAAAAATTTGTGAGTGTTGAGAAAAAAAAAACAAGTCTTTGCTTGAGTCAACATTGTCTAGATTCTGTGACCATAGACAGGTAAGTTTCTAGCTGCTGTTTTTTAAAAAACAAAACAAAAACGCATGAGTATATACATAGTATTTAGAATTCCAGTCAGAAGTAATAAGATAAGCCCCAGTATGGATTTCTGTTATTACAGATTCTAGAGCCTAGTTCCATGACTAACATGTAGAACATGTGATTATGATTATACTAAAACTACCTTGATTTTAAGATGTAGACGTATTTTCCAGTTGTTCCTAAGGACATGTGTTATATCAATTTTTCAAAGACCTTTCATCATAACCACCCCAGGCGATAAGAATCATCTGTTATTCAAAGAACAAAAGCAACCAAAGAGACAACGAAATTTCACAAGATACTGGTCAAAAGGTTAAGGCAACATTCATCCCCTATCTTATCTATACCCTTCCTTAAGGAACATGGCTGTTAGACATTTTGCCACCAGGGGGAGCACAGAACTTTCTCACACAGGCCAGAGCATTTATCAGATGGGAGTTACAGAGGCTGGCCGATCAGAGTTGAATAAACCTTTTAGTTACTTCCTAACAGGATAAAAATATCTGCTGGCGCGAATTCGGGAGCAAAGGCTGTACGGATCACTTCTGGAAACAAAGTTCTCTTAAGCTCCTATAGCCCAAACACTGTAGCAACAGCTATTTTTGATTTTGGAAGATGACAGATGACATCTTGGTGTCCTGTCTTCCTGTGATTTTTAAGATGAAGCATTAGAAATAAGACAAGTAAAAATTAATGCCATGTAAGATAATGGTCTGAGGTTTGGATACTACAAAACTGCATGCCCCGTGACCAACAGGTTTTCGTTACAAGGAAGAGGGCAGGCAAGAGTATCTTGAAAGAATAGAAAGAAGATCTACGTAGCTTCTTGAAACCAACTATTAAGCGATGACAAGAAAAATGATGACCATGACAGTGACAGTTGATGAAATACAGGAGTTGATTGGAGCAGTGATGGTGATAATGAAATCTAAACTCTTTGTTTATTGCCCGACAGCAATAAAATAGATCCTAGGTCACACACACTATTTGTAGTTGTAGCTAATAAGATCCTCACCTTCACCATAGGAAGAAGCTATAGATACTGTTTTAATTAAATTCCAAAGATGAAATTTTAGTTGTACTGATTGGTCTCAAAAACCTCAATGGCTCAAGCAAATCAAAATACAAAGGAAATCATCATCAACAAAGCCCAAGGAAGAACATGCACATATACTGAAAAAGCAGCTTATATCGACACCACGTATGCTTCACGTTCACTGGCTAGAAATATTCTTGAATGGAGAAGTGTGTGTGGGACCTTCAGTCACATTACTAACAAAAATAATTATGTTGCTGTCTAGATATGTAAACTCCACATTGTTTATTAGATATCATGTTTTTTTCTTGGTGAAAATTGCTTTGAGTCAAAGTCTCTTTTACATAAATGACATCAATCAGAATGACATCAACCAGAACATTCCAAAATCAATAAGGCATGTCGTGTTAAGAACCTTTTTGCAGGCTATCTTTAGATCAACCACCGAAGTTCTAAAGAGCAGGACTGGGAGTCCCACAAGGAAACATCAGGCTTCATGGTTCCCTGTGGAGAAAACAAATCTGAAAACTCTCAAGGGGATCTTATTCTTGATCTAAAGTGACTTAAAAGGGCCAGGAGAAGGCCAACAAGTTGGCTCTGTGGGTAGAGGCATTTGCCAGGCAAGCCTGACAACTTGACTTCCATCCTCATGACCCATGGTCAAAGGAAACAATGGACTCCCGAAAGATGTTCTCTGAACTTTGACTTGCCTGCTGTGCTCATGCATGACTGAAAGCACACACACACACTGACGCACACACACATAACAACAACAACAATAATAATAATAATAATAAGCGATTAGACAACAACAAGAAGAACAACTCACAATCTCAAAGAGTAGCAATCTGGGATTGCAAGGGCGTGTCTGACATTTTCTTTTTATTTTTGTCCCGCGTTTTCTTTCTTAAATTGGATGCTCTAATTATGAAGAATGAGATCTACAATCATGCTAAAATGGCCTGTGAAGAAAACTTCCTGATTAGCTACATTGTCTTGCTCTTCTTATCCATAACCTTTCTCTGCATACCAGTTAAGGAGAAACACAAAACACAAGACGAGTAATCTTTATTACACAGGGTTTTTTTTTTTTTTGGTTTGTTTGTTTTGAGTCTTGGCCTATGCTATCTGCCAGAAGTAGCTTTTTTATTTGGATCCTGATTTATCATCCAGAAACTTACACAAAAACTTTCAAGCAATGTAATAGTGGGGAGAGTGTTTCTTTTCAAGCTGTTTCGCCTCCTTTCAAACGGGATCAAAGCAGCCACTTCCTCTTATTTCACTTGGTGTATAAAATTCAGTTGGCTATGGGTTATGATGAAATAGGCTAAGAAGTGATGACACTTCAAAAATACGAGGACTAGAGGATGGCAAAATGAAATAGAGTTGGGACCTGAAAAAATAAAACAAAATGTTTCCACTTGCTTTTGAGCATAAACTAGAAAGTATTGATACATACACTGCATTCATATAGTTATTCTATTTCACAGTTGAATTGGAGCAAAGAGAAAATAAAGAGATAAGGCTATTTTAATGATTAAAAGAAGTGCAAAGAATAGGTCGTCATCACATTTTTAAAGGATGAAAATCTATATGAAGAACGAGATACATAAAATTATGTTAGTAAATTCAACACTTAAGTGGCAGCCAGGATTATGAGTCCAAGTTCCTTCTACTACCAGTAACCTGATGTGTCTCCCCTTCTCTCATATATACAGCCAAAGTGTGTGGATATAAATAAAACTTTCTCCGCTAAAGAGAAGAAAGAATCTCCAGAAATCATTGTGTAATGATTGTAATACCCAGTATGGATAAAAATGGCATAAGCTCAGTATGATTTTCAGTAATTACTCAGTAATGATTTTCTCTTGGATAAATTGGCCAGAAGAAACAAGGCTTTTCTGATGCGGCATCACGGAAATACATACAAGGACGCCAAGGGGGCCAAAGGGTCCTCGAAACATAGGGTTTGGAAAGAGACCAGCTATGTAGTTAGAGGGCAGGTGAGTAGCCCATCTTGTGGGAAGGAAAAAGGTGAATCCAGACATGATGAGATACCTGAGGCCTAGGATTCTTTGCCACGCCCAGATCCACTGACCATAATGGGAACCTTGGAGTGCTGCAGACATGAGGTATCACATGTTAATACTCAGGTTTGGCCACAGGGGCATTTTAAATAACACACAAACCAAGTGCCCTGTTCTGAAGAGAAAAATAACAGGCAGGTGGGAAACCAATGAAGCAAACAGATCATGGTCAAGTAAATAAAATAGACTCTCCCACTATCTTGAAACACACTTAAGAATTCGCAAAATGTGAGCATGTCATCTAAGGATGGAAAAATCAATAAGAGAAAGCACAAAGAAAAAGAAAATCTATAAATAGCAATAAGGAAAAAAATAGAGGCGAGTGGCGATGGGAAACATAGATGGGAACTGGGGATAATGATCTCCTGGCAGAGTAATAAATACCCATTCAAAAACAATCGAGGTTTTTTTTCAGGTGGAATGAGGTTAACAGTTGCCTTGAAGACAACATTCGAAAGAAGGTCTTCCATGAGCTGGACAAGATTGCACAGGCAGCTTCCTAACAAGCCCGCCTCTAACTAAACAAAAATCACTCGGAGAAAACATCTGATTACAATCATCGAGAAGGGATAGTCTAGAGCTGGAGGAGCATGCTGCCGAGGAAAGCAGCCAGAAGGTGAAGAGAATCTGATCAATGAAGGCTAAAGGCACTAAGGCCAGCTAGAACCCCAGTAGTGGAGAACGAGCTTCGCTGTACCCTGAAGCTCTATATTTATTTACCTGTGTCTCACTCCACACAATTAATCTGGGATCTCTGAGGCTTGGGCCTAAGGACAAGGTCACTTGCACCTCCACGTGATTTCAATGTACATCCGGGGTCTCACGTAACCCACTGCTTTGAATATTCAGAAGGAGGACTTCAAATTGCTTATCAGCAAAACACTAGGCTTAAGCAGCCACTTGCCCGTGAAGAGCTTCCAGTCATTACCGCCAGGAATTTCCTTATTTGACCTTGGCAGATAAATGGCTCATTTTTATTTTCTCCTGGCTTAACGAGCTTTACAATTCAGAAAGAAGAATGCTTTCTTAACTCAGAAAGAAATGCAGGGCGGGGGCTATGTTTGCGTGGCCTGTAAAGAACTAACTATTTTAAACCTTTGGAACTGTCTTTAAATAGAAATCCAATATACCAATGCTTTTCATACTCACTACAGTTCATACAGGCACAAAGTAAAGCTGCGTGACAAAAGAAACTGTCACCATTTGGATGGGAAGTATCCCCTAGGGGGTCACATGTTTGAGTACTTGGTCCATAGCTAGAATTGTCTGGAGAGGCTGTAGCACAATGAGGGGGTGGGAGAGATGGGGTCCATGTGGCAGGAGCAGGTCACTCAAACAGGCCTTGAAGGCTGTGTCTGCCTCTGTTTGGGGGCTGTGCTTGTCCTGTGAAGCCCCCCTGGCCATATGATCCGACTGCCATGGATAGTGCTACTCTGTCACCATGCCTTCCCTGCCATGATGAAATAAAAATCCCATAAAAATCATGATTTGAAAGAAATCTTTCCCACAAATGAGTTGTTCTGTGAGCTATTTTGTCATGGTGACAAGGAATTACACAAAAACTAAGAGTGCCTTACGTAGGCTGCAGAACATGGACAGCTTCTTTTTCTGTTTCCATCTATTCTCAAAATCATCAGGGACAATCAACTGGAGGCAATTTTGTTCTCTCAAAGGGCACTTGACATTATCTCAGACATTTTCTATTGTTATAAATGGGAACCTGTACTGGGGCCTAATGGGTAGAGTCCAGGGACATGCTAAATAAACATCTTAAAATACACAGACTGTGCCTCAAAACAAATAATTATCTAGCTCAAAATGTTAATGGTACCTTGAATGATAAACCTTTCTCTACATAATATGGTTAATGTTTCTGAAGATAATAATAGATATTCCCTGCCTTTCATTTGAAACATGAATAAAAGAAGCTTTTGCGTGTACAATTTATATGCTGAGTTCAGGAAAAATGAAAATGTCTCCTGATGAAAACAAAATCACTGAGAACATTTACTTGCGGGTTTGCAAAATTTCAAAATTGAGGACATCACAATTAGAATATTGGACTGCCAACACATTGCAGTGAAAATTGCATTTGAAATTTAATTAAATTATTGGAACAAAGTTTATCTGAAATAAATTGGGAATTCATTAAAGGAAGACATCCAAGAGTACTTTAGCATCAATATTTAATAAATAATGTTAAAGTAAAATATTCATGTTGAATACTATATCTTAAACTTCCTTAATCATATAGTTCTAAGAATAATGGGGGCTTTGCAAATTATCCAATTATACTCATTTCTTCTAAGCCACTCAGTTTCCACACTTTATAGAAATCCAATTAAAGGTGGAATTTTAACATGTTTTTCAAAACTGTCATGCAAGTGTATGTAATGAAAAATAGAACTTTCAGTAAGACAGCATGGATGAGTTAGGGCTCCATCAAGAGTCTTAATTGCTTTAGAAAGACAAAGACAACTAATCATCTAAACACTCGATCTGTGATGAGTCATCTCAAATAAGTACTAGAGAACAATTTTAGGGAAATATTTACACGTTATTGAGATGATTAATTTCAAGACAGGCAACAGAGAAATATGAGTGGAGACTCTAAAAGAGGAAATTTAAACAATCGTTTCCTATGTGTTTGATAGTTAGCAGTGTGACTAAATGCCTAAGAATGGGAATAAGCAAGCTACTGACAAAAAAAAAACTTGGCTGTATATTCTTATTAGTGATTGGGACTTCCAGAAGCAAACAACAACAAAACACCAAAGTTATGCCTAGGCTTCTTCCAAGACAAAATAAAAATAAAAGTTTCTAGAAACAAGCCTGATCCTTGGCCCAATGCTATCTGACCTGCCTTAAATTGCAGGTGGGGTACCTTGTGGTCTTGTCTCAAATTTGGATTCAGATGGGAGCAGTTCTGGAATTTGCCTGTGTTCTATACTGCTGAAGTCAACAGTGATGGTCTAAAGACCACAATTTGAACAGTGAGGTATGAAAAATGACAGGATGGTTCTATCGTGCAGTTAGCATCGAGAAACAGCAATGTCTGTACAGCTGTTTGAGGGTGGTAGGATATGAGGGTATAGAAACAAAATAGAAAATAGAAAGAAATATTCCTCAAGTAAGCCACTACTCAACCCTAAACCACTGGCATGCGATTCCCATATCGTTGGTTAACTTCCACAAGAAGACAATAGGTCAGGTTTTTCTAATAGGAACAAATGTAAACCAGGTCACTCTTTTGGAAGCACAAGCCATTAGGTCTTTCATTTGATCAATGAGGACAGCACAGCTTGGCCTTCTTAGCCTTTACTGTTACCGTCTCTGTAAGATTCTTTCAACAGAGCTCTATTATGGCTGGCTACTGATCACCATCCAGGGCTCTTCTTGTATTACTACTCTCAACACCCTCTCTCACTTTTATTTTTGTAGCTTAGGTCTTTCATTTCATCACTGCTTGATTTATTGGTAGCAGTGAGTGACTAGTGAGGTCATCAAAACCTAACTTGACTCTCAGGAGAGAAATTAGAAGGGGATGAGTTGTAGGAAATTATCATAATAAAAATCATACTGACTGATGTAGAGGAAACTCTTTACACTCTGTGACTAATCTCATAGCAGTTATCTCATTGGCCTGCCCAAGGTAAAATTAGTAAGGTATAGTGGGAAATGCTCCCATTATAAGGCAGGAAAATTGAGTTTTAAGTACAAAATTAATAGAAGTAAAATGGAAGACAGACCTCTGATTCCAATGTCTAATGTCTCTCAAGTTCTGCTAGCAGCTTTCTTTATTTTTACAATATATGTTTAAGAAACCAAGAAACATATCCCAAGGATACACCTACACTTGATCTTGATCTTCAAAGAGAAAGTTTGACGGACCACACTCTACAATGAGAAAGTAAAAGTCTATAAGACTTCGGTGTGTTTGTTTAGGTTGTATCCCTAAGTTTATCCATGTGCTTTTTTAGAGTAGGCCCTTTTCCATTGTAAGGATAGCACCAAGAACATCTTTTAACAGACACAGACATATTTAAGAATCAATCAGTTTATATCATTTAAGGTTGATAAAGTAATTTTTATTTCAAGGAAATAAGTTTAATTTTTATTTATTCTAAGGATTATAAAATGCCAATCTACGTGGTTATTTATTTATTTCTTAGTACTTTTTCATTTTCTTCACTTCCACCAATTTTTCTCCTGCTGGATTCTGATGAACAATCATAATCATACTCTTATTCCAAATGGGTGGGGGGAAATGTTATAGGACTAGAACCTCACAACAAAAGCCAAACATAAGAAACGTGTACTAATAAATATTCAATATTCAGAAAAAGCAACTTGCTCTGTTTTGTAAAGCATTGCACATGAAAATTATTATAGACAGAATACTAAAAATTAAAATATTCTTGAATCTAATCAGATATAAACACTTATCTTTGGGTTATAATATACATCACTTTAGTGGTTAATCCTTATTACCTCATACATTTTTCCATTGGCCAGCTAATCTCCCTGGTAAGGGGAAGTAGATGTGATCTTCTGGGTAAACTGGGGGCGGTGGAGTGGTCAAGAGTAGGAGACAGGGAATGAAAACATAAGGTAGAGTTGAGGCAGGAAGGGAGTGAAAGAGCAATGGCAGAGAGATCTCTATGAGGTTACCTAATAATGATTACAATTTTATTAAGTTAAAATTGGAAGTACTATATTCAAAGAAAAAGAAATAAAACAGATAAAAATGGCACTAATTATCCCTGATTAATCTGCCCCTTTTATATCTTATTTTATTTTGTTCATTTTTACATACCAACCACAGTTCTCCCTCCCTCCCCTCCTCTTCCTACTGCCTTCCTTCCCCCAACCTCTCCTTCACAAGGGTAAGGCCTCCCAAGGGGAGTCAACAAAGACTAGAAGATTCAGGTGAGGCAGGACCAAGTCCCTCCCCTCATCTGCATGTAGACCTAGAAAACTCTCAACTCTTGACCAAAGAACTCAAAGAAATAATACCAGTGAAGACGCAGAATTTAAAAGCCACGCATTCAATTTGTTGAAAAAGAAATCAGGACAACAATCCCATTCATAATATCATTTAAAAATAAAACACCTGAGAACAAAAACGTAAAGAAGATAATGATTCCACAGTGAAAACTATAGGACAGTAAAGGAGAAAGCAAAGGTACTAGACATTTGAAAGATCTTTCATGTTCAAGGACTATCAGAAGTAATGCGGCGATGATGATTATATTACCAAAAATAATGATCAGGAATGATGCAATTTCCATCAAAATTCTAATGAAATTTCTCATAGAACTTAAAAAAATAATCCTTAAATTAATATAAAAACACAAAAACCCTGAATAATCAAAGTAATGCTGGACAAAAAGAGCAGTGCTGGAGGTATAACAATATAACAATATATAACAGTATAACAATAGCATACTTCAAATTATTCTGCGGAGACAGTTATAAAATGGCATAATATTTTCACCAAACAGATACATAGACTGATAGAATAGAACACAGGACCCAGAAAGAAAACTACACAGCTATAGTCAACTGATTCTTGGCAATAAATAAATGAATAAATAAATAAATAAAAACTAAAGCGCTACATAAGATAAAATGTGTCTTTTTCAACACTGCAGCTGGTGTTGGGGAAACTGGGTATGCACATGCTGAAGATGAAACCAAGTCTTTACTTCCCTCTGTGCACAAAGTCATCTAAACATGAGAGGTACCACGGTGAGCATGCAAAGAAGGGTTAGGAGAGAAGGTGGATGAGGGAGAATGATGTATTTACGTTTTATTTTTCAAATTGAAAACAAAAATATTTTTCCATAGAAAATGTGACATGTATCCACAGTGGATTTGTATTCAGCCAGAAAGAATGAAATCATGCTATTCTAAGAAAAATGAATAGAATCAGGAAATAAAAATACCCTAGATGTCTATCGATGGATAAATGAATAACAAAAATATTGGTGCATTTATACAACAAAATATTATACAGACATTAAGAAAAATGATGCTATGAAATTTGCAGGCTTGTGGATGGAGCTAGAAACCATCCAGAACTAGAGAGACGAATGGCACATTTTCCCTCATTCGTGGATGTTAGTTTTGAATCACGAGATAATTGTGCTCCATTTGGAATATTCACAGAGGTCAGGAAATTAGTAAGGGCCATGGAGAGGGAAGACTTTTAGGGGAGGAGAGAGAAAACTGTGATACAAAGGGGAAAGAGGGAATAATGGAATAGGGGGGTTACATAGGGTAGAGAATGGGCGTACAAGGTAAAGGAGTGAATACTGGGAGGAATAAATAATAAAGACCTGGTGACAAAAACTGCTAATGCAGAAGCTCCCTTAAATATAAGGATATACATATACAAAAGGAGTTTAAATATAAGAGTATACACATATAAAAGAAGTTTAAATATAAGAATATATATTCCATATATATATGGAATTTCAATGGAATTACCTGATAATGAGACAACAGTGCCCCTCCCAGACCCCACAGGCTATCAGATAAAAAGACCAAAGTCAGCAATGGCTTACGTCTATTGGAATTGAATACCAGTTAGGTCCCAGAGACCTTCTAAATATTTCATTCTATTGCCACTATTCTTGATTACCACCCCAAATTTGATGGTAAGACCCTATTTCAGCAGGTATCAAACACTTGACTCATAGACCATGGAAAAATCAAACTGGTATTGACCTGGCAGTTTCATCTTTCCTGGCTAGCTTTCACAATGCTGGACAGTGCTATGCATATTACTGGAGAAGAAAAGTACCCACCAGTCTTCCCCAGCTGGGAACCCTGTATGCTAGATAATAATGTCCTGCCTGGCAGGACCTGCCCACTGGTACAGTAGTGGCATGGATGTTAGTTTGTATAATTTCTACTTAAAAATTTTGCCTTCACCAAAGAAGTTTCTTTGTGTAGTGGGGGGCAGTGGCTAATGCAGACACACACAACTGATGAAAATACAGAGCATAAGTACCAGTAGAATACTCAGTTGCAAATGAGACATGTTCATCATACTCCACAAGGCTTGGGGATCACTGCTGGGAAGACAGTGGAAAGAACTGTAAGAACCAAAGGTCAGGGAGGTCTGGAGAGGAACAGCATCTTCTGGACCTGGCAGGACCACTGTACTCATGAGCTCAGTTGCTGCTGTCCTTGTACAAGCTCAAACATGTCCATATTTTTGTAGCGAAGAGAACAGATTCGTAAGGCCCCACTCCTCACCGAGGAGCTACTGATAGATGGTGGCATTTAAGGCAGGGAGACTTAATTTTCTTTAAGGATGTGGCCCTTGTAGATTGAACACTCTCCAGTGGATGAGCCTACTCTCTTGAGTATAAGGGCAGCCCAGAATGCATTTAGTGCGTTATTTAAACAAAAAGCACAGGTGGGAATGTGGGGGTGGATCTTGGAGGAGCTAAGGGGTGTTGTGGGGGATGAATATCATCAAACTATAGTGTATGAAATTTTCAAAAATTAATATACTCTACTAAAATTGTTCTATGATATTTTCATACATTTATATAATGCATTCTAATTACTTTCCACCATCCTCTTTTTTCTCTCTTCCATCCCTGTCATCCACAACTTCTTCCCTACAGATATCTTTCCCACATTCATGACTTTTTGTTGTTTTGTTTAAGGTCACACTGAGGTTGACCCTAGTCATCTGGGTGACCATTGGCTTGGAACTATCGATTGGAGCCTAGTTGCTCACAAGCAGGTACAGAATGCAACACCTCACCTCCCCCTCTCCTGGAATCTGTTAGCTGGCAATGGTTAAACAGTACACAATAGGGCCCCATGAGTCCCTCCTCTAGGCAGAGTACTGTTGACCAGGTTAATCTTGTGTAGGCCCTATGCCAGGAGGTACAATTATTGTGAGTTCGTGATTGCCATGACTATGTCTTACTTTGAAGATGGCATGTCACAGCCCTTCTCTCTAACTTCAGACTCTTTTGTTCCTTCTATCTCTTCTTCTGAAATGATCCCTCAGCCTTAAAGGTTAGACAAAGCAATGGCTCTCTAAACAAAATTTCCAATGCCAAGTAAGAAATGACATCATAGATGTTATTGCTCAGGGAAGCCACAGAGGGCCTTAACCAATTCAAACTCTTACTACTGCTTTTGGACTGACCAGAATTAGCTGATAAGATCTATTGCTGAAGACTCCACATATATAGGATGCATATTTTTAAGTCATATATTAAGCTGGGAATGTAGATCAGTGGTAGAGTGCATAATATGTTTAAGGACCTGAGTTCAGTCCCCAGTACCATAAAATTGTAAACAAAGTATGCATTCATAAGACAATAAAAAGTCCTTATTTGTAAGTACAGGATGGAAATATATTCAAACTTAAATATGTCTAACATCATATTATAACTTTTTCTTCTAATGCTGATTCCTTGAAGAAATAAAATATAAGGCATGAGGAAAGACATCATCTTTCAAGTACTTATTCAGAATTCCCTGTGATCTGAGCAAGCACCCATCTGTGGTTAATATAGCAACATCCCACTGATCTCAAAACCAGACTTCCAAGACATTCAACTTTCTAAAATCAGAAGGGAAAAAAGGCACCTGAATAACAATGAGAATTGGCAACAGAGCTTGAGGTTGGATCCATTAGCAAAAGAAATAGGTAGAACCTTGGGCCCCCCAAAAATTAAGAAGCTGGGGATGTGATAGCTGAGCAACTGCACATGTTAACTGTTCACAAAACTGACAACGGAAGTAACTGTCAAAATATTTCTGAATATGGCCATGAACTTTTTATATAAATCATTTATTCTTTACAAGAAGTAGTTGAGAGCTGATAAAATATTTTAACTATGGCTCTCTAAAGGAAAGTCACAATTTGGAGCATTTGTCAATTCCCATGGTATAAATACTCCTATTATGACAGATTTTGAGGTACCAAGATAGGACATGGACCATTGGCCTTTGAAGAGATTTACACAATTGGTTCTCCAGGCAGTGCAAGCTGAAATGGGGAAAACAACAGTTACTACAGGAAATACAAGGCAGGCCTGAGGCCCAGGAGAAGAAATAAAATTCTCTTATAAAACATTTTGTCCCAAGGATTAACAAAGACAGAAGGTAGCTGCTGCTGTTTGCTAAAATAAGTTAATAATTTCATGGCAAAAATCATCTTGGATAATAAAAAACTGAGTACATAACAATTTCCCTTATAGTTTTCTTCCAAAATGAATTGTCTCTGAGTGATTTCACTATTAAAGACTACATGCTTAACCAGCAACTAATTGTAAAAATATGAAAAATTAAAAAATTGTGCCAGTCATACACTTTTATAAAAAAAGTATTTATTTTTAAAATGGAAGGCATAGCCAAGTAAAAATATTTCCTTTCTCCTTCCCCCATGGTTTAGCCTATGAGTCATCTTGTAGGAGTGTTATCATCCCAGAGAGCTGGAAACTTTATTCTTTATAGTAGAAGCATAAGCCTTCAATGCAGCTTCTATTGCTTTCTGTAGAAAGAAGCATACATGTTAAAACGTAATTATTTCAGATAATCACAGGCGAGGCTGAGGAACCCTAACCTGAAGAATAGTTCCCACCTCATTTTGAAATCTCAAAAGTGAAGCAGCCAACCCAATGCTGCCTATGATTATGGCACTATGCAAGATACTTTCTGAATGTTCTCTAACGTAGCAGACATCTTGTTTACACAGAATGATATGAATTTCAAAATGTCTCTTCAAATATCCATCTTTTACCCAGAGACAACATAAAGAAATTTGAAATGACTGTGTACTCATTCCCTGCTCTGAAACGGGTAAAATTTAGTTATCTTTTTGGACTACCTGATAAAACTGTAGACAACCATTCTTCTTTTTCCAAAGTATTTATAAAGTTCTTACTATATCCAAGACTATTTTATTATTCTTGATAAATATGAAACCTCATTCTGACCTAGTACTTGTTGATATTCTGATGACATCATAGCTTATTTATAAACAAGATCTAAAATGAATTCCAAGATAAGATACATTATCTTAAATGAATACCATATAATGTTGATTATCCTTGTTACATTTGTTTTGTGTAAGTTTATCTGTTTAAAAAATATCTCAGGGACTATTTGGAGATCAGTTTTAAGACAGTCTATTTTCTGACTTTATAACTTGCTGGTACAAGCAAATGCAATGTCCTACTGAATCTAAAATACTCTAGGCAGAGACATCTAGAAATTTAACAGCATCCACTCTTTTATGCCATTAAACATACACATAAACACACACAAGAACATTCCAGCATGCACACGCACACCACACCACACACACACACACGGTATCATACAAAACTGTCACTGCTACAATAGACTTGGAGGGTGGTTTAGTTGCTAAAGTGCTTACTGTGCAAACATACCTAACTTACTTTCCCCACACCTACAGGAAAACATGCGCAATGTGCCGTGGTGGGATTCTGTAATCAGTGTTGAGGAAATGGAGACAAGGAGATCCCTGGAGTTTGCCAGTCAGCCAGTTAGCTGCATTTCAAAGCACTAGATTCAGTGAGAGAGCCACTGGCAATGGCTCTAGGATTTGTCCCTACTGTTTCTACTGGCTTTTGGGGAAGCCATTCTCTTTGGATGGATACCTTGCTCAGCCTAGATATAGTAGGGAGGGCCTTGGACCTTCCCCAAAGAAATGTGCCTTACCCTCTCTGACGAATGGATGGGGGTGGGATGGAGGGTATGTTGAGGGAATGGAAGGAGGGGAGTAAGTGGGAACTTGGAGAAAGAGAGAAAGAGGGAAGGAGGGAGGGAGGGAGGGAGGGAGGGAGGGAGGGAGGGAGGGAGGGAGGGAGGGAGGGAGGAAGAGACGGAAAGGAACAGAAAGGAAAGGAAAGGAAAAGAAAAGAAAAGAAAAGAAAAGAAAAGAAAAGAAAAGAAAGGAAACTACTGTGGGATGGCCTTACCCATGTCAATTTTATTTTAGTGGGAAATTCCATTAAGCAGAAGCTGGAGTTGGAGTAGAGAAGCCAGTGTCAGGAGGCAAAGCTATGGATATGTCTGAGGCCTTTGGGTCTTTCTGCCATGATGCAGTCATGGCATTTGGAGACAACTTTACACTGTTAGCCTTTCAATATCTATCTCAACAAGAAGGAAGAATAACAACTTCCTGGAAAGCTAATAGCTTTGCAGTTCCTGAGAATCAGAGAGAGGAGCAGCAGGCATGGTGTGTGCACATTACTCGATCTATGGAAAAGCATATCAACAAGAAAGTATTTATATACAATATATGTATATAAGTGGATGTGTACATAACATACAGTGCTACTATCAATATGTGAAAGTATTTTGTTAAGATATGATCTATAATACATAATATTATAACATGGATAAACTATTATATAGACCAGAGGTTCTCAATCTATGGGTAACGACCTCTTTGGGCATTAAACGACCCTTTCAGGGGTCACATGTCAGATATCCTGCATATCAGATATATACTTTATAATTCATAACAGTAGCAAAATTACAGTTATGAAGTAGCAATGAAAACAACTTTTTGGTTGGCAGTCACCACAACATGAGGAACTGTATTAAATTAACATTAGGAAGGTTGAGAGCCACTGCTATAGACAATAGAGCATGTAGGTTACAATGTATATTATCACTACCCACACGTAATTTCATTGCTGTCCTAGGCTTTGAGAAAACCCTACAGCCAAGTTCCTCCTGAAATCTGGAATAATATCAGGCCTTCAGAACTCTACAATGGTCTAAATTCAAAGATGCCTGTCTTCGGGAGCGACAATAGCAATCATTCTGTCACCAAATGACATGGGGTTACACTAACACACTGGTTAACCTCGGGTAAATAAGTGTAACACTTTGGTTCTTAATCTTCAAAATAAAGATAGGAGTTGCTCAGGTCCCCTAAGACAGTGGTGCACATTAAAGGAGTGAGGCCTCGCAAAACTTTAAACCCACTGCCGAGTAAACAGCAAGTTCCAGGTAAGTTCTGTGAAAGAAACCACACAGGAGCAACCTCTTAAAATATTCACCGAAGTCGTAAGGCTTTCCCTCCCTCCTCTCGAATATAAACACGACTCGTTCTAAGTTTTTCTTTAACTTAAACTTCTTTTCAAAGTACATGCAAACCATAGAACTTTTAAGTTGTTGTCAAAATTGACATGATTTGCAAATTGGAATAAAGAGTGTTACTTTCCCTTAACCATATAAGGTGACCAATGATTTTCTTCCCTAAATACAAGAAGCTCCTGTACCTATCTGCTTTGGGGTGGAAAATGTTGACAGTTTTATGTTAAGTAGTTAAGTACTCAGATGAAAACAATTCAATGCTATTGTTAAATCATTTCAAAAAGAACAACATGAGGTGTGTTAATAATTATATCCTTAAATTTACATGATTATGACTTCATGTGGTATAGCAAGGCTTTTATTACAACAGTTTGTAGTTCAATTCCTTTTACTTTTGACATTGCATAATTTCTCAACAACACTGACTGGGAGTTACTGAGAGACAGATATAAAATGAAGTCACCTGCAGATGAGTACAGCATACGAACAGTTCATTTTTGAATCCTTGAAATTAAAACTCTAAGAGGTGCCTGTTCTCTGTTAGCCTAGAGTCTCAAACAGGTTTTCAGTCTACAAATCAAAAGATTAGCATCCTCAGTGACTCACTGCTTCAGAGTAATTCCCGTTGTAAGTCCAAAGTTGCTGTTCAAAATATCGCTGCCGTTTATTTTTTTTAAGAATATTTGCTAAATGGTATGAAACCACAAAAGATCAAGAAAAATCAGAGCGTCTACACTTGAACTAAAAAGAGGACACACACAGAGATCTGTTCTTTCTCTAAAGCAGGATTTACTAAATAGTAGGCTTGGGTGGCATTTGTAAGTGCAGCATTGTGGGAGGGAGACAATCAATATGAATTATGGGAAGCCACGGCTGTACCTTGAATAGGCTGTCATTATTGCACCTGCCACTCACAAATAGGCTGCTGAGAACTGCATGCACCTCCCCCACTTAACGGAGCCTTTTCATATTCATAGCCTTGACACTTTGTAAGCCTTGCCACAGAGTAGGCGATCAAAAAACATACTAAAAGAAAAAGCAAATAAATGCATCATTGTCCAATGTTGCTTACAGGCTAAACTGAGTGGTAAGACAAACATATGTGGGATAATTAATCTTCAGGATAATGGCGACATCAACAGTCTCATGCAGAACAAAATGTCTGAAGAAGATGTGGAAAAACTGAAACCTTTGTATACCACTTGGAGAAATGCAAAATGGCAAACAACTTTGGAAAGGAGTTTCTATGTAAGCCATCAATCTAGTTTTAGGTACAGTTTGTTTGATGAGAAAATAGGTTCATATAGAAATTCATACATGAATGTTCACAGTAGCTCACAAAGCTCAAAGACAGGTAGAAGCCTAGATGTTAAATAACCAAAGAGTGCATCACCCAAATATGTCATTGTATACAGGGGAAAATTATTAGGCCACCAAAGGAAACAGAAGAAGACTGAAGCTTTAATGGTGGCTGCAATGTAGATTAACCTTGAAATAGTTTTATAAAATGAAAAGTAGAAATAGAACAAAGTGTCACAAAACAAATTAACTATCCATTAAAGGCAAGGCTATGGAGACAGAAAGTAATTAATGATTGGCAGGTGTACTGGAGAGAAATGAAGGGATGCCTGCTAATGAAAACATTTCATTTTAGATGAGATGGCTTTCTTTTAGATTATGTGGTGATAGCTGCAATTACCCTGTGAGTATATTAAAACTACTCAATCGTCCGCTTTCAAATGGAAAAATTAATGCATGTGAATTGCATCTCAGTTAAAGTCACACACCAGAGAGTAGTCATTTCAGTGGGTCAGTAGAAAGAGAATAATTAAATATTAATAAATTTAGAAGACATTTAGAGACTTCCAAAAAGAGGTGAGAACTGTAGTAGATTTGCAGAGCGGTGCTGGGTCTATTCACTAGGAGAGAAAGGGTTTCTGCTGTAAGGAAGGTGACAAAGTGAGTGGGCTTGCAGTTCCAGTCACAGAGGACCCACCTTAGCTGAAGTCAGACTGTTAGTCCCAACTTGTACTCTCTGACACTTACAAAGACGCTTGTCTGCCTCCACCTCATGTAGAATTCACAGTTAAAGAGCAAGCAACTCAACTGCAAATCATCCAAGATTGCATTATTTCCCATCAATGACTTACTATTTTCTCCTTAAAGAACCAGCTTTCTGAGTTCCATCCCACCAGACAACACTGAAAGAAATCCCACATTGGTCATCAATTTATCGAGAGGCTCAATCTCCACTGTACAGAAAGAGATATTTATCCTATGACCATGCAGCATTTTCTGTGATGCTATGAATTTCAAGAAGGGGTTGTCTGTGTATCTATAGGAATAGGAAGCTTCTAGCCATGTGACTTGTCTGGAAATCACTAGTGATGATTCTCTGGTTAAGGTTTCAATAGCTTACTATGTGATGCTATACATCATGTCTCCATTTGGAACCAGCTCCATTCAGGAGATGGTTTCATGATGTTGCGCAGCAGAACGCTATTTTAAAATACCACTTTCAGCACATTCATCAGCATTCCAAGAATACTCTGCTTGGCTCTGATGGTAGGGTCTGAGAAAAGGCTGGCTGTGGTAGATATTTTGAGGGGATCTTTGTTGAAATGCTGTTTTAATGAAAAAGAAGGAAAGCACAAGCTTCCTGGAATTAGCAGGACATCTAAGAGTGAGTAATCTACTGGCCCACCTACTGATCAAATTCTGTCTGACGTTCCTTACTAGGGCTTCAACACTTAACAGCTTTATGTCCAAGCAGCTTATGACTGGACAGTTTTTATCTCAACAGTCCTCATTGTTTGGCCAAAACCACAAATGAGAACAGACATCAGAAACTTAAAAAAATGCATACTATCAAGAGCATACTTCTTGCCCCAACACTAGAAACGTATGGGGCTGGATAACTCTATGCTACAGGGGTATCTTATTCACTGTAGGATGTAAATGCAATACCATTCCCAGCCTTCATCCACTGGATACCACTCACCCTCTATTCTAGTTGTGTCAATCAAAATTCTCTCCAGACATTTCTGAATGTCCCTGGGTAACATGTATGGAGGAGAAAAAAAGTACCTCCAGTAGAGGCATAAAAATTCAAGAGTAACAAAAAAAAATGCATCACTTAACCATTAATTGATAAAAACGTACTCTTCATCCCCCAATGGTACATTCTTTGTTATTATCTAAATTTATCCAATGTTTATCAAGTTGAATAAATAGATGATGGTGCCTATTTGAATGAGAACAATTAAGTTAAGCATTACTTTTCCCACTATATTTAGTGAATATAGTATATATAGTGAAAATATATAAAACACCAGCATGTAACTGAAAGGCATCTAGAAACATGTTAAATTCTAGAACAGAGCAATGCTGTTTAGGCAGGCTTTCTTTGATTCCAAGCACTTTATCTACACTGCCCTACTTCACTCTGACTTCGGTTCAGTGAGGTAGGCTTGCTGATGTGATTATGAGATGATAACACTGAGGTTCACAAAGGATTGGGTGAACATTTCTCTGTTAATTAGTAGCCAAGTCAGGAGACCCTGTTCGATTCCCAAAGCAAAATACAGCAATTCCTTGAAACTGAGGACTTGATCACCAAGCCCTTAGCCAAAGGAGTATATTGTACATGATTATTTTAAGTCTGTCTCGTCTTAAAAAATTATAAATATGAATGAGAACAAGTTAAATGCACAGGAAATTATTCTTATCCATTTTGGATCCGCCTTCAGTGAATATTTTCAAAACACGAAAGACTGTGCGTGAGTCACCCTTTGAGCGGAAGCCTAATTTAAGCAAAACTGCTTCGCAGGTTAATTAGCAAAGGAGAAAGCGGCCCTGTGCTTCACATGGAGAACAGTATAGTAGCTTGTGTTGACAGGCTTCGTCATCCAAGAGTCACTAATCTTCACGGCTGGCTTTGGCTAGAATTTTGCGTGTGTAGAGAAGTCTACAGATGTCTACCTCTTGCGCTTAAGCACGGTACTGTGGTGATAGCATTAAAGCATGTTTGGGATGCAACAAACTTCACATCTAGAAGCACAAAGAACCTTCCCCCTAAATGCACAGGAGCAATGTTTGAAATATCTACTCCACATTTGCCTTCCACGTCTCTCTTTTTCCCTGAGCCCTGTTATATAAAGGTTTAGGTGTTCTGGGGAATAATTGGGCATCAAGTGTGGCAGGGTGTGGGAGGATACTTAGTTACCTCCATTATTACACACTTTATTTAGGAGGTGGGCAATTCCTATTTATATCACCTCAGATGAAGATACACCCCAGCAGTTTGGGAGGGGGAGAGCACCAAAACAAGTGGATAATTTCACTTGAACACCTTGTACTAAGTACAAGCCTGATTAGTTCCTTCATCTTCTTAGAAAGGAACAGATGGCATTGCAAACAATAGTTTGTATTAGCTGCTAACTGCGGGACGGCCAAGGGTTTGAAAATGTTAAAAGGAGTAGAACATCAACAGAGAATAGCAAGTGATTATGCATACAATGTGAACACGTGGCCCCACACTGAACCGCCGTATGACGATATAGCAGCGTATTTCAGAAGGAAACAAAAAAGTGGTTCTGGTACCTAGGGTGAATATATACTGTATCTCAGTAAGTATTTCACTAAGTGACATGGAAACTCCCTAGTATATGAAATAAGGTCTTTTTGCCTTGTTCCTAATTTACTCCTCTAAAGCCCTGGTGTCAAATCTCACATGGCTATTGAGTACCAGGCATATAGCAAGTTGAAATTGAGATATATTATAAAAGCAAAATACGTGCTTGTACTTCCAATACTTGTCAATTAACAATATATGCCATGTGTCTTTTTACTAAATTTTCTACTGCTAGGATATCGAAGTAATATTTCAGCTGGATCAGGTAAAATTAAACATTATATTACTTTTTATAGTTTAAATATCATGTAAGCATGGCCATGAGAAAATTTTAAATTACATCTGTTATTTGATTCACATTTCTACTGGACAACCTTGTGAAGACTGAAAGTTACTTTAGGGCATGATTTATGTCGAACTTGAAGGCACTTCCTTGCAAAAGTGTTGCTTGACTGAACTTGGCTCCGGCACTACAAATGTTAACTTCAAACATACTTGAAAACTGAAATTTCATTCACTGCCTTCTTGGCAGAATCTGTTAGATAAACAAATCTACGCTTTTGAGACATGAAAAAGTAACTATATTTTCTCCCCTTGCAGATTTTCTTAAACCATGTTAAAGTCAAGATGAAACAAGCTCTAATATTGAAATGGACTCATAATTAGGTGCTGAGGCCTACAGTCCTGTAATGATGTAGAAAAACTCATGGATGGAGAAAGGCCAGGACTGTCCATGACGGGAGAGAAAGTGTTGCCTATAAGAACACACACATGTTACAGATCCTTAAGTTGGATCACTCAGTGCTCTCCTGATTTTATTATTAGCTTCCTGGTTTTCCTATTTCTTCTCTATTTTTCCTACTGACACCTAACTGACTTACATCTGGGTCACAAGGCCTAGGCTACTTTTCTCACCACTCTGCAGAGCTGTCTGCATTCGTTGCCTCTTTAATTGCTAATTCGTCTTAGACCTTACCACTGAAACTCATTGTGAACATTTGACTCAAAATATATCACAGCAGTAAGCAGCCTTTCAGATTTGCATTACTCTTAGCCTTACATTAAAGTTGAAAAATTCGACTTTACCTATGGTAGGTAGGCAATCAAGTTCACAGATGAGAATGAGAATTATCTGTGATCAGCTCTGCCAAGTTCTTCAAGTCTTCACATTTCAATACACAAGTTTAACGCTTAAAAACAGAAGTCGATACTGGGCATACAAAAAAAAACCCAGATAAACAAATTAAAAAGAAATCAGGAATTATAAAGCTAATCTTTTCCATTGCTTTGCTTTATCTACCTTAAAATTATTGTATGCCCTTAGAACTCAAAGGAAGCAACAATGTCTGCCAATAGAGACCACATTTTCTTTTCAGTTCCTAAGCTTCGTGCCCCGTACCCACCATGCCTCATCTTAAGATGTGTTGTATTTGTGGGTGGTTATGGATTTTTTTATAATCTAGAGCTCAAAGAAAATAAGGTCAAAAAATACTGCTGTGGGTAACCTCAGGAAGGAAAAATGTCCACAAAACTATTAAAAAGAAAAGAGAAGGTCATTCCTCTTAAGGTAGGTCCAGTACAGTAAATCCTTCACCATTTGGGACTGAGTCACTCTAGATAAGCATACATCCTGCTCAGCCCAGGACGAATTCTCTAGCCTTATTTTCTATAAGAGTTTCATCTCTTTAACAGAGACCCTTCCAGGACTTTTTTGGAAACTGCTGAAGCAATATGTCTTATAGCTACAAATGCGGTTGAAAGGCAGATCGAATGAAGATCTGAGTGAGTCTCACAGTATTGCCACATGAAGTTGATTGCTCTCGGCACAGTGACACTGACATTTCATTAGGACTGATATGCCTTTTCCATAAGGTACTCGGAGTACTGATTGTCTAGCTGTGAGAGACCTCTGGCTACATCTCCAGAAAAAGGTTAAAGGAGTAGCTGATTCTTAGCGTTCTCTTGTCCACGTTCAACAGTACGGATAGATCACTATTCCTCTGTAGATTCTAACCTCTACTACCAAATCCCAAAGTCCCAGAATATCAAATGCTGCCTCCACTGCCATTCTGTCCTTTTGTGCTGTCCACACGTGTTCTTATTCTCAAAATGAGCTCATGTATCTGTCACCTGTCTCCTTTTATAAGACACACCTGTGGTGAAAGGAAGACCTGGATGAAAACCTTATCTGGATCCCAAGTCTACTTTGAAGGAGAATTCCCCCTTTTCAATAATAATAATAATAATAATAATAATAATAATAATAATAATAAGGAAACCCATAGTCATTCCTATCAGTTATAATCCTGAACTCTTAAGTTTCTGTGATATGGTTATTATGTTATCACAAATATATAGACAATGTTTTTAAGTTTTAAATGATGAATCATTGACACAGAAATCAGAAATCCTTGGTTGCTGAATTGTTGTACAGTCAAATTCTAGTCAAATAAGAATGTCTGCTTCTCTTTTCATTGATGATTAAATTTAAATCATAGTGGCCTTTTTGTCTGCAAGGTCCTTGGAGCCAGGCAAGAGGTCCCTGCTCCTGTGCTGAGAGGATCCAGACAGGTGAGTGAGTGGCCTTGTGGCCGGATAGTCCTGGGGAACTGAGTACAGGCCCCCTCCAACTCCCTAAGCTTTTCTGGCCATGCGGTGGAGTGTTTCCCAGCTGCTGACTCTCTTTAGCACATTCTAGCCTGCCCCCAAGGAATCCTTTTCATCTGTGAGGTCCTTGAATCCCCCAACTCAGCCTGCTTCAGAGCAGAAGGGATCTGAGAGCCAGCTCCAGTGCTGAGGGAACTTAGGAAAGGGTAGAACAAGAAAAACTCCCAAGTACACAGTCAGCCACAGCAAAGATTGGACCAAGACGCTAAGACTCTGCTGGCCTCATTTGAAGGAAGAGATGGGCAGGCGCCAATGCAAGGATTCCTCCAACAACCTGAAAAGCAACATGATAACAACAGAAGCCACTGATCATGCAACAGGAAGGCTTGACCACCCTAACCCAGAAGAAATAGAAGAAATCAACTTTAAACATAACCTTATAAAAATGATTGAGACCCTTAAACAGGAAGCAAAAAACATTCTTAAAGAAATGGAAGAGAAGACAAACAAAAAGTTAGAAGAAATTAATAAATCCCTCAAAGATACTCAAGAAAACCAAGAAAAAGCAATCAAACAGGTAAAGGAAATAGTTCAAGACTTAAAAACCGAAATGGAGGTAATGAAGAAAACACAAACCAAGGGATCACTGGATATGGAAAATCTGGGTAAATGAACAGGAACTACAGAGACAAGTATTACCAACAGAACTTAAGAGATAGAAGAAAGAATCTCAGGTGCTGAGGATACAATAGAGGAAATAGACTCACTGATCAAAGAAAACAGCAAATCCAACAAATTCTTAACACAAAACATCCAGGAAATCTGAGATACCATGAAAAGACCAAACCTAAGAATAATAGGGATAGAAGGAGAAGAATTCCAGCTCAAAGGCCCAGAAAATATATTCAACAAAATTATAGAAGAAAACTTTCCCAACCTAAAGAAGGATATTTTTATGAAGGTACAAGAAGCTTACAAATATCAAAGAGACTGGATCAAAAAAATTCCCTTAACATATAATAATCAAAACAGAAAACATACAGAATAAAGAAAGAATCTTGAGAGCTGCAAAGGAACAAGGTCAAGTAACATATAAAGGTAAACCTATCAGAATTTCACCTGACTTCTCAATGGAAACCATGAAAGCCAGAGGTCTTGGATAGATGGGCTACAGACACTAAGAGACCATGGATGCAAGCCCAGACTACTATACCCAGCAAAGCTTTCTTTTGCCACTGATGGAGAAAACAAGATATTCCACAACAAAAACAGATTTAAACAATATGTATCCACAAACCCAGCCTGACAGAAAGTACTAGAAGGAAAACCTCAACACCAGGAAGCCAACAACACCCACAATAGCACAGACTCGTGACAACCCTCCACCAACATAACTCAAAGAAGGGACACACAAACACTACCACCAAAAAAATAACCGGAGTTAACAACTACTGGTCATTGTGACAACCCTCCACCAACACAACTCAAAGAAGGGAAACACACAAACACTACCACCAAAAAAGTAACCGGAGTTAACAACTACTGGTCATTAATATCGCTTAATATCAATGGACTCAATTCACCTATAAAAAGGGATAGGTTAAGAGGATGGATACAAAAACAGGATCCAACATTCGGCTGTTTACAAGAAACACACCTCAACCTCAAAAACAGACACTACCTCAGAGAAAGGGCTGAGGAAAGATTTTCCAAGCAAAGAGACCTAAGAAACAAGCAGGTGTGGCATTCCTAAGATCTAAAAAAAAATGATTTCAAACTAAAATCAGTCAGAAGAGATGAAAAAGGACACTATACTAATAATAGGAACAATTCATCAAGATGAAGTCTCAATCCTGAAATCTATGCTCCTAATAAAAAAGCACACACATATGTAAAAGAAATTTTACTAGAACTCAAATCATACATCAAACCCCACACACTAATAGTAGGAGATTTCAACACTCCTCTCTCACCAATGGACAGGTCAACCGGACAGAAACTTAACAGAGAAATAAGAGAACTAACAGATGTAATGAATCAAATGGACGTAACAAACATCTATAGAACATTTCACCCAAAAAGAAGAGTATACCTTCTTTTCAGTACCTCATGGAACCTTCTCGAAAATTGATCACATACTCGGTAACAAAACAAACATCCACAAATAAAAAAATATGGCATAACCACCTGTGTCTTATATGATCACCATGGACTAAAGCTAGAATTTAACAACAATTCCACCCCTAAAAAGCCAACAAACTCATGGAAAGTGAACAGTCTATTACTGAACCACCCCTGGGTCAAGGAAGAAATAAAGAAAGAAATTAAAATCTTCCTTGAATTCAGTGAAAATGAAGACACAACATACCCAAACCTATGGGACACTATGAAAGCAATGCTAAGAGGGAAGTTCATGGCACTAAGTGCCCATATAAAGAAAACGGAGAAAGCTCACATTAGAGACTTAACAGCACACCTGAAAGATCTAGGAAAAAAAAAGAAGCAGACTCACCCAGGAGAAGTAGAAGACTGGAAATAAACTGAGGACTGAAATCAACAAAATAGAAACACAGAAAACAATCCAAAGAATCAATGAAATAAAGAGCTGGTTCTTTGAGAAAATAAGCAAGATTGACAAACCCCTATCCAAAACTAATCAAAAGAAAGAGGGAGAACACTCAAATTAACAAGATCAGAAATGAAAAGGGGGACATAACAACAGACACTGAGGAAATTCAGAGAATCATTAAGTCTTACTACAAAAGAGTGGACTCCACAAAATTGGAAAACACAAAAGAAATGGACATTTTTTAGATATATACCATATACCAAAATTAAATCAAGACCAGGTGAACAATTTAAATAGACCTATAAGTCACGAGAAAATAGAAGCTGTCGTCAAAAACTTTCCAACCAAAAAAAACCCCAGGACCAGATGGTTTTAGTGCAGAATTTTGCCAGACATTCCAAAGAAGAGCTAACACCTATTCTCCTTAATGTATTCCACATAATAGAAACAGAAGAGTCATTGCCAAATTCTTTTTATGAAGCTACAGTTACCCAGATACCAAAACCACACAAAGGCTCAACCAAAAACGAAAATTATAGACCAGTCTCACTCATGAACATCGATGCACAAAATTCTCAATGAAATACTGGCAAACCAAACCCAAGAACACATAAAAAAATCATCCATTATGACCAAGTAGACTTCATCCTAGAGATGCAGGGCTGGTTCAACATATGAAAATCTATCCATGCAATCAATCATAAAAGCAACATAAAGCAAGCCAATAGCTAACATCAAATTAAATGGAGAGAAACTCAAAGACATTCCACTAAAATCAGGCTGTCCACTCTCTCCATATCTCTTCAACATAGTGCGTGAAGTTCTTGCAATAGCAATAAGACAACATAAGGAGATCAAGGGGATTTGAATTGGGAAGAAAAAAGTCAAACTTTCTTTATTTGCAGATGTTATCATAGTGTACCTAAGTGACCCCTAAAACTCTACCAAAGAACTTCTACAGCTGATAAATACCTTCAGTGATGTGGCAGGATACAAGATCAACTCAAAAAAAAAAAAACAGTAGCCCTTCTATACACAAAGGATAAAGAAGCAGAGAGGGGAAATCAGAGAAACTTCACCTTTCACAATAGCCACAAATAGCATAAAGTATCTTGGGGTGACACTAACCAAGAAAGTGAAAGATCTATTTGACAAGAACGTTAAGGCTTTGAAGAAAGAAATGAAAGAGGACACCAGAAAATGGTAGGATCTTCCATGCTCTTGGATTAGTAGGATCAACATAGTAAAAATGGCAACAATAATCAACTTTATATGGAAAAACAAAAAACCCAGGATAGCCAAAACAATCCTATACAATAAAGGAACTTCCGGAGGAATTACCATCCCTGACTTCAAGCTCTATTACAGAGCCACAAAAATGAAAACAGCTTGGTATTGGCATAACAACAGAGACGTTGACCAATGGAATCAAATCAAAGACCTGGTTATTAATCCACAAAGCTATGAACGTCTGATTTTTTGACAAAGAGGCTAAAATTATACAATGGAAGACAGCATCTTTAACAAATGGTGCTGGCATAACTGGATGTTAACCTGTAGAAAAATAAAAATAGATCCATATTTATCACCATGCACAAAACTTAAGGCCAAATGGATTAAAGACCTCAATATAAATCCGACCACACCGAACCTGATAGAAGAGAAAGTGAGAAGTAGCCTGCAATACATGGGCAAAGGAGATCACTTCCTACATATAAACCCAGTAGCACAGACAATAAGAGCAACAATGAATAAATGGGACCTCCAGTTTTGAGAAGCTTCTGTAAAGCAAAGGACACAGTCATTAAGACAAAAATGCAACCCACTGAATGGGAGAAGATCTTCACCAACCCCACATCAGACAAATGCCTGATCTCCAAAATATATAAAGAACTCAAGAAACTAGACATTAAAATTCTAAATAACCCAATTAAAAAATGGGGTACTGAACTGAACAGAGAATTCTCAACAGAAGAATTTCAAATTGCCAAAAGATACTTAAGGACATGTTCAACTTCCTCAGCTATCAGAGAAATGCAAATCAAAACAACTTTGAGATACCATCTTACACCTGTCAGAATTGGTAAAATCAAAAACACCAATGATAACCTATGCTGAAGAGGATGTGGAGTAAGGGGAACACTCATCCATTGCTGGTGGGAATGCAAACTGGTACAACCACTTTGGAAATTAGTATGGCAATTGCTCATAAAATTGAGAATCAACCTACCTCAGGATCCAGCAATATTACTCTTGGAAATATACCCAAGAGAAGCCCAATCATACTATAAAAGTATTTGTACAACTATGTTCATAGTAGCATTATTTGTAATAGCCAGAACCTGGAAACAACCTAGATGACCCTCAATGGAAGAATGGATTAAAAAAAAGTGTGGCACATCTACACATTAGAGTACTACTCAGCGATAAAAACAATGACATCTTGAATTTTGCATGCAAATGGATGGAAGTAGAAAACACTATCCTGAGTGTGATATGACCCAAAAATATGAATATGGTATGTACTCACTCATTAGTGGATTCTAGAAATAAACAAAGGACATTGAGCTTATAGTTTGAGATCCTAGAGAATCTAAGTAATAAGGTGAACCCAAAGAAAAACATATATAGATCCTCCTGGAAATTGGAAGCAGACAAGATCACCAGGCAAAAGTTGAGAGGGGGTGGGGGTGGGGTGGGTGGAGGGGAGAGAGAAGGGAGAAGTGGAGGGTTGTGGAGAGCTTGTGAGAGTGGGATGGTTGAGATGGAGGAAAGACAGATATGGGAGCAAGGAAGAAGATATCTTAATTAAGGGAGGCATTGTGGGGTTGGCAAGAGGCTTGACTCTAGAGCAGGTCCCAGATGTCCTCAGGGATGTCCCCAGCTAGGACCCTGGGTAGTGGAGGAGAGGATGCCTGAATTGGCCTTGTCCCATAATTAGACTGATGACTATCTTTAATATCACCATAGAACCTTCGTCTGGCAACAGATGGAGATAGAGACAGAGTCCCACAAAGAGTACTGCACTGAGCTCCCAAGGTCCAGTTGAAGAACAGAAGAAGGGAGAATATGACCAAGGAAGTCAGGACGGCGAAGGATTGATCCACCTAATGAGACAGTGTGCCTGAACTAATGGGATCTCACCAAAGCCAGCTGGAGTGGAACTGAACAAGCATGGGATCAAACTGGACCCTCTGAATGTGGCTGACAATTGGGGCAGACTGAGAAGCCAATGATAATGGCACTGGGATTTGTCTCTATGGCATGTACTGACTTTTTGGGATCCTAGTCTATTTGGATGCACACCTTCCTAGGCCTAGATGGAGGGGGGGAGGGCCTTGGACTTCCCACAGGGCAGGGTACCCTGCCCTCTCTTAGGACTGGAAGGGAAGGAGGGGAGGGTGAGGGGGGAGCGGGAGAGAAGTGAGAGGAGGGGAGGAAGTGGAAATTTTGATTCGTAGTATTAATAAAGTAATAAAAAAATTTAAATCATAGCCAAGAGAAAAGTTGGCAATTTCATCCTTGGGAAGAAGACAAAAAGCTTAATATGATGAAGCCTGAAGACAGTGTTTGGAATCAGATATCATGAGTTCTAAACACAATTCCAACACATAAGATCGCTGTGACCTTAGGGAAGTTACTTAGCCTCTACAAGCCTCAGTTTCAACAGAATTGAATGAATAGAATCTACTAGAAAGTTGCTGTAAATCCTTACTAGCTAGTATGCATGCAAGGCATTGAGTAAAATAATTTGGTACATAGTGAGCGAGAGAACTTCTTTTACCCAAATTCCTGATCTTCTCGCAAAAGAAAAGTACATTGAACTTTCTCTAGGTAAAGCAATCTTTGAATAATTGAAAGACTTCAAGAATTCAGTTTCCAAGATATCGATTTTTTTCCTTTTTGAAGTTCTTAGCATTATTTTGCCTCAAGCAATCTGATTGATCTAGCAGTAAACACACACATGCACACACAGACACACACCCACACACCCAGAGAGAGAGAGAGAGAGAGAGAGAGAGAGAGAGAGAGAGAGAGAGAGAGAGAAGAGAAGAGAAGAGAAGAGAAGAGAAGAGAAGAGAAGAGAAGAGAAGAGAAGAGAAGAGAAGAGAAGAGAAGGAGAGAACCACGCCACACAACCACCACTACTAGAAATAAAATCACCACAGCAGCCACCATGACTACTAGCTAGTTAAATAGACCATGGTACACTTGCTTACTAATGTCCATGCAAAATGCATCCTTGCTTCCTGTGGTTGGCAGTTGTGGTTGTTCCTAGCATACTAGCCCTGATTAATGTGTGGGATGTGTGGGTTTGGGTGCAGAAAAAGGCTAGAATATACTCACTTAAATGACCATTGCTCATTCTGTTTTGGTGTTCCAGGACATAAAATAAACTGGCTGTCAAATCCATATTGTAAGTAAACTGAAAATTTTCTTTGGTACAAATATGGCAAAGCACCACATAACAAGATAACTGGAGAGCTTTTGTTTTATAAGGAAATGTGTATAGTCAGATATAAAAAAGAGAGCATTTAACTTTATCATTGGTTGAATTTATTTTTTACAACTAGTTTACTGATACATAATTCACCTACTATAAAACACACATTTCAGGTGTCAGTTCACTGGCAGCTTATATATTCAGAATTGTGCAACTACCACCACAACCAATTTCAGAATCGACTTTTCAACTTGAAAAGAAGCTCTATATCCATTCATGAAAAGGTATTCTTTATTTTATCCCGCCCCACCCCCTGCCTCAGTCCTGGAGAAGCACCAATCTGCTTTCTTTATAAGTTGGATTTGTCTACTCTGGACACACTATGAAAAGAGAATTTTATGTCATGTAACTTTTTATATGATATAAATTCACTTCTTTTAGATTAGAGAGCACTTTATCAATTCATCAGTTGATGGAGACATAGGATTTTTTTCATTTTTTTTACTATTATCAGCAGTGTATATATACCCAAATACATATTTCTCTTGTTTATGTCCCTAAGAGCTCATATAGTAACTCCATGTTTAAGCTATTGTGGAAGTGACAAGCTCTTTTTCAAACTGGCTACACCATTTTAAATTCTCACCAGCAGTTTGTGAGGGTTCTAATTTTTTCAAATCCTAGGCAACGTTTTTTATTATCTTTTTCATTGTTGCCAGTGTAGTGGTTATAAACTAGCATTTCCTGTGAGTTTCATTTTTCTTTTCCAAATGAATAATAATTTGATTTTGTGTGTGTGTGTTTTCATGCCCTGTTGGTGAGCTTTATGTTTTCAAGGGCTTATTGGAGAATAATGGGGAGGAGTTGTTGTGGAATTCAACAGAATAGTGAAGGAATCAGATATAGAAATAACATTCTACAGCTGAATATTTTTTGTTCTGCTAGCACACTTAACACCCTAAGGGTCTTTTAAATAGTTTTATTATTGAGAGTAGACTTTGTGAGCTATCAGTCGCTTACCTAAAATATGATACAATTATCTTCAACAAATCACTGAAAATATAACTACAAGCTATGTGTTCACTGGCCAAAAATCTTATCCGGAACTTCTGAGTCAAAAATTAAGAACACATTCTGGCAGCCTACTAAGCAGATATGATGTGTGCATATTTGTATGTGGTTGGAAACAAGGAGAAGAGGCTGGTTTGATAACAAAAATGGCAACCAACTTCTCAATGTATGATATGTGACAAGTATGTTGTAAACAGGCAAGAATTGTGTAATTTTCAGCTAAAATATCTACCAGTCTCTTCATAATCCTTCAGGGGTCTTTTTTTTATTACTGTTCTTGGTGGGAGTTTGTTTTTCTGTAACAGAGAAAGGAAACCAAGTCCTTTTCACGGCCATGGTCACCTCCTGTTATGGTTAGCAGCCATAGAGAGTCCTTAAATAGAAAACTCCACCCTGCTGTTATCAAACCGTCTCTAGTGTTGGATACTTGTCCTTGGGATGGTTCAAAAGTCACCCAGTAGTCCCCGACTGGCAGGGTTCTATAAGGAGATCTGATGACAGAATTTGGTAATCAGGGATGCTGCTGTTCAAATTGAAATGTTAGAATCCTCTATTTGCTAGTTAATTGGCATGTAAAAATTGCTGCTCAGAGGCAGCTAAGACCAGTGGAAAGCATGTTTATAGGAAGTAGCATTTCACAATATGTATCCATCAATTTTTATGATGATGGCTGAGAAGATAACCAAATTTGGAGACACTATGGCTATCCCAGCAATATAAAGGCACCCTATGCTGAGTGTCTTCAGTTTCATTGCCTTTTAATAATATGACAAAATTGATCAACACAAACACACTCCATACTTCACATATTTCATATCTTCCCTTTTTTCCTAGATCTCAGTCTTCATACTGTGAGTCATCCAAAACTATCATTCTTCTTACCTACCCCAACCCATCTGGCTAAGGCCTCTCAGAATACCTACTGCGTCACTGCCTCACTTTTTGTACTTCCTTTCTTCCATCTTCTATGTCTTTTGGCTTCATGAGTTTTTCTCACCAATTTCTTCCTAGAGAACATTCCTTGTCTTCAACCATATACTGTCCATTTGGCCTATAGATTAGGCAGAGACATCACTTTTCTAAGCATAACAGATACAGTAGAGTTGAAGTGACTCTATGGCCTGCAGGGAAATGGGCAGAGTTTATCTCAGGATGTATCCTGTGATATCGATGCCAAATGTTAAGTCAGAAGCTGTGGCCACATGCCCTCTGGACTTTCAGAGTGTTGCTGCTAAGCACTGGAACAGAAATCTTAACCCAGGGGCCTTTGCCACTATGCCTTAAGAGATATGAAGTTCCACCAGGGAATCCATGGTCAGGGTTATGTTTCTGGAGTTGAACAGTAGGAAAAAAGAAGGGTGTGCTATTTACTTTGTGAAATGGTTACTGTTAGAATATGTGCAAACTTCAGGGATCTCTTTTTAAGAGAAGGATTCTGTTTATAAATGCACAGGTAGTTTAACAATTTTTAAAAAGAGCACCATAGGAAATGGAACTTGAAACCATATGACCTCCTTCTAATGTGTCTTTGCTTCCAAAGAGAAAAAAGATGAGACAAAAAAAAAGTTGTTTACAAATAAACAACTAGGATGGTTAGGACCAAAAAGCCGAAGAGTCAGCACCTGCTGCTGAGAATGTGAAAAAACTGGACCTGTTGAGGACGTGTAAAAGTATTTAGTCAGTTTTGGAAAACAGCTCCTCAGAAGAGAGAATGGAGTTCCCATGATGACCCAGAAACTACACTTCTAGGGGGATCTTCCTGAGAAATGAAAGCATGCATCTACACTAAACACGTAAATGTTCAGAGCAGCAAGAAAGAAACTGGAAGCAAGACAAACATCTGTTACCTGATTAAAGAATAAACAAAATGTGTCATATCCATAAGATGGAAGATTAGGGTTAAAGATGTGACTCAATCTATAGAATGCTTGCCTAGCATACACTTAAGCCCTGAGATCCATCCTCAGTGCCACATAAAACCAGGCATGATGGCACACATCTTCAATCCCAACACTCAGAACACAGAGGCAGGATGATCAAAATGTCAAGGTCATCATCAGCTACATAATGAGTTCAAGACAAGCATAAATATACACACACATATATATATGCATGTGTATGTATATTTGTATTTAATGGCTTTATATATATACATATACATATATAGTCATTCAATAGAGAATTACCTGGTTGTCAAAAGGAACTTCTTCCTGATTACATGCTTCAACATATATATAAATTGAAAGCATGTTGACTGAAAGGAGTCCATGGGAAAGGATCCTACATTATATGGGCTCATTTATATAAAAAAATTCATATTAAGTAGTCGAGAGGCAAAAAGCAAAGTATTAGCTTTCCATGGCCTAAAGTGCTAGTCACCATGGAGATGAATGAAGAAAGACTGCTAATAATATGGAGTTACTTTGAAGAAGGCAAAAGTACACTGAACTTTGTCAGCTGATATAACTGACCACTCCCACAAAATCAAAATCCATTAGCATACGTATTCCTTCTTTGTGCATCGAAACTTCTAGATAGGTTTAATATCCCTTAAATTTGTACCACAGGCTAAGTTGAACAAAAGAAATTTCTCACCACGACATTCTGTTCCACAGCCTTTCAAGGGCCCTAGAAAACACCCTACATAGCAAACAGTCTTTAAATTACCCTGGAACTGTGTCGCAGTACGATTCAAAAAGCCACCAGTCTTCCTAGCAACCTCATACTAACGTACATTTTCAACTGTATTTAACAACTTTAGTAAAAGATAAAGATATTAAAAGCTTTTATTTTTAAGGAACAGCGATTAACTGAGATCTTTTCATTGAATTAATGAGAGAAGAGTATGTAGCTTCCACAAAATAACTTGTTTTGCCCCCTAACCGTGGAGAAAATTCTTGTGACGGTATATAGGAAGTTATTCACCATTCCATAGTCTCTTGTCTCTTGTCTCTTGTCTCTCGTCCCTCTCTCTCTCTCTCTCTCTCTCTCTCTCTCTCTCTCTCTCTCTCCTTTCTTCCTTATCTCCCTCCCCCCACAAACATCATTTCTCAAGAAAAGAAAATACTGGTTTTGAATTGTCTTTTTATATTAAAGAACTAACCATTGATCAGCATGACACACTGCACAAACCGAGTCATTTCCACATCCCTCTGCAGCACAGCACAACTGTGAAAGGAGATAAGTGTGTCTGAGTTCGGATTTGCACCGCCCAATTACTTTCCTAAAACCAAACCCCCTCTCTAGACCAATCCACAAACTTCTGACAGAGGTCTCCACAAGTCACAGGATGCCAGGTTCTAAGTGGAGCATGCTATGGTTCTCACAAGGGTGCTGACCTGATTTCTATTTTCAACTGGAATTTCCTCCTCTAGGGTCATTTGATCCCCACCCTCAGGGACATTTTTCTAGTTCCCTGTTCCCACCCCACCTAGCCCCTTGCTTTGGAATCAAAGAGAATTCCAAGCTCAGACTCCTGTACAGTGCAATGGTAAGACTCATGGTCATGCTTAAACTCTTGGGGGAGTTAACACGGTGAGACCGTGGAGATCCTCTTAGAAGAAAGACACCAAGGTGACATTTACTCAGGAAGCTGCTGAGATCTAAGGCAAGTCCTGCAGGAAATGATAGCAGGAGGCCATGTCGGAGAGCAAAAGCTGTTAAGGCATCTCCATTCAAAGGGGTCACAGGAATGTGAAAAAGTCAGCCAAAAGAAACATCAGAGAGTGGAAGACCAGGCCACATCCCTTGGCAAAACACGGCTGCTCTGGCAAGACCGCGAGCTCACTTACACACTCATCCAGCTCTGTGGCAGAGTTGCTTACTATGCAGAGTTGAAAGCATGGAGCAGTCGTATGTTTATAGTGAGCCTTTCTTTACAATCTCTCCTTTACAGGAGCTCTGGATACAGTGATGTTGAACCTCAGTGTATAAACAAGAAGACCCGCAATTCTAAATCACTAAGAGAATGACAGTTTTCACAGTCTAATTCTCCTCTTTGACAAGATAAACATGGCAACCTTTAAAACGTTATTCTGCCTATGGCACTTACCTAATAAGTCATGAAAACCCCCATTGTTTTACCCCATACTCCTATTTAGTTGTTTTTTGTTGTTGTTGTTGTTGCTTATTTTTTCAAGGCAGTTTCTCTGTGTAGCTTTGGAGACTGTCTTGAAACGTGTTCTGTAGCTGAGGCTGGCCTTGAACTCACAGGGATCTGCCTGCCCTTCTCTCTCCCGAGTGCTGGGATTAAAGGCGCATGCCACATGTTTATTTTTTTATTTTATTACTTAAAAAAATTGCCAATTCAAATTCCCACTCCCTCCCTTCCTCCCACTCCCTCCCCTCCTCCCTCTCCTTCCACAGACCCTTCCACCCAACCCCCTCCAATCCCAAGAAAGGGTTATGCACCCTGAACTGTGGAAAGTCTAAGGCCCTCCCTACTACATCCAGTCCAAGCAAGGTTTACATCCAAAGAGAGTAGGATTCCAAGAAGCCAGTACATGCCATAGAGACAAATCCTAGTGTCACCACCCCTCAGTCGGCCCCAACTGTCAACCCCCTTCAGAGTTGACTCCCAGTCCAGTTGGAGTTGGTGAGCTCCCATTAGCTCAAGCAAACTGTCTCAGTGAATGAACCCCTCATAGTCTTGGATTCCTTGCTCATACTCTCACTCCTTCCACTCTTCAACTGGATCTTGGGAGCTCAGTCCAGTGCTCTGATGTGGGTCATTGCCTCTGTTCCCCTCTGTTGTTGGACGAAGATTCTATGGTGATATTTCAGATAATCATCAGTCTGACTACAGGGTAAGGTCACTTCAGATACCTGCTCCTCTATTGCTTAGGGTCTTAGCTGGGGTCATCACTGTGGGTTCTTGGGCATTATTCTAGAGCCAAGTTTCTTGCTAACTCCATAATGGCTCCCTCAATCAAGATATCTCTTTCCTTGCTCTCATATCTGTCCTTCCTCCATCTTGACTATCCCATTCCCTCAGATTCTCCTCAACCACCACTTCTCACTTTCCTTCTACCCCCTGCCCCCATGCTCCTAACTCACCCATTTATTTTTAACATCGATTTAACAAGTTTATGTGAAGTTGTACTTCTTTTTAATTTGGCAACACTTAATGTAACATGTTATCCTAAGAGGACAGTGAAAGTATCCTAAGATCAGTAAACACATTGACCTGCTAGTCAGTTTCTTTATGAATCGAATCTGGTTCAAACTTCCAGAAACATCACTGTTAAGGAGTCTTTAGTATACAACCATTATAGCTATAATGTACATAATTCAAGTATGGTATTTATAAAATTCTGCATCTCTAGGATTTCAGTCCAAAAGAGTTGTATGTTGTAGTACCTAAAGATTTATAAAGTTTTATGTTTTAAATGTTATAATGTATCTTTTACAATTTTAATTTTCATTCTTAATTAAGTGTATATGCGTGTTTCTGTGTGGTTGTTTGGACATCAATACAGTTGTACACAGGGGCCAGAAGGCATTAGAGCCCCTGGATCAAGATTTACAGGCGGTTCTAAGCCAATGTGGGTGCCAGAAACTCAATTCAGGTCCTCTGGGAGAGCAGGTGCATTCTTAACCACTGAGTCATCTGCGCAGGCCCCCAAAGTTAAGGAATTTTCTTTGTTTTTCTTGAGACAATGTATCTCTGTGTAGCACTGACTGGCATTGAACTCTCTGTATAGATCAGGCTGGCCTTGAAACTCACAGAGATTTGCCTGCCTCACCCTCCTGAGTGCTGAAATTAAACGTGCACCACCATGGCAGGCCTTGATTTTATTGTTTTAAATTATTATTTAAACCTTAAATCCAAAAGATTTTCCAGTGATATAGAAATTGGGAAAAGAGATGAGCTTCACACACTTCAATCTATATACATATATGCATTACTTTTTAGGCAAGAGCTGACTTTATTTTGTACCGTGTACTTACATAACACAACACTAGACCTGTCTAAAGACTCTATGGTAGTTTGAGACTCGTTTTACACTAGAAATAAACTTTTGCAGTAAAAGGCCAGATAGCAAAGCTATACAGTCTTTTGAAAGTATTTGATTTTGACATTGTATCCGCAGATAATATGTAAATGAATGGATGTAGATGTGCTTTAATAAAACTTTATATATAGACCCAAAATATTATTCTCTATGATTTTTACATGGCCTGAAATATCCTGATTTTTTTCAACCATCTAAAAATGTAAAATTGTGCTGGAGAGACAATTCAATGGTTAAGAACACTGGCTGCTCCTATAGAGGACCCACGTTGAATTCCCAGCATCTGCATGGAAGCTCAGAACCATCTGTAACTCTAGTTCCAGGGTATCTGTCACCATCTCCTTACTGCCTTGGGCACCAGGCACAAACATGGTGCGCAGATACACATTCAGGCAAAACTCACACAGACAAAATGGTCAATAAATAAAAAGTAAACGTTATTCTTAGTTTGCAAGACGCATATGAAGGAGGCAAGGGTTTGGACTGACCCATGGGCCACAGTTCGCTCGCCCTTTATTTAACAACTAATGCTGCACTTTCAGGCATTTGTTAGAACGAAGTAGAAGAAAAGGCAGGAAATGGCAGCTGGGCAATTAAGTGGATATAATGAAGGAAAATGAGCAAAATTTTTACACTTCAAAGACAAGAGATTTTATGTATCTATTCTATTTTTAATTTACCTCATTTATTTACATGTCAGGATAGATAATGAATTAGTCATTTTAAAAATAATTATTTTCAACTGAAAATCACCTCATTTGTAATTGCCTCTGATCTTAAAACAAGCAGCAAGCGTATAAAAACTGTTAAGTGACACTAATAAATAGAAGTAAATATAAAAATCTTCAGGGAGTTGTTGGTCAAAGGACACAAATTTTCAGGTAAACAAGAGGAGAGTTTAAAGATTTTATTGTTAGTGCTAAGTGATGACTACAGTTAAGAAATTTTTTTTATTTATTTGAGAACTGCTAACGTGAGACACAGTGTTCTTACCACAAAACAAGCGTGGGAGGCTATAATTCTGTTAGCTACCTTTATTTATGCATTCCAGAATGCATACATGCTTAAAATTTTACTGCATATCATACACAAAAACATCTTTTGGGGCAATCAAGAATAAACTTTGAGGTACTGGGGAGATGGCTCAGTGGTTAAGAGCTCTTCAGAATGAAAAGGGACAGGGAAATGAGGTGAACCAATGTGCATGCTGTGAAAGACACAAGGAATAAATGAAAAATTATAAGAAAGAAGAGCTCTTCTGGAGGCCCCAGGTTCAATTTTCAGCACCCATATGCTGGCTCATAATAGTCTCTAACTCCAGTTCCAGGGGATCTGATGCCCTCTCATTGCTTCCATGGCCACTGTGCATAGCTGCACAGACATGTACACATGCAGATCACAAATATACAGAAAATAAGCGTAAATCCATGTATAAAAAAAGAAGAAACCTGGAGACAGCTGTGTTGGTGCACATCTATTTCAGTACACAAGAGTCAGGGGAAGAGGATTGTCAAGAGTTTGAGAGCACCCTAGGACAGGTAGTGAAATCCAGTGCAGTTTAGGCTACAGACTGAGTTCTTTTTCCCAAATCATAGAAGAATTACAGATGAGTAGACAAACAGAAAGATAAACAGATAGACTGACTGATTTTTTAAAGTCTCTAAAGAAATTATGAATGCCTCCATTTGCTAGTTTGAGGAATGAGAGCTACTGAAGATGAAGGAACAAGGGAAGAGTGTGGCAATTCTGATTAAACATGAACATTATTTATATAATATTTTAAAAACACATTATTATCCTATTACTGTGGTCTTGGGGTATAAGTGGAAGGATACCCAAATTTTACATCTGTTGCATATGATGAAATATATAGATTTTCAGTATAGAACAAATTCATTGACCAAATTGCAAGAAAAAATGAAATAAATTTCAGTATTCTTAAAAACTTTAGTGCACTCAGCAATTTGATTAAACGTTGTGTGTGTGTGTGTGTGTGTGTGTGTGTGTGTGGTGAGTGCATTTCTGCACTTCTTAACTTCTTCCTCTCCCCTTTTCTTCACCCCCATCTTGAAAGGAAAGCATTTCCTTACGCAAGACAGTAGCCATGTAAATGTGATTTGCTCCAGCCAATGGTGCGTAAGGGGAAACAGCAATGTGCTAGATTCCTGTTTATACCCTGGGAGTACTTCATTGATTCTATTTACATTCTTGTGCTCCTAAATATATATGCAGCATCCTATGAGCCAGAGTAGTCTGTCACAGAGCATTAGTCTGACAATAGCTAACTGATACAAACACAATTCTACATTCATACAACACACTATAAAGTAGGCGTTAGTTCCATGTTCCAAAACTTTATGATGAATCTGCATTAAATAGAAAAGTGCATCTCAGTACAGAGATCACCTAGAACAGTGGTTCTCAACCTTTGGGTGACAACCCCTTTGAGGCTGAGTGACTCATGCACAGGGGTCACCAAAGACCATTGGAAAACACAGATGTTTACATTATAATTCATAACAGTAGCAAAATTACAGTTATTAAGTAGCAGCAAAATGTTATTGTTGAGGGTCACCATAACATGAGGAACTGTATTAAAGGGCTGCAACGTTAGAAAGGCTGAGAGCCAATATCCTAAAAGATCCCTTAATTCTTCAAATCAAAGCTGTCCTTAGGCTCTCTAGAAGAGCCTAGGTTCTTTTACAAATGTTTGCGAGGAATGATGATAAAGAGCTCTAGCAATGTAGTGCAAGTTGCCTAACTTACTGAAAGGAAGAGCTGGGTTCCATATGTCTAAGTTGTAAAAATAGTCTCCCTTTCCAATATATTTCAAAGCATAATCATATAATGAGGCATCACTAAGTGAAGCACACAGTAAAAAGTGTGCTTATCTTTGCACAATTGGACAATATCGGCACTTGTGATACCTTTTTTTTTCTAAATGGTGGGAACTAAATAAATGCAGGAAGTCTTTGTAGCTGTGTCTTAATGATAACGTTTTACTCTGCAGCCATCCTGAAAGAAAAGAAACAGCAATTACGAGTGGGTGTACAGCTAATCTTGATAAGGGTCAATCTTTTCCCCAAGAGAGGTCTATGAGATGCCACTCCCTTGAAAATGAGTAAGTAAGAATGCACGTATGCCATGAATGCCAGGGTTTACATAACCACTGTACTGACCAGAGCCACTGCAAATACACGAGGTGCTTGCGTTTATCCTTGTTTATAAATACTTTTGGAAAACGTTGATGAAGGAAGACGGCAAGTTCACGTGTATCTTTTCCAGGTGGCTGAGAGTTTAACCCTGCAAGGTCATTCCTGAAATGGATAGTCCATTAGGACAGTCATGGAAAAAGGACAAGAGAAGCATTCAAGGAGCATTAAATTTTGCCATGTTTCATTCAAAATCACTCTGCTAATGAAAATTGTAAAATCACAGCAGTCAATTAAAAGTATCAAACAGGGTGTTCATTGGTGGTGGTGGTAGTATGTGTGTGTGTTGTTGTTGTTGTTAACAAAACAACACCAAAATCCTGCTAATCTCATTATAATTTTGCCTAATTTTCTCTTGCTGTCTAGGTTCAATGTTCAATGCAGTCAGGGACCTTCCCAGTGTGGGGAGGATGGAGAGAATACTTAGATTATGGAAGCTCTTTTTAAAAGATTAAATAAAATGATATGTGTAGGCTATTCATATCTTCATGAAAAATGTTCAACAAATATTGAATATTATTATTACTACTGTCAAACTAAATGTTCCTAAAAGATCAAGCACTTTAATTAATTAATCCTTTGCCAGCAGTGCATGTACCGAGCATGTATCAGGCACATGCTACAAGTTGCCAGCTAGACTGTCATTGGTTGACAGTTTTGGCCTCTGTCTTTTAATATTTTCTAATGTTTTGTGCATATTGTCTTCAAAGAAACAAGACAATCACGGTGACAATAGATGTACATGTGTTTTAAGATATCTGTTTTCTAAATTGCTCTGACACATATATAGCCATTTCCTTGCGAATATTACTGTTTTGCTTCTTGTGGCTGCATCAAATTCCATTGTGTATGTGCACCTCATTTTCTTTATCCATTTTTTCTACTTCTGAGCAACTATGGCAAATCCACTTTTTAGCTATTGTGAATGGTACAAGAATAAACATAGATGTGAAAGTGTCTCTTTGATATGTCATTGACTTAGTCTCATTAGGTTTATTCCTAGGAGTAGCATAGCTGGGAAATATAGTAGCTTTTTTTTTTTTTAAAGAAAGCTCCATATAGATTTCCACAGTGGCTGCAACAGTTTGTTTTCCCACCAGCAGTATACAGGGATTGCCCTTTCCCCACATCCTCATTATGCTGGCATGTGTTCTCTCTATTGTTTGTTTTTATGATGATAGCAATTTTTTATATGGCAAGATAGAATTTCAAAGCAATTTCCCTGATAGCTGAAGATCTTGACACTCCTTCCCTTTTTGAGCATTTATTGGCCATTCGTATTTTTTTCTTCTTCTGAGAACTATTTTTTAAAAATATTTATTTATTATGAATACAATATTCTGTTTGCTTGTATGCTAGCAGACCAGAAGAGGGCACCAGGCCCCATTACAGATGGTTGTGAGCCACCATGTGGTTGCTGGGAATTGAACTCAGGACCTTTGGAAGAGCAGGCAATGCTCTTAACCTCTGAGCCATCTCTCCAGCCCCCGTTCTTCTGAGAACTATTGACTTCATTTTACTGACTGGATGATTTGGTGGGTGATTTTACAGTCCACATATAAGCTGAATATCAGCACACTGTTTGATACATAGTTATCAAAGCATCATGCATAGTAAAGGAAATAACCACCAGTAAAGAACCAGCTCACAGAATGGGGTGAAAGATTTCCAAAATGGTCATTTTCTCTTTGCCAAATTAACTGCGTTACAAGCAGGTTCAATTGCAGTCTTAGGTTGCAACCAGTCCTTAACCAGAAGAAATAAATAACAATACTTTTATGCTAAAAGCTGAAACCACACTTAGCAATCAGGGAACAGCTAAATGAATTCTTTGTTTTTCACTGTTTAGAAAACAAAATACATTAGACTAATCATGAGCTTAGAGGGAAAATTATCCATCACAGTTTTCATTTATAGTAATAAATTTTAATCAGAGCACTCAATAGTGTTCTTCTAAGTTACATATGTAATTATTTTTTTTTTGAGACAGGGCTTCTCTGTGTAACATCCCTAGCTGCCCTGGAACTAGCTCTTGTAGACCAGGCTGGCCTTGAACTCACAAAGATCCATCTGCCTCTGCCTCTCGATTACTGGGATTAAAGACATGTGCCACCACCACCCGGCTATGTATATAATGATATGTTCACATATACATATGTAATAATGTAAGTGAAGATTATATCCTTTAATAAGTATATGACTATTCTTACTGGGATATAGAGTACACATCGGTGGATGTAGCACGGTTAATAAAAACCCAGAAACAGATATTAGGGTTCAGTCTGAAGGTCAGAAAAGCAAAACATCCAGCAACGGGCTCTTTACAGTTCTTCAGAATATCCTGCTTTACAGAAAAGTCTCTTGGATATGCTAGGCCTGTAGGCCGAAGATAGAGGCCCCAACGTTGCAAAGGAACTTTGTGTGATTGTCCAGGCAGCCAGCTGTTTCTGTCATTTCTCACATTTTTTGGAAGTCATTTGCTCACACTTCCTGCTTACTCAGTTAATATTATTTCCTTCTTGGGTCTGTGAGGAAGTTGAAGACTAGATAGTTATAGTTTTCCTTATTTACCTTATGCAAGTTATGCAAGTTACCAGAAAGCAAGTTATGATAGAAAGTAAATTAGGTACAAGACTTTGGACTCATCAAGATAGGATAAATATGAAATATTTTCTCTGACACTGTCAAATGCAAATGAACTAGACATTTTTGATGTATTTATTGCCTGTATATATTGCATATAGTCATTGTACTTACTGTATATAGTTTTCTTATATTAGTTATAGCCTTCCTTTTCCTTTTAGACAAAAAGGGGAAATGTAGTGATATTTCTTTTGTATTTTAATAAATAAAATTTGTCTGAAGATCAGAGAGTAAAACAGCCCCACTGGTCAGCCACACAGACAAGGCACAGGTGACACACACCTTTAATCCCAGTAGCCACACTAGTTTGTCATAGAAACTGGGTGGTAGTGGTGCACGCCTTTAATCCCAGCCATAGATAGGAATATAAGATGGGAGGAGACAGTTCTCAACAGTCATTCTGAGATTCTTGGAGGCAGAATCGCCATTTTGGACTGAGGTAGAGGCTCAAAACAGTGGCTAGCTGTTTTGCTTTTTTGACTTTCAGATTGAACCCCAATATCTATCTCTGGGTTTTTATTATTTGTGCTACAGGTGGAATTTGAACAATACATGAATAGTTTAAATATGCTAATTAAATATTTTAAGCAATTTGGGAGCCCTCTAAAGGGATATAGGCTCTTTCATTAGTAAATGAGCCCCAAGACTGCATACACTCAGGTTGGACTCTCTATTCACCAATGTCTTCAACTCAGGTTGGTACTCTCCACCAGCATCCTCCCCTCCACACACACAGTGAAAGGAAACAAAGCATCTGCCCTTCTATGTTCTGGGTTCTGCCTTACGGCACATATCTCACTAGAATGTCTGGGCTTGGTTCGAGGAGATGGGAAAATAAAAAAACAAGATGCCAAGAGATGGATTGTTGCAGTCTACTTTTTCATCTCCAGATTTTGCCCTCTGGACACATGTCTAGTATCCCTTCCAGTCATGCTGAGAGTCACTGGGTTGTCATACCATTGCACCTTCCATGACCAGAGTTCCACATAGCTAATCAGAGTCCCTTGCCACCCTTCATTGCTTTCCTTCCATCTGTCAACATGTCAGAAATAGCTTTCTCTTCAAGTTAAGCATTTTGAGTGCCTTTTCTGTTTCGATCTTAACACTATGATTTCCTCTATGATTCAATAGCTTAAAGCAAGAGAATGGCCGATGCTTTGAGACAAAAGTCAAATGATTCTTGTCCAGATAATCATTTTAAATTGTGGTTAGCCCATCAAGACCAACATCATAGTGTCTGGTAGAGCATGAAAGACATATGCATATATACAGAAATAACACTGAGAGCTACCATTTCAAAGTATTCTGAAAAGTCAAGTTGCCACCCCTTTAGTACAGTTCTACTATTTTGTGGGTGTAAGTAAAGTGGTACCGCTATAATAGAGATCTACAACATTGTCCAGGGCTTTGTGCCTGTCTGAAGCAGCACCCACCCAACATAAGGATGCTCAGGAAATTCAGAACGGGCCACTCTCCATGCCAAAAGGTGCCTTCAGTTTGTTTAAATCTTGTACTGACTCAGGCAATTTCTTTGCCAGATACTTCAGTCAGCTGTATAAAGGGACCATCTAAAAACATATTGTTAAAGTTAATCTTCAAAAGTTGGTGTTCCCATAGCAACTTTCCTCCAAATTCTTCTGAAAAATTCTTTTCAGAAATCTAGTTTAGTTGACACCCCAAATGCTCACATTTTATTGTAATTTTTTAATTAGAAAGTGCTAAGAATATATCAGCCAAGATGGAAAGGAAAACCTAATGGATTTTCACTTCAAAGGGTCAAAACATGTTTTAAGGAAAGCAGAAGTAAAACCATATTTAAGTGAACAATGATCATATTTAAACTTATGATCAGATTCCTGGTGCCGCATCATATCCCTTGTTCATATCAAATGCTGTGGATGTAACTCAGTGGATGAAGTGCCAGGCTAGCATACTGTATTCACAGCAAAGTAACCTGCCTCTACATAAAGAAACTAGTACTATGTCAGTGGTGATGACAGCCCTTTTTTCCCCTCACCCTTTGTTCCTTTTATCCTCTGTTTAAAGGAGAACACGTGTGTTTGGGAGAACTGATGACTACTGTCCAAAATCTAGCTAGTACCTCTAGTTGCCCCTTGTCCATCATATGGGAGCCTACATTCTAAAACAGATCATGTGAATTCTCATTGAGTGAGACGGGCAGAGGTTTAGAAAAGACCCCCACAGTCATCTCAACGGCAGAAAAGATAACTCACCAACTACAGGCTACCCTGCGCTTGTCCAGGTGGGATTGAGGACCAAGAGTTTAGAGCCACAGCCTCCCTCTTTCTCATTTTTTTCCTTTCAGTGCAAAAAGTCTATGTCACATCCCTAGGCAACGGAACAAAAGAACACGCCCACACTTCTTGCTCTCAGGCTGTTGAAGGTCTGTTGTCCACTCATGAAGGTTTTCTGAGAATGATTCGCATCTTCTTTTCAGAATTATACCTTAAGGTTTTAGACACAGACTTACCGGATTTGAGCAACCGCCATGCCTGTTGAGTCCTAAAAGAGAAAGGAAGCACACCAGGTGTGGCTAATAGATGTTAATGCACAGAGAAGGAAACAGTTCTTAATCCCAGGATTTGGAAGAACATCAGTACTGAGAAAACAAGAAGCAAAAGTCCCAAAGTGTCAAGGCTTCTATAATGACAATACCCTTCACAGTATCAGTACTTCATGGCCATGCAATATGTTGTGTAGTTAGGACTCGCATCCATCACAGGGCATTTTTCATTTTGTCAAAACCATCTTCTCAAAAGCTGAGAAATATACATGAATTGTTTTGAGGTATGTCATACAAAATGGTTCTCCAAACATTAAAGATTTTGATTTCTATATAAAAACATCTCAGTTGGGGCTTTGGATCCTCAGCACAATTGACACTTGGAAGTGGACAATTCCTCACTGCATATTGTTATATATTGTAGGATGCATACCTGCACCTCCAGTATCTACAAAATCGATGACAGGCACAACTCCTTCCATTAGTGACTTTTAAAAAAACTGCCTTGAGACCTTGTCAAATGGCCCCTCGTAGAGAACTACTGACTTAAATTAAAAACAAAAATTGGGGGACATGTTGGCAGCCCACAATATACAGACCAAGGAGCATTTCTCTGTCTCCAAAATCCTAAGACAGTTTCACTTAAATGAACACTAACCTCTAAAACTGGGGAGCTCTCTGAAACTTTGCACTCTACCACTTTGGCATCACATAAAGTATAGCATTGTGCTATCAAGTGCTGCTTTGTTGTTTATTCCTAGAATTTTACAGATTCAAGCTTTTGCTGCTTCAGTAATAAGTTGTGAGCTAAGTAAGTCAGTATCTACTGTTTCTAAACGTGACTGATATCAGAATGACCCACAAAGGTTTTTCAGATTATTGATTTCCAGTCTGGTCCTTGGATGCTCATTTAGTAGGAATTTTGTAAAAAGATGAAGGCAACATCTTAATAGTGCCCACTCTATCTGTAACCCACTAAATAATGAATGACAAGTAAACTTTGAAAACTCCTATTAGTCTATGTAAAAAACAGAAGCTAATTTGTTCCACTGCCTACTCTAGGCAGTGGAGAAAAGATGGAAATATATTGGTGAAGGCTTGTTCTGAACAAGCTTCCACTTCTGTTGAGAGAAATGAGCACTGAATATAAAATATGATAAGAAACCCAATTAAAGCAGAGGCTCGTGAGGTATGATCGATAGTAACTGAGAAGGGTCAGAAACACTTTGAAGAAAGCCTTCAAGGAAGGCGACTCTTTCCCTGCCAATAACGTGAAGGCTACAGAAGAGAGTGCCATACAAAGACTGTTCTCGGCTTAAAGGACAGATACAAAAGCTCCTCAAGGAGGAAGTGGTCAATTTTATAGATCATACAATACTGTGACCAGACTAGAGAAAGGTGATAAGAAGCAAGAAGCAGAGAATGATCATGTAAGAGGGTTTAGACGGTTAAGGTCAAGAACGAATTTATTCTACTTGCAATAGAAGCAAACCAAAGATCTTAAAGCACTAAATTTCACTGTATCCTTTTATTATTAATGGATGCTTCTTAATACATGGTCCCCCACCTGTTTTCTGAGATGGTAGAGTTTAGAAACTATCAAGAAGGAAATGAGGAACCAAGAATACAGCAAAGAATTCTTATGACTGGAAAATACTCTCACAACCAAGTTGAAAATCAAATCCATCCAGTGAAGGGTTATCACAAGATGGGGGAAGAAGTTCATCCCCAGAAAAAATTGTTTCAGTGATTGGCTGATATCTTTACTATACAGTACCCAGTGGGAATCTGATTATCCAGTAACAGTGATGCTTACTGAATAGTTTGGAAGTTGGGAGGCATGTCTTCTTTAAACAATAGGTCTTCCAGCCCAAAGAGGCTTCATCCAAGTAAGAATGTAACCGAAAAAAAAAAAATACCATGCTGGGAAGATGGGAGGGTAGGAAAGGTATTTATAATGAGTAGAGGTGTTCATCAAGGGAATTCAGTGACCTCTCATTTATTCACAAGTTGAAGTTTCATTGTTGTTTTTAACTTTTATAAGAAGATAAATGCAAAGCAAATAGTAAGATCTGCTCCATTTCTTAGCTGTCCCCATTGGCAAGCACTTATGGATGGCAAGTGATTTCTATCTATACAGCCCTACAGCAGAGCCCAGCTTTTGACATCTTCAGAACTACCAAAGAACATCCTGTATTCAACATTACTGAATCGTAAAACAACTCTAATGGCTTCAAAGTCTATGGAAAATGAATGTTTCTGGAGGGACCACACGAAAAGTTTTGTACTAAGACCTCTGCGATCCTGTGTTAAGAGAAGACTTACTACCAAGGTAGAGGGCTTAATCTTTTGGGTAAGCTCCTTAGAACACTGTTAAGTGGAACTGGGTGGAGTCAACTTCTGATTACAATGTTTTGGTCAAAAGTACAGATGTCAGGGTAAGCACACCAAACAGGAAGTGAGGTCAGCAATGGAGCTGTTAAGAAGTCTGCTGAGAGAAATGGAAGAGAGCGAACAGATCAACATTAGGTCTCATCTCTACAGGATTCATGCAGCCTAGCCATCACGACATGCTCAACAAGCACCTACTAGGCTCCCAACACTTTGCTAGATACTGGTATGATGGCAAGGACAAGATGCACCCAGTACTCCACGGAGTTTTCTATCTACCAATCAAACAGCAATGAATGCTCTCAGTCCAGTGCCTTTTCATGCGGGCTATACTGAGCATTTCATTTGCCATTTTTTGTCCAGTTCAAGAAGAGCAAAGGTCAATGACTCAAAAGCAAAGACGTGGAGAGAACTCCCTGAAGTCACAGGGCCAATTTTTAAATCTAATTTTTTTCTAATGCCTTTTTGGGGAAGTCAAGAGTTTATGGCATTGATCTTCTTAGAAATTTAAAATTTAGAATTCGGACTATATATACTATGCACATTAAGAGCGTATTTGACCATGTGATTTGACAATATGGATGAACATATTAAATTACTAAACACCATATTAAATCCCTAAAAGCCTCATATTTTGCTGCTAGATGTTTACTACAACAGGGCGTATAGGAAGAGAAATAATTGGGTTTAACTGTTTCAACCATATAAATAACACAGAAGAATTCCGTCAAGACAGGACACCTGGGTAATGTCCTTGGTTCTGTCACTGAGCTATTTCTGCACCACCTTCAACTCTCCTGCTCTTCCGTTTGATTTATTTACACCAGAGGATGGAAAAATCTGCATAATCCACAAGTCTACTACTTGAATCTGAGGCTAAAACTGACCCAAATTTTTTCCAATCACTTTGAAATTTGTTTTTTTTTAAGATTTATTTATTTATTATGTATACAACATTTTTTTCCATGTATGCTTGCATGCCAGAAGAGGGCACCAGATCTCATTATAGGTGGCTGTGAGCCACCATGTGGTTGCTGGGAATTGAACTCAGGACCTCTGGAAGAGCAGTCAGTGCTCTTAACCTCTGAGCTATCTCTCCAGCCCTCACTTTGAAATTTGAAATGAAGTCTGATGATGCTTAATAGCCTGTAGGTTCTCCAGAAGTGTGGCCAAAAACCATTGGTTCACTCATGACATCCTTGGCATCCTTGTTATTTATACTCTATTCCCTATACAGCCCATACAAACTAAGTCTGGAAGGTTTGATTTCCTAAACTCCTCTCAAATATGTAAATGGCTTACAACATTCTTCCTAGCTATTATAAAACACAGGTCATCTTCTCCCATCTCTGTTAGAAGATAGGTCGCATTATAGATACACTCTATTCTTCAATTTGGAGCCAGAGAAAGCATCCCCAAATCTGATAAAGTCACCAAGAGGTACTCAAGGACAGCACCCAGTTGTAATGATGGAATAGCCAGAAACTGAATGTGAGAAAACCACGGAGGGAACACTTTGAACAGGAACATAAGCTGCTATGATACATTCGTTCTGCAGTGAAGATAAAGAAAAGCATCGTTGTACCACACTTTGAAAAAGTAACTGATACCATAAATTTTCAATGCTCTTATCACTTATGCATTTTCTCAGTGATGTTTAAAGTGGACCTTAAGAGGTGAATGGAGTGTCCTGAGTCTGGGAAATTGTTCAAATACATAACACACAATAGACGCTCCACAAAGGGTTTTTTTTTTGAGTGAATAAATGACAAGCACTTATTTAGTATATGTAGTCTTGCTTTGGACAGGAAATACAATGCTCCAAAGAAAGAATATTAACTATTTATCCCTGGGTTTTATTTCAGGGGAGTGAAGAAGTACTAAAGACTCATAGAGGGGGAAGTCTTTCCCAGGGAGAGCATAGTGCAGTCAAACCCCATAGAGCAAAGCAAGTGGAATATTTGTGCTGAAGGACAAAACAAGTCCAGAATTATTAAAAACCCAAATGACTGAGGTAGACAGAGTTCAGCAGTGAATCTTCAGCCCCTAAGGGTCTTGCTACTGTGAAAAGCAACAAGTTTTACTTTGAATTCCACCTACTATGCTGCTGAACACAAGTGCGTCATCATTATAACGGATGTGTGTGTGTGTGTGTGTGTGTGTGTGTGTGTGTGTGTGTGTGTGTGTATTCGGAGCACGCAGGTGATTTCTTTCAGAAACGCTCTCTAAAATCTTCCCTTTCCCAGTCCTAATACAAAGCACATCTGCATAAAGGCCCAAATTAGTAGAAAGAGCTGTTTACCATCAAACATTTAGAGCCTAAGAGGATATTGTACCATGAGCTTGACCATGAATTTATTATTTTAAGAGAGATAAATTAAAATGACAATATGAAATACTTGGGCTGTATTTATATATTTGTATATGGAAGTAATAGCCATTCATTAAATGGTCACATAGGTTTTTATGTAAGGAGCCAGTTATCACCTTTCCTTGGCCACCAGCACTCTAAGGAGGGGCTCAAAATGACCTGTAATTACAAACCAAAAGGCACCAGGACACAGCTTATGGACAATAGGTTGAAGGCAGGTGATGAGAGTGCACAAATAGGACAGAATAGCAACCATTACAGAAACCTGATTACCCTTAAGACTACTTTAAAAGGTCAATCCCAGAGCCACCAGTGCCTCCGCAGAAACGAACAAGCATCAGTAACTGCGCAACGCTCACTTGGCTTTTCCGGACAAACAGCTATGCTAAACCAGAGAAAGAGCTGTTTCTTGTTCCTTGAAAATCAGCCTATGAAAGAAACTTAACAGTTTCCTAAGCTCACACCCTCACCTTTCCAGTGGAAAGAAATGATAAGAGGTGCTCAATTTGCCTCAGTGACCAGTCTAGAACCAACCCAGGCAGCTCCTGAACCTCTGAGCCTACCATTCCTGACTGCATCAAAGCCTTCCTTGAAATAAAAAATACAGTTTTAATGGGAGTATGCAAATTCCAGACAGCCTTTGCCTTACTATAAATATTGATTTTTTTTTCTTGTCAGCTCTTTGTCTTGTCTGTTTCTCTCCAGGTTTTTTTTTTTCAAATTGGCAGTCAGAATGCTCAATCTCAACAGTGAAAAAAGCACGTCACAGAAAACCCAGTAAACCAGCAGACGACAGAACAACTGTGGCGTCTCATCTCAAAACTACACATCTTCAAGGTTGAAAATAAAAGGTTTAAAAGCTGCTGTCTGTCCCCTCACAGTCTTCAGAAGTAGTGCTCATTGCTCAAAGATCTTTCTTTTCTCCCTTCTTGTCTTCTTTCTTCCTCTCTCTCTCTCTCTCTCTCTCTCTCTCTCTCTCTCTCTCTCTCTCTCTCTCAAAAAAAAAACTGCGTAATCTAGAATTTTCTTTGGTTAGCCATTAATGTGAAACATGGACTCCTTCAAAGGACACAAGTTCCATAAGCATTCCATATATTGCATATGCTCGGTGGGTACCTGCAGCGACAGCACAAAATAAGCCCCCAATAAATATTTGTGCGACACTGAAGTTAACAGAAAGAAGAGAGGTCACCATGAGGTAAGGAAGGATCCAAGAGAGGACTTCCTGGTAACCCCTTAAATTAAGCAGATAATCTGTCTCTTTGCACACTCCTAGGAAAACGTACAAACTCCTTCCAAGGAATAAACTCGGTGCACTTAAAGCTCCCTGCGACATTTCTCCAGCAACTCCGCTGGCCACACATCCAGATTAGTGGATAGCCTTCACTTCTATCTACCTCAATTCTAGTCTTTCCATTATATCTAACCAAGAGCAGCAAGGTAGTGATGGGGTCCAGCCCCAGGTAGTGGACTCAGTGACCACTGCTCAAGTCAAGGGACACTGAGTGCACCGACGGCTTCATGCATGGATTTCGAGGAGCATGGCTGAGTTCTGGAGCAGGTGGACCTCCCGGGTGAGGTACCTGGCACACCCAATTCCCCAGCCAAAAGACCTCTAGAGAGCGGACCCCATCACCTCCACGCAGTCCCCCTTCTTTGCCAGCAAAGTGGCGCCCCCTTTTGTCTCCGTGCCTGCCGGGACACTCACTTACCGCGTAGTGCAGTCGCGGCTTCTCGCTGTAGGACGGGTCCCCCATGTCCCCGCCTGGAGGAGCAGCAGGCTCTCCTGCTCAGCCTAGAGTCACAGTGTCTCTTAGAGGTTCCCTTTACTTCACTGCCATCTCAGAGTAAGCTCTGGGCGTCAGCCCTGCTGTGTTCTGAGCGCACTGAGCTCGAGCTTGGCTCCGCGAGTCGCTGGCACGAAGTCCCGAGGCAGAGCCTGTGGGGACCGGGAGGAGGAGGCAGCGAGCAGGGGGAGGGCGAGGAGGAGGAGGGAGCGGCCAAGTCTGATGAGATGGGCGGGCATTTAATTCCTTCCGCTCCTGGCCAGTCCCTGCTGAGGCAGTGGCCGCTGCCAGCTGTTGGAGGCTGCAGCCACTGAGGTCGCCCAAGACAGGTGTCAGGTTGGCCAATGTCCCGCCTCCTAGCACTTGACTCCTCCCCGGCCCCCTAGTCCTGATATTCAAGGCTGGGGCTTCAACACCTGCGCAGAGAAAAGCTTAGGTTTCCAAGAGAAATTTTGATTAACTTTCAAAGAGCTGGGCGCCTGTTGCTAGAAGGCAATTCCCATCGATCTCAAGGGAGTTGAGGGTTTTGAAAAACCTTGATCTGAGTCTCAAAATGCTGGGACCCTCAGAGATCTCAGGCACGTGAGAAGGATCTAAGCAATACTGCCTCTGGGACCTGCTGAAGCTAGGAGGATGATTTGGAGGCTGGACAGAAAGGCTAAGGAAGTTTGCACTAGGCAGTGTAGGGAAGCCCAAAGAGATAGTCGTAGAGAATTTGTTAAAACAGGAGTGAGTTTCCACCCCGGCTGGGTTTGAGCATGCATTGCAGAGTAAGGGGCAGCACTGAACAAGGAGCTATCTGCTGTTTTGATCCTTAGGTGTCAACGGGGAAAACAGATCTGCAAAAATTTGGAAAGAAAAGAGGAACACTACTGGCAAACACTGCCAGGCAAATCAACTCGTTTTTTTAGCACACACTGGAACTGCACAATAACTCATACAATTGGTGTCTGCTCTAAAATCCCTCCATGGAAACCTGTCCTTTAAAACACCTCATTAAAAAAAAGTCACCAAGTTTCCTCAGAGAGAAATGCAGACAAGGCAGGAGGTGGGGGTAGAGTGGGGAGAGAGCGGAGGCTCCAGACCCGTGAAATTCACTAACTCAGGCCCCAGATTGGTAGCTGGGGTGAGGGAAGTGGCCTTGGGGATGACTTAATGCTAGTTCTTCAGTGTCCTGTCTATTGAACTATAGAAACACCCTCTGCCGGATCTGTATTAGGGGCAAAGAGAAAAAAGCAGGACATGGTCCTTGTCTAATTCATGTGGACAGGCCTGTTCACCAACAGACATATAATTATTTGAAAACAATTGGCAGCATATTCATAACAAACAGTGGAAATTGTGAGCACCAAGGAGCAGGAATCCTAGATAATTTCACAATGGTCCAACTATTTGAAAAACTGGACAGTTATATTGAAGCTGACTGCATGCGTGCCTTCTCATGCAACGATTCTCTTTGGTGCTGCACTGGTGGTATAGAGATGAGCATAGCTGCCTTCCACTCACGCATACATGGGAATCATTAAAATGACCGCACCACATACAATTGTGTTCATAATATTTTCAGGCATAGTTGCACACAATGGGACTACTCTAAACATTTGTAAACTGGTGCAAAAAAAAGTCATCGTCAGGATATGTGCACAGTAAAATAATGCTCAGAAATAGTCAGATATGATCCGTGGTAACAGACGACAGAATAGCAATGATCAAGGTGGAGAATGGGGACTAGGAAGGAAGCAGAGAGCAATTTGTGTTCTGGGGTGCTAAAGACGGTCTGTGGTTTGATCTGTAAGACAGTTACTGGAGCGTATTTGTGCATAAACAGCCATTGCACCATAGAGTTCAGCAGACTGGTGCCACTTACGCCCTTTGCTGTGTGTATTTTACACTGCCATGAAACATACAAAATAAACTTAAAGTCAAGCTTCTTCTCAAACAGAAATCTGCAGCCAGAATGTTGCCTATATTATGAGCAAGACATTCAGTTGTTTGCCTGCACCTCTCGTTCTCCCTGCAGTTTGCATTGCTCAAATCCCCTACTCCTTTGCTATAACGGGAGCATAGGCTCAACCTGTTCACTTTAGAGGCTTCCCTGCTCAAACATGTCCAGGCAGGACTGGGAAAATGACACACTAAAATCCTCTCCTTTTACTTTCATTCTTATTGGTTGCTGAAAAAATAACCTTTAGAAGGAAGTCTTCAAAGAAAATAGAGAACTACTGCACACTTTGTAATCTTCCGCCCTTCAAAGACTCACAACTGCCACAGCCTAGGGAGGATGTGTGAATGAAAATGAGATAGGAGGTGGACTAACCATGATAGGCCAGGTTTAGGGACTTTTGCTCCACCGATTTCTACCCAGATGAACTCTCCAGCTGAATAAGATGGCTTAGCTTTGGGGCCACACAGTGAGGCCCTGTTTCCAACAAGCAAACAAGATGAACTCTGGCTTCAGGAATCTTTCTTTTATCATTGAAGCTTGGAGTTTCAGTTAAGCATCTGTTTCTTTGAGGAATGCTACATTAACAATATATCGAAATAAGAAACATTGAGATTCTCTTTGATAAAAACCCTTCACCAGAGTCTTTTGATCATTACTTTTGAGCAATTCACCTCTTAAAACTGGGTTGTCCCCGAATTTGCTTGCATTATATTCTTGAAAATGCAGCAATAGAAGAATTCACACTTCCCAATCTGCGCCCTTACATTTTAGACAGGACTTTTGTCTTCTAGAATATTTCATTCTAAAGTGCTATTATTAAGTTGCCATGAAATCAATGTGATGTCTCCCACACCCCATGGTAGAAGGGGTTTTGTGGTATAGGACAAGGATTTAAGAAGATGAGTGGTTAGTCCTCCAGCAAAGACACCTCATAAAAACATCATCTGTTCATTCAAATCTCAGCCCATGTGTTGAAGGCACAAGTCACAAAACAGGACCTTAAAGATTGTACATAGTACTAAGAGGTCTGTGCACTTAGAAATAATTTAAATTCACCAGTTATTTCTATTTAAGTACATTTATTTCCAGGTCTACTCTTGAATCTCCAGGTGTGTCTTCCCAAATTATTCACTTTTCCAAACCCATTCAGTGCATCAGTCCATAGGCTCTGGGTGAGCTTAATCGTATCTTATGGTGCATGAGGCTTCAAAGTTCATATTTGAACATTTAGGATAATGGGAGACACTGCAGGAAACAAGAACCTTTTCTGTTGGGCTCAAACTTCTACCCACTCATTATAATATTCTTTATTTCTTCTGTTATTGTGGCATTAGAATGCAACCAAGGACTTCATGCATGGTAGGCAAGTACCCCCCCCCCCTCCAAGCTATATCCCTAGGCCTGGTTCCACTTAAAAATAAATTTCTCTATATTTATCATTCTCCCCAGAGGCAACTCAAAAATAATCTCTGAGTTACTCTAACAGCATCATCGCCAAGAGAAAAGCACGTGTGTGCCTCGTTAATAGTAGAGCGCCGGTGCATTCCTGCTCCCAGACATGGTGGCACTATGAACACTGAATCTTGTCTCCCAGAACATTCCACTTAAAATGGAGTCTACCTGTCTATACATTAAGTTACAATTTTCCTTATTTGGTGAAAACTCAAGGGTGATTGCTTACCATTGCTCAGGAAAACCTTAATTACATTTGTGAAAGCAAATTAAACTGTGGGGTTTCGAAGGAGCCAAGAACACACCGGAGAGTGCTTAGCTCCATCAATGTTATTGCATTGGCTATGGGATCTGCTTGAGCAGTGTATTCCCACTCCAAATCCAGTGTCGCCACTCCTCCATCCTATTATCCTGATAGCCCAGCCCTTTAAAGTAGTTTGTCGTTTTGAAACAGAAAAAGAGAGAGCAATTTAGGGGCAACTCGACTAATTTTTACAGAACATTTCTGCATCTACCTTTCAGCCACATTAAGGAATGGAGCGCTCCTAACTCCAGGTCCCGATCCCCTGCTATTCATAGCCACGGCCTCATCCTGAAATGGAAGACATCTTTTATTTTTTATGATTTGTTTATTTTTATTTTATGTGTATAGGTGTTTTGACTGCATGTATGTCTGTACAACATTTGCGTACAGGGCTTTTGGTGGCCGGAAGTTGTATGATACTCCGGAACTGGAGTTACAGGCAGTTGTTATTTGCCATGCGGGTACTGCAAAACAAACAAGTGTTCTTAACCATTGAGCCATCTCTCTAGTCCCAACAGTATCTTATTTTTGATTGATTTCATTTCCTGTCTTCCTTTTTACACTATAGGTCCTCAAATCGCGTGCCACTGACTTTGGAGGACTCCTAATTCTTTGTTGTGGAGCAGCCTTGTGTCCTATAGCATGTTTAGAAGCACCACCTATTTTTAACTCTAGATGCCAGCAGTATTTATTCTCCTCCAATTACACAAACTGTCTCCAAATATTGCCAAATGGTCCTTGGTGCAAGAGGATGCAAAATCACACTTGATGGAAAGTAACCATATTTTAGAAAGCTAAGCACCCAAAACTGTTAGTCATTTCCTAACTTTATGTATACATAGACACATGCATAAATATGATTTTATTACATCCAGCCTCTTTTGATCAATACTATATTTGAAAGTTCATCTGTATGGTTGAATGTCATTGTAGCTTGTCCTTTCCATTGCTGTGTGGTATTCCATTGCATGTGGGACCATTGTTTATATTTTTTAACTGCTAATGAACATTTATGGTCATTCCAATTTAGGACCAGTGAAAATCACATACCTTGAGTATCTCCACACATATCCCCATGTGCACACATGGGTGCCTTTTTACAGGGTAAGGAACTAGAAATAGAGTTGTAGGGCTATAAGCATGCCTGAGTTTAATGTTACTGGATAGTGCCCCACAGTTTCCCAAATGGATTGTATTAATTAAAAGCTTTATTTACTCTACCATATAAATAGACTGAACATAGTTTATATAAAGGCTGAACATAGTTTAGAGTTGACTCTCTTTTAGGCTTTCTCACAGAGCTACGAAAATTAAATTAAAGAACCAAATCCCAGGATAAAGAAGAGCTAGGAAGTAGCTCCTTGCCCCTCCCCCTTTTCAATATCATCTCTCCTGAAATTAAAGGAGGGCCTTCTAGCTCTGCTGGGGCCCTGGCATCAACAATGTCATTGCTGATTTCACCCACTCACAAGCAGGAACAAATGAGAGACTTGGTATGCTTTAGGTGGAGGACATTTCATCGGGGAGAAGTTCAACCAGCTTGTGGGGGGTGGCAATCTCAAAGAACAAATTGGAAACCTATGTGCCACTTCAGAATGATCAGTTTGTTCGATAGTCACAATTCCTTACTTCACTTGCTAAATCCCTAGAAGGATCCAAGAAAGGAAAAAAGGCCCTTGTTCCTTTCTCCAACTCAGTTAAAGATATGACCCTCAGCCTGAAAGCAGATCTGGGATCAAGACTAGTGCCTGAAGAATTCCTAATGATCCCAAGAATATTGCCTGAAACTGCAATCACGCGGAAGAGATTAGAGACTGGCATGGATTTGGTATAGCCTCACGGTGCTGTCTGTGGTCTCAATCACCAGCATAAAGAACATCACAGAGTTATGTATCGATTATGAACAGAAACATGATGACCTGAGAATGCAGGGGAGAAGGCGAGCAAAGGAGGATTGGGGTAAAGAACTATTACGATAGGTTTCCATTAAGGTACCATTGGTTCTACTGTACTTGCTATCTGATATGTTCACTGAAGAACTGCTACTCAGTGTGCCAAGGATCCCGGGAGAATGCCCTTTAAAAGAACCCACAGAGAGATGGTTCTAAAATAAATGTTCTGTTCAAGGGTCATTAATCAAAAAAGGAGAGGACACAATCCCTCCAGCTATGACTTTCCAAACTGCTGCTTGAGAATCAAGAAATGGCTTGGCCAATTCACTCTTGAACTGATGGCTACTTCAATTAACTGAACATGAGGTGCACTAGACTGTATCTGGCAACACCTATCATGGAGAGGGGAGGGACTCATGAGGGCCAAACCCTCCTTGAGGCAGTTAATGGCTTCTGGAAGAGGGAGAGATATTTTCTTTAGTGGCATAGTCACTGATAAGTTGTCCATGCTCTTACTTATTTTTCTTCTTCTACATTTTAGTTTTTAAATAGTAATATAATTACAACAATTCCCCCTTCGCTTTCCTGCGTTCAAAACCTATGGTGTAGCACCCCTTACACATTCTCAAAACCATGGCTTGTCTCTCTTTAATTGCTTATCATTATTATTTCTAAATGCATAAATATAACCAGCTCAGTCTTGGTAATATTACTTATATGTACATTCCTGACTAATTAGTATTGGATAACCATATGGTGCGCTCTTCCCTGGAGAAGATCATTTCTCCCACACTCAGCAATCCTTGCTGACTGTAGTTCTTTGTTTAAGGTTGATGTCTTGTGAGCTTCCCTCTACTGTGTTATCATGTTCTTTTAAATAATACTTCATCCACACTCAAATTTAAAAAAAAACCTTTAATTAAGACTGTTAGGTTACCAAGAAGAAGAATAAGAGAAGGAGGAATAAGAAGAGGAAGAGGAAGAAGAGAATAAAAGAATATCCAATAACAAGGAAAAAACAGATATGAAAGTAGAAGTAGAAAGACAAATGAGATGAGTAGGATTGGGAGGAGGCAACAGAGGGGTGAATATGATTAAAATGCTTTAAGTACTTCCTCAAAAAGTCATAATGAAACCTGCTCTTATATACAGTTACTATAAGCTGAAAAAAAGAAAAATAACTTTTCATGTATAGCCACAATCAATGCTATTATATTCCTTTTTTGTAATCCTAAACATTCTTCATCTTCATGGTGGCTCAAATACCAAATTGCAGAATTTCCAAGACTGGGACACCACTACAAGTAATAGAATGATTATTCTAAATAATATTGATTTCACTGTTTATTGAGCACCTAAATCAGGGGTTCTATGGAAGCCACAAATAGTATCTTCATTATATTGATGCGAGGAAAACATGATTACTTTCATTTTATTCAAGAGGAGAGTTGTTGTATACACATATTATATGGTGCAATTGAAATGTAAATAGAAATTTGAACATAAAACAATTTTCACAGTAATCAAGGAGGTTTCAACATAATGGTCATATTTTATGATTAGTTATACTCATTCATTTATTTACCAGTATCTCTCTCCATATCTCTTTGGTCAGCAATTCCCAACTGGAGATGATTTTGCTCACAAAGGGGACAGTTGGCAATGCCTAGAGCTACCATGGCCTCTTACAACTTGGAAGAAATGCCGAATAGAAGATAACTCTCATCATAAGAATGATCTGACCCATAATACCAAGATTACTGAGGTTGCGAAACCTTTAGTAGCCATAGGAAAGTCACTCTTTAAGAATTTCTACGTAAGAGTAGTATATCTCCTATCGAAAACATTGTCCCTGCTAGTAAAGTATATGTATTGTGCCACCAAAGGATAAATTCACACATTGCAAAAGATTATAGCTAAGCTAACATCAGGAACCACACAACATGGCAGGTTGTTGGAATGCCAGTAGATTGCTTGGCCATTTGTGGCATCCTTTTACAGGACTTGGCTTTTTTCTCCAAATAAACAAATTTTGTAACCTCAAAAATGCCTTAGTTTCTAGGCGCAGCAGTAATACAAAGGGTGACCCTGTGTTACTGTGGTGACTATAGTTTTCAAAACATTTGCACATGCAATGGTACTCCCCCAATAAATCTATCTTGTGATAGATCCATTTTTATGATAACAAGGAGAACATATGAGGCCAACATTAAAATTTTGTTGTCAGGCATCTAATAAAACGAAGAGAATGAAACAAAATGCCCCTCTCCTGCCAAGACACTTAACCTATCTGGAGCCCATTAATCCAACAAATACCATGAGCCAGAGCATTCCAGAATCCTGAGGAATGTTTAACACACAAGGTCAGAACACCAACAGTTTAGCAGCTTCTTGCCTTGTAGTACAGCAAAAACCAAACAAAGGAAACAAAGATTTCTTAAATTCTTTTCTTGGGGACCACATTTTATGAGCATGGATCTCAACTGAAGCAAATTAGTAGACAGCCCCTGGGCACCTTTGGTAATAAGGAGAAGCAGCTACGGTTGCTGCAACCTGAAAGCAGAGAGAGCTGCTCCCTACATCTAATGTGCAGAGGCCAGGAATGTTGTTCGGTATCCTATTGTGAATACACGAGACAGCTTCACATACAGCAAAAGATGGTCTGGCCACAAATGTCCATAGCACAGAGGTTGAGAAATTCTAGTTTATATAAAAATTGTTCCAGTAAAAGGAACTAAGCAGGATCTACACTAGAATTTTTTCTTTGTTTTCATTTTGGTTGTCATCTTTCTTTGCAAACACACACAGTACAGATGAAAAAAATATTACATGAAGATATAAAATTTTCTTCCTTATCATCAGAAGATGATACAAGAAGAAAGGGTCCAAGCATAAATGGCTAATTAGTAATCAAAAGAATAATCTTGAGGGCTACGGCGTCAGCACACATTTCAATGTAGGTTTTTAAATTATTATTGGGAAGAAAGTCCTCAGAACACACTGATTAGAATCGCTTTAAGCACCAGCTCAGAACTGACATTTTAAACAAGATCTCTATGTACAACACAATTCGAGAATCACAGAAATAGTCAGGAGATGCAGAAAACGATGCTTACAATGGCTTGTCCTTGGTCAAGAGATTTGTGCAAAGTCAAACAGGCAATATGAGACAATAGAGACAATACCGGAAGCTATGCTAAGCCCTAAATATCATATTTTAAAAGATGCAAAAATATACCTTGGTATATGACTAAACAGGAAGAATCAGATACACTGATAGCTACTGAAAAAGAATGAATGTCACATTTTACCCAGTTCAGTAGAACTCTGGCTTTCATTTTCCTGCGACGTCATCAAGTTTTCTGCCTACTGTCTTCAGGACACATGAAGTCTTCAAAGTTCTCAAGATATGTTATTTTTCTTTTTCACAAACAAAGAATTTTTCATATTAACAGGTTAAAAAAAGTGATAATGTATGTATGAAATTGACCAGTCCTTACGGTTTTCTAAAGGGAAAACCCTGTTAGCGTCTACTAAAGAGTCTTCTTACCCAGAGAGTGATTTTTCCCCCTCTGATTTTGGAAAATTAAAAATAATCCACTACTGGTTCACTGTTGTTGATGGGAAAGCATTAGCTTTGGAACAAAAGCAAGCTGTTTTTTACATCATAACAGATATTGCAACAACTTCCAAGCTCTCTGTTTGCACCCCTATAAGTACCGTCGCTGCACTGCAATGATTAAAAGGACAGAAGAGAGTCAATCTATAAAAGTTGAAGAAGGACATTAAGGCAATGATGAAAGATTTGAAGGGATGTTATTTGTAAGAAAGAAAAGTCTTTGTGCATTTTTCTGGAGAAGCTTGGACAAAAACCGAGAGTGGAAGTTATGAAGACTCAGGTTTTGGCTATAGATAAGAAAGAAATCTTTGTGTCTGCACTATCAATTCTAAGTGGATAACTAAGAGAAATGAAAATGCATATCCACATAAAAGCTTGCACAAAAATTGTCATAGCAGAAATATTCACAATAGTCAGAACAACTCAAATGTTCATCAGCTGATGAATAGACAAAATCTGTCTACTCGATAGGTTACTTGACCATAAAAGGTCAAGTGTAGTTACATTATATAATCTGCATTCACCTTAAGATATTGATGATGACTGAAAGAAGCCCATCAGAAAAGATCACATACAGTATGATTCTATTTATATGAAATATGCAAACAAGTAAATTAAGACAGAGCATGAGTTCATTTGTGGCTTCTGAGGACTAGGCACTCAAGTGGTTAATAAGTTAGTAAGATCAAAAGTATCATGCTTCTCTTAGTGCTCGTAAAAATGGTATAAAATGGATTGAAGAGATTGTTGTTTACTTTAAATGAGTGAGCTGCGTGGCATATAAATTCTATGGAAGAAAGGGAAGAAGGTGGACAGAGAGAAGGAAGGCAGGATGGACTGTTATCTTTTTCCCTGGTAATATTTAAACTGAGCTTGGAAGTCCTGTAGCTGGAGATATTGCACTACACCACAATTTCCCTATAGGCTTGCTAGCTTTAAGATCTCTCAATGCTTTACCCTTTCCCTGTTTTTCTAGCCCAACCTGAGTGGCCTAAGGCTGAAGACTAGCTTCTATTTTTTTCACTGAGGCCATTTTTTCATTTACTCTTCCCGTGATAACCGAAGGCAAAAACTCTTTGTTTGTCTTACTTATGTGATTGCTTATTGACTTAGGTAGAGTTCTCCAGAAATATGATAGGACAATGACTGACATGGGGATGATTTTCAAAGAATGTGCTCCCCAGAGAAACTTGTAAGGATAGATATAGGGCTGGGAAATGGAAGAAGTAAATTCCGGGAACAGTGTCTAGTGTTATCCCAGCCTCAGTCTGACTCTGATGGGAGAGATCTGGAGTATAAAGAAATCCCAGAGTTTGTTCCTCTTTAAGCCGAGGGACCTCTGACTTCATAGTTTTCCTCCCACCAGGCATGATCTACGGGATGTCCCAGGATGACAGAAACTCCCAGGAATTTCCTGTTCCTTGTGGGTACAGAAAAACTGCTCCAGAACCAATAGGAAATCTTTTGGAAACATTCAAGAGTTGCTCATTAGAAGCTAAGGAATGACACAGAGAATTGGTGTGTGTGTGTGTGTGTGTGTGTGTGCGTGTGTGTGTGTGTGTGTGCGCGTATGTGTATGTGTGTGGGTGTGCGTGTGTGTGTGTTTATTTCTGAGGGCGTATATGTATGTGGTGAAACAGGCACATATGTGCATGTGTGTGTAGAAGCCAGAGGTCACTAACATCCCCTGTCTTCCTGACTCACCTGCTGACTGAGTTTTTGACACAGGGTCTTTTGGCTAATCCTGTAGCTCACCAGTTTAGCTAAGCGCTAGCCAAAGAACTCTGATGATCTGACTGTCTCTGCCTCCCCAGCAGCAGAACTGCAGGCATACACAGTAAAACCTGGCTTTTTTTACATGGGTGCCGGGTACCTGAACTCAAGTCTTTATGCTTATACATTAAAACCAATGTAAAAAGGAAGGAAGGAGTTGGTTCAAATAAAAAGATCTGAGATGTTCTGAGCAGAACTCCAAAAAGAATCAGTACAACATGGCCTGAAATATTTAAGCTGTTCAAAAAAAAATAAACTAGAAAAGCTGTTTATTATTCTGGGTCTATAGCAGGCCCTGAACATGGTAGAAGCTTGAAGCATCCAGATACATTTTCAGATTCTGTGGCTCAAGCTTCTCAGGCACGGCCTCTGCATTTCTGCCATCCTTTCTGATGAATGCTTTATCTGGCATCTTTGCCCACATCACACTTGTTCCATTTCAGAGGCTGGAAATCTTCTGAAGTATCAGAGCTGCTGGCTCACACTGCAGGCATTTCTCACCAGCTTCATCAACTTTATTTACCATTTCACCACTTAGTTTAAGGTCAGACAGATTCCCAAGCTGCAAACCCATGAAAACACCTATGACTGGCTTGAGTTCTCCTGAATTAACACAAATTGGCCTAATATACTGACCATTCTACCACGCACACAAAGACTCTCTGATTCATCAATTTTTCAATCATCACATTTGGGGAGTACTGAGAATTTAACTTAGAGCTTCATGCCAGGCAAGCACTCCACCAGCGAGCTATATTGCTGGCCTAACAATATTTTGGTAGTGTTTAAGATAGTGTTTGCTGTATGTATATCTAGAAACTCCCACGCATTTCCTGCTCCTTCTGTGTACAGGAAAACTGTTTCAGAACACCATAGGACATCCTTTCCAAAAGTTCAAATGCTATGCACAGAAGCTTCACAATGGCACAGAAGCAGACAGAATTGGTGGCTGTGGTGGGAGTGTGGGTATATGGTATACGTTGTATAGGTACAGATGGGCCTTGATTTACAATGCCATTTTCCCACTTTATTATGGTTCAAAAGTGAACAGGGATGACACCAATAGCCATGCCAAAGTGGACAGGGGAAAGCCTATGAGACCTCTACCCTACACGAAGCACTATGCATAACTAAGGAATACAGAGAGTAGGAGAAACAGTCTTCCTCAGGGAAGAGTATCCCAATTGGTTGTGCAGTGCCAAACGGTCAGCCCTGAAAGCATACATATAGGTAGCATTATACAGACTGAACGGGTTGTACTTAGGAGTGGGGGAGAGCGGAGAGGAGGGCTGTTCATGTAATAATAATTAGTGGAAAACGAGGCCATGCATTTGAGAGAGAGTGAGGAGGCGGATATGGAAAGGTTTGGAGGGAGGAAAAGGAAGGATAAATAATATAATTATAATCTCAAAAATAAAAGAAGAAAGTGATATTCATTAATTAGAAATGATCCATTCAAGTTCAAACTTTTTTTCCTTGACTCGAAATATATAGTACAAAAAATTCTGAGAGTCAGCCAGCAGCAGCCACCAACAGATCCTGGTCAGTCTTGTGCTCATGGAAAAACCACATAATAATGCACAGTGTAGCATGCTCCTTAGCTACAGGATCTAGCAGGTTAAGGATATTGGATGCATAAATGCATACTTGACTTGTAGCATTTTCAATCTCTGATGGGTTTATTGGGCTGTAACCTCATTATAATTCAAGGAATATTATGCCTTTATATATTTAAAACACTACCGCATAATCTAAGTACTCCCTAGAAGACCTTTTATTAGAAGCATGTACCTTCTTACAATATGCAGGACAGCATCTTTGCCCTGAAAACTGTTCTCTCAACAATCTTGGCAGGTTTTTCTGAGAAATCTCAATTCTTACAAGCTGTTTCTACCTTCTGTTTCTCCTCCCTGCATGTTTTCCCTTTCTCACGTCCCATGAGGCTATCACACAAGACGAGGGTTAAGCAGAAATGCTGTAAACAGCTGACGGATTGAGTAAATGAAAAATCAAAGACAGGAGGGAGTAGAAATAAAAAGAGCTCCCAGAAGCTCTTGACGCATATTTGGGTGGTAAGGAGTGAGCCAGAGGGCTTTGCTCCAGAGCCTGCTTTTGTTTGTATCTATGAAAGTGCACGAGTTGAAATTCCATAAATAGAGGAGCTTCTGTACCAGGTCCTATTGCTAATATTTTCTTTTCCTCTGACGTCTGTCCTCAGCTTTTCAGTTCATGGTGAGTGCTTAATAAATGCATGACGACTGGTGTTGGAAAGTGTCACAGGCACCAAAAGCATTTGAGAGAAACCTAGGAAAATACCAAAGGGGGGAAAATCATCATTCAATAAATTCTCCTAAACTTAAAAGGGCAAGGATGTTGCTTTTCAACTGGGAGTCTCTGAAAGGACAAACTTGCGAGGAGATGTTTGTCTCAAATTTAGCGCAGGAATGAACTCATTTTTCAAATGGTTGGGAAAAATCAAAGAACTGTTATTACATGATGTGTGAAAAGTATTTGAAATTCAGATTCTTGCCCTTGTAAATAAAGACTTCTTAGAGCGCAATCCTGCCCATCCAACTAAGTATTTGTATATGTTACTTTCTCCTTAAACTGAGAATGCTGAGCAGCTGCTACAAGGAGTCATTGGACATCCCAGAAAACATACAGGGTCTGGCCCTTCACCGACAATGTTCACTGACCCCTAGATTTAAACAGTGAAATGGCACTATCTTTCTCTCTTTTTCATACTCTGAGCTTTCATCTTCTCCCTCGGGGATTTTACAAATCCCAAGAAAAGATTCTCTCTTCCATATATTCATTTCTATGAACATCCAAATTGTTTATATCAGACTTAATCAAAGAAAGCACCTCTAGCCCCATTTCTTCCCGAACAATACAAATCACAAACATATAACCAACAATACAAAACAACCATTTAATTGCTCCTTTGTTGTATTTATTTTTCTAATCTCAATCATTTGACAAAATCTTCTCACTGGATAGTGTTTTA